>NC_137889.1:83995713-84619151 GCF_963455335.1 Martes martes
ATCAGAATAATATCAGACTTGTCCACAGAAACCTGGCAAGCCAGAAAGGACTGGCAAGATGTATTCAGGGCACTAAATGAGAAGAACCTGGCAAGCCAGAAAGGACTGGCAAGATGTATTCAGGGCACTAAATGAGAAGAACATGCAGCCAAGAATACTTTATCCAGCAAGACTGACATTCAAAATGGATGGAGAGCTAAAGAGCTTCCAAGACCAGCAAGGTTTAAAAGAGTATGTGACCACCAAGCTGACACTGCAGGCAATATTAAGGGGGGTTCTATAAAAGAGGAAAAAAACTAAGAATATCATTGAACAGAAATATATGGAGACAATCTATAGAAACAAAAATTCACAGGTAACATGATGTCAATAAAAACATATCTCTCACGGGGCACCTGGGTGGCTCAGTGGGTTAAAGCCTCTGCCTTCAGCTCGGGTCATGATCTCAGGGTCCGGGGTAGAACCCCGCATCAGGCTCTCTGCTCAGTGGGGAGCCTGCTTCCTCCTCTCTCTCTCTCCCTGACTCTCTCTGTCAAATAAATAGATAAAATCTTAAAAAAAAAAAATCTCTCAATAATCACTCTCAATGTGAATGGCCTAAATGCGCCCATAAAATGACACAGGGTTGCAGATTGGATAAAATGACAGGACCTATCCATATGTTGTCTACAAGAGACCCATGTTGAACCTAAGAATACATCCAGACTGAAAGTGAGGCCATGCCAATGGGCCTCAAAAGAAAGATGGGGTAGCAATTCTCATAACAGATAAATTAGATTTTAAACTAAAGACTGTAGCCAGAGATACAGAAGGATACTACATCATTCTTTTTTTTTTAAAGATTTTATTAATTCATTTGATAGAGATCACAAGTATACAGAGAGGCAGGCAGAGAGAGAAGGGGAGGCAGGCTCCCTGCCGAGTAGAGAGCCCGACGTGGGGCTTGATCCCAGGATCCTGGGATCATGACCCAAGTGAAAGGCAGAGGCTTTAACCCCCTGAGCCACACAGGTGCCCCCACTACATCATTCTTAAAGGGACTATCCACCAAGAAGATCTAGCAATTGTAAATATTTATGCCTCCAATATGGGAGCAGCCAATTACATAAGAAAACTGTTAATCAAGATAAAGAGTCATATTGATATGAAAACATTAATAGTAAGAGATCTTAACACACCACTCTCAGTAATAGATCATCCAAGCAGAAAATCAATAAAGAAACAACAGCATTGAATGACACATTGGACCAGATGGACCTCATAGATATATATATAGAACTTTCCATCCTAAAACAACAGAATACTCATTCTTCTCGAGTGCACATGGAACCTTCTCCAGAATAGGCCACATACTGGGTCACAAATCAGGACTCAACCGATACCAAAAGACTGAGATTATTCCCTGCATATTCCCAGATCACAATGCTTTGAAACTGGAGCTCAACTACAAGGAAAAGTTTGGAAGGAATTCAAACACCTGGAAGCTAAAGACCACCTTGATTAAGAATGCTTGGATTAACCAAGAGATCAAAGAAGAACTTAAACAGTTCATGGAAACCAATGAGAATGAAGACACTTCGGTCCAAAACCTATGGGATACAGCAAAGGTGGTCCTAAGGGGGAAATACATAGCCATCCAAGTCTCCCTCAAAAAAACTGAAAAATCCAGAATACACCAGCTATCTCTACACCTTAAAGAACTGGAGAATCAACAACAAATTAAGCCAACTCCACACACAAGAAGGGAAAAAATCAAGATTAGAGCAGAGATCAATGAGATAGAAAAAAAGAGATACAGTAGAATGCATCAATGAAACTAGAAGCTGGTTTTTTGAAATAATCAAAAAGACCAATAAACCATTGGCCAAACTGATCCAAAAGAAAAGAGAGAGGACCCTAATTAATAAAATTATGAATGAAAAGGGAGAGATCACAACTAACACCAAGGAAATAGAAACAATCATCAGAAATTATTATCAACAGTTATATGCCAATAATTTAAGCAACCTAGATGAAATGGATGCATTCCTGGAAAACGAGAAACTCCCAAAATTGAATCAGGAAGAAATTGACAACCTGAATAGACTGATATCTAGTAATGAGATTGAAGCAGTGATCAAACACCTCCCAAAAAACAAGAGCCCAGGACCTGATGGATTCTCTGGGGAATTCTACCAAACTTTCAAAGAAGAAATAACACCTTTCTCCTGAAGCTGTTTCAAAAAATTGAAGCAGAAGGAAAACTTCCAGACTCTTTTTATGAAGCCAGCATTACCCTGATCCCCAAAACAGGCAAAGACCCCACCAGAAAGAATTTCATACCAATATCCCTGATTAATATGGATGCCAAGATTCTCAACAAGATCCTAGCTAATAGGATCCAACAGTACATCAAAAAGATTATCCACCATGACCAGGTGGGATTCATCCCTGGGCTTTTCAACATTCACAAATCAATCAATGTGATAGAACATATCAATAAGAGGAGAGAGAAGAACCACATTGTCTTCTCAATTGATGCAGAAAAATCATTTGACAAAATCCAGCATCCACTCCTGATTAAAATGCTTCAAATATAGGGATAGAGAGAACATTCCTCAACTTCATAAAATCTATCTATGAAAAACCCACAGCAAATATCATCCTCAATGGGAAAAAGCTCACAGCCTTCCCATTGAGACCAGGAACACAACAAGGATGACCACTGTCGCCACTCTTGTTCAACATAGTATTAGAAGTCCTAGCAACAGCAATCAGACAACAAAGAGAAATAAAAGGTATCCAAATTGGCAATGAAGAAGTCAAACTCTCTCTCTTTGCAGATGACATGATACTTTAAATGGAAAACCCAAAAGACTCCACCCCCAAACTACTAGAACTCATACATCAATTCTGTAATGTGGCAGGATACAAAGTCAATGTACAGAAATCAGTTGCTCTCTTATACCATAACAATGAAAATACAAAAAGGGAAATTAAAGAATTGATTCCATTTACTATAGCACCAAGAACCAGAAGATACATGGGAATAAACCTAACCAAAGAGGTAAAGGATCTGTACTCAAGGAACTACAGAACACTCATGAGAGAAATCGAAGAAGACATAAAAAGATGGAAGACCATTCCATGCTCATGGATCAGAAGAATAAATATTGTTAAAATGTCTATACTGCCTAGAGCAATTTATACTTTCAATGTCATCCTGATCAAAACACCACCAGCATTTTTCAAAGAGCTGGAGCAAATAATCCTAAAATTTGTATGGAATCAGAAGAGACCCCAAATTGCTAAGGAAATGTTGAAAAAGGAAAAAACAAAACTGGGGGCATCACATTGCCTGATTTCAAGCTTTACTACAAAGCTATGATCACCAAGACAGCATGGTAATGGCATAAAAACAGACACATAGACCAGTGGAACAGAGTAGAGAGCCCAGATATGGACCCTCAACTCTATGGTCAAATAATCTTCGACAAAGCAGGAAAGAACATACAGGGGGAAAAAGACAGTCTCTTCAATAAATGGTGCTGGGAAAATTGGACAGCTATGTGTAGAAGAATGAAACTCGACCATTCTCTTACACCATACACAAAGATAAACTCGAAATGGATAAAAGACCTCAACGTGAAGCAGGAATCCATCAGAATCCTAGAGGAGAACATAGGCAGTAATCTCTTTGACATCGGCCACAGCAACTTCTTTCAAGACACGTCTCCAAAGGCAAAGGAAACAAATGCAGAAATGAACTTTTGGGACTTCATTGAGATCAAAACCTTCTGCACAGCAAAGGAAATGTCAACAAAACAAAGAGGCAACCCATGGAATGGGAGAAGATATTCGCAAATGTCACAACAGACCAAGGGCTGATATCCAGGATCTGTAAAGAACTAATCAAACTCAATGCACATCAAACAGATTATCACGTCAAAAAATGGACAGAAGACATGAACAGACACTTCTCCAATGAAGACGTGCAAATGGCTATCAGACACATGAAAAAATGTTCATCATCACTAGCCATCAGGGAGATTCAAATTAAAACCACATTGAGATACCACCTTACACCAGTTAGAATGGCCAAAATTAACAAGACAGGAAACAATGTGTGTTGGAGAGGATGTGGAGAAAGGGAAACCCTCTTACACTATTGGTGGGAATGTAAGGTGGTGCAGCCACTTTGGAGAACAGTGTGGAGATTCCTCAAGAAATTAAAAATAGAGCTTCCCTATGACCCTGCAATTGCACTACTGGGTATTTACCCCAAAGATACAGATGTAGTGAAAAGAAGGGCCATCTGTACCCCAATGTTCATAGCAGCAATGGCCACGGTCACCAAACTGTGGAAAGAGCAAGATGCCCTTCAACGGACAAATGGATAAGGAAGATGTGGTCCATATACACTATGGAGTATTATGCCTCCATCAGAAAGGATGAATACCCACCTTTTGTATCAACATGGACGGGACTAGAAGAGATTATGCTGTGTGAAATAAGTCAAGCAGAGAGAGCCAATTATCATATGGTTTCACTTATTTGTGGAACATAAGAAATAACAGAAAGGACATGGGGAGATGGAGAGAAGGAAGTTGAGGGAAATTGGAAGGGGAGATGAACCATGAGAGACTATGGACTCTGAAAAACAATCTGAGGGTTTTGAAGGGGTGAGGGTGGGAAGTTCGATGAGCCTCTTGGTGGGTATTATGGAGGGCACGTATTGCCCTCCAGAGCACTGGGTGTGGTGCATAAACAATGAATTCTGGCACACTGAAAAGAAATTTAAAAATTTTTAAATTAAAAAAATAAAACAATCCCATTTATAATTGCTTCAAACAGAATAAAATACCTAACAATAAATTTAACAAAAGAAGTGAAAGATCTCTACATTGAAAACTATAAGACACTGAAGAAATAAATTGAAACAGGCACAAATAAATGGAAAAATATCCCCTTCTCACGGATTAGAAGAACTAATATTGTTAAACTGTCCATTTTTCCCCAAATAATCTACAGATTCAATGCAATTCCTATCAAAATTCCAATGATATTTTTCACAGAAATAGAACAAAAAAATCCTAATTCGTGTGAAACCACAAAAGACCCCAAGTAGTTGAAGCAATCTGGAGAAGGAATAATACACCTGGGGGAAAAAGCTCCCTGATTTCAAACTATAGTACAGAGCTATAGTAATCAAAACAGTAGGGTACTGGCATAAAAACAGGCACATAGATCAAATGAAACAGGATAAAGAGCCCAGAAATAAACCCACACATATATAGTTAGTAATTTATGACAAAAAAGGCAAGAAAATTCAATGGGGAAGGGATAATCTCTTCATTTAATGGTGTGGGAAAAGTACACAGCCACAGGCAAAAGAATAAAATTAGATTCCAATCTTAAACCATGCACAAAAATTCAAAATGGATTAGAGACTTGAATGTAAGACCTAAAACCATAAAATCCTAGAAAAGAACATAGGCAGAAAGCTCCTTGGCATTGGATCTTAGAGATGATTTCTTGGATCTGTCAATAAAAGCAAAGACAGTAAAAACAAAAATAGACAAATTTATAACATACTAAAACCTTCTGCATAGCAAAAGAAACCATCAACAAAATAAAAAGGGAATCCATTGAATGGAAGAAAATGTTTGCAAATGATATATCTAATAAGGGGCTAATGTACAAAATATATAAAGAACTCATACAACTCAATAGTAGAAAAAAAAATCCCATGAAAAAAATGGGCAGAGGATCTGAACAGACATTTTTCCAAAGGAGACATACAGATGGCCAGTGGGCACATGAAAAGATGTTCAACCTCATTAACTATCAGGGAAATGCAAATCAAACCCGCAATAAGACATCACCTCACACCTATTAGAATGACTACTATCAAAAAAACAAGGAGTAACAAGTGTTGGTGAGGACTTGGAGAAAAGGGAACCCTCATGTGCTATTGGTGGAAATGTGAACTGGTGCAGCCACTATGGAAAACAATATGAAGTTTCCTCAAAAAATAATAAATTAGTACTACCATATTATCCAGCAATTCCAATTCTAGATATTTATCTGAAGAAAATGAAAACATTAATTTGAAAAGATATAAGCACCCCTCTGTTCATTGCAGTATCATTTATAATAGCCAAGATATGGAAGCAACTTAAATGTCCATTGCCAGAGGGAATGGTGGCTGGATGTGGACAAAATAGGTGAAAGGGGACAAGAGGTACAAAATTCCAGTTTTAAAATAATAAGTCATAGGATATAATATACAGCATGGTGACTACAGGCAATAGACTGTGGACTGTGAGAAACAATCTGAGGGTTTTCAAGGGGCGAGGGGTGGGAGGTTGGGTGAGCCTGGTGGTGGGTATTATGAAAGGCACGTATTGCATGGAGCACTGTGTGTGGTGCATAAACAATGAATTCTGGAACACTGAAAAGAAATTTAAACAAATAAATGAAAAAAATGAATGAAAATTTTAAAAATAAATGAAAATGAAAAAAATATATATTGTACTGTATATTTGAAAGTTGCCAAGAAAATAAATCTTAAAAGTTCTCATCACAAGAAGAAAAATTGTAACTGTATAGTGATGAATGGTAACTAGACTTACAATGGTGATGGTCATTTCACAGTATATACAGATACAGAATCATTATGTTGTATACCCAATGTCAATTACACCTCAATGCAGATTTTTAAGTGTATCGAAACCAAAATCTAAGTTCACGTAACTTACTTCAGTGCTAAGTTCAGTGCTTCCTTCCCTGTGCTCCTGCTTTAGTCGGTCTTTACCTTTGTAAATTCCTTTCTTCCTAAGCAGCTCATTGATGCACTTGATATTTTAAAATATTTCAATCAATATTTTTAGTTGTTTTTAGTGGGAAAATCAAGATGTCCTATATGATGAAACAGGTAGTCAAGGAAATAATCTGTAGGCTCTTACTACTTAGTGGAATTCAAATGTGTACATCACTGGGATAATTACATTCTGGATTTACCCAAATCAAACACTCCATTTATGCTGAATTATTTGCCCAATGGTAAACCAGTGGGCTTGAGTCTTTGAATTCCACTATAAAATAGGCCTTTTTAAATGAAATAGTTAAAATTAAATTAATTTTGAAATGCAAGGATTAGTTGTAAAATGCTTCGAGAGCAAGCTCCCAGTCTTTCTCATCTTTTATATTGCTGTTCTAGAGTGAAAAATTAAATCAATGGATGAATGATTTACACTGACATTCTAGCTACATATGTGTTAGGATATAAGACTTAATCTAAGAAAATGCAGAAGCAAGAGAAAGAAGTTTGTTGTTTTTTTTTTAACTGAAGATTGCTGAAACAGGAAGCATCTTCATCTATGTAGATATAGTTAACAAATTTCCTAGAAAAGCCTTCATCTGAATCACGGTACTTCAGTTTTCTGACTATTGACTATTGAATAACTGCAGAAAAGGAAAAAACAAAAAACAAAAAACCCTACCCATAGAACTGCCAAACAGATACGTATTGTTACTGGTATTAGAACTTGTGGTCCTGGAATTGCTCAAAAAAACTTGATGAGGTATTACTTTAAAGCAAAGGCAAGGGAAAGAATGTCATCAGTGAGGGGAAAAAAGATTAAGAATTCATATACGTCCCAACATCAGAGCTGGAGAAAAACAAAGCACAGCACTTCACTTTAAAACAGCTCTTCAGGGGCACCTGGGTGGCTCAGTGGGTTAAAGCCTCTGCCTTCGGCTCAGGTCATGATCTCAGGGTTAGGGTTAGGGCTAACCCCGCTTCCTCCTCTCTCTCTGTCTGCCTCTCTGCCTAGTTGTGATTTCTCTCCGTCAAATAAATAAAATATTAAAAAAAAAAAAAGGCTCTTCAACAAACTAAAAAATAAAAGAAATTCCCAAACACAATTTCTGAAAAATCTTCCTTGCCTCAAGTTCCTATGATCTTGGAAGTTCATTGTCATTCAACGAAGATTTATTTAGAGCATACTGTTTGCCAGCCACTGTGTAAGGCACTGAGCACATCAGAAAGCTCATAGATAAATAAGGCAGACAGATAAATAGTGAAATAAATATAACATAATGAAAAATAAAAGCATACATTATTCTATCAGCTAAATAATCCACAAATTTATATTCAGTTAAATTCTGACTAATTGTAACCTAATATCCATAAACATAGATGTTATTTATCAACTGGCGGCAGCCAATGTTTAATCCAAGATGGTCTAATATAAAATTCACAGCAAAAATGTGTTCCTTGAGGGTTTCTGCGTTCACAGGGTGTTGGTTAATTTGAGTGAAATGCTACAAGTTGCCTCTAGTCACTTGCTTCTAACATAAAAAAACATTACACACTCCATTAAGCTGCCAGTCTGAAGCCTGAAGAGCAAAGAGACAAAAGAACAATGAAACCAGACACTGGAAATGAGCCTGTGAAATGGAAGCACAGAGTCCCATTTCTAGAAGTTAATGATCATCATCAAAGCAGAAAAAATTAATGTAAAATCAAATTTCAATGGGCTTGGAAATTCCCTGCCTCAAAAACATGAAATTATTGAAAAGCAAACAGTAGAAGTAAATAAAAGCATGGTGAGAAAGAAAAGGAAACAAATGTTACACATTTAGACTAAGAGTAATTCTAATGCTACCTCAAATGCTTTGCAGAAAAAATATTTTAGTCCCTGGTATTGCCCTCCACCCATTAGGTGTCTTCACCTAAGTAGCTGAAGGATCAAGAAAACCAAATAAATGTATTTTGGAATGTGGCCTTGCTGACTCCAGAGGGGCAGGAAGAAATGCCTGGGGGGCTTTTGCTTCCTGCCCTATCAAGGACACTCTCTCCCTTATAATTTAAAAAGTCTTGTGAGTTTATGATCTTTAACGATCATTTAAGATCGTTAAAGATCATTTAAAGATCTTTAAGGCTTTTAAAAAGTCTTGTGAGCTTAAGATGATAAGTACACATGAATCAATGATCCAAAGGGAGACAAAAACATGGTAGTGGGAAGCCAAAGGCTAGAACAAGCGGTCTTGTCCTGGAAATTGGGCAAAAAGATGAGCAGAAAGACACAGGGCAATGACAGACACCATGCATGCAAAGGCAAATAAAGTACAATAGTGAGCATGTACTCCCAGGGTCCTAGTTAAGTAAGGAGCTTGCTTTTCATTCATTCATTCATTTCATTGTAATTAAAAATTACAATACACTGCTAGCTTCTTAAATAGAGACTAGGTTTGCCTTTGGAACATATTTAGTTTGGAAAGAAGTAACAGCAGTGAGGTATAAAAGCCGAGTAATCCGGGTGCCTGGGTGGCTCAGTGGGTTAAAGCCTCTGCCTTCAGCTCAGGGTCCTGGGATGGAGCCCTGCATTGGGCTCTCTGCTCAGCCGGAGCCTGCTCCCTCCTCTCTCTGCCTGCCTCTCTGCCTGCTTGTGATCTCTGTCTGCCAAATTTGGAAAAAAAAAAAAAAAAAAAAAAAAGCCTAGTAATCAGCCATTGTTTGGAGGGCTGACTGATCTGGAATTACTTCTAGGTTGTATGTTGTTGGTGAGCGAACACACCCAGGTAGTTATATGTATATGCAAATTGTGAGAAACAGGAAGGTGCAGGGAAGGGCCAGAGAAGAATTAAAGAGAACAAAGGAGGGGGGTTTCAAACTTCATGCGGTTATAGTTTTGAAAGATTCTTTTCTTGGTGTAGAATTCTAGGTTGACAGCTGTTCACTTTCCTATTATAAAGATGTTGCTTCACTGACTCCTTGATTGTGTTGCTTCTGATGAGAAATCTGTTATTCTCATATGTTTTTTTCCTCAACACATGCTGTGTCTTCTTTGTTTATTTTTTGTGGGGTTTTTTTTTTTTTTGGCTGTTTATAAGATTTTCTCCTTATCATTGGTTTTAGACAATTTGAGAAGGTTGTGTCTGGGTGTAGTTTTGTTTGTTTTTTTTTTCCTCACATTTCATTTTATTAATATATAGCTTAAGCTATTTTTTAAGACCTCATTTTTTAGGTCAGTTTTAGGTTAACAACAAAATTAGAAAGAAGGTACACAGATGTTCCATATACTCCCACACACACACACTTGCCTAGCCTCCCCCATTATCAATAAACCCCACCAGAGTTATACATCTGTTATAACTGATGACCCTGCATTAATACATCATAGTCAACCCAAATCTATAGTTTACATTAAGGTTCACCCTTGATGTTGAACATTCTATGAGTTTAGACAAAAAGGATAATGACATTTATCCACCATTATGGTATCATCCCTAACAGCCCTCTGTGTTCCACTTACTTGTCACCCATCCCACCAACCCCTGCAATCCTTTTGCTGTCTTCATAGTTTTGCCTCTTACAGAATGTCAGATAGTAGGTATCATACAGTATGTAGCTTTTTCATGTTGACTTCTTAAAATTAATAATATGCATTTAAGTTTCCTATACATCTTTTCATGGCTTGATAGTTCATTTCTTTTTTTTTTTAATATTTTATTTATTTAGTTGACAGACAGAGATCACAAATAGGCAGAGAGGCAGGCAGAGAGAGAGGAGGAAGCAGGCTCCCCGCTGAGCAGAGAGCCCGATGCGGGGCTCAATCCCAGGACCCTGAGATCATGACCTGAGCCGAAGGCAGAGGCTTTAACCCACTGAGCCACCCAGGCGCCCCAGTTCATTTCTTTTTAATGCTGAATAATATTACATTATCTGTTATACCCAGCTTACTCATTCATTCACCTGCAGAAGGACATCTTGGTTGCTTCCAAGTTTTGGCAATTGTGAGTAAAGTTGCTATAAACATCGTGTGCAGAATTTGTGTGGACATAATTCTATACCGCCTTTGGGTAAATACCAAGGAGCAGGACAGTTGGCTCATAGGGTAAAATTATGTTCAGTTTTGTAAAACTGCCAAACTGTCTTCTAAATTGACTGTTCTATTCTTCATTTCCGCCATCAGCATATGAGAGTTCCTGTTGCTCCATATCCTTGACAGCATTTGGTGTTTTGGATTTCAATTACCCTAATAGATGTGTACTGATATCCCCTGTTGTTTTCATTTGCATTTCCTTAATGATATATGATGTTAGGCATCTTTCCATATGCTCATTTGCCATGAGCTGCAACGTCTGAAGCCTGTTAAATGATGTACTGTGAAGGTCTTTGAACGGTGTTTTCTTCAGATTTTTATTTTTTATTGTTGAGTTTTAAAAGCTCTTTGTATATTTTGGCCATCATTCATTTATCAAATGTGTCTTTTGGAAATACTTTCACCCAATCTGTGACTTATCTTGTCATTCTTTTGACATTAACTTTCACAGAGTAGAAGTTTTTTAATAAAATCCAGGTATCAATTCTTTCTCTCATGGTTTGTGCTTTTGGTGTTGTATCTAAAAAGCCAGCACTATACTCAAGGTCATCTAGATTTTCTCCTATGCTATCTTCTAGGAGTATTACAGTTTTGTGCTTACATATAAGTCTTTGATCCACTCTGCGTTTTTGTGAAGGATATAAGGTCTGTGTCTAGATTGACCTTTTTTTTTTTTTTCATGAATATCTAAATATTCCGGTACTATTTGTTGAAAAAACTATCTTTGTTCTATCATATTGTTGTTGCTTCTTTGTCAAAGATCAATTGACTATATTTATGAGGGTCTATTTCTGAACTTTCTCTTGTGTTCGATTATCTGTCTGTTCTTTAGCCAATACCATACTGCCCTCATTTTGGTAGCTTGATAGTAAATCTTGAAGTTGGGTAGTGTCAGTCCTCAGATTTTGTTCTCTTTTAACATTGCCTTGGCTATGCTGGGTTTTTTGCCTCTCCCTATAAAAAAAAGAATCAGTTTGTCAATATCCATAAAATAACTGCTGGGATTTTTTATTGGGATTCCACTGAATCTACAAATCAAACTAGAAGAACTGACATCTAGACAATATTGAGTCTTCTTTTTTTCATTTTTGGGTTTTTTTTTTTAAGATTTTGTTTATTTACTTAACAAACAGAGATCACAAGTAGGCAGAGAGGCAGACAGAGAGGAAGCAAAGCAGGTTTCTTGCTGAGCAAAGGGTGAAGCAGGCTCCCTGCTGAGCAGAGAGCCCAATGCAGGGCTAGATCCCAGGACCCACTACCCAAAGGCAGAGGCTTTAACCCACTGAGCCACCCAGGTTTCCGTATTTTTACAAATATATTTTAAAAAATAACAAATGCAATGACATCAGTGATTGATCATCTGTACTCTCCCTAGTGCTGGGAGAAAAACCTATATTGTTGAGTCCCAAAGGAAAATCAAGACATTATTATCAGGGACCCAACAGCCAGAAAAAGCTCTGTTGGTCCAGCTCTGTTGGTATAGACACTGACATGTTCAATGTACCAGTGCAATTAAAATATATACATTTATAATTATCTTGTCAAAAAGAGCACTCAAGGTAAAATAACTATGCATTAAGCTAATTATTCACTCATTCATTCACTCTTTCTGCATCTATGAAGTCATCAGGACAGTCATAAGGACAAATAAAATAACTTCTAGTAACAAAGAAAAAAAATCCAAACCTCAGCCCCCCACTTTGTGGGTTATTTTGGTGCGCTAAAATGGCCATAATAGAAGGGCCACGGGCTAACTGACATGCAGCAACAAAATGACAACTGAAGCATTTCATTTCAAACAAAACACAACTCAAACTCATGGGGAAAAGGTCTGCAACAATATGAGGTTGATCTTACCATGTATAAACTTACAAACACAAATAAATAACATTTTAGAATTGCTGTTAGCTTAGATCTGAGAACTTTCTTTCTGAGCTCTGCATCTTAAAGACTCTTATACAAACCAAGGGATAGAAATCCCTCCTTATTTTTAGTGAACTATCATCTGAAATACTCGGGGATTACTGAATAAAGTCAATGTCTGAAACTTAAGTCAAGAGCCAAAGGGTTGGTCTCTCCTGACATCTGGAAGCCAGGACAGGTGATTAGATACCAGGGACTAGGGAAAGACTTCATTTCCTGCTTTCTTTGCATAGTTCTGTACCTCGATTTTGACCATTACAATTATTTCTCTTTGTAATATTTTCTTCAGAGGGTTTATTTTCTTTTCCCTATTAATACAATTAGAGTGAAATCAAAGTGCCAATCCTTACTCTTGGTATTTAAATCAAACCCAAATGATCTTCAAAAGAATTAGGTCTTCGTTGTTTCTAGAAAAGGCAGCAACTCTTTTCTGAAAAATCATCTTAGTTTCTCCCAGGTTCAACATCTAGCAAAGAGATTTCTGAGGCACAGTCCATTCTGGAAACTATGTCCCAATTCTTGACCCTGCGGCCATCACCGTTACCAGTAGACAGCTTATCCCTAGAAGGTGAATGCAATGTAAAAACCTTTCTGCTTTACAAGGCCTATGTAGAAAAGAGGAACAAGGCACCAAAGAGTCAGCTGCCAGGGAATGAAAGAGAATGTTCGCTCTCCGGGGCCAACACAAAACAAAGTGTTGCAGGAGTGAAGCCAACATTCACCTTAAACTTGAGCAGGTAAGCTGGAATATGTCCAGGATTGCATGACTGAACAATGTTTTCCAGACAGAAGTTGTCAAAGAGCAATTCTCAAACTTCTCCGTTACCATATGTGTTAAAAGGTTATGGTATAAATGTAAATCATTCTTTTCATCTTCATGATCCATCCCAGGCATCCATTCCCTGGAGACTCACATTATGTGACAACACATGGGTATATATACTACTCTCTCTTCTTTTGCTCAGCTGAAACACATGTGAACACTTCTTCTTTTTTTTTTTTTTAAGATTTTATTTATTTATTTGACACAGAGAGAGAGATCACAAGTAGGCAGAAGGCAGGCGGCAGGGCGGTTGGGGGGAGGGGAGGAGGCTCCCTGCTGAGCCGAGAGCCCGATGTGGGGCTTGATCCCAGGACCCTGAGATCATGACCTGGACCGAAGGCAGAGGCTTAACCCACTGAGCCACCCAGGAGCCCACGTGTGAACAATTCTCTTCCCCAAATGCTGTCACAAAGCCTGACTGTCAATCTCTAGGAGTGCCTGGATGACTCAGTCATTGAGCATCTGACCCTCAATCTTAGATCAGGTCTTGATCTCAGGGATGTGAGTCCAAGCCCTGCATTGGACTCCATGCTAAATATGGAGCTTATATGGCTTTGTCCTCTACTTAACAAAAGGTAGTTTCAAGGTCCAGACAAACAGACCACATCTTGTCAAAGCTTAAAAAAAGAGAGAGATTCCACAATTTATATTTTTAGAGCTTGAGTCTTTTGTCATTCTATTCCCAGAGTTAGCTTTTTCTTGGCTGGGATCCAAAAATACCAACCTATCATCTGGGTAGATAGAGATTCCTATTATTAGGGTGAATGTATCTCAATGAATTTACTGTTTCCATATCATGAGATGGAACTTCCTTACCTGGAAGCCACCTCTGAATACAAGGTGTCTGGTGAGTCAGCCTGAGATCCCCAGCAGAGGGATGGATGCTGCTTGGATACCATAGGAAGAAGCGGGCCTCGGCTTCCCTGATTGCAGTCTGGGTTGAGAAGTTTGCTCTCTGCTGCTAAGATGGCTGGCTGGCTTCAGAAGCCAACATAAGTGCTGTGTGTGCACTTAGGTGCACGTGTCCCTTGCATCATCCTAATCCTAATTAGGATCCTAATCCATCAACAGTCTGAAACGGGTATTGTGCAGAAGGCTGAGACAAAGGCTTGGGGTTTCAATTTGCCAGACATCAACTGCAATTATAATACTGAGCCACTTTTTTAAAAAACTAAGTGGTTTCTGTGTTGTAGAAAAGGCAGCACATAATTGTCAATGTCCCATTGGAAGAGGGGATCAATTTCCTGGAACGGTGGAAAACAGTGGTGAGGAGCATGACCTTGATCTGCTCCAACACATGGCCTAGGGTTAGGACATTCAGATGATCTGTGTCATTGCTTCTTCATCCGCTTGGTCTGGACCCTGCATGTGGGGACTGCCCTCTTCCTATAGAGAGAAAAACCATCCACTTTCACCACGCTTCCGAGCCATGGCAGGAAGGTGCTGAGACTCTTGCAGGTATTTCCTTCTTCCCTTTGGAATTTTCCCTTCTGCCTCTAGTTGAGCCCTGGCTTTCCTCCTCTTTAGTATAGGTTTGGCCCATGTTTGGCGTTCACATAAAGAGGCTCTTCTTCGAGCATCTCTGCCCCAGGGAGAGGGATTCTTTGGACAGCAGGTACAGAGCCAGCACCAAGCACCATTATGACCATCCCTCCTGAATTGACCACATTGCCTGCCACTGGTAGTGTCATAGTGACAGCCCCTTGCCCACTGCTGCTTGTGTCGGTGTTTCCTCCTGTCTGAACAATCTGTGCTCCTGCCAAACTGGCTGCTGGGGTGGTGATCATCCCTGGAAAGGGACTGTAAGGTGCTGCAGAATGGTGCCATCTGCTTGTACCGGCTGATGGACAGTGGTCTGCCCTTCGGTGGTCTGTGCTATTTGTCATCCCTGGACAGTCTTCTGCTGCTGGGTCTGGGTCTGGCCAGCAGTGACTACTGTCTGGGGCTGCGGGATGATGATCTGCTGGGTCTGGCCTTGCTGGCTCTGTATCTGCACAGCCTGCCCACCATGGATCTGAATCTGTCCAGGGGGGACCAACTGTATCTGCTGCAAACCCTGAGTCCCAGACACAGGAACTGGCATGATGGTTTGACCTCATCCACCAGGGACAGCTTGGACCATGATGGGCTGGCCAGTTTATGGAATTAATTGGCTTCCGCTATTGATCTGTTGCTACCTCGGACCTGCTACTGAATCTCTCCAGCTGGCACAACAATCTGTCCAACTATTGCTGTTTGCTGTATACTGCTCCATGGTCCCTCCCCCCAAGTTAGAATCCTGTCCACAGTGAGTTTCACTGAGGGGATCCTAGAAGACTGTGAAATGCACTCCGTTCCTGCTCCCCCGCTTCTCTGCCCGTGCTGATTGGCTCCAGTACCGGATCCCAAAACCCAAAGGTCTAGCCACGGCCGTTGCCGCCACAGTCACTGACATGATTGAGTCTTCTTAACCATGAATATGCAGCATCTCTCCATTTATTTGGTTCTTTGATTTTGTTTATCATTTTGATTTTGTTTTTTCTCATCTAGATCTTACACATATTCTGTTCAATTTGTACCTAAGTATTTCAATTTTTGTGGATCCTAATGTAAATTGTATTGTTTTTTTACTTTCCAATCGTTCATTGCTAGTATATAAGAAAGTAGTTGACTTCTGTATATTAACTTGTATCCTCAATGCTATAGAAATATTTATATTATATTGTATCAAATTGTCATATTTAAGATACTAAAGCATTTAATATTGATATTTAATATAATGTTATATTTACCTGAATAATATTAATATTTAATGTAATATTATACTTAATATACTATATTTAATATATCTTATTATTTTTGTTCCTCTATAGGTAGAGTCTCCCCACCCCTCACCTCCAGTTTCTTTCAAAATTTTCTCTTTATGTTTAATTATCTGTAGTTTGAAAATGACATGTGTAGCTATAATTTTTTTGGCATGTATCCTGCTTGGTGTTCTCTGAGCCACCTGAATCTGTGGTTTTGTGTCTGATATTAACTTGTAGAAGTTCTCAGTAATTATTGCTTCATATAGTTCTACTGTTCCATTCTTTCCTTCTTCTTCTGGTATTCTCACTACACATATGTTACACCTTTTGTAGTGGTCCTTGAATAGTCCATTGGATAGTCCATTCTCTCTTTTTTCAGTCTTTGTTCTCTTTACTTTTCAGTTTTGCAGTTTCTACTGTTATATTCTCAAGCTCAGATAGTCTTTTCTCAACCATATCCAGCTGACCAGGCACGTATTGCATGGAGCATTGGGTGTGGTGCATAAACAATGAATTCTGGAACACTGAAAAGAAATTTAAAAAATAGGGGCACCAGGTTGGCTCAGTGGGTTAAGCCCCTGCCTTCAGCCCAGGTCATGATCTCAGCGTCCTGGGATCAAGCCCAGCATCAGGCTCTCAGCTCAGCAGGGAGCCTGCTTTCCCCTCTCTCTCTGCCTGCCTCTCTGCCTACTTGTGATCTCTCTCTCTCTCTCTCTGTGTCAAATAAATAAAATCTTTTAAAATAAATAAATAATAATTTAAAAAAAAAAAAAACGTTCTTCACTTCATTCCAGTTGTTTAGAGTGTTTAGCATTTCTTTCTGATTCCATGTTAGGATTTCCACCTCTGTTCATGATATTCACCTAGTTTTCCATGCTGTCTATTTTATCCATTAGAGAACTTAGCATATTGATCATACCTGTGTTAAATTTCCAGCTTGATGATTCCAACATCCTTACTATATCTGGTCCTAAAGTTTGTTCTGTCTCTCCAAATTGTGTTTTGGTCTTTTAGTATGTCTTGTAATATTTTCTTGACAACAGGACGTGATGTACTAGGTAAAAGGAACTGTTGTAATTAGGCTCTTAGTAATGTGGTGGTGTGGTGTGAGGGTCAGGGAGGTGTTCTCTAGTCCAGTGATCAGGTCTCTGTCTTTCAGTAGCCTATGCCTATGGACCATGGCATAGGGTTTCTCAGGTTGCTTTTCCCTTTTAGGTGGGACAGAATTGCTAGTGTGGGCTAATATTGAGTATTTCCTTTTCCCACCAGGAAAGCTAGAGATGACTGAAGTTGGATACTCCCTTTGCCCCAGGTCAATTAGGCTTTGATAAAAACCCCAAAAGGTTTGGTTCTGGTTCATTAGTTTCTCCTGAGGGCAGGCTTTATTACAATATTACAAAGAGCAGAGTGCCCTGGGTGTTTGGGGGGGAGAGGGGAATGTTTATTTAAAAAATGGTTCCTTTCTCCTCCCCCTGCCAAAAGCAGGAAGGAATTTTTCTCCAATATGTACTATACGGAAACTGGTCAAGCTCCTGGAGGTCATCTCAAAATATTGTGCCCCTTGGTGTTCTTCATTTTCAGAATGATTCCCACTGAGCCTCCATTAATTCATCAATTACAGCTCGGGTTTTTCTATCCCAGCACTGGATCCTGCAGTGTCTGTGAGCCTCTGCTGGGGTAACAGTGATTACCTGTATCTCCTGCCTGTGTCTCCAATCTTGTAGGTAGTGATTGTTCTTCATCCTCCCCTCTCTTTTGAACCCAAGAAGAGTTGGTTTTTCAGCTTGTTTAGCTTTTTACATGTCATTAGGATGGAGTGGTGACTTCCAAGCTCCTCACATGTAGAACCAGAACATTTGGTGTAGTTTTCTTCATGTGTCTATACTTCATCTTTGTGGAGCTTCTGGGGCATGTGGGTTTATAGTTCCCAACAAATTTAGAAATTTTTCAATCATATATTTTCAAAAAAAATTATGTGCATTTCACTATTTTCCTTTTAGAATTCCAGTTAAATATATGTTAGGCCAGGAGAATTTTTTCAGCAGCTCCTTGATGCTTGGCTTTATTTTGTTTGAATTCTTTTCTGTGTTTTCTTTTGAATGGTTTCTATTTCTGTGTTTTTACATTTACTGATTTTTCATTGGCCCAATGACATCACAGCATATGAAAACTGAGGAACATCTAAAACACCAGGTTATGGGTTCTTTGGTCTACTTTCATAGTCATGTTCCAAGAAATTGGTATGATTGGGTATCTATCACAGGTATCTAAGAGAAATCGCCTTTGAAATTCTGGTAACACTGGTAATATTAGATGGATCTCCATTTTTATCCATTATAAAGAACACTGTATAGTGGAGGGTAATCTAGCATCCTTGCTGCAAACTGAGATCACAGGACCTCACTTGTGTTGCTGGGAAAGATTTCACCCTTCTCTTCTTCCTTGAAGACGATGAGCTTCTTCAGTAGGAAAGGATGGAAAGGGTGATTAATGTTGGCAGTGTTGATATAAGTATGATGTAAGACAGAGGCCATGAGATTTCTAATTGTTGGCCAAAGTAGTAACAGAAGGTAGCATTGGACTTCTAACATGTTTGTTCAATGGCAAATGGAGAAGGTGGTCTCTACTGACAGACTTGTGTCAGTGAAGAGCTGAACCCACTGAATTAAGATTTTTTCAGCAATGGCACCCAACATCTCAAATCTCCAGGAGAATTCTTAGGGAGTTCTAAAGAATGCAGTATGAAGTTGTAACCTAGAGAGATTTTTAAAAAGCACTTGTTGTAGCTCTCTAATTTGCCCAGAGTTTACAGGTGAAGCTATAGTGCAGTCAGCCAACACTCTACACAACTGACAGGAGTGATTATGAAATTAAGGTCCTCTTGTTTCACTGCTGCTATGATCACCACGGCCATTACCCAGGTTTCACCAGTAATGTCTTCAGGTTTCCATGCTAATTTTTATAGATTTAGGTGTAATGTCTCAACATTTTGATTTCAGATAATTGGGAAAAAGCACAAGGATTTTAATTTCCATGTTAGTTGGTGAGTGAGTTGTATCCCCATATGCCATCAAATTTTACTTCTCTATCCAAGCACAGTAAGTTCAGCCCAGTGGACCCTGTTTTAGGAAGGCTTCAGGGATACTCTATATAATGATTAATTGCTCCCATTCTCCTCCCTGTCCCACCTTTTGCAAAATATGTATTGTTTCTCTGTGAGCATATATTTTAAGTTTTCATTGCTGGTTTTAAAATATACATTGCACCCTGAGTCTTAAATTATTTTTCTAATTCTGTTTTTGCCATTCATTCATGTTTTATATGAAAACTTAATTTCAAACTGTTACATTCCTAGAGAGCATCCCCCTGTTTTAATTACCTATCTACTCCACCAACTCCCCCCCCCCACAATGGATACTGGATTACCTCCAGCTCCCTGCTATCATAAATGCTGTTATGATGAACATCTTTATGGACCATGATCCATCTATGATCCATCTTTACGGACTTATGTGAGGCTTTCTCTTTTGGGTTTCATCTTCTGTTAATTACCTGTTCATATTCTTTTGTCCTCTTGCTCTCAGTAATTTGCAGCAGTTCCTTTAGTTATTCTAAATATTATTTCATCGTTGGCTTTATATTTTGGAAATAACTTCACCCAATTTGTCATTTTTCTGTCACTCTGTCCATGATGTCAGGATTCAGATCCAAATGCAGGAAAGAAGAAAAAACTGGAAAACCTTGCATAGCTCTCAATTATCAGACTCAAAAGGAATTGTTAGCATCTGTCTTAAGTTGTTCCCCAGGGAGGCTAGTTCCATCAAGATATTCGGTGAATAACTTCACGTAAACTTACAACTAACACAGCCTTAACAATATTCAGAGGTAAAAATGTAAGGTGTTGCCAGAACTGCATTTACCATAAATATATCTTGGTTTCATTGCCTTTTAAAAAGCCATCCACCCACACCCCTTGATAATATGCCTATTTAAGCACATAACCAAGCCATGTCTTATGAAACATTAAACATTAGAATGAGGTCAAGATAAGAAACTTAGTGCATTCATTAGGGTGGGTGTCCAGGAAGTCATTAGGGTGGGTTTCCAGAGAAAAAACGTACTGCTGCTCCTTTCAAGACTGAAACAGAAATGCAACAAGATGTTAAAAAATAGTGTCAGTGAATTTCCTAATGCTGAGCAAATTCTAATTCCTTTGAATACTGATAAGAGTGCAACCTAATGGAAGAATTTTACATGGAAATGTTCAAACATAGATTTGTTGTCAGATATTTCTTTCATATTAAGCTAAGGCAGTCCATTTAAATGTCCTTTTCCAAATGGACATATTCCTAATACATAAGAAGAACCATTGAATTTACCATGACCTTAGTCTTTTGCTTGTATGTCTTTGATTAAATTAAGCTTTAGTGATGTGGTCATTTCTCTTGTTTTGCTTCATTCCTCACCAAAGAAGTACATACCCTCTTGAAAAGGTTAATGTTACCTTGAACTGGATCTTAATATAATTCTCTGCTAACATTTCCATTTCTGAAATGTACTATGTCATATCTCATATGTTAAATGGCAGTGTACCACCAATGCCACAAATATATTGGGAACATATATAACAGAAAGATCTAGACATAGAGCTAGAGATGGCCATGGAGAGGGAGGTAGAGAAAGAGATAAAGATGAAGCTAGAGATAGATCTGTTTCTAAATGCAAAAATTGAAAAACATTTAGAAGATCTATATCCAGTTCCTACCTTAAGACTCAAACAGCTGGAATGTCTGGGTGGCTCAGTTGGTGAAGTGTCTGCCTTTGTCTCAGGTCATGATCCCAAGGTCCTGGGATCAAGTCCCACATCAGGTTCTTTGCTCAATGGTGAGCCTGTTTCTCCCTCTGCCTCCTGCTCCCCCTGGTGGCACTTTCCCTCTGTGAAACTGAATCTATCATGTGAGACTGAGTCAGTTGAATTTGATTATCATAATAGCTTTCAAAGATAGGTTGTTTTTAGTTAAAAAAAAATAGGACTTAATTAAATATTAAGTAAACTACTGATAGTTGTTTTTCCTTACCATGACTTCTAATGATATTGATTCAATGAATTAAGACTCTTACTACAGGGGTGCCTGGGTGGCTCAGTGGGTTAAAGCCTTTGCCTTCGTCTCAGGTCATGATCCCAGGGTCCTGGGATGGAGCCCCATTTGGGTTTCCTGCTTGGCAGGAAGCCTGCTTCCCCCTCTCTCTCTCTGCCTGCCTCTTTGCCTACTTGTGATCTCTATCTGTCAAATAAATAAATAAAATCTTTAAAGAAAAAAAAAAGACTCTTACTACAACATGGGATAAACTATAAGTGTATCTTCTGGATCGATGTCAGAGCTATTAGCACATACATTTAAATGAATAATAACTTTTGTTGGGTATTATTAGTAAAGAATAATAGTTGACCTACAGAATACTAGAAAGTTGTTTTAGGGGAAAAAAGAACAATTATGGAAAAAATGGAAGAGATATAGATGATATAGATACAGATATAGATCTCCTACACATACCATCCTCTGTATTAAGAAGTATTAAGAAGTCTTACATATTGTTTGTTATCTCACATAATCTCACATAATTTTCATATCTAATCCCCACAGAGACTTACATCTCATTTTCCCACATTTTTACAGAGATAGATCATTCAAGGTAAGTATAACTGATTGCCACTGCATGTTAATTAGTCTTCTCCTCAACAATAGGTGTTATCCAAGTTTTGGAATAATAAAGTGGAAAGGAGTAGAAACCTCTAGAAATTTCTGGAAGTCTTTCTCCCTCCCTAGTTCTCCCCCTCTCTCCCTCATTTTCTTCCCAATAGACAGCAGTGTATGTTACATTCTTTTTCTTACTTCTAAGGGATTAAAAGCAGATTAAGTTCCAAAGGTCTGGAAACAAAAGAATAATTCCTACTACTCACGTTTCAAAAGATGTAAAGTAAAGCTCTAGAGAGAAATGCACATTCTCCAGAGTTATACTATATATAGTGTACGCATACACACACACACACACGCGCGCGCGCACAATATGCTTTATATAAGATCATAAAACAAATAACTGTAATTAGTAAGAAATATAACTACAATACGTATTTCTGATTCACAGCAACTGTTATTATTTGGTCAGTAGAAGGAATGAAACATTCACCTGTTCCTATTTGACTGAGTTAGAAAGAAATTAAATGTGGAAAATATCATAAAATTTATCTTTCTGCTAATGCGAGAGCTGAGCAGCTTCAAATTCATTAAGAAGATATTAATTAGAAATTGTATATGTAGTTCTATTTCTTTAAGACTCTGGCCTTGTCTCTTACTCCTTTTCTCTCTTACAAATTGGATCCCATTCTCCCACCAATTACTGCTTTTCCCTGACCAACAAATATGTTCAAGTCTCCTCTCACTGAACACAACACCAAACAAAACCTCAGCAGTCCTTCCACTTAAAGATGGTTCTCCACGTGTATCATTTTCTTCATGCCCAAACTTCTCAGGGCAGGGTGTCACACACAGATTCATTTCTTTTCTGTAAGAAGAAATTCTCATCTCACTGAGATCTGACATCCTCCACCTCTTCCCTGAATCTCTTTCCCTCCTTATCTCCTGAAAGTCTTTACTTTGTTGGTTTATTTCTCATCTCTTTGTCTTCACACTCCCTTTGGTTGTGTCTCCCTAATTTTCCAACCATAAAGTTTGTATCTTTGGACACTGCTGTGGTCTAAATCTTTGTGCCCTGCCCCAAGTTAATATATTGAAAGTCTAATATCCAATGTGACAGTGTTCAGAGGTGGGGACTTTGAGAGGGGCTTAGCGTGTGAGCGTGGAGCCCTTGTGAATGGCATTAGTTCTCTTACCAGAGATCTCACAGAGCTCTCTTGCCCTTTATGCTCTGGATACAAGAATTCTCTAGAGTGAAGAAGTCTTCATCCATCCACACAGACAACCTGATCTCAGACGTCCAGCCCCTGGAACTGGAAGCAATAATTTCTGTTATTTATAAGCCACCCAGTCTGTTGTTTTGTTAGAACAGCCTGAACAGACTCACACAGACACCTTCTCATTTTGTTCTTTCTTACACATCTGAATTTTCAACTGCCTACTGGACATCAAAAATATTACCCAGTGTATTCCCCCCAAAAAACTTTTCCTCCATGTTATTTAGTGACATTCCTATTATACTAGATAGGGTTATTCCATTTGCTACCAGAGATAACCTCTCAAAATATTAGCTTGCACAATACAAGTTATTTCTTGCACATATGTAGTCCAAAATAAGGGTTCCTGATCAGTGGGCCATTCTTTGCCATCAGTGATTCAGAGAGACTCAGGCCCCTCCACCTTATTACTTGGCCATTTTTAACACTTTATGTTCAAGGTCATTGAGCAAGTCTTCATTGAGCCATTAGAAGGAACAATAGCATGGGAAAAAGCAATAGTAATTTTGTGTTCTTTTCTGAAAATGATACATATCACGGTCACATTTATATAGCACATCTAAGAGAAGTATATTAAACTGCTCCCGCTACCATAACAAAATAGCATGACTGTGTGACTTTAAACAACAGAAATTTCTTTCTCATGGCTCTAAAGCCTAGGAAGTTTAAGATCAAAGTGTCTGGTAAGAGCGCTCTTCCTGGCTTACAGATGGCTGACTTCTCATTGTGTCATCACATGGGTAAGAAGGAGGGGGTAGGAGGAGAGAGAGAGATTTGTGGGAGAGTAAGAGAAGAGTCTTCTCATAAGGCCACAGTCTGATCAGAATAGAACTCAGCTTTTATGACCTCGTTTAATCTACATTATCTCCTAAAGACCCTTTCTCTATATATAGTCACTTTGTGGGTCAGGGCTTCAACATGTGAATTTGAGATCACGACGCAGTCCATATCTGATCTGTTTTCCCAGGAAGAAGAGGAAATGGGTCCATTAAATGGCTAGGCAGACTCTACCACAGTACACCCTTCTGCTCATCAAATATCCTTTCCACCCCTTTTTCCCCACGCGAAGAACATACTTACCTTCTCCCTAAGGGATAGAGGTCAAAGTCCCTTCCAATAACAGCATCCAGCTCAATGTCCAGAGTCTCTGGGTGATGTATGTTCCTCTCCAGTATAAAAATGTCTTTTCATGGTCCAGTGACTTAGAACCTAAAAATACAAATGGTCCGCCTCCCCAACCTCCCCTTACACATGCGCACATATACTCACTCACATCTAATATATAAGTTATGGCAAGGACAAGATAGCCACAATAAACACTTTGATATTAAAAAGGAAATAATAGGAAAAATAGTCACTGATCCATAGCAATGATGAAATTCTTCCAGACAGGAATTTTGAGAAATCTCTGTCCTGTCCTGACAGGGGGGTGGCATGGTGGGGGTTCCCTGCTTCTGCTCTCTGGAGGGAATTCCCTTGTCCATTGATTTCTGTATCCCCTGGGGCTTATCAAACCTAAAACTTTTACTCTATAAAAACTCAATGAAAAGGACAAAAAGACAAGCCATAGTTTGGGAGGAAATTATTACAAACCACCTATCTAAATGTATACATTTCTCTCAATCCTCTTCAACAATAAAAAAGATCAAACAGTAAAACTAGAAAATGGGCAAAATACATGAACAAACATTTCACCAAAGAGTGAATAAGCAAATAAGAGATAGCAAATAAGAGAATGAAAAAATGTGCATCATTAGCCATTAAAGTAATGCAAATTAAAATCTAAAAGAGATATCGCTACCCTCGTATCAGAATGGCTAAGTTAAAAAAGAGTGACAAATCCAAATGCTGGTGAGATTTCACAGAAATTAGATCAAATTAGAAATGATGCAGCCACTCTGCAAAACAGTTGGGCAGTTTCTTTAAAAACTGAATGAGCAACTCTCATACAACCCAGCAATTACACTCCAGGGTATTTATCCCGAAGAAATGAAAACTTATGGGGTGCCCGGGTGACTCCATTGACTAAGCATCTGGCTCTTGATTTGGGCTGAGGCCATTCATGATCCCAGGGTCCTGAGATCAAGCCTCACATCGGGCTCCGTGCTCAGGGGGAATCTGCTTCAGGATTCTCTCTTTCTCCCTCTCCCATTGCCCCTCCCTTCCACTTGCATGCTCTCTCTCTATCTCTATCTCTATCTCTCTCCAAAATAAATAAATATTAAAAAAAATAAATCAAAAATTGTGTTCACAAGAAAACTGCATGTGGATGTTCATAGCAGCTTTATTTGTAGTAGCCAAAATCTATACTCAGCCCGAATATCATTCAACAGGTGGATGATTAAAGAAACAGCAGTACCTCCAACTATGGATAGAACTCAGTAATTGAAAGGAACTATCCATACAGGACCTTCAATAAATCTCTGGGAAATTACCTTGACTGAAAAAAGTCAATCCCAAAAGGTTGGAAAAATGGCAGCAATGGAAGACAGATTAGTATATACCAGCAATTGGGGGAAGAGAGCAGAAGAGAATGGGTGTAGTTATAAAAGCAACATAAGGGATACTTGTGACATTGCACAGTTCGGGATCGTTAGTGTGGTCATACAAACACACAAAGGTGAAAAACTTAATACACACATGCAAAAGAATAAATAATACTGGAGAAATCTGAATAAGATGAGTGAATTGTATCAATGTCAATATCCTAGTTGTGATATCTCATTATAATTTTTGCAAAACGTTAATGATTGGGGGGGAAACCAGTTAAAGTGCATACAAAATTTCTCTGTATTACTTCTTACAACTGCATGTGGATCTACAATTACCTCAATTTTTTAAAAAAGTTTATTAGGTTAAAGTAAAGTTTCTCATTACAAATTACTAGGAGTTGCTGTGGGTAATAACTCTCTAAGATGAATGTAATTCACTTCTTATTTTTAAAAAGTTCATGATATATTGCATATTATGGGAAAGAAAGGAGCCAGCCTCCATTCTTCAAGAATAAATTCTTAGCATTGCATACAAGATTCTCCTCACTTGATTCTAAAATATT
The DNA here is from genome assembly GCF_963455335.1 of Martes martes. Taxonomy (NCBI): domain Eukaryota; kingdom Metazoa; phylum Chordata; class Mammalia; order Carnivora; family Mustelidae; genus Martes; species Martes martes. The sequence continues at coordinate 84,022,145 of NC_137889.1, forward strand.
TTCCCATCCCCTTCTTTTTAATGCCGCCTACATCCCAGCCATGTCTATTTCCCAAATATTTCAAGCAGTTTCAAGACCCTATGCTCATGTGATTCTGTCAAGCTGAAATAAGTTTTCCCATCATCTATTAAAATTCTTATTCTTTCAGCTTATTCAGATGCCACTGCCATGTCTGAAGCTCTCATTGGTCTGCCTTGTCTGAATCTCTGACTCCTTACGCCACATTCTTACAGCAGTTCATCTTTTTACTTTGCATCTCCTTTTACACATTATTCAATATTTGATTAACCAGGCTAACTTCTCTCTCTCCTACTATATGTGATATATTATAATCTCCCTGAAAAAAGAATTGAATCACATTCATCTTTGCAAATTATTATCCTCCAAAACTCCCAATACAGTCCTTTGCATGTAATTTAATATTCACCAAAATGTATCAAGCGCCTGCCATTGCCAAGCACTGTCCTAAATGCTTTCTGCACATCAAAGAATGTAATCCTCAACACTAGGGATGTCTTCTTATTTCCATTTATACATGATAAAACCGAGGCACAGAAAGCTTACATACCTCACCCAAGGTCATGAGTACTGCTGTATGCACGTGGTCGCGTTCATACTCTTCACTGTCAGGTAATACTGCTCCTAATTAGCCTTCAATGATTGATTATCTGATAACATTTAAGGAAAGCGCTCTGAAGAAGTATAGCAACTTGTTTCCCAGCAAATTAGTACTGTTGATTGCTGGTTATGTGCCAGGCACAGTACTGGCTGCTGTCACATCCTGGCCTGCCCATTGAATAAATGGGAGAAAAATGAAACCCAGAGATATTACATAATTTAGTCTACATCTCCCAGCTGGTAAGTATTCGGGCTTTGTCTGTTTGTTTCATCAGCTCAAGTTACAAGTAGGAACACCACCATGATTTGTGAAATTGGATGAAACAAATTAAACGAGATCTTTCTAATAAAGTAGTTAAGTCCATAAAAATTATGACATCTTAGAAAACCTGCCCTCCATTTGTATTTTTTACAAATTCTATTGCCTAAATCTGTTATTTGATCTGCCTCTTACACAAAGTTTTCTTTCTGTATATTCTCAAGTTCTCAATGTTCTTATGAGCTGCTGTGAGGTATAATGTCATAAATAATCACTTTTATAAAATGTTGAGAAGAATAATTACATATATGAAGTTGATTCCCTCTATCAGAGAATTCACTTAAAATTCTAGGTGGGCTTTAAGTCAACCAACACTTAATACAGGATCTGTTTCCTCCTGCCTTCTACCCTGTGCTTGGGATTGTGATAAAGAAAATCTAAGAAAGTATTCAACAGGTTCTTTGTCTTTAAGGCCTTTTAAAATTCATGGAGTAGATGTTATTTCAACCGTTAATGAAATACTTCATCCTGGTATATGGTGTTTTCTGATGCAATTATATGTATATATATAATTATGTAAATAATTATAAATATTATATGTAAGTATATAATATATAAAATTATTTATGGATATGTGTATGTATAAAACAAGGTTCTTAAGAAATCCCAAGCTTTCTTTACAAGTCTGTAAAAACTATTAATTTAAAGGGCATGGAGCTACAGAACTCCAGACTCACTATACAAAATTGTTGTCCCTACAAGAATTTCTGGAACAAACATGGCTTTTATAGCAGGACATTCTATATGGTGCGTGTTACTTCAAGTTAAAAAATAATAAATTGGTGGAATAAAATCTCTCTCCTCTGATCTGGAATCCACGTAGTCGGGAACCACTTCTCTTGATCACCTTGGGCCTTGTCGGTCATTTTGCTTCTATCAAAGTTCAAACTAAATAAGGTAAATAAGAGAACAAAATAACAGCAATAAACAAAACACCCCCAGAGGGAAGGGCAGGGGTGCCTGAGACCAAAGCAGCAACAGGGCTACTCATTTGCAAAGGACCGGTTGCCACTGGCATTATCATCAACTGGGATCCCCTTGATGTCAGTCTTGTTCCTCTATGAAGTTATATCGCGGGCTCATAATGAACACTGCCAGGGAAATTCATGTATGATCAAAAGCTTTTTTATGTGTGCTGTGCATGAGTGCATTAAGACCCCAGTGCAAGAATGAGAAAGGGTTGAAAGAGTCAGCAAAGCCTTCATGAGAACGTGGAATTTTGAGCTGGGCCACGATATAAAGATAAAGAGGTGAAATGTTCTGTGAAATATGTAGCTGGGATGAACAGTAACTCAGCAGGAAACAGTGCTTATGAGAAGAGTTTAAAAAGGAGAAATGAACCTGGAACGGGTGCAGTACCAAACTCATGCAGCTAATGTGGCCATTTATAAATGAAAATTTTACAGAAGATATCTGTAGCCACCCATAGGTAAGGGCAATTAGATGGGAGGCCTTAGGGAGCCTCTGAACCCTCACTACCACTTTCCAGAAAGGTAACTCTCAACTGAATTTGTCTGCACCTACAGACAAATTATTAGCAAACAGACAAATAAATAGAAACCTTTTTAAAAATCTTAATTATTTATTTGAAAGAGAGAGAGAGCTTGAGTGGGGGAGGGGGGCAGAAGGGAAGGGACAAGCAGACTCCCCATTGAGCACAGAGCCCAATGCGAGCTTGATCTCAAGACCCTGAGATCACGAGCTGAACCAAAATCAAGAGTGAGCTGCAGAACACCTGGGTGGCTCAGTTGGTTAAGCATCTTGGCCTTACTTAGCCTTCGGCTAAGGTCATGATCTCAGGGTGCTGGGATCTCTGCTCAGTGGGGAGTCTCCTCCCTTTTATTCTCTCTCTCTACTCCCTCTCAAATAAATAAATAAATAAAATCTTTAAAAAAAAAAAAAAAAAGAGAGAGAAAGAGAGAGAGATGCTTAATTGAAGGGGCTCCAAAACCTGTTTTTCGAGGTCAAGTCCCAGCTGTCTCTTTAGGTGCTCTAAACATAACTGACATGAAAGGGTCACTAGAGAAGAAACTAATAATTTTTCAAATGCAGGGTCAACAAAACTTCTGTTCAGCCCAAGACAACCAAACTTTTCTGAATAGGAAGCTGCCCACAGGCAACATTTGGGAATCAAGTCATGGGCACCAAGCCATGAGCACCATACCAAAGGGTGGAGACTATTGAGCTGGATTCTTACACTCTATCCATATATCTGGCCAACTCACACCTCTAGCACATTTTGCTAGCAAAAACTCATTCCAAACATTCATATTGCTAATCAACAAAACGCCTTGTGTTGATTAGAGCTAAAAATAGTTGAAGAGCCACTAGGAGCTCTCTCCTCTGAAAGTGCCCTTTTGATTAAACGCCACCTCACCATCCCTGAAGTGTGTATCCCTCTTCGGGCAACTATGCACCATCCATGTGGATTAAAGATAATTAAAACACTTCTGCATACCACATGGTCTCTGATGAAGGATTTTGAAAAGTAAATCATCCCTGACACAGCAGGCAGGACACAGCAATAAATCCTTTAGTGAAACAGGCTGTTTGAGGCAGAGAGAACATTGGCAGATGCAGCAGAGGACGGGGCGAAGCCAGAGGATGGGAAGCGCCCACTGGCAAAGGAAGTACATTTCACAGGCTGCAGGGAACCTTTGAACAGGAGACTCAAATAGTCTTCTCCTACGAGGGTAGTATTGGAGAGCATGGGCCCTAGAGGAGGACTGCGGGTAGGGATGCGAATTCTTGCCATTTACTAGCTGTGTGCACTTGGAGAAATTGTCTCTATGCCTCTATAAAGAGGGGATCATTAAAATATCGAATCCATCATATTGCTGAGTAGAGTTAATTGTAATATCTTTATAACATAAAATGCTTGTAACAGTGTCTGACACCAGTAGGTGAACAGATGTCAGCTATTCCAAGAAGGATGCGAGGGTGCGAAGGGATGGAAGAATGCAAACTAAGACATCACTCAACTGCACCCAAGTGGTAATGTGCACAGGGCGTGAGTCCCTGCCATCCAGGCAAGAATGATGGTTTCTTATTTGCCTCCTTCCCTCCTTTTTCCTCCAATAATCTTGATTAGATGTGAAATTTAATTGGAAGGATTGAATTTGCCCTTGCGCCTGGTGGCAACACTGCAGTCCCAGGAGTGGAACCCTTATCATGGGAGGTGATATGGGACCTGCCAGAACCAGCTGACTACTGCTCTATGGAGTCGACAAAGCACAGAGCGCAAAAATCTCCTCTTAGACACAGAAACGTGGGATGACATGTTCAGATTGTGAACATGATGTGTGGTAAGATTGGGGGCTGCTGCCACAGCACGGAAGAGTCATGAACCTTGCACGTGACAATTCTTTTTCTTCTTAGCCAAAGAGAGTAACAATTCATACAGGAAAGTAAAAAGAGATTTGGCTTCACTTATTTTGCTGTTTGAATGCCTTTCCTGAAAATATATAGTCAGGTTTTCAAAATAGAATATACTTTTAGGGTTTCTTGTGTCAAATTGTTCAATTGTTCATCTAAATAGAATTAAATCAAATTGCTCTTCAGTAACATGGCAGATTATTCATCTACATAACCATTAAAACATACTGAGTCCCCACTATAGTTATTTAAGCTGCTTCAGTTAATACAGCAGACGTAAATCCCTACCTGAATGGACCTTCTATTCCAGTGGGAAGAAACAGACATGAAACGTAACTGTGATAAATAACTCATCTAGCATATTGGCAGATGGTAAGTACAGTGGAAACTAACTAGAGAGCGGTAAAAGGGATCAAGCATGTGCGGGTGGGAGGGATGTGCAGTTTTAAATGGAATGATCCAGCTTCCAGAAGACGGCTTGAGGAGTGTGCTGAAGAAGGTGATGAAAGCCACCAGAGACATTTAAAATTAAGAAAGAACACCTCAGGAAAACTAAAATAAATTATGGAGGACATCGTAATGTATAAGATTCTGACCTACAAACTAATTTCAGAATTATCTATTGCAATAAAAAGATATAGTGATGCCAAAGACTGCATTATGGCTGGAAAAAATAGAATCCAACATACAGCAGTGTGAAAAATGAGCCACTTCTTTTTTTTAATCTTATTTTATTTAAATTCAATTAATTAACATATAGTATATCACTAATTTCAGATGTAGAGTTCAGTTGTTCATCAACTGCATATAACACTCAGTGCTCATTATATCACCTATCCTCCTTAATGCCCATCACCCAGTTATTCCATCCCCCCATCTCTTTCCCTCCAGCAATCCTCAGTTTGTTTCCTACGGTTAAGAGTCTCTTGTATCTCTCTCCAATTTCATCTTATTTTATTTTTCCCTCCCTTCCCCTATGATCCTCTGTTTTGTTTCTTAAATGAGTGAAACCACGTGGTAATTGTCTTTCTCTGATTGTCTTATTTTGCTTAGTATGATACCCTCCAGTTCCATCCATGTCATTGTCAATGGTAAGATCTCATCCTTTTTGATGGGTGAGTAATAGAAAAATGAGTCACTTCTTAATGGCTCAAAGAATGGCTTCAGTCAGGAACTTCAAACTTCAGGCCAAAACTAACATCTTTATCCAAAATATGTTTCATTAAGTTTCTTTTTTTAAATTCCTTTGAAACACCACAGTATTTGGTCTACTTACATCATTTCTAATCGATGAAAGACTATTTATTGAGCTCTACAACGTTCTCGGGCTTGTTTGTAAAGATACTCTATGAAAAACAATCCACATTGTCTGAGTTAACTATCTATTGGGATGGGAATACAAGCTTTAGAGGAAGTCATATAAAACCTAGGACCATGGAAAAACTTCATGTATGAGGCTTTGGATTTGTCCATTTTAAAATCATCTCAAGAACTAAAAAGTTATTGCTGAATTCCTTGGGTGGTAAACTAACTACAAAAATAATTTTAAATTGCATCAATTATATATGGATGCAATGGATCCATTGCATCCATACAATATAACCATTGCATTTTCAATGGTTATAATTTTGATATGATAGATCAAAGACTCCAACCTAGAATGGTTTAAATAAGATTGATTATTATTTTCTACCAAACTATAGTCTAGCTGTTCTAGGCTGACAGGTTCTGTCTGCTCCACATGGGCATTCTAAGATCCGTGTGTCTACCCCCCATGCTTGATCATTTGCAAAGGCATTGTCCTTGTCTTCAAAGTCATAGTCAGGTCTCTGACACATCTGTGTTCCATTTCCTACTTTGGGGAAAAAGAACCATTGTCTGGGAAAAGTAACTAGGCCTTAAGTTGGAGAAGAGATGTAAGTTGAAATTGTCACATTCTTCCCAGATATCCTTGGTCCAATGTTAGTCACGTGGTCATACTTATCTGCAAGAAAGACTGAGAAATGTGACCTCTATATAAATTACCACATATCCAGGAAGAAAGAGACAACTTGCATTCTGCTGTGGTCTGCCCCTCTGTCCACCCAAATATCCTACACACCATTCTACCCACACACGCAACACACTGCACTTTCTCTAAAATACTCAAAGTCCCATCCAGTTACTGTGGCCAGATCAACAAAACTTTAGGATCCCCAAGTGATGAGCAACTTTTCCATCTAAGTAAACTATGGTATGGCGTTGATTGTGAAAACATCCTGGTTTCAGAGAAAGAGATATTTGAATGTTTAAAATGTGTCTCTTAGGGGCGCCTGGGTGGCTCAGTGGGTTAAAGCCTCTGCCTTCGGCTCAGGTCATGATCCCAGGGTCCTGGGATTGAGCCCCGCATCGGGCTCTCTGCTCAGCAAGGAGCCTGCTTCCTCCTCTTTCTCTCTACCTGCTTCTCTGCCTACTTGTGATCTCTGTCTGTCAAATAAATAAATAAAATCTTTAAAAAAAATAAAAATAAAATAAAATAAAATAAAATGTGTCTCTTAGACTCAAGAAAATATGGGGAGTAATCCCCTTGGAATTGTTTTTTAAGTGTGGGATGAAGTAGGATCTAATTTCATGTTTTTCCACATGGATACCAGATTGTTTCAGCATTGTGGATTATAAACTATGCACTTTCATTCCTGATCTGTATTTCTGCTTCTATCAAATACCAAATACCCTATGATATGATTCTGGGCTTTGTAGTCCATTCCACTGATTTGTCTATCTCCATACCAATACCATGCTGCCTAAGTTGCTATGTTGTCAAAAAAAAATTTTTTTTTTGATGGCTGTAAACAAATCTTACTAACTTGTTCTTTTTTACAGCAATCTTGGCCTTTTGTGTACTATATAAATTTTAGACTTAGCTTGTCAGGTTTCACACAAAGCCTTCTGCCATCTGTCATTCAGATGGCATTGACCCTCTAAATTAATCGACCTGTCCATTCTTCCAATTATGAGTATAGTACATAACTCCATTTTTATATTATTCTTTTAATAAACTCTTTAAAGGTTATTTGTAGAAGATTGGCACAGAGTTAGTTGGATTTATTCTGAAGTGCTCCATACTTTTGATGTTTTTGTGTATGGCATCTATACTGTTCAATTCATATCTGTTGGCTTTGCAAACTCTCACCAGATTCTGAATAATGCCAGTTTTGTTTCTTCCTTCTAATCCTTGTACCTTTTATTTCTTTTCTAGTTTTCTAGTTTTATTGAACTCTCTGGAATCTCAAATGGTGTGTCAGATGGATGGAGTGAGAGCAGACATTTTTGTCTTCTTGATCACAAAGGGAAAGAATTCAACATTTCACCATCAAGTGTGATGTTAGCTATAGTTATTTTGGAGAATAAGAATGCTACCTTCTCTTTCTTTCTTAGCTTTTTAAGAGATATTATTTAAAACTAGCTTTATCACATGTTTCATTATGTGGTAAAAAATGGCCAGCAGTATTCCAGACTACAATACCTATTTCTTCGTCCCCTGTCCCTCGTCTACTAAAATGCAACATATCATCAATTTTGTGTTATGACAGTACACCACTCCCAAGTGCCTATCTCTAAATTTGTTAAGGTAAAGGCCAACTAGTCTAACAAAGTTAACTCATTCCCACAGCAGTTCAAACGACATGTCTTCTTGCGAACCTAGCAGCCTGATCATCTACTCTCACAGGGATCCTCTCTTCAATGTTGTCATGCACTTAAGATTCTTTTGAGTACAGTACAGTAAAGCTTTACTCCCTAAAGAAAAGAAATCAGTATAGAACTGGGTTGAGGGATTTCAATACAGAAACCATTGATGCTGCTTAAAATAGTCATGCTAGCCATATTCCTCCAAAGTCTGTTCTTCCCACGCCCTTGGCTACCCAGCCAAAGACTGCGATTCTAAGTCTCCCTTGCAGCCAGGTGTTGCCATGTGACAGCTGAGCCAATGAAAGTCAACGGAAAAGGAAGTATACAGCTTCTATGTCAGCTCCTTTTTCTAGAGAAGCTGCCTTTCCAAGACTCTGGCTCTTTTTCCTTTCCTGCAAACCTGAGAGCAGAGATGCCAACAATCCCTTGTGAGTAAGCAGATAAAGATAAGGGCTAAGGGAGGAGCAGAGTAACTGGCAGAAACTTTACCTTTTCTTAAACTGCCACCTCCACTCCATTAGCATAAACATCTTTTGGAAAAGATGGAAAAGACATTTTATCATCAATCAATAAGATCCAATTTAAAACATTAACTGCAAAGTTTCTTATTTCAGTATCTCCATGAGAAGATAATAAAGTGTTCAATTATCTAGGAAAAGATGGATGAAAATAGATTTTTTAAAACCAAATCAACTGCTCACACACTTTCTTATTTGACATTCTCAATCACTAACCTCAAGCCTAAGAAATATCTATTGACTATCTAAACTTTGTTCTAGCATTTTCAGAAGTACTGGGAAACAATAATCAATAAGACAACCACTGACTGCATGGCAGTAACAAATAAAAAGACACTGACACACGTTTTTCCCTCTATGTCTGTCTCCACTTTCCCCTTTGTCTCTGAAATTTGCCTAAAGGATGCAGGTACCCACGAAATAGTGCATTTTACACTATTTGGTGGATATGGGACAGAACTCAACATCAAACTAAATCAAACCTTTGAGCTGTTTTCAAACAGATCTCACAGAATCGTTGCTGCAATACAAAGGAAAATTATCACTGTGGTGGGTTGCCCTGGTTCTATTATTCTGAAAAGATTCAAAAATGAGAGAACAGCCTACACTGTAAGAAGTCGGTTTTGCTGATCATTTTTTAAGGAGTTGCTGATACTAAACCTTATTTGATGTTTACGGTCTAAGGAATAATATGACCTAATCTTAGTACCTTATGTATTAAGTGATTCTATCCTCACACAAAAACTCCCTGAGGTAGCTAATACTAATGTCCTCATTTTACCGATAAGAAAAACAGGGCTGGCAGCCGTTGAGTAACTTGCTCACCCGACACAGTATTCAAATGCACAAGGCTTGGATCATTATTATATTCTCTTTGTTTGAAGTCACTGTCCTGGTCTCATTCGTCTTCCCTCTTGCCTTCTCTCCCTTGGCCTCACTTTCTCATCTATTTAGCATGTATTTCATAGGGTGCCTTGTATGAATCAATAAGGACTGTCTTAAACTTCTTTAGAACTAAGAAGGATGTAGAAAAGTTAAATAATCACTCAAGTTCTATATCCCTTTCTGTAATTTAAAGTCTTATTTTTAATTTTTGGGTGATGTTTCATTTATGCATAATTTACCTAGTTATTTTATTTAAATGGCTTTAGTTACAATAAAAATATAGTAATAATTCTTAACTTGCTAGAGGACACTGACCAAGTCAAAAGAGAAGTTCTCAGACACTTCTCCAAAGAAGACATGCAAATGGCTAACAGACACATGAAAAAATGTTCATCATTAGCCATCAGGGAGATTCAAATCAAAACCACATTGAGATACCACTTTACACCAGTTAGAATGGCCAAAATTAACAAGACAGTAAGCAACATGTGTGGAGAAAGGGGAACCCTCTTACATTGTTGGTGGAAGTGAAAGTTGGTGCAGCCACTTTGGAAAACAGTGTGGCGATTCCTTAAGAAATTACAAATAGAGCTTCCCTATGACCCTGCAATTGCACTACTGGGTATTTACCCCAAAGATACAGATTAGTGAAAAGAAGGGCCATCTGTACCCCAGTGTTCATAGCAGCAATGGCCACAGTCACCAAACTGTGGAAAGAACGAAGATGCCCTTCAACAGATGAATGGCTAAAGAAGATATGGTCCATATATACTACAGAGTATTACGCCTCCATCAGAAAGGATGAATACTCAACTTTTGTATCAGCATGGATGGGTCTGAAGGAGATTATGCTGAGGGAAATTAGTCAAGCAGAAAGGGTCAATTATCATACAGTTTCACTTACTTGTGGAGCATAAGGAATAAAATGGAAGACACTGGGAGATGAAGAGGAGAAGTGAATTGGGGGAAATCAGAGGGGGAGACAAACCATGAGAGACTGTGTCCTCTGAGAAACAAACTGAGGGTTTTGGAGGGGAGGAGGGTGGAAGGTGGGGTGAGCCTGGTGGTGGGTATTATGGAGGGCACATATTGCATGGAGCATGGGGTGTGATGCATAAACAATGAATTCTGGAACACTGAAAAGAAATAAAAAAATTTTAAAAAAAGAAATAAAAAAATTAAAATTAAAATTAAAAAAGAGAAGTTCTCCCTTGTTAGTTATATAATCCAGTGTATGCAAATATCAATGAGTCACAAATGTTCTTCTGTATATTAAGAATGAAGCAAAATAAGATTTGTCATCATTTTTGGGTTTTAAGTGTACAGTCCTGTAGCAGTCTGCAAACCACAAATGCAACTGTGTGTAAGGTCACATATTTTATGCATCCCAACGATCAGTCATAAAATCAATAATCAACCAGACTAAAAATAAGATTGAATTATCTTTCTTATATCTCTATAAAAATGATATTACATCATTGTCATATAAATAGGCAATCAAAGATTACACTGCCAGAAACAGGGAGATGTCCTACAGATATGTATCAGGTAGTTTATTAATAAAACTACAGTTATCTTTCTAGCTTTGGAGATGATTATAGTATTTATCATTTTTTTAAGTTTTAATTTGTTGTGACTTCTTTCCTCATTCCAAATAAGTGTTTTCTTACATAATTTGGTTCTTTTTCTTACTGAGCACCCCCTAAATTATATAAGCTTTAGTCTCCATCAGAACAGTTAGATGGAGTTTTCCTCCTCTGCCTCCATACTTCTTGCACATATTACATGATTGGCAAGAAGATAAAATGAAATAATATGTTTTAAAGACCTTGGAAAAGCAAAAAGTACTATTTTATAAAAACTGTTAGTATTATATTGCTTTGGCTATGACTCATTTTCGCCTAAATCTTTCACACATGGTATAGAGGCTTCCATAAATTGGTTTTCATTTCTAGCTCAAAACAGAATGCGGTTTCCTATGTATAATAGTCAGGTGTGAGGCATAACTGCTAAATTATGGGGTATCTCAGAAATCTAAGATATTTTCTCTGCATTGAAGAGGTTTATAAATTCCTGAGGAATTTCTTCATTTGTTTGTTGATCCATACCATAAGCCAGACAATATATTATACAGTAAGATGAGTCAGAAACAGAGCCTCCTTTGAAGACAGTCTCAGTGATGGTGTTATCCATTGAGAATGGGTGTGGCTTTTGAAAAAATCCAAAAGTCATTTGGAGGTAATGGGATGGATGAGTTGAACAAACTTGAAAAATCATGTTTGAGTCTATAAATAAGAGATGAGTGAAATAATGAGGCTAATTTTTCTTATATGGTCCATACAGTGGATTCAAATACAACTTGTGAATTATTTGTTTATAGAGGCACCTAGGTGGCTCAATTGGTTTGGTGTTCAACTCTTGATTTCAGCTCAGGTCATGATGTTAGGGTCCTGAGATCAAGCCCTACGTCGGGACTCGACGCCGAGTGGGGAATCTGCTTGAGGATTCTCTCTCCCTCTCCCCTGCCACTCTCCCCCCTTGCATGGGCACATGCTCTCTCTCTCAAATAAATAAATAAATCTTTACAAAATAAAATGAAATATTTGTTTATAATAATCATTCATGACTTTATTGCCACATTTTGTACACACTGTGATTTGGAGGCCTGCTTGTACACATGCCTTCAGTAAAGAGAAGCCAATGCAGCTATATGTTTATAAGTTAAACTTCTTCAAGTGTGATATATTCACTAAAGCAAATTTTACTTAAAAAAAATAAAATTATGAATATATGTATGCACAAACATAGGCCCTCAAAAGCACTACTTTCCCTGAGACAAAGCATCTACTTATATTGACATAATTATTAATTGCTATGAAATAAAGTTTCATTCGTGTCTATGAAAAATGGCTGTTGGCTTGAAATTTCAGATCAACCGTCAAGATTTCTTCTGCTTTTTGAAGAAACAAATTTAACTTATAAAGGCATATAAAAGAAACACATGTTAATCAAATGTCAAATCAATGAATTTTTTCTAATCTGCCTACTGGAGCCCAATAACATCACTAAATTTATATGCAAACCTCAACCTCCTTAAGTACCTATTCCTTTTGCATAGAATGAATTTAATTTTACTTATTATGGAAATCAGGCAAGCTTAATTCCTGCATTGCTCATCTGTAATGGATTTGTGAGTTTCTAGCCCACTCATAGCTGTAAGAAGCACAATGCTCAGGGTAACATATTCAGAACCTTGGCCAGCAAAAACACAGAAGCAGTATCATACACCAAGTGCTAGAACAATCCTTACAGTTTACCCAACTTCGTAACCTATACGTCAGGCCTCCCTTTGCTTCTGAAGACTTCTCAAGACACATTCTGAACACTAAGAGTCTATTCCTCAGCTGGGAGAATCTAGAACCAATCATCTTCCTTTATAACTGCTCCCTTTCACAGAGCTCCATATTTAATAGAGAAGTTGTGCATATTCATCCTCTATTTTAAGAAGCTACCTTTAAAAAATTATGTATACCCTGCCTCATTCCACGAAAGTTGACAAAATTTACTAAAATCAATGTATTACAACTGGACAAGATAAACATAAAACTAAAACATGAAGGCTGGGAGGAAAAGGCAATCATGAGGGTACTAATAATGGACCTTGCAAAACGTGTTAGCAAAGACTCTGCTAAGCTCACTGGGAAAGACCAGGACTTTTAGTCTGTTCACAAGTCCACTATGACACCGATTTTTCAGCCAGGGATTTGGGTCACTTTTCAATTAAATAAATATATCTTTCTTGAGCCCTTTGTGGGTGTTAGGGAGTGGGCCCAGCAATGAAAGATGGAAAACTTTATGATTCCCACTTTCAATTTAGTGAAGACAGACATGTTGACAGCTGGCTCCATATCAAGGATGAAAGGGAAGTATTAAGATAGGCGTGCACACAATGAATTGAGGAGGGATAGCAATTCCCAGCTTGGAACCAGGAAGGACTTTTGCAGAAGTAATAACTGAGGTGAGCTTTAAAAGATAGGATTTTGACAAGAAGTGAAGTGCCGCTTCTAGTCGGCGAACGGGAGAAGAATGAGGCACAACAAGTCAGCTGCAAGAGTCATGGAATAAGCATGTAAACAAGCTGACTTCTCTGTACCACACCAGCCAAGTCAGCTTTCTCCGTGGCCGGCCGCACCAGCTCTGCGCTCCCTTCTGTTAACACCAGCCAGACCCCCTGTAGGTCTAACCCAAGGTTTTTCTGTAGGACACCTCGGCCTACCTGGGAATGCTGGAAACATGTTGTTAAAGGAATCATGGTGTTGAGGGGAAAAAAAAAGTCTTTTAAAAGCTGCCATCTGAGGTGATGGCTTCTCTGTACTTACGCCGTACCCCAGAATACAATAAATAAGCAATTAGAGAATGTTCAAGTATGAAGGGATTTCCTCCTCCCTGCCAAAAGCACTGCTCTCTGAAGGAAGCTGGTTTCTCTGTAGCTACACCAGCTGTTCAGAAAGCTCATTGGACCTGGTTTTGAAAATAAAACAAAGTTAAAACCCTGGGAGGAATCCCTTTCTCTTGCAGCTGACTTCTTTGTGCCTCATTCTTCTCCCGTTCGCCGACTGGAAGTGCCAAGTGGCGCCTGAACAGGGACCAGAAACGAAACAGGAGAAGAAGCCCCAACGTGAGTTTTTGCACCGCCGTGTCTTTTTCCCGCCTGTGAGTTGTGGGTACTTATCGCAGGGTATGGGTAATCTAGAGACCACAAAGGGTTATCGCCCTTACGTTTGCTTACTGAGATGGCTCCTAAAGGCGGGAGGAGCAAAAGTCAGCGAGGTCCAACTTATGGAGCTTTGAAAGGTAATTAAAGAACACTGCTCCTGGTTCCCTATATCAGGGACTTTAGATTTACAAACATGGGACAAAGTAGGTCATGAGTTAAAACTTTTGCATACTAAAGGAAAACCAATCCCAATTACTGTTTGGCCTACTTGGACCCTCATTTGCTCTGTTTTGGAGCCTTTACAAAACCCTGATTTGGAGAGCGATAATGAATGTTCAGGAGAAACTAAAAAAGAGGAACCTGAACATGCCATGCAGGAGAAAGAAATTACTAAGGCCATCATTAAGGAATATATAAAGGAGGAATCTCCTTCTCCTCCTCCAATAACAGAACAAAAGGTGCAAATGGCACTGCCGCCATCGGCTTCATCGTTCTATAAGAAGGCACCATTTAGTGAAAAAGATGAAAAATACATGCTATCAGCCATTCAAAAAGGCCTCCTTGAAACACAACAAGCAGGAGACCTGGATGCCTTACATTTTAATTTCCCGGTTATTATTAAAGAACATGTCCCTCTGGGACATGATCCTAACAACCCTAATGGTACCTATGAGGCCAAGCATGAGCCATTTCCCTTCAAATTATTGAAGGAACTAAAATAAGCAGTACAAAACTATGGAGTTAATTCTCCATTTACAACAGGAATCATTCAAGGCATCACAGAAGGCAATCGACTTATTCTGATTGATTGGTCCTTCTTAGCAAAAACAGTTCTATCCTCAAGTGAGTTCTTACAATTTAAAACATGGTGGCAAGATCATGCAGAAAGAGCAGCTGCCCATAACAGAGCTAATAGTGTTCCTATTTCCATGGAAGAGCTCATGGGTATTGGGCCATGGGCCCGGGTGCAAAACCAGGTACTAATGAATGATGAAGCTATTGAGCAGCTCTGGCGTTACTGTTTGGGAGCCTGGGAGAGAATAGAATCCCAAGGAGAGAGGTGCTCTTCTTTTCAAAAGGTGATACAAGAAAAGGAATTTTCAGGTTTAATTGATACTGGAGCTGATGTCTCTATCATAAGCTCATTACATTGGCCTAAAAATGGCCATATAATTCCTCTTCTGTTACTATTACAGGATTAGGACAGGCTGGCAATGTGCATCAAAGCTCCAGTATTCTCTTCTGTGAAGGACCTGAGGGTCAAAAGGGTTATCTACAGCCATAAATTGTAGACTTACCCATTAACCTTTGGGGGCAAGATTTACTGAGTCAATAGGAAGCCTCTCTGGTTATACCTTCCCCTAAGGAGGATTCCCAGATTTTTCACTGAGGGCCACTTCTCCTGAACCCATTAAATTAAATTGGAAAAATAACAAACCTATTTGAGTGGAGCAGTGGCCCTTCACACAAGAGAAATTACTTACTTTACAAGCCCTAGTAGAGAAACAGATTTTAAAAAGGACATATTGAAGAATCTCACAGTCCTTGGAATTCACCAGTTTTTGTTATTAAGAAAAAATCAGGAAAATGGAGACTTTTAACAGACCTGCATGCGGTTAATTCTGCTATCCAACCCATGGGGTCTCTCCAACTTGGATTGCCTTCGCCTAATCTAGTCCCACACGAATGGCCAATAATTATCATAGATTTACAGGATTGCTTTTATACTATACCACTTGCTAAGGAAGACTGTCCCCGTTTTGCTCTCACTATTCCCAGTGTAAATTTAAAAGAACCAGCCAAACGATATCAATGGAAAGTTCTTCCACAATAAATGTTGAATAGCCCCACTATCTGTCAGGGGTATGTGGCAAAAGTTATACAGCCAGCTGGAAATCAATTTCCACAAATTTATCTTATCCATTGTATGGATGATATACTATGTGCAGCCTCTGACAACATGCAATTGCAGGATGCATTCAGAATGCTTCAATTGCAATTTGAAAAATACAAACTAATTATAGCTCCAGAAAAAATACAAGTCACCACATCTTTCTCATATTTGGGGTTCATTATGGACAGGACCTCAGTTAAACCCCCAAAAGTTCAAATCCATAGAGATAAAATTACAACCTTGAATGATTTACAAATATTATTGGGAGACATTAATTGGATAAGATCTGAAGTTGGAATTCCCACTTGTGCTTTACAGCATCTATTTGCCTTTTTAAAGGGAGATCCTAATTTAAACAGCCCTAGGACCCTATCAAAAGAGGCCTTAAAAGAATTACAATTTGTTGAAAGCCAGATTCATTCAATGCAAACGGATAGAGTCCAACCTGAGATACCATTAGATCTTCTTATTTTTCATACCCCACATACACCCACTGGGTTAATTATTCAGAAAAAATTAATTATAGAATGGATTTTTCTCCCAAATAATACTGTTACAACACTCACTACCTATATAGACCATATTGGCAGTATTATTCAATTAGGAAGAAAAAGAATTCGCCAAATACAGGGGTATAATCCACAGGTTATTGTTCTGCCTTTAAATAAGACACAAATTGAAACGATATTCCAAAATAATTTAAATTGGCAAATTGCCCTTAGTGGCTTTACTGGAAACACTTCTTCTCATTATCCCTCTTTACCTGTTGTTTCCTTTTTAAAACATACTGCTTTTGTCCTTCCTAAAATTACTTCTAAAAATCCAATAACAGATGCCCCTACTTACTTTTCTGACAGCTCTGTCAAAGGTAAAGCTTGTTATTATGGTCCTACTTTGAAGGTCATATCTACTACCAGTCTCTCAGCACAAAAATCAGAATTAATGGTGGTTATTGCATTGTTTCAAGACGTTTCTTCTGCATTTAATCTGTTATCTGATTCTTTATATACCATATATGTTTTACAGCATATCAAAACTACTACTGTTTCTACATCTTATGTAATATGATGGCTTTCATCACAGTAGCTGTAAGTCTTCCTGGATGTTATGCACAAATAAATAACTTTACTTACTGGGCTTATATACCCAATCCTCCCCTGTTCCGTCCAATAGAATGGGGAGAAGATATACCAATTTATTTAAATGCCTCAAAATGGGTACCTGGAATTTTAGATCCTAGATTGCCTCTATTGCCCTTAGAGGAGGGTACAAATATTAATCTTACTTTAGGATATCAAAATAGACCAATATGTATCGGCAATCATTCCAGTTGTCTTATCCCTGATGATCAAAGATGGTTGGTGGACTTTCCTACTGATAATTATCTGACAAAATCTCAGTTACATTTACTCTCCACTAAAGGATTCCAAGCTGATGAATATCGGGGTCCTAGCTATAACACAGCAGCACTCCCTATTCCCAAACACAAACTAACACAAATGTGGTCTGATGAGAGAATTCGCCCTTTATGGGAGGATTGTCGAGCTTCTCACCCCAGTATTGTTATTAATGATTCCTATGGAATTGTGTGGGACTGGTCCCCTAAGGGGATGGCAGTCACCAATTGCACTGGGAGACCCTGCTCCTCTCATCGAAATTTAAAATGGCAAGTTTTTGATGATCTCATTTCACCACAAATCTTAACCTCGGGAGATGCACCTCTGGTCTGGCTTGGGCAAAGACTTTCTATGCCATACCCTTTTGTTAATTATCATAAAAGACAAAAGAATTTATGGAAGGTCACCACCACTTCAAATCACATAAGAATTTGGAACGGCTTTCACATTCATCAGTCTAATGACTATGCATTCTCTTTATTCCTAATGGATGAAGAATGGGTGAAAGCTTGTGTTAGCGATCCCTATGTTTTTGTTATTGGAAAAATGACTTTTGATCATAACAATAGAGAAATAAACTGTCTCAGATGTAAAATGTTCACCTGTGTAGATAGGAATGTTTATACAGACAATTCTATCATTCTCATAGCTAGAAGAAAAATAGACATTTGGTTACCGATGAAACACCACCGTGTTTGGGAAAGCTCTCCAGATATACATGTACTTTTAACAATTTTAAAGAACTGGGCCCCTAGAACAAAAAGATTTCTTGGGTTACTTATAACAACTATTTTAGAAATTATAGCCATTACTGCTACAGCTACCACTACAGGAATAGCTTTGCATCAAACTGTACAAACCACACAATTTGTACAAAAGTGGCACAAGAATACTAGCAAAACTTGGAATCAACAAATGATCATAGATCAAAAATTAAATAAAAATATCTCTGATTTAGAAGCAGCCATGATGTATATAGGAGATGATCTTCAAAATATAAAGCTTAAACTTCCTATTTTATGTGACTAGAATGTTTCTTCTTTCTGTGTTACTCCCCATGCCTATAATGAATCAGAAATATATGGAGCAAAATTCGCCGGCATATTACTAATCATTATGGTGATAATCTAACTTTAGATACTAGACAACTTCAAGATACTATTCAAAGTAGTACTCACTCATCATTACAATCAGTTCCAGGAGTGAGTTTTACTCAAAGAATTAATGATATTCTGTCTAATCTAAACCCTTTTACTTGGATCAAACAAACTGGTCTTGGCATTATAGGTGGAATGATTATTCTTTTTATTGCTATCTTTTTATGCTTAGTCCTCAGAGGCACACGAAAATCCCTCCAACGACTAGAGAATCAAGAAGCGGCAAAATTGACTTTTCTACTTCTTCACAAACAAAAAGGGGGAAATGCAACTGCCCCTCAGAACAATGTATTACTTAAAATATAACCCATGGGAAATTTTACTAGTTACCAAGCACATTTAGATACAGCCTTGAGAAAAACACAAACTGCAACAGGCCTCTGGGGGAGAGGACGATACACGGCCTTGAAGCTGAGCAGCTGGGAATGCCCGGCCCACTCAGGGCCCAACGCCGCCTGCTTCATTTTTCCGTTATCTCCCCTTTCTCCTCCCAAAAGCGCCTGTGGCTCGTTAGATAAGGCCTTTGAATGTGCTTGGTAACTAGTAAAATTTCCCATGGGTTATATTTTAAGTAATACATTGTTCTGAGGGGCAGTTGCAGTTAAGGAAGGCCAAGAGCACTCCAGGCTATGAAAGTAGCCTGACCCTCTTCTTGCCCACGGTGCTGTGTAATAACAACCCCTGCACCACACACTACAAACGTGTCCTGATGAGCCTTCCTGCTTCCCACATTCATCCCCAAAACCAAGGCTGGAACCTTGTGCCGTACCCACCTCACCTTGCGTCTTCCAACTCTTCCAGCTCTTCTTTTAATCTACACAACCTCCAGGTCATTATGCCTGTTATCGTCTTTGTTTTATTAGCTAAAAACAGAGGCCCGGGCTGAGTTTTAACAATGGCTTCACTGGGCCGCAAAGCCTCCCTCTCATGGAGGGCGGGGATCTTGTCTACCATTTGACAAGCCTCAGCCACAATGATTTAACATGTGCTTTCTAGTAAAAAGTTATTTAATTAATAAATGTTAGCAATTTTTGTACTTATAAAAATATGATTTGTTATCTACTAAAAACCTACAACATTGACATATATGTATGTATTTATAATTTTAAATGTTTATTTACTTACATATTTGTTTGCTTTGGCAACTATGAACTAATTATTGACTTAGATAAGTTAACATTAAATAAGATAATAAATAAAAGTTACCTAATAATATCCTCCTTTTCAAATTGTTCTCCAGACTATAGTAAGGAATAATTTGGTGATATTGCAACCCAAACAGAGCCCTCTTTTGTGTCCCACCCCCCCCCCTTGGGTGATACCCTAAACTTAGCCTGGTTCAGAAAGTTCTGCCTCATTTCCCTGTGCTTAACAGTCATGCCCTGGAACCTGTCGTCTTATGGTCATGCTCTACACTGCAGCTCTCAAGTGCCACAAACCATATCTTTTACTTCCAGGTCTCTTGTGCTTTTAGAGACTTTTCACATTGTCTGAAATCTCATACCAAATGACCTTCCAGGTTAAAGCCCTTTACAATCCTCTTATTGAAAAAATACAGAAAGAGAGGTGGTAAGAGGTTAATTTTTAAGATAATTATTAGAAGGCAACCCTCTCTAGGAAGAGGAGGCAACGGAACATAATTTTTATGACAATTGTTTGATGCTCAGGTCTGAATTCCTCCCAGGGCATCTGCTTAGAGGGATCCACAGAGAAAGCAACCTTAAAGAGACACCTGAAAGGCAAGCCCAAAGCAGGTGTATACTGTTTTCTGACACACTGGAATAAAGCAAGGTTGAGATTGCCAGAGTTAGAAAACCCTGAGGAGTTCAAAGGCCATGCTTTGGTGAGCAGGAGTTTGATGAGCTGAGTCTCTGAGGGGCAGAGCGAGGTTTGCAATTATAGTTGAGCAGTGACATAAACAGCAGTGAGGCCCAGCCCTGCAGCCCAGGAGAAGCTTCCTTATACTGCCCTGTCCCTGATTCCATCCACCCCACAACTTCCCCTACTTGGCTACCCTGCCACTCCTTCTTCATATTTCAGCTTACCCGCTACTCTCCAGTATCTAGAAACCACCCCAGTAGCAAGTTCACAACATTTTCTGTGTTCCTCGCCAAGGTGTTAAATCTTGTATCACCAAGGAATGCCCCCAAACCAATATACCCTCCACTAGTCAAGCACCTCAGAACCCAGGCTCATTCATACTCTCCTGACTCCTGCCAATGTGTGTTGTGTCACATCACATTTGAGGTATTCTCTGTCCTCCTTTATCAGGCCCAGAACATCCTGCTGGGTGGTGTTGAGACTTAATTCTGGGTGCAGGCCCTGTGGCCAGGAGGAGAGACAAGATCCCAAGGGGGCCTCTGTGTCACCTTCACCAAAGGGCGAGTGTAGCTATTAATGGGGGAGAGGATGGTTCAGGCTCAGAGAGTTCAGAGGAATCTGGGAACTCAAGATTTGGGCATCAGGCAAATGGGATTTATTCCTAGGATGCATGGGTGGCTCAGTATCCACAAATCAATCAGTGTGATACATCAAACCAATAAGAGAAAGGATAAAAACCATAATTTCATTTCAATATATGCAGAAAAATCATTTGACAAAGTACAACACCCATTCATGACCAAAACCCTCAGCAAAGTAGGTTTGGAGAGAATATACCTTCAACAAAACAAAGGCCATATATGAAAAACCTACAACTAACGTCATACTCAATAATGAAAAACTGAGTGCTTTTACCCTAAGGTCAGGAACAACACAAGAGTGTTCACTCTCACCACTTTTATTCAAATAGTAGTAGAAGTCCTAGCCACAGCAGTCAGACAAGAAAAAGGAATAAAAGTCATGCAAATTGGTAAGGAAGAAGTAAATTTCACTATTTGCAGATGACATGACAATAGTATATATAGAAAACCCTGAAGACCCGACCATAAAACTGCTAAAACTGATAAATGAATTCAGTAAAGTTGCAGGATAAAAAGCCAATGTACAAAAATCCATAATATTTCTGTGCATTAATAATGAAGATGCAGAAAGGGAAATTGTACTCTTTGACCACTTTTCTCCAGTTTCTATAAGTTTATTTTTCTTTGCTTGTTTTGAGATTCCAAATGTAAGTAAGATCATACAGTATTTGTCTTTCTCTGACTTATTTCACATAGCACAATGCCTTCAAGGTCCAACATTTTGTTGAAATGGTAGGATTTCCTTACTTTTTATGGCTGAATAATATTTCATTGCATATACATGTCCCAACTTATTTATTCCTTTATCCCTTGATACATACCTAGGTTGTTTTGGTGTCTTGACTATTGCAGATAGTGCTGCTATGAACATGGAGGTGTGGGCATCTTTTTGGGTTAGTGGGGGTTTTTTACCCCCTTTGGATATATACCCAAAAGTAGAATTGCTGGATCATATGGTAGTTCTGGGTTTTTTTCTTTAAGATTTTATTTATTTGTTTGTTTATTTATTTGAGGGAAAGAGAGTGTGAGAGAGAGCATGAGAGGGGAGAAGGTCAGAAGGAGAAGCGGATTCCCCGGGGAGCTGGGAACACAATGCAGGACTCAATCCTGGGAGTCTGGGTTCACGACCCAAGCCAAAGGCAGTCACCCAACCAACTGAGCCACCCAGACACCCATTAGTTCTATTTTTAATTTTTTGAGCCTCCTCAGTACTGTTTTCTTTAGTAATTATACCAATTTACAATTCTACCCACAGTGCCCAAGTGTTCTCTTTCCTCCACATCTGTATCAGGCAAAAGGAAAAGCAGGTATAGGTCAGACAATGACGATGGAGTTTAGACCTGAGTTGGCCTGGAAGCTTTGGGACAAGACTGATAAAATCAGAACTGTGAGTTGAGAAGATGATTACAGCACTGTTCATCACTTCAACATTCATCCAACTAATAGTTATTAAGAAACACCAATGTATTGTTCCAGATATTATCTATACTTGGGCCCTTGCCCCCAAGGAAATAGGCAATAAACAGGTACAGGTGCTGACAATATGTAGTTATAAACTTTGCCTGTGGGAGGAAGTCATCAATACAGAGCTCAGGCTGAAGGCTATTGTAATGGTCTAGGCAACACACACATACACACACACACACACACACAAAGACAGAAAAACAAAACAAAACAAAACAAAAAAACTTAGATAAGACTCTAAGGAAGGTCAATGGCAGGTGAACAGGATAGAAATAAAGGACGAGGGGTGCCTGGGTGGCTCAGTGGGTTAAAGCCTCTGCCTTCGGCTCAGGTCATGATCCCAGGGTCCTGGGATTGAGTCCCGCATCAGGTTATCTGCTCAGCAGGGAGCCTGCTTCCCTCTCTCTCTCTCTCTCTGCCTGCCTCTCTGCCTTCTTGTGATCTCTGTCTGTCAAATAAATAAATAAAATATTTTTAAAAATAAATAAATAAAGGATGACACATCTGGAAGCCAAAGAGGAAGACTGTGTGACTGATGGGAATAAGAGAGTCAGTATTTTAGGAAATAAGAGACACGGTTAGTTGGATTACAGATATGTCAAACTTTAGATTTCCACGGGATATCTAGAGGGACAGTATGAAGAAAAAGAAAAATCTAAATAAAAATAAAGCATGTGGTAGCACTCTTACATTTGGGAAGGAAGAGAAGAGCCTAATCAGGTCATTTCATCTCACTGTAGCTCAACTTCCCTGCACTGCTAACATCACAGGGTTTGAAGGAGTATTTTAAAAAATATTATGTGTGAGGGGTACCTAGGTGGTTCAGTCGGCTGAGTGTCTGCCTTCAGCTCAGGTCATGATCTCAGGGTCCTGGGATCGAACCCCACATTATCAGGCTCCCTGTTCAGCAGGGAGACTGTTTCTCCCTCTGCCCCTGTACTCACTTGCTCTCTCTCTCTCTCTCTCTCTCTCGTAGGTGCTCTCTCTCTTTTTAATAAATAAAACCTTAAAAAATATATGTGAAGACACTTTGTAAATCACATTAGAAGAAAGCTTTCTAAGAAATGGCCTTGAGGTACCAGGGTGGCTCAATCAGTAAAGCCTCAGACTCTTGATTTTGGCTGCAGTTGTATTCTCAGGGTCTGGATCAAGCCCCTCCACAGGCTCCACACTCAGGACGGGGTCTGCCCTCTGCTCCTCTGCCCACTTGCATGCTTTCCCTCTCTCTCCCCCTCATTAAAATTAATTAATATTTAAAAGAAAAAAATAAATGGCTTCAAATACTACAGAAAAGTCCAAGCAAGTGAGGATCTGGCAAAGGCCTCTCCAGATGCTGCCGTTTGGTGGTCAAAAACCAGGTGCAGTACGAAGAGAGTAAAAGTGACCTCTCCTCTTGAGGCCCAAAGATAAAGTGAGAAGACAATGATGTGCCCCATCGATGTCTCTGTAAAACAAATATTTTAAACATCAGATTGAAAGAAATCTTTAAAATGCTTTATTGCCAAACATTAATCTTTTTTCTTTAAACTCAAGTTCACAAACCCTGTTTTTTTTCCCTTTTGTATCCCCAGCACACAGCCCGGTGCCTCACCCCTGAGAGGCAGTCAGGTAAGTTTCAACTGATGAAATGCACAAGGAATGGTGATCCCCACTGGGCTCCTTCCCCAATATCTCATTCCTTCTGCCTTCTCCGCTGTCCCTCAGTCCTGGTAGCTCTTTCCAGCTCTTCAGGCAAACAAATTACAGCAGGTGGTCATTTATGCTTTTAGGTTATGTGGGCTCTCCAAGCACTGGGAGTACAATGAACATTACACATGTGATCAGCCGAGATTGATTTAAGAGAACACACATTCTTTCAGTCTTTTTTTAATTTTTTTTAAATTATTTATTTATTTATTTATTTAATTTGCAACATTTGCAACATTCTCCTTCCAAAACGCTCTTGCAATCCTCACCAAGCCAGAGGGCTGACGCCGCCCTGCTCCAGGCTCTGTCCTCATACACTGGAGGATGTTGCCCCCTGCAGGAAAGGTTAGGTAAAAAACTGTTCTCGAAAGATCACAACCGGAAAGGGCCATTACTTTTGCTGGGGAGGAATCACCGGCCTGACAAGGGCTTCTGAGAAAAGGCAACTCGGAAACAGTGGCCTCTGAAGTGCAGTATTTTGGGGGATTTTCGGCAAATCTAGGTAAAGGGGAAAGGCTCTTTTTCTCCTTGCCCCACGCCTCCAACACAAAGCAGCGTGAAGCGGGAAATGTCCTCTCTCTGCGTCGCCATGAGCACAGGCCGGGTCCTCCGTTACAGAGCAGGAGTATCTAAGGAGGTGGCTGAGAAGGGAAGGGAGCCGGGACCTGTTCCTGTAGTGCTCCGACCTTCTGAGGCTCGTTTTATGCCTGGGACTATTCGCCCCTCTCGGAGTGTACATGTTCATGCGTTCAACTTTAACATTTTATTCCTTCACCCATCGGGGGTTTTTGTTTTGATGGCTCAGGCAAGGTAAGTTTACAATGGTATTTCTTTTCCAAATTCCTGAGTGTTTCTCCTAGATGTATCTGCCATTTCAGCTACACTGAACTACACAGCTTTCGCTCTCGCAGCTCGCGTGGGCACCAAGGCTTTCAAACTGCGGACTCGCGGAGGGATGAAGGTAGCCGGCAAGATGGCGCGGACGGCGGGCCCGTCCGGGAGACAGGGAGGCACGGACTCCCCACTCCTTCGGTGCAGGGGACAGAAGCCATTCTGGATAACTCCGCGGGAGGGGATTTCACACGGGAAACCGAGTGCTTACACGATTTGCTAGACAGAGGTCGAAGTCGGGAGCCACCTCCCGACAGTTGAAATTCCCGAATCACTCCCCTGAGCCACCCTCAGCCACGGGACAGGTGCGGGTGCTACTCTGAGCACAGCCACCGCCTCACCCCTGCAAAGCGGATCGCGACAGCGGCCTCTGCCGCTAGAAACACCCACATCTCCCCCAGTGCTTCTCCCCAGCACGCGGAACGGTAGGAGGACAGCCTCTACGTCACTCCCACACCCCAAAGCTCCTGTGGATACAGCTCCGTAGCAGAATCAAGTCCGGAACTTTAGCTGCAGAAGAGCCTGAAAAATGCAGTTTCGAGCTTCCACCCTTAGGACACCGGAGAGAATACAGCAGCTAATTGCCAGTCTACCATACCCAGCATGCCACCTCATCTCACCAGGGAGAAAATCTTCCTCTGGGTTCTTCCCTCTTCCCCAGCTGGTACATCCAGTCATTTCCAGGTATCTTCTGGGTACACCTTCCGCAACCCCCC
The DNA here is from genome assembly GCF_963455335.1 of Martes martes. Classification (NCBI taxonomy): domain Eukaryota; kingdom Metazoa; phylum Chordata; class Mammalia; order Carnivora; family Mustelidae; genus Martes; species Martes martes. Next base: position 84,047,913 of record NC_137889.1, read on the forward strand.
TCCCACCCACCCACCCCTGCCACATATAGATAGCCCTGCTGTTGTCTATCGCCTGGGTTCCTGGAATGGCTTCCTAACCCAGCTGTCCTCCTCAAGGCCCATCGCCAATCTGCCTTTCTGGAATGCGAATGATCATTCTTTTCTCCGTTTCAGGCCCTTTAGTACCTGGTTTCTCAGGAGCCACAGGATAAAGCAGGAGCGCCTCAGCATGGCGTACAAGGCCTTTTGTGCCCTGACACCCACCTTCCTCTCCAGGCTTACGCTGGGCTCCCTCCTCATTCTCATCCCTCTGCCCACCCTGCGATGTGTGCTCCCAATGACTCCAGACTTCTTCCCTCAGCATGCTATGGTGCCTCGCAATGCCATCTTTACATGTATCATTTTTCTAACTGGAAACTCCCCTTCTCTGCTTAGAGAATGATTTTTCCTAATTCACACGCCGTATTTTCCTGATGTGGTGCCTAAGATTTCAGTGGTTCTGTTGGGGTATTTGAAAGGCCGGTGAGTAGATACTCAAGCGGGATTGGCTTAAGAGACCCTAGGCAGCCAATTCAAGGGTCAAAGATCCTTCGGTGGATGGCAATTTGGTTTGCTTTTCTCTCTCCAGTGTTCTCTGAAGGTTGCCTTTTAAGAATTACCTATTGTTGAAAAACATTCTACAGAGCCCTTTTGTAATGAGTACCTAATTGCCTAATCAGAGCTGAGGTATTTCACCTTAACATTTGTGCTATATAGAATTTTGTGCAATCCTGATGATCGCCTTATTTATTGAGGACCGGATATTGGTGTGGACACTAATGGTTCTTAGTCATATCTCTGTTATCAAACAATCTAGAAGCTTCCACCTAGAGAGAGTTTTACATCAGCTCCAAAAGAAGACAAAGTATGCTCATCCAACACTAATTACAACCGGAATAAGTATGCATAAAATATATATCTGCTGAATGAGTGAATATAAGGAGTCTACATGTTGAATACACGAGATCGTCAACGATGAACTCTTTTAAATGAGAGGATACCATTTCTACTTGATAGAAACAGCAGTGCTACTGTTCCTGTCTTTCTGAGAGTGGCTTCTGTTGCTGATTTTGAAATGTCTGTATCATGGTATTAAAGGTCACTGTGTTTAAATGTGGAGAGACACTTAGGTTATATAAATACCCTTTTAAACTTTATGTTGGCCTGAATTAACTTATGACATATTAAACAAAAGAATCCTCCTGTCCCCGGAAACTTTGCTTTTCCAAGGCTGCTTGTACATACCAGAATTTTATTTTATTTTTATTTTTTTTAGTATTTTCACTGTTGGGATGGGCTTCCTTGTTGGCTCACCCTTTGACCCTCTACTCTTTTTTTTCCTATGTCGTTTTCCAGATCCCCCCAACACACCTCTGCTCTCCACAAAGTGTTGCATCGAGAGCTCAAAAAATAACTGTCCTGGAATTCATTGCCCATATTTATTTTTACTTACAGCTATTTTGCAAATTGTGTAGTGCTCTCTCGTTATGCTGAAGGTGTGGATCATATGTGGTCTTATTTGCTTTTGTTAGTGCGCTGAATAGTTTCTAGAAAATGTGTAAAGAGATTTGGATTTTGGTGACTTCCATTATACTTAGAATACTAGATTCCCATTTTTTTCCCCTCAGCCAACCGATTTTAGAAACAAGAGAGTAAGGATCGGCAGCATAGCAAGAATACTTCAGACTGTCGTACACCATTTCTGCTTGACAGCAGTGCTACTGAACATGTTCAGCTTTATGAACTTGGTGATCAAGTAACAACCCAGTTCATAATAGTCTCTAACAGCAGTTTCTCAGAAAGGCAAATTATTTGTTTCAGAGAACCCGGCTTTATTACCTATCCGAGGGGTCTTCTTCAGTATGTTCTTCCTACCAGAGATTACAAATGTGATATATTTCATAGTGACATATTTGAAGTACACTGGATCCATTGAGTCAAAAGCAGTGAAGTGCACAGCTCCTTGCATTGTTGCATCTCGTTGCTTTTACCACCTGGGTATATTTTACCCTGGATCCCTACTCAAAACCCAGCTTCTAGTCAATCAGTCATCAATGATCAGTGTAGCTTTTCCTACTGTCCTTGTGTTCAGACCGTGGTTCCTTAGAGATCTTTTGTTTCTGAAAACATATGTATTTTTACTTAAAAGAAAGATAGTTGATAATTAGAGACATAGATACGTAAGGTAGATAATCACACTGTGTCTGGAGTAAAGGGAACTTTTAAAGTGTAATCTTACCTGCTTTCTCATAATCACTTAATTTTTTGTATAGTCTTCCATTGGCTGGTATGCAAATATAAGCACAAATGTCTTCTTCCTTATTCCAAAATACAGCATATTGCACACATACTTCTGAACCTTGCTCTTTTTCATTTAACATTATCTCTTTCTATATTAGGAATAAAGAGTGTCTCTTTTTTTACTTAATAGGCACCAATAAATGTATCATTTTAATCAGTCCCGTGATGATGGGTATTGGGCTATAAAAAATGTTTCAATGAATCACCAAAATATTAGGATTGCAGGTCAAAAGATTGAAGTATTTGTAATTTTGGACAACTGCTGCCAAATTGTTCTTTATATGAATTATACCAATTTATAATCTCAGCAGTAAAATGAGAATGCTTCTTTAAAATCTTAGCAAAACTTTATCAAACCTTTGAATTTCTTCAAATCTGAACTTTTAGTTTGCACTTCTGAGATAAAGCATCTTTTTACACATTTAAGGGCCATCTGTTATCTGCCTGTTTTATCCATTTTTTCTCTTGAGTGGATGGTATTTCTTTTAAAGAATTTTGAGGAGTAGAGAGCACGAGTGGAGAGAGGGACAAGCAGACTCTGAGCGCGCAGCCCAACATGGGGGCTAGACCCCACAACCTTGAGCTCATGACCTGAGCAGAAATCAAGTCAGATGCTTAACCAACTGAGCCACCTAGGTGCCCCTTGAGTGGATGGTCTTTTATTGATACTTTAAAATTTTAGAATATAGCCTTTTGTAAAAATAACTTGCGATTCCTGTTCAAGTTCATCTTTGACCTTTGACATATGGTACTTTCTTGCCATGCATGTTCTTTTTAAATTGGACTTAACAACCTTTTCTATAATGGCTACAAGATGTTAAGTCATAGTTAGAGAACTCTTTCCCACTGTAACACTGTAAGAGATTTAAACTAGAGAAATAAGGTTAAGCTTTCTGCATAGTCTTCTGATCTGTTTAGAAGGGATTTTATGCAAAATAGATCATCGCTACATAATAGGACTACTCCACATCTCAGCCATGGTCCCTTGTACAAAGTTGCACAGAGAATCTGATAAAGGACTGTCTTAAGAATTGTTTCCCTGACCCATGAGCTATATCAAATAGCTAAGAGGCTTTTATCTATAATAATTTGTGATGAACTAACTAAGGAAGCCCTTATTTGAATCAAAGGCTTTATACAGCCTATAAGAATTAAAGCAACAAGTAATTAGCATCTATGTTCACAAACCAAATGAAATTTCATGTGCATCAACAAAATTAATTGCTCATTTATAATATATAAACGGACAGTGTTTGACATGAATGTACTGATGTCTAGATTTCTGCCTGAAGGGAGAGGAGATGAAAGACTTGTACAAATAGTATATGATTTATGTAATTATATCCAAATAATACCAGCTACCATTTGAGTGCCTTCTACTTGACAGGTGTTTTTAACATTAGAAGGTGTGTATCACCATTTTACAAATGTTAAAGTGTGGCCCAGATATATCAAAAAACTGTCTCCAAGTTCAAAGAACTGTTACCTGGCAGAAGTGGTAATCTAACATGAAAACCAATGCTTACATATTTTCCATCATATTAATGTGGATCTCCAAATACACTGTGGTTTGTTTGTTTAATGAAAATGCTTGGGAACTTGTAACTGTGATTATTGGGGCCATTAAAAACACTCCTATGAAAAACTATATTAATATGTTTTCTTTTAGTTTGGAAACAGAGTCACCTCCATATCCCCAGGTTATTAGCACAGTAGCTGACTAAATAAACACTCTATGTGTTTGCCAAAAGAGCCATATGAACCTGTAAGTCATGGTATTTAAACTGCAAAAGCTATACAATCTATGTCAGGAAAAAAAATTAATTTTGGTTTAGTATAATATCTATGCTCATTTAAGTTAGAAAATCTAAGGCAGTAACCTGGAAAAGTTAAATACTGCGTATGGTTATATGGAATGAGCATTCCATGGAGGGTGAAAAAAAGTGAGACTACAGTTGACCCTTGAACAACAAACACGGGGGTAGGGGGCACCAACTGCCCCATCTCACTCCCTGTGTAAGCAAAAATCCACATTTAACCTTAGACTCCCCCAAAACTTAACTACTCAAGAGTCTGTTGATCTGAAACCTTACCAGTGACATAAACATTCTATTAACACATATTTTGTATGTTATATGTATTATATACTGTATTCTTACACTAAAGCTAGGGAAAAGAACACATTATTAAGAAAAGCATAAGGAAATGTATTACAGTACTGTACGGTATAAAAAAAATCCTTGTATAAGGGAATCCACCCAGTTGTTCAAGGGTCACTGTAATTTACTCTCCATTTAACTTCTGCTAGAAACTTAAGCTAGAAGAAATATTTGCAACCATTTCATATTCTATGTATGCCAATCCCATGTCCTGTGCTCCTACATAATGAGTTAATCAACAAAGTTAAAGTCTGGTATCTAAGGCTGGAAAAATTTTTGTCCCTGATTATCAATTATGTAAACCATCATTAGAAAATTCATTATAAATGTACATTACACCAAACCATTAAACATCCAAAATGACAGGATTCACTAAGTATTCATAAGTAAAAGAAGAAAACTTCACTGGCTTCACCAATAAAATATTTCTATTGGCTCCTGAAAAGGATTTTGGTTACTATGTTTCACAAAACTAATGCTTTTTTTTGTCTGCAATATCCTTTGCTTTGGTCCCATGAAGTCACTTAGCCCATGAAAAGGTCAAGATGATTGTGAGAGCTAGTATTTTTGTGTATACTAATAAACAAAAATAAAACACATACATATTAGAAGCATCACATATTTAATGTCAAAGAATTTGAATTCACGTACAAAAATTAAACAACACATGATTTCAACATTAAAAAACCATAACACTTATTAGTCAACTATACAGTGAATATCAAAAACACAAAAGAAGTATAACTATAAAAACCTGAAATACATTAACAGCAAAAATAAAATTTATTTCTATAACAGGTAGTTAACTAAAATATTTATAGTTATTTTCAAGGACCACAATGGTAGACTGCTTTTCCTTTAGTACTGCATAAAATTTGTATCTTAATTTTTGCCCTTCATTTCTTTCTACATAATAGTTAGCTGCTTATGGTTATATAACTGTTACAATCTCTAATACAGATAGTGATCCTTGGTAATCAAATCTAGTGTAACCATTGTCTGCAAGTGCTTAAATATTTGTGAAATCCTATTTGGCAAAGTTATTATGCAAAAATTTAACATAAACTATTGGGTTCTAATGCCCACTCAGGAATCAGAAGTATTTAAAATCCCAAAAGTTTAAAAAGAGTAGTTTGCTATACCTTTATCAAGAGAAACCACTGAATAACTTTTTAAACTTAGCATTTTTACAAGTTCTGCAATTGTAGGTTATTCTGAATTATGGTTGATGTTTACTATGTTGAAATAAATATATATTTATCACTTTAAAACCAAATGTGCAAACCCGATTCTAAAATAAAACAGTATTTTAATTTGCATGCTTTACAAAGAAACTTTCATACTCATGTTTACAATATCTTCTTCAGAAGAATGAGGCCTGATTGGAGATATACAGTCGCTGTCCAACATGGCTGCCATTAGCAAGTGATATTGTTGGTGACAAGGGATAGCTTGGATAAGAATAAGGCCTTGAAGTATAAGGAAGCACGCTGGGAGTCCCAGAAGAGAAAGTAGCACTAACAGGGGAAAGACTATTTATTGAGCTGCGACGAAAATTGTAGTCTGCAAATAAATACATGAACAATTATGCTGCACATCTTTATGGATACAAATTTAAGTCAAAGAGACAAAGCATTAAAACTATAATCACAGTTTAACATAATGTTCTAACATTCAAAATCCTGCTAATACTATTTTGCTGGTAAAGACTGTTTCAACATTCAGAGCATTGCAAATTCTAATGGTTTATTACTAGAAGTTTCTTTCACTGACACAAGTTTCTTTCACTGACACAAAACTTCAGAGATCTTACTAGAATGCATTCTTGGATATCTTTTACTTGCGTATCTATTCATTGTTTTGTGGGTTTGATCACAGAAAAAAGAGAACCTCTGATTTCCCTTGTTCTACAATGCAGCTCCTTTTAAATTTGGTTCTTATGCTAAGGGGTAGTCCATGAAGAAAAGATTAAAAACCAGCGAATTCATATTTGCTTATTTTTTTTGAAACTGTATTTGGCATCAAGCCAGCAAAAACATTCTCCCCTGGACTGCAAAAACATTTGGTGTAAACTAACTGTCCAATATTTCATTATTTAAATACTAATATAAACTTCTGTATAACTCAATATGCCAATTTAACATTAGCGTTCCTACTTGTACCATAAAACAGTAAAATGAATCATGTTTATAAAATAGACTTCAAGAAACCATTATCAACTTATAGTATAGAAAAATCCAAAAATTAAAACCAAATTATTTTTTAAAAACCAGTTATATTTGAAGTATTACTATTCCACAATAAACATTCATCTTATATGCCAATAATTTCCTGCTTCATTGTTATGTTTATATGCGTGTATGAATATTAAAGACCAAATTTGTAAATCCTGTACTTTCCAAAAACTCAACTATGTTCTTTAGGGTAGAATAAGCCAAGGGCCTAACAATGACTATAAAATGACTATTTATAAAAGTTATGGTGTTTCTAGGAATGAAAAAAAAGGAATTAGGTAATCTAATGCACAAATCAAGTTTTTTCTATATTTTCCTGGTCTTATAGATGAGGCCTAAAACATACAAGCATTAACTTAATGTTGTCATGGGACTTAATATTTAGCCAACAGGAATGTGATCAACTGCAGGAGAATAAGCTCAAGCAACATCAGTAAGGACCTAGTTAAGAAAAAAAAATGGAAAAAATAAAAATCAGTTAAATATAAGTTTAATTTCTAACACTATAAAACTCTAACTTGATTAATTTTATAATCTTTTTATTTTTATTAGTGGTACCATAAAATCAATAAAAGTAGTCTGTTCCAAGAAGACAAATACATTTAAAATATCCAGTTCAAAATATTTTCAGTATTTTGAAGTTGGATAAGAAATTACTTTGATACCATTTGCTTTTCTAATATCCAAAGCAGGGTAAGTAGGTATCACAGAATTGTTTTTCTAAGGAGCCACTGTGCCTAAAGGGAATGGTATTTAGTATTAATAAAAATCTTAGTGCTTCCATAATTCAAATTAATTGTTTAAAAGAATTTCTAATTCTCTCCCCCTAAAGAATATTACACAAATATAGTCAATTACTTATTAGACAGGCATCTATGATACAACTAGTTCTTTCAATTTTTAACAATGTGGCCATAGACAATTCGATTTAGAAGAGCAGATCTTTAACTAGTTATACTTCTGTAGGTGGGGAAAATGTAGTTTTCAGAGAAATCACTTTCACTTTGGGTTTACACCCATGCAACAGTTAATGCAGACTGTTCATTGAAATGTAGATAAGAGAGACATCTTCAGAGAATTATTTCACAAAGAAAATAGCCAGACAACTGGCTACTGGCTTAGTACTTAGGTCTGAAAATGGGCATTTTATATAGTCTCCTACTGTAAACCTTTAATTTAAAAATACACTAATCAACTGTTGTCCTCTCACATTTCTAAGGAAACTAAATTGAAATACAAAATTTGACCTCATTCATACAGGATAAATCAAGAGAAAAAAATTTCCCCCGAATACTATGAAAATTAGGAAATGAAAAGCTTCAATGTTCATAAGATTTTACAAACATTTCAAAAGTAAATTTTATTACAAGAATCTAAATATATTCAGAAAAAATCTGGGTAATCAGAAAATACAATACATATCAAACTTAAGATAGTAACTACTGACATAAACCTAGATGAATCATATTTTCCTTAGATCTAACATACAATATATATCACAGAAAAAGAAAATCAGGAAGCATCACTGATTTTTATGAAATAAATTAGGTCAGTCAGAATTCCTAGCATATACTTACTTGCCCACCCCTGTTTTTTCTTCCCAATGAATATTCTTAGCTCTTCAATCCCACTGTTTCTGTCTCAGACTTGGATCTGTCCTCCCCTTTTCCCTTCTTAAGGGAATGTTAGAGCCAATTTCAAAATTTAAGTTTTACACTAAGAATTATTCAACTGTCTTAATACTTTCTAAATTGTGGTACAATTTATATACAGTGAAATGCATATATCCTATGTGCCCATTTCAGTGAGTTCTGATAACTCTATAAACCTATGCAACCAACACCTAAAACAAGATATAAAACATATCCATCAATCCAGAAGTTCCTTGTGTTCTTTTCTAGTTAATAGCCCTTCTGCGGGAGGCAACCACTTTCTGATTTCTCACTATAGCTTAGATTTGTCTGTTCTTCATACAAAATGTATTTTTAAAGAAATCAAGCCTAGCTTCTTTCTCTCAATATAATTTCTAAGATTCACTATGCTGTGTATGTCACTTTACTCCTTTTTATTGTTCAGCAGTATTCTGTTATATGTATACACTATAACATTTTTTATCCATTTACCTGCTGACAGATAAATATTTGTTTCTAAATTTCAACTATTATGAATAAAGCTGTTATGAATATTCTCATACGAGTCTTTTTGTGGATATGTTTTCATTCCTTTTGGGCAAATAACTAGGAGTGGAACTGCTGGGTCACTGGGCAGAAAGATACTGCTCAGCAGTTCTCCAATGTGACCATTTTACATCCATACCAGTAAAATACAAGAGCTCTGTTCTACATCCTCACCAACATTTAGTATTGCCAGTGTTTTGAATCATAACTATCCCAGTATGTGAAATGGAATCTCATTTTGGTTTTAATTTGGACTTCCCTCATGACTAATCCCTCATAACTAATTATGTGTTTAGTTGCCCATTTGAACATGTTCTTTAGTAAAGTATGTATTCAAGCTTTTTGATCTATTGTTATTGGTTTGACTTTTTATTGTTTATATTAATAAAAATTTTTAACTAATCAAATTCTCTAATTCAAAATCATAAACCAGGGATAGGTTGGTCCTCAGAAGTCTCTAATTCCAACCACCTTTCACTGAAGAATGACACAGACCAAAGATGGTTGATTAAGTGATTGTTGGCTACTCCCACAGTTAAATGAAGAAAAACGAGTTAAAAATTAGGTCTCCTAATTCCTAGGAAAGTATTATTTCTACTTGACCAGCTTTTTCACTCTGTAAATCTTCTCAAAACTGGGCTGGGGAAAGTGGTTGTTAGAGGTTGTCTAATAAGAGGTTGTTAGACAGAGGGCAGAAATAGAGTAGACAGTGCTCTCAGCTAACTGGCTGCTGCTTGCACCCACCCACCCCCACATTTCCCATTCAAACCATGCAGCTCTGCATTCCCGTTTTATATGCTAAATGTTATCTAAGAATCTCATTTGAAGAAAAGGCCCTTTGCAAAAGTAAATAAATAAATTAGACTTTGCTCTAATGTAATGATTAAAGATAGCATTTTGAGCAAATTGCCTACAATTTCATATTTATATCTGGAAAGAATACACTTCCATAGAGTAACTTTGATCTATACTGCAAACAGGCTTAACCTTAAGTGCCAATTCTAATCAAGCAGTAATGGCTAAAAGGACCCCCAATTCCCAACCCTTTGGAAGCTGTGGCTAGACTGAACAGGAAAGTGAACAGGCATTAACTGCTGTGCCACTGACCTGGGAGCAAGTGCAGAGACTGGCAGCACTTCCACCACCTTTTTGTCAGCCCCACTTTTGTGTTAATTCAGTCTACTACCTTTCTCTGACCAACACAAGAGATAAACCACCACCAAGATGCTTCTCAGTGAAAATTTAAGCAATGGAGGTACACTGCTGCTTTACTCCATTTGTCTCATTTGTTTCTAATTCTCTTACACATCTTGACCAAACACCATGGATTCTCGAACTGCTTCTCTGCTTCATATAAAAGAGGGAGGAAACCCTTAATGGAGACCTTACCCTGAGTTTGGTCGAAGTGTCTTCCTACACTTAATTTTGGCTATCCTTTTCTTCTGGTTTGTTTCTGACCATACTCTTTAACTTTCCATTAGTAAGTACATTTCTCGTAATTGTTCTACTTGTTAACTATTTTTCTTCTTCTCCTTAACTATTTAAGTTCTACCTTCAAATCCACTCCCTTTTTTATGTACCTTTTTTAAGTGTACAATTCAGTGGTTTTTAGTAGATTCACAAAGTTGCGTAACCAGAAACACTACCCAGAATATTTTCATCACCCTAAACAGAAACTCTGTACCTTTTAGTAGTCACTCCTTTCTTTCCTCTCCCCCAGCTCCAGCAACGACTAATTTTTCTGTTTCTATTGATTTGCCTATTCTAGATTTTTAATAAAAATGGAATCATACAGTTTATATTGTCTTTTTTAACTAGCTCCTTAGCATTTGTTTCCAAGGTTCACCCATGTTGTAGTATATATCAGAACTTCATTCCTCTTTGGATCCCTTGCATGAATACACCACATTTTGTTTATCTACTCATCAGTCAATGGATATTTAGGTTGTTTCTATCTTGGCTATTATGAATAATTCTGCTAAGGAATAATGTGTACAAAATTTCATGTGGACATATGCTTTCAATTCTCTGGAGTAAATAACTAGAAATCAACATGCTGGGTCATAAGGTAATTTTATGTTTAACTTTAGAGGCAACTATACTGTTTTCTAAGACAGCTATACTGTTTTACCCTCCTAAAAGCAGTGTATGAGAATGAAGCAACCGGTATTTTGATCTATGAAACACATTTCCCATACCCTTAATACATATCCCATACCTTTAATACATACTTTAAGTACTTCTTTAGATTTCTATAGAATATTTACTAAAATTTTATTTTAGTAATTTCAATTTCTAAAATTCAAAGAGGCCACAACTGAAACAACTCAGTAACTTTCTTTCACTAAACTTCACCTGCCTGTTAACAAGTTAACATGTTAACACAGCACTGTATATATGCAGAACACAAAACATGGCTGGATTCAAAGAGAGATTTAAGAAATTTCTATTACAGTGTAAATGACATTCATCATTTATTTTGTCCTTTCCATCCTAGGAAAGAATTATCAAGAACTAACTGTAAAACAGATGAGGAAATTTTCAAAATTACTACTTATTAAATAACATAACTTATGACATATTTAAAAATTATTAACTAGAATTTTTAAGTAATATTTTTGGCTAGAACACTTTAGTTATTATCAAATTTACTGGCATTTTTATCTAGTTTACTTTCCCTATTACAATTAAATATTGACCAAAACAATTTTTACCCTTTACTTAATTTTTGCTATAGGCAACTGACAGAAAAGAGCAAGAAGTAGACATGAAATGACCAATGTTTTTTCTAAGACTAGGCTCATGTAATAGCTTAGGTAAGTTTTTCTGTTTTAAGATGATTTTTAGGAGGCTTTCGGTATGACAATCCTAATAATGGTGGCTGTATAAGAATGAAAGTTATTATCTCTAACTCCTTTCTTACAAAGTTCTAGTTGGTTAGTTCTCTGTTTTTCAGGTTCAGTTTTGGGGAAAAAAATCATCTGCTTTTGTTTTTAATTGTTTTTTAAATTTACAATTTATTTTCTATATACTTTTGAGTGATTTGTTCAAATTCTTGCTGTGAAACTTTGACAGTATATATCAATTTTTATAAACATAATTGTCAGATACCTGTACTCTTATTTTTAAGAAATTACTATTTCATCCTAAATTACCTAAAGATTGTTATTTAAGCTTTCAAAAAACAAAGGTTTGAAATTCTAGAAAAAGCAAACTAATCTATAGTAACAGCAATCAGATCAGTGGTTGCCTGGAAAAGAAGACAAAGGAACAGGTTACTGTAGGAGTGGCAAAAATGTTTTCCTGACTGTGATACTGTTTCACAGATGTATACATAAATCAAAACTGACCAAAGTGTACCCTTTAAATGTGCACTTTATTATATTTCAATTATACTTTGATAAGGTTATAAACAAAACCTAAGTGTTTCTTTGAGTTAGTTTTAGTGTTTCCCAACGTATATCCCTGTACAATTGAAGTACTCAAAACAAGAATCCCTAAGCCAAATAAAATACTGAAAAAATTTTAGTAAAACTGGATTTAACACTTACACAGGTTGGTACTTCAGTGATTTTTAATACACTAACAAGCATTATGATTTTTCCTAAGGCAGTATGTAGTACACAGCTTTCCCCAAACTTGTTTGATCTTAGAAATAGTTACTTAACTGAACAAACTTTGCAAATCACTTTGGGAAGAAATTTTAACAGGGCTAGTATGTAATGGCAAACATTAAAAACAAAACAAATATTCTTGAACTATGTTAAACACAGTGATTACAAATTCAAATGCCCTCAGAGGCTCAGCTGTAACAAACAAATGAAAAAAGAACTCAAAAAGGACCAAATGTAAAACAGGTGTCTAGCTATTTGTACTGAAATTAAATCTAGTTGCTTTCCTTTCAAAAAACCAAAGAGACCAAACAAACCACACCTAGAGTTTCCAGTCTGCTACCTTTGTTTAATAGATTATGTCAAATTCCTTTTCTAAACCATAGTTTCTAAACCATTTTGAAGAGATTAATAGAAAAGCAACCTATAAGAGAAAATTATTATCTGAGTGCTACAGTTTATCTAGGCTTCAGTATGGCTCAAAAATTACAGCTCACTAGAAAATCTATCTGGGCAAAAGTGAAGAGAGAATAAAAGCCTTAGGAAAGATGGCAACTCTTTTCAAGTCTCATTTCTATCAGTAAAATTAGTCCTCATAATTCAAAATTTGAACTACAGAATCTTGTAAAAGGTATTTCTGCAAATAGCATCCATATTTGAATTTTTATGTTAAGATTAAGATATACAAAAATAAAGTCATATGCCTCAAGCATAATAAATACATTTCCTTGTATCTAATGTATGAGTTCTATTAATGAGTTAATAATTATTGAGTACTTACTAAGTGCCAAAGCTACCTATACAACATCAGCACTACTTAAACCTTATAAATGCCTCACAAAACAAATACTATTATTTTCCTCTTCAACAAGGAAATTGAGACACAGAAAGATGAAAGTTAACTTACTTAAGAACACAGAACTAGTACATGGATTCTACCCAGGGAACCAAAACATTCTTTTTGCCTCAACATGTGAAAAGGAAGCTGAATGAGAGCAACCTTTACTTAAACTATAAACTACCTTTAACATCCTACTAAAATCTATCCTTTCAGCACCATGTTGGAAAAACTAGAGCGTGAATCCTAGTAAATAACTTTTATTCTAAATTGCATCAACAATAACTGTAGCTTTATTAGTTCAAAAAAAATAGATAAAAATTTTTCAGATAAACTTGAGAAATGCTGAAAATCTACATATAATACACTCACTCTGACAACATCTACATTAAAATACTGTTTACCATATGTAGTCGTTCAAAACATACACTAGTATGTTATAAGCTTTGAGAAGAACCTGAAATATGGAAACCAGTTAACTTTTTAAAACTTTTCTTAACAAATCTATAATTAATAAAGCTATTATAACCAAATATTTCACAAGCTTCTTTAGACAATTTTAAATTTTCTTCTTATAACCATAAGAATAATTTATAACTGGCTTTCTGAAAACTAAATATATCACTTAATATTCCTAAAAGACTTTTTCTTACCTGTTTATTTTCTCCAAATTCTTCTACATAGGTCCAGGCTGAAGAGATTGTGTTCCCTGTCTGTAAGCAGTGAAGACAGAAAAGAATTGAGTCTTTAGATTGATGTTATCCCTAATCTTGGAAGTGCATGGAATCCTTGATAACTTTAGTTAAAAACTCAATCAGTAAATAGGAAAATAAACTTAAAGAACAAACAAACAAGCGACAAATAATTATCATTTCTGAATCTCTGCAAAGATGAACAAAGAAAACAGTATTCTGATATATAAATGAAAAGTATGAGCTAACACATAATCAAAAAAAGTCTCTCTATACCAATCAAGTCCTTATTAGTTGGTTTTTCCAAGAAGTACTAATAAAATAAAGGACTTTAAAAACAATTAAGATTGCCCAATTTCTGATAAGAAGATAGCCCAAAGAATCGAAAGGAATTTGAAAAATATCAATATCTTTTCTTTCTGTCATAAAAAGAGATAGATGGCCAAAATAATACTAAGCTTAAAAAAAGTTTTTCTTATTAACAGCTAAACTTTATCTACTTGAAACCTAATATAACCATATATAGTACAACTTTGGATATCCATACATTTTAGTGGTTATCTCTTTATATCCCTTAAAGCTTTCTGGTCAGGATGTACATCCAACCATATGCTAAGATATTATGCAAAAAAAAAAATATGAACAAATGAAAATGTTTGATGATCCACATAGAACTACAGATTTTTAAAATAGCCATCTTAAAGATTATAACTCAGTAGGAAAAAATAGTCACAATATTTTATTATTTACATGATGAAATTAGGTAACTTCCATCAACCCTCCTGGTAAGAGTTAAAAAATGCAGGTAATTATTAAAAAGCAAAAGGATTTATCAAAAAGCACTGAGGGGGCGCCTGGGTGGCTCAGTGGGTTAAAGCCTCTGCCTTCAGCTCAGGTCATGATCTCAGGGTCCTGGGATCGAGCCCCGCATCGGGCTCTCTGCTCGGCAGCGAGCCTGCTTCCCTTCCTCTCTCCCTCTCTGCCTGCCTGTCTGCCTACTTGTGATCTCTATCTGATAAATGAAATCTTAAAAAAAAAAAAAAAAAGGCACTCAGAAGGACCAAGGAAGACAGTGAAGAATTACAGGACTGTGATCTTGGATAAGAAGGAAACCCAACATAGTTTGCACACCTTTTGGAGATGTGTTTTCCCCTAGAAGGACTGGTCAACTCTGAAGAGGGATCTGATAGCCAATGGAAGATAACAAGAGACAAACAAATTTCTGAGGATAAAAGGACAAAATTAGAGCTGTGGAGCTAGTGATAGCTGGGAACC
The DNA here is from genome assembly GCF_963455335.1 of Martes martes. Taxonomy (NCBI): domain Eukaryota; kingdom Metazoa; phylum Chordata; class Mammalia; order Carnivora; family Mustelidae; genus Martes; species Martes martes. The sequence goes on from NC_137889.1 coordinate 84,063,218, forward strand.
TGAATAAAAACTGAACTTTTTAAGAGAAGACCAACTTTAAGAGAGAGTAAACTCAACTTCAACTTTTCCTGATCCCTGCCTGGATTAATAAGGCAATCTGGGATTGCCAGTCCCTTGGTCATCTTTCTGAAGCAATATAAATCTTCCCTAAATAACCATAAGATCATGATAGCTTTCAAACTATCCCTATATTTTTCATAGACAATATGTGACATTCAATCAAAAATAGTCAGTCAAAGAAAGATAAAACAATGTGACCTAAAACCAACAGAAAAAATATTCAACAGTAACTGATCTACAGGGAATTTAGATAAAGTTTTCAGAACTGGATATTAACATAACTATGCCTAATATATTCAAGGAAATAAAAGACTAAAAGTTTTGAAGGAAAAATTTAAATCATAAGTCAAATGAAATCCTGGAACTGAGAAATAAATCCAAATAAATGGTTTTATCAGCATGTTAGACACATATTTAAAAAAAAAATTAATGAACCAAACAAAAGGTCTGAGGCAAATACACAGACAAAACATACAAACAAGTGCAAAACACAGAAAGAACATAATAGATCAATGGGATACAGTAAAGAGGTCTAACATAGGTGTAACTGGAGTACCATATAAAAAGGAGGGGAAAAAATGACACCAAACCAGTATTTGAAAACAAAGTAACTTAGAACTTTCTGCAACAAGTGAATAACATTGATCCACAGATTTTAGACGTGGTGAAAAGTCTCAATTAAGATAAAAACCAAGAAAACAGTACGTAAGCACATCACAGTGACACTTTCAAAAATCACAGATAATGAGAAAATATTAAAACTCCCCGCAGGGGTGAGGAGAGTTTATGTTCAAAGGAACAATAAGTAAATTACAGCTGACTTCTCAACAGAAACAGTGGAAACCAGAAAACAGTAAGTGGAATTATAACTTCAAAGGGCTAGAGGAAAATAACTGCTGATCTTATATATAAGATCAGCAGTTATTTTATATATATATATATGTGTATATATATATATGCATGTATATATATACACACATGTATATGTATATATATCCTTTCAAAAGGTGGGTGAATCAAAGACATATTCAGGTAAGCAAAACTGAAGTAAAGAAAATACAAATGAGTGTTCTTTGGGCAGAATATAAAGGAACAACCATAGAGGAAACTTGGAGATATAAAATAGGAAATGAAGAATAAAGAAAATGCTAAAAATGTAAATGTAAATGAATACAAATGTATATTTAGAAAAAACTATTATAATTAGGTATGTGGGGGCTAAAATATACAAGTTTAAAACATTTGGAAATACCAGGGCGCCTCTGACTCTTGATCTCTGCTCAGGTCTCAATCTCAGGGTCATGAGTTCGAGCCTCACATTGGGCTCTATGCTGGGTGTGGAGACTACTTGTTAAAAAAAAAAAAAAAAGATAAAACATATGGTAATACCATGACACTGTAGAAATTGGAAGAAGAAATAAGTTAAAGTGTATAAAGGTTCTTGCACTGTCTGGAAATGTGATAAAAGCATTAATATTAGACTTTAATAGGTTAAGAATCCAAGTTGGAATCAACAGGGTAATCACTACAAGAACAGTAAAGACTCTACAGCTAATACAGCTGAAAGAAGAGAAAAGGGCAAAGTAATCATCTATCTAAAGAAGGTAAGAAAAAGAGAACAGGGCAACAGAACAAAGAATAGAAAGCAAATGGCAAGATGAAAGATTCTAAGCAAATCAATAAGAACATTAAGTGCAAGTTAACCAAACACTCAAAGAACAGACTTTCAACAAAAACATCAACAAGAACAACAACAGATCCTAACTATATACTGCTCTCATCTTATGGCTAAGATACAGGAAAAGTAGAAGTTACACAATGGAAAGATATATAATATGCAAACTAACCAAAAGACAGGTTATAAGTAAGTTTAAGTTAACATTAGAAAAGTACAGTACAGCTTAAAGCAGGAAAGCATGATAGAGCTAGAATGACAGTATAATGATAAAAGGTACACTTACCAGAGAAATATAACAAATTCTAGATTTCTACACACCTAATATATAACCTCAAAATATAAAATATAAAAACTGAAAGAACCAAAGGAGGAATAAAAATAGACCTATAATCACAGTGGGTGGTTTTTATAACCCTCTCTCAATAAAAGAATGAGCAGACAAAAAAAATCATGAAACATAAATTTAGATATGATTAACAAACTTGCCCTAACTGAATTGTATGCCTCAAAAAGATATGCTGAAGTCCAACTACTCACGCCTCTGAATGTGACCTTATTCAGAAACCGAGCCATTGCAAATGTAATTAGTTAAACTGAGGTCACAGCAGAGTATGATAGAGCCTTAATCTAATATGATTGGTATCCTTCCAGGAGCAGAGAAAACAGAAAGGAGATTGCCTTGTGAAGACACAGACACACAGGGAGAAGACAATATTACAATAGAGGCAGTGACTAGAATTATGCATCTATAACCCAACAACTCGAGGACTGCCGACAACAGAAGTTAAAATAGGCAAGGAAATTCTCTCCTGATGGCCTGAACGGGAACATGGCCCTGCCAACACCTCGATTTCCGGCTTTTAGCCTTCAGAACGTGGGCGAATAAATTTCTGTTGCTTAAGTCACCCAGATTGTGGTACTTTGTCACAGTGACCCTCGTAAATACAAGGCAATTAACAACTGCAAACACTTCGTTTTAAGCAGGCATGGAATATTTACATTAATTGGTTATCAAAAAAACAAAATGACTAAAATCATACTTTCTGATCATAGCAAAAAATATATATAGGTAACTATAAAAATTTGTGTGTTTGCTCAAGAAATCAAAACATTTTGAAATGAACAGATAAATGGATAAAGATTTGACCCATATACACAATGGAATGTTACTCAGCCATCAGAAAGGATGAATACCCAACTTTTGCATCAACTTGGATGGGACTGGAGGAGATAATGCTAAGTGAAATAAGTCAAACAGAGAAAGTCAATTACCATATGGTTTCACTTATTTGTGGAACATATGGAATAACTTGGAGGACATTAGGAGAAGGGGAAAGTGAAGGGGGAGAAATCAGAGTGGGAGATGAACCATGAGAGACTATGGACTCCAGGAAACAAATAGAAAGTTTTAGAAGGGAGGTGGGTGGGGGATGGGTGAGCCTGCTGGTGGGCATTAAGGAGGGCACAGATTGCATGGAGCACTGGGTGTTATACGCAAACTATGAATCATGGAACACTGCATCAAAAACTAATGAGGTACTGTATGGTGACTAACGTAACAAATAAAAATAAATAAATACATAATAAAAATAAAAATAAAATACAGCAAAACGTGTCACAGCTATCACCATACTTTAGGAGGGAAATTTGTAGCCTGAATATGTATATATTACAGTAAAAAAAAAGGCTGAAAACTCTAAACTAGGATGGCTTCCTAGATGATATTTCACATATTCAAAAAATATATCATACCAATTATATACAAACTTTTCCACAGAACAAAGAGAAAAAACTTCCTGCTTTTAGGAAGAAAGGCGTGGGCTAATCTCACTAATGATCACAGGTATAAAAATCCAAAAGAAAATATCAAAAGTCTCTTCAATAAACAGTGCTGGGAAAATTGGACAGCTATGTATAGAAAAATGAATCTCAATCATTCTCTTGCACCATACACAAAGATAAACTCAAAATGGATAAAAGACGTCAACGTGAGGCAGGAATCCATCAGAATCCTAGAGGAGAACATAGGCAGTAACTAGAAAGCAACTTCTTTCAAGACATGTATCCAAAGGCAAAGGAAACAAAAGGGAAAATGAACTTTTGGGACTTCGTCAAGATAAAAAGCTTCTGCACAACAAAGGAAACAGTCAACAAAACAAAGAGGCAACCCACAAAATGGGAGAAGATAATTCACAAATGACACTACAGATAAAGGGCTGACATTCAAGACCTATAAAGAACTCCTCAAACTCAACATCCAAAAAACAGATAATCACATCGAAAAATGGGCAGAAGACACAAACAGACACTTCTCCAAAGAAGATATACAAATGGCTAACAGACACAAGAAAAAGTGTTCATCATCACTAGCCATCAGGGAAATTAAAATCAAACCCACATTGAGATACCAACCTAACACCAGTTAGAATGGCCAAAATTAACAAGACAGTAAACAACACGTGTTGGAGAGGATGTGGAGAAAGGGGAACCCTCCACTGTTGGTGGGAATGCAAGTTGATGCAGCCACTTTGGAAAATAGTGTGGAGATTCCTTAAGAAATTAAAAATAGAGCTACCCTGGGGCGCCTGGGTGGCTCAGTGGGTTGAAGCCTCTGCCTTCGGCTCAGGTCATGATCCCAGGGTCCTGGGATCGAGCCCCGCATCTGGCTCTCTGCTCGGTGGGGAGCCTGCTTCCCTCTCCCTCTCTCTCTGCCTGCCTCTCTGCCTACTTGGGATATCTGTCAAATAAATAAATAAAATCTTAAAAAAAAAAAAAATAGAGCTACCCTATGACCCTGCAATTGCACTACTGGGTATTTACCCCAAAGATACAAACGTAGTGAAGAGATGGGCCATATGTACCCCAATGTTCATAGTAGCAATGGCTACAATTGCCGAACTGTGGAAAAAGCCAAGATGCCATTCAACAGATGAATGGATAAAGAAGATATGTTTCATATATACAATGGAATATTACACCTTCATCAGAAAGGATGAATACCCAACTTTTGTATCAACATGGATGGGTCTGGAAGAGATTATGCTGAGTGAAATAAGTCAAGCAGAGAGAGTCAATTATCATATAGTTTCACTTACTTGTGGAGCATAAGGAATAGTAACACAAAGGGCACTGGAAGACGGAGAGGAGAAGTGAGCTGGGGGAAATCGGGATGGGGAGATGAACCATGAGAGACTGTGGACTCTGAGAAACAAATTGAGGGTTTTGGAGGGGAGGGAGGTGGGAGGATGGGTGAGCCTGATGGTAGGTATTAAGAAGGGTACGTACTGCAAGGAGCAATGGGTGTGGTCCATAAACAATGAATCTTGGAACACTGGAAAAATAAAATTAAATTTAAAAAAAAGAAAATACCAAAAACCAAATTTAGCAATACACAAAAAGGATAATGCATGATGACCAAATTGTATCTATTACAGAAATACAGGACTGATGTCACACTGAAAACACCAATGCAAATCACCACATTAAAAGAATAAAAAACAAAAATGATATAATTATCTAACTATATACAAAAAAGCATTTGATAAAATTCATCACCCAAGTCATTCTTGATAAAAAAAACTCTTAGCAAACTAGGAATAGAAGAAAATGCCCTTAATGTGACAAAGTGCTTCTATAATAAAAGCTACGACAAACATCATACCTTAATGGAGAAATAGTGAAAGTTTAAAAGGATGCCTTCTCCCTTCTCCTCTCCATCTACCCTTGTCCTCCATATTATTTGTTATGCTCCACAAGAAGGGAGTTGAGGGAAATTGGAAGGGGAGGTGAACCATGAGAGACTATGGACTCTGAAAAACAACCTGAGGGTTTTGAAGGGGCGGGGGGTGGGAGGTTGGGGGAACCAGGTGGTGGGTATTAGGGAGGGCACGGATTGCATGGAGCACTGGGTGTGGTGAAAAAACAACGAATACTGTTACGCTGAAAAAAAATAAAAAATTTAAAAAAAAAAAAAAAGGATGCCTTCTATCATCATTTGTATTCAATGCTGGACAAGCAGTTCTAGCCAGTACAACAAGGCAAGAGAAAAAAGAAAAGTATAAGGATAGAAAAGAAGGAAAAAGCTCATTATTCGCAGCTGACATGACTGTGTAGGTAGAAAATTTAAAATAATGGAAGATCAAACCATTAGAATCAGATAGATCATTTTATTCAAAACATAAAAAATAATTATAATTATATAAGCAATCAGAAATCAAAATTAAAAGGCACCTTTTACATTACCACTGAGCAACATTAAATACCTACAAATAAATCTAATAAAAGATGTAGGAGAAATTTATATAGCAGACTACTGAATGTTTGGAAAAATTAAAGCTTAAATGGAGAGATCTATAATACTCATGGATCAGAAGTTCCAATAGTATAAAATGTCATTTCTTTGCAAATTGATCTGCAAATTCAATTCAATTTTAATCAAAGTCCCAATAGGACTTCTTTTTGGTATAAATTAACAATCTAATTGTAAAATTCATATGGAAACATAAGGGCTGAGAAGAGCCAAGATAATCAAGAAAAAAACACGTAAAGATGTTCTCTATCAAATTAAGACTTTTCAAAGTTATGTAATTAAGACAATGTGGTAAATTAAATTAGATCAATGGAATAATGAACCCAGAATAAGGCAGGTATGTGCACATAGGTGTGCATGTGTGTACATACACATACATACTTGGTCTATGCTGAAGGTGGCACTTCAGAGTCATGAGGAAAGGGTAGTCTTTTCAATAAATAGTTCTATGTAAATGATTATACATACTGAGGGTAAAATAAAATGAACATGTACTTCAAACCCTCACTAAATTTAAAAGAAAAAAAAATTCTCAATTTCTAGAATTATTTCATGACTTTGAGGTAAGCAAAGATTTCTTAAGCAGGACACAACCAGGATTAACTTTAAAAAACTGATAAATTAAACCATACCAAAATTAAGAACTTCTCTGTTTTTCAAAGTGTACCATGAATAAGAGTAGAAAGGTAAGCCACACAGAAAAAGGTATTTGTAGAAAATATACCCAACAAGGGGCTTGTATCTTAAGTAATAAAAAAAAACAAGCAACCCACTACAATAATGAGACAAGAAACTTAGAACAAGACATTTCATCAAGAGGATGTCTTAATGCCCCATAATCCCTTTAAAAGAAGTTTGATATCATTAGTAAACACTGATATAAAAATTACAATCTCAAGGAGACAGCAATATATACTAACCAGAATGTTCCAAATTTTCAAAGGTTAATAATACCCAAGTGTTGGCAGGAATTTGGAATAACCAAAACCCACATGCTGCTTATGAAGTGTAAATTTATATAATCATTTTGAAAAACTGGCATTATTTACTCAAGTTTTAAAAATATGACCCACTTTTACTCCTAGGTATTCAACGGGAATGCATGCAAGAATCTTCACAGCATCATTATTCGAACAGCACAAACTGAAAGCACCTCAAATTTCTATCAACAATAGAAACAGCAAATACATTCTAACATTCTGATGGAGTATTACTATCAATGAGAGTGAATGAACCATACTGCCACATGCAACAACATGGACCAATCTTTATTCATAAACATTACGTTAAAAGAAGCCAGACAAAAGTATATAAAATGCTGTATAAAAACCAAAAACACAGAAGTCAGAAGAATGGTTTGGGAAGAGAGAAGGTAATATGTGTGTCGGGGTACAAACAAAGGAACTTTCTGAGGTTCAGTTGATGTTTTATGTTTTCACTGGTAGTTAAACAGATATGGTCCCTCTGCAGTAATTCACAAAGCTTACAGTTATGATTTGTGGACTTTTCTGTCTGTATGTAATGTAATAACTTACTAAGTTAAAAAAAAAAGGGGAATTACAACAGCTACCATAGTGATATCCATAAATGAGAAACTCATCATTATGATTAAAAAATAAAACTCATAATACAGTTAGCAAAATAAAGTAAAAATGATTCAGAGCAATTTAGAAACTATAATGGTGATTTTCAGTAAAGAATCTAATTGAAATTACTATTAAATACGGAACCAGTTGTCCCTCCATAAGGCCTTCACATACCGCCTGGAGTTTTACAATTAATTATTTGTTAATCTTTAGTAAAGTTTAAGAGGAAAAATGCTGGGATTTATATTATCAGTCTAAGACAATTACATTCCCATTAATGTACAGAAGAGATGATGATAACCCTCAAAGGAAAAGTAAAAACCATGAGCAAAATCTCAAGTACATGTCAAACACAAGGTTACTACTGGTGCTTTGTCATTTGTTAGCTTTGTCATTTGTTATTCCTTTTAAAAAGTATTGACTGTTAATAAATTTATTCAGTGAAACTATTTCAAAAGAATTTTTTTTTTTTTTTTAGTTTCAGGTATACAACATAATGATTATTCAGTAAGGGATTATTCAATAATCCAGACACAAGGGAAAAGCTAGGGAAAAGAAAAGGCATGTCAAAAAGTCAAGAATAAGAATAGGATACATCAAATTTCAAAGATCAGAAACAGGATCTCATTTTCTATAAAGCTGAAATCATTAGATACATTATTTTTAGTCTTCTGTTATGTAGAAGTAAAAGCCAAAAAAAGATAAACTAGGTAAAATTCCTACTAATTAAGGTATTTATTTTCATTATATCCACTAAGACCTATCATTGTAGATATGAACTGTTCTATAAACATGTGATGAAATGTTTTAAAAATCACTTAAAACTAATTGTACAAGCACACTGTGTATTTTTGAAGATTTCACTGGTTTTCAGTTTGAAGAAGAATTCCATACAAATTTTTAAATAATTGGTATAAAAAAATGAAGAACTGTGTTTCAGACTTTCAGGTATGACATACTGCTCTTTTTTCTTTTCAAAACAGAAAATAACTGAATGCACAGGATTCCAGTATATTCCAAATGAAACTTCTGTATTAGCAACCTGAATTTTCAGGGTTTTTCCTGCCTTTAGAAAACTAAACTGAAAGAACTCCATCTTCTTATTCTATACCTGTTTAGAAGAATGAAGAAATGCAAGACAGTATAATAAGTTTAGAAAGAATATATAACAAATAAGCTATTGCCAATTATTTTCCATTTGTGATGTCTTAACAAATGTTATAGATGGCACTATATATAACTATGGCTTATGTTATGAACTTAAGAAGCTATAATGGTCAATAAATATTTAAAATTTAAATAATATTAAATTATTTTTAAATAAAATTACAAAATATTTGGTCAATAGTCAACAAAATTATAAAATTGTACATTTGATCCAATATATTCTATACTGCTACAACCAAAATCTCCTATTCTTCCACTATCCAAATTTCATTTATATATATACACACATATATAATATATAATCTTTAATATAAAATAATCCATGACCCAAGTCTATATTTTAAGGATTTCACTATTTTTAAATACTCATTTCATCAGTGTTTTAAAAACTATACACTAATCATTTCTACTTAATTGAAATAAAATTATAAAATGTCCTATTAACCACTATTCATAATGTAATTGTTCTGTAACTGTGCCAACTCCGTATCTCAGATATTTCTTTTCCAATCCTTTTCCAGTTCCTGCTCAAAGTTACAGTCTTTATCTTTCATAAGAATCTTTATCTTTTAATCTTAGAGCATGAAGATAATTTTCAATTATTTGAAAAGCATGCTAACTATTAAAGGAGAAGACAGTACTGAATTATATAAATGCAGTAAACAATAACAATTTTTTTAAAAAGTATGAAGTCCCTAGGCTTTACAATCCTGAGGGGTCAAAAATTTTACAGTAATAAATAAAGAGTAATATAAAAATTACTAGACTGTTGAGTAATATAAAGAACAAGTCATCCTCAGCAGTTATTATGTCTAAGAAAAGCTTGATATAAGAGGTAAAGTAAATGACAGCAAGTAGAAGAATATTCCAAGCAAAGGGAACAACACCTGGAAAAGCCTGGAAGTGCCCATGAGCATGACGAATTCAGATGATCAAAACTAAAGAGGTATTTGTCTATGGTTAGGTAAGATAGGGAAAACCAGGAGAGCATTCTGAACAAGAGAATGTGGAGTTCAGAGGACCTTATCATACCACAATAGCAAGCCACTATTGGTTCCTGAACAAGAAAATAACAATGAAAAAAACAGATATAATTGGAGTGAAAAATCATATGGCTGAATTATGTGTTTGAGATATTTTGAGTATAATCAGAGAGCAAAATGAAAGTACCAAACAAGGGACCGTGAAATAAACAAACTGCCAGTTTGAGATTCTGTCTAGCATCTGAAAGAGGAAAAGAAAACATCATCTGCCACCTTGACACATACACTACTGGTTGTCAGTGTTCATCTTAAATTTTAAAATCCCAAATTTACCTTGTAAACAAAATATGTCCACAAGATCTCTGTAATTTAGAATCAAATGATTCATTTAGGTCTGAGATAGATGTCCTAAGTCCACACTACACTAAAGTGGTCTGATACATGGGCTTGTAGGACTGGTAAAGATAAAACTATCTCTGAAAATGATGTAAAAGCATGGAACAAAGACCCATCTCCTTCCATTTTAATTTTTAGAAGAATAACTGGCCAATAATATCCCACAAGTTCACAGTCTGTTATCAAATGTTTAACAGTAGACTCAGGTCAGTTATCATTTGAATCACGTGACGTTACAAAGAAGAGCAGCTAAGTGCACACAGCCTCTTAGCTAACTGGGGGATCCTGGGCAAACTATTTAATTTCCTAGAGCCTCAGTTTCTTCATTTGTTACCAAAAAAGCCCATATAGGCATTAAAGTAATATTCACCTCAAGGAAGTTTCAGAATAATGTATTATATATAAAGGCATTTAGCATAGTACCTATATAAATGTCGAAAGTGTCTTAACTATTACTAATATTTATAATTATAAATGATTGGAAACTGTTGTCTTAAATTTGTTTTCTGAATGTTATTTTTCAATATTTGTATGACACACTTAAATACACAAATGGCATTACTGTGTGCTTTTTAACATTTTAACTCATTTATTACAAACAATTACCCTACGAGATAAATACCGTTAATATTCCCATTTTTGTAGATGAGGAAACTAAAGAACAAAGAGGTTAAAATAACTTTTCCAAATAAGTGATGAAGCTGGGATTTGAATTCAGGAAATCTGGCTCCAAATGCCATGCTCTTCTAGTCTATGAAGCCTAAATGTTATACTAAATTTAAAGTACTGAATTTCATTTTGCTGAAATTCTTTCCAAGTGCAATGTCCTACCCTAACCCTCTCAACCTCAGGTTAGGTCAGGTCATCCAGTTATGTATCCTCATATACCCTGTACCTCTTCAGTGTTTATCAGAACTGTAACTGAGCACCTTCTTCATAGAAGGTAAACACTATGAAGGCAACAACTGGGTCTGATTCACTACAAACTCTCAGAACTTTATAGACAAAATACAGTGTTCAGTAAGTATTTATTGAATCAATGCACGTATTAACAAGGATTAACAGTCAGCCAGCTGTCCGTTAATAAACCAAAAAGGAGAACAGAAAGTCTAAAAGAGTGAATAATAATAAACAAAAACGTTGTTCATATGAGAGTAAGAATGCCAAAGCCAAACCTGCTTACATTAAAGTTTTGAAAAGGACATTTTTCAGAGGGCTTCAAAACAGCAAGGCTCTAAGTGATGTTAAGGAAGATAATTCAGAGTTCTAATAGTCTAGTACAGAATCTTTCCTTTCCCCATACGTTTGTTTAATAAACAGGTTTAAAACAAAGATTTTTTTTTTCTTTTTTAACTGGGTGAAACAGAGCTTTTAGTACTTTAAACACTTACATGGTTCTGGGTTATATTAAATCATAATCTGCCCCCCTGAAACTTTCCTCTATTAGACTTAATTCTAACCCCTGAACTTCATATTACAGTCTTTTTACCATGTGCCAGCTCTTCCAACACTTGAAGACAGCAATCATATTTCCCCTGTAAATACAGAATATATAAACTAAAAAGCCCCAAATTCTTCAATTGTTCACTGTCCTACTTTGCATTAGATTTTCCAAGTCCTCCCTGGTTGTCAAGGATTAGTTAAACCATAGGGCCCAAAAGAAAACAAAACATTTCACATATAGTCTGAGCAGAATAAAAATATTTGGTCTGGAAACAACACAACTTTCCTATATTCCTGAATTACATGAATTTGAGAATCTCTAGAATACAATGACTCATTCTAATTTTGATAAAATAATTCAAGCTTTTAACTCTTGGCTGGTTGGCAAACTTTCATTCTTTGCCAGCTTATTTACTTAACTGTAAAAGTACGTTATATAAAAAGAATATATAAAATATAAATGTACAGTTACATTATTTACAGAATAAAAACATGTACTCACCCCCCCCAGGCTTAGAAACAGAAAATTATCAGTAACTTAGAAGTCTCTCTTGCATCCTTTCCAATTTCTCCTTCTAACCCTTAAAGTAATCATGATCCTAATTTTTAAGTGTTATTCATTCCTTTGCGTTTCTCAACGATTTGCCACATATTCATATAACCCTAAACAATAAATTGTTCAGTTTTGCTTGGCTTTATTTTCCTACTCATAATTTCCCATTGCTTCAATTCTTTCGATTTAAAATTTGAATCCTGGGGTGCCTGGGTGGTTCAGTCAGTTTAGCGTCTGACTCTTGATTTCGCCTCAGGTCAAGATCGCAGATTCGCAGATTCTCAGATTCTCAGATTCCCAGATTCTCAGATTCTCAGGATCTCAGGATCTCAGTGTCATGGAATCAAGCCCCAGGTCAGACTCCCTGCTCAGCAGAGAGTCCACTTGAGATGCTCTCCTCTCCCTCTGCCCTCCCCCCAGCTCGTGTGTGGTCTCTCTCTAAAATAAACAAGAAAGTCTTTAATCCACTTCACAGCTTTCATAGATAATTAATTGAGGATTAAAGTGAACAACCACATCCATTACCAGAAAAAAAAAAAGAAAAAAATAGAGGGAAGATGAATATTCTACTTAAGTCCATGCACTCCACCAATATGAGATAATGCCATCCTCCCCATTAGAAAACTGAGCGGAGGAGAAGTTTCCAAATTTTCCTAAGTTGGGTTTTATAACAGGGCTTTAGAATGTGCGTAAATTTCCTGAATTGATGAACCATACATGTAAACAAATCCTGGGATAAACAAATATAATTAAATGAATAAGCCAATTATTCATGGATTATTTAGTTTTGGTTTATTCGTATCTCATATCTAAGTATAAATATTTGGGAGTTGACTACAGAATTTTTCTTGTCATAGAAAAATTCTCAATACAGCACATCAGATTGAAGGAAATGAAAATAGAAATTACCTGAAAACTCATTTAGTAAGGCAATGGAATCATTCCCTTAGTTACCAATTCAAATGAAAGAGTGCCTGATATCACCAATCTACTTTCTGAAGCCTTAGAGGACTGATGAAAATGTCTGTCCATCTCCCTCCCCAAGTCATGTTCACTAATGTAGCAACTCCTTGTTTGCACATGAACTAAATAAATAAGAATAAACAAATAAGTAAAAGTAAAGTACAAACGTTTTTAAAAACCAAGAGAAGTGAAGTTTTTAATAAACACTGGTACCTAAATCAAAGTAGATGACTGCAAAAAGAACAGAAAAATCACACATATCCTAGATGCACTGTAATACAAGAAGTTAAAAAATCTTAAGTCTACTGCTAAGTAAACCATAGGAAAAAAAATTTAAGAAATGAAAAAGGAAAAACAATTATGAGTATTTTATCATGTGTGTAAATCCCCCTCAGAAGCTAGGAGAGTGCTTTCATGGGACAAATAATCCTATTTTTGCTTAGTATCTCCTTTTCCCCTCTAGTTCTTAAGAGAAAAGGAATAGCTTTCCAATGCTCTAGTATCATCACTATTTCCATACTTGAGAAAACTAAATTTCATACTGAGGAATCCCTAAGGGATTCTTGATCACTTAAGGAAACTTAATTTGTGAGATCTCAAGGAAACATGGAGACATAATACACACAAGTAAGAATCATTTAAATTAATAAACATGTCCTTGCTTGGATTATTTTTTTACTTTTGGTAAAAATTATTAAATTTACAGTGCAGAATATAACTTTAAACATTTTTTCCAAAGATTCATAATGGCTCATTTGGAATCTTATACATTCTGTGCCCAAAATAATCTTTAATTTTCATAGATTCTTAAATACTGATTTGGTCTTTCTTGAATGAAAAATTAACACAGCAGTGGTAGGGGAAAAAAAAGCCATACACATATATGGCACATAAGCTGCAAACTGATTTGTTTATCCCATAACCTGGCCAGTAAACAAGCAGACTGGAACGTGTACTGCTGAAACAAAGGCAACAAGAAAAAATATTAATGGGGCTTGCCCTGCAGTCTTACAAAAATCTACATACAAAACAGAATTACAAAAAAAAAAAAAAAGTTGAAAAAATAAAGTATTTCTAGTAATAATATCCTTTTTAGAAAACATAATGAAAGAAAATCAGAAGGTACATGAGAAAAAGTGAAGGTCAACATAGAGTATAAGGAAGCTGGAATTGTATATCCTAGTTTACATTTTTTTATCTATTGAAGTTTACTCAAATGTAAATCCCTCGAGTTAATCTGCTTATAAAAAACAAGCTCTGTTGTTTAAACACAAAAGAAAGAGACATTTCTGAGTACACTCACCAAATTATCAGGCAATACAATTACAACAGATTGTTTTCTAATGACTGCATTTCTATATACCTTTTAACCTAAAGTTACAGATACAATTATAGCAGAACTATCAGTGTGGTATACAGATGATATTTACTGAATCAAAACAATGCAGGAAGGTATATAAACAAATCACTTTCTTAAAATTTGAACCACATTATGTATATAAAAACCTACAAATAGGGGCGGCTGGGTGGCTCAGTGGGTTAAAGCCTCTGCCCTCAGCTCAGGTCATGATCACAGAGTCCTGGGATCGAGCCCCACATCGGGCTCTCTGCTTGGCAAGGAGCCTGCTTCCTCCTCACTGTCTCTGCCTGCCTGCCTCTCTGCCTACTTGTGATCTCTGTCAAATAAAAATAAATAAAATTAAAAAAAAAAAAACCTACAAACAGGTCATTTTTGTAGTCCAAATGTCATTTACTATGAGATGAATAATGGCTCACACATAACTAGAGTATCTTTAGGCAAATACTACAAATTTAAGGAACAAAGAACTCAGCCTTATTAATATTCTCATGATTTAAAACTTCTAGTTAGAATCCCCAGAAGTAAGAGCATCATTTTTGGAGGTAGTGTCTACCATGCCTTACATAGAGTATGTATTACTCTAGGACAGAGAATCAATTGCTCTAGAGTAGATGATATTATCTGAAATTAACTAATAAAAGTAGATACTTTATTTATCTAACCAAAAGACCTGGAAGCAACTGGCACTGAATAATTTCAAAGTAGTTAAAAGCACAGATGATTACTTGAACAAAATCATCATAGTAAAACCATTTTTCAAAAACATTCTGTCTCCATTCACTAGTCCTCTCACTAGATTATATTGCTACAGCGTAAGTAACTATTGTCTACCAAACTTTCAATAGGAAACAGAAATAAGGGCATGGCAGGCAGAAGACTAATGCAGCTTTTCACACTGATTTTGCTGAGTCTACCTCCCCCCCAAAATAAGCCAGAAAGAAGAGAAATATCAATATAACACTGAAATTCCTTTCAAGCCATGCCAAAAAATGTATTTAGGGGACATCATGTGGCAAAATTATAAACTGCTGCTGACATCTAAGAATGGAATATACATGCAAAATTTATTGTGGCATTTGATACAAGAGAGGACAATTTACAAACCACTATTTTTTAAATATTAAGTGACAAAATCAGATATTAAATTTAAAAATAAAGCAGTAGCTACTGTTAAAATGTGTATTAGAACAAGTATTTCAGGAAGGTATTAACCAAAGATACAAAAGAAAAAGTGATCAAACATGATTAAATAAATATATAAAACAAATGAAATCACAGATCACATTAGTCAGTTAACAACATAACTAAGGAAATGCTGGTCACATGATATGTTTTAATACACATCATCATTTTCCTAGATTCTCTGTTACAAAAGAAGGCAAATTTCCAAACTTTTAAGTAATTAAGTTGTTTTATAAAATCTTAGTTTTGATTATATTTAACTGGAAAAATTCAGGGACGGAAATAACCAAAAAGAAATTACTTGTCATAATGCAAATAAAATAGGTGACTCGTTGCTTTTTTTTTTTAACCCATTTTTCTGCTGTGAAGGAGAGAGATGAAAGCTTTCAATTATATAAAGGAAGGGATATTAAACTGATAATTAATTCCTAGAAAAGCAGCCCTTGGTTTTAAACTATTTGAATTCAAATATATATATTTGTGTGTGTGCATATATATATATATATATATATGTAAAAATTCAAGTGTTATTTCTGGTCCTTCATAGGATTTTTGACTATATTTTAAACAAAATCATAAATTGGGGTGATAAAGGAATCCTTAAAGCTCACCAAGTAAAAACCCTGACATTTTAGAGGTGAAGGCACTGAGGTACACAAAGAGTGAATGATTCATTTGCCATGAAAGGTCTCGATTTCTGGTGATTGAGGCTATAGGTTCTTAAATTTTTACTCAATACTTTGTGTTAAATAAGCTGCTTCTCTTACATTACTAACTCCATGATAATTACGGTTCATTAATATAAAAGTGTTAATAAGATAAGAATTATGAGTAATACCAGATGATGATATTGCAGGAGAAAATAGTATGTTTCAAGAGGAACAAAAATACATTTTCATGAGCACTGGGCCCTCTAAAGGGTCAAAGACACATAGTTGAGTTAATGGAATTTTCATCTCACCATTTGGTCATATGAAAACAAATTAATGTACAAATGTTGATGTTATCCCTCCTTTTTAACTAGATGAATTTTAAAGCAAATTTAGCAGATTATTTTTCTTTAAGATATCAATTTGAAATAGTATATCAAAGTTAGGTCTGTAATTAAAACTGGAAAAAGTAACTTTCTAAAGGCATTATTTTTCTTTTATTTATAATAAATTTCATTTAAATATGATACAAACATTACATATATTTAGCTTGTCCTCCAAAATTATTTCCTAAATTTAAAAAAAAAAAAGTTTCTCTGTTTCAAAGCAATTTGTTAGCAAATTTTTTAAATTAAAATTTTATTTTTGCATTTCTGCCCATCAATCTGGAAATAATGATAGCTCATAAGAAAAAAAGCACCAATTATTTTTCAGATTAAAACTTCTCAGAAGTTTTACTTTCATTGTACTCTGTACTCTGTACTCTGTCTTCTATTTTATAACTTTCAACCAAATTACAAGTGGTAGCAAAAATCAAAACCTAATTTTAATGACATTAAAGGTTTAGCAAAGACAACAGCTATCATGCTTGGAATATATATCTAAATATCTTACCACTCTATGACCATAAAATATTAAAAATTCTAAAGAGTATGTCATTACAAAGTCAAATATGAGAAACAAGATGCAAGTCAGCCAAAAAATGAATACTGAAAATAGAAAATATAGGAGATATTAAAAAGATGACCATAAGATGACACATAAAATAGTCCACACAACTTAGAATGGATTCATCCAGAAAAAAATTACTTGCTCAAAAGAAAAGCAACTAAAGACAACATAGTCATACTAATAAAAAAATTAAAAAAAAAAAACCTTGCAAAGTTTTATAAAAAGCAAGACTGATGAAATTTCAATTAACTAACGTCTACATCTTTTCAATTTCTAATCCTTAAAATCTGACTGAAATCACCAAAGTAAATACAAGACACAACTGTTTGCCATTAGCCACCCCCCACCATGCTGTTTTTCTAGCAGTTATTTGCTCAGGTTGTGCCCCTCTGCCCACAAACTCTCTCAAGATTTACAACTCAAATCAGGTGGGCACACCCTTCCTTTGTACTCTCAAAACTTCTGCAGTCTGTCTCTGCCTTCTTCAATAGATCATGACTCCCTAAGACCAAAAACAAAGTTTTATTTATATTTAACTCCTGGCTGCTACAAGAGTACACTTAGTACATGAGAAGCATTCAAGAAAAGTTGTTCTTTAATAAACTTCTTCAGTCACAGCCAAAAGATGATGAAATTACATCAAGGGAACAAGCTGATTTGTGACAGAGGTTCTTTACTGCTGTTTGAAAGCTCGGTGTGGTTCAATACAAGTAAAAAAATGCCACTTGTGTCAGTATTATACAAACATAGAAAGAAATAAGAAATGAAATGCCTTGCCTTCAATTAGTTACTAATAAATTATATAACAAGGTGAACTGCCATGACACACTTGAGGCTACCTCCTTCCTTCCAGTAAGTATTCTCCAGGACTTTCTTCAAAACTGTAGCTCTCCAGGACCTCCCTTTATTTCCTTGATTTTGCTTATCCCACTCTTAACATGGTTGAGAATCCTCCAGGGGAAAGCAGTGGCAAATATGGAAGGCCCATATTCAAAACAGAGGCAAAGACTATCCCACTCATAGTCTGGATCCATTATTAAACAGATACAAAATTATTAACTAGAAAATCCTTATTTTAAAAGATATGATACTCAGGGCGCCTGGATGGCTCAGTGGGTTAAAGCCTCTGCCTTCGGCTCAGGTCATGATCCCAGGGTCCTGGGACCTGAGCCCCTGCATCCGGTTCTCTGCTCAGCAGGGAGCCTGCCTCCTCCTCTCTCTCTCTCTCTGCCTCTCTGCCTATTTGTGATCTCTACCTGTCAAATAAATAAATAAAATCTTTAAAAAAAAAAAAAAAGATATGATATTCAATGACCCATGATATCTCCATACGTCAAATACTTAGCATAGAAACTACTTCTGAGCCCACAGGTATATAGTCTATGTATTAAACCCACTGAGTATCTCACATATTACAGGTTCCTAAATATAAACAGGTGACAATTTCTCATCCCGTTGGTTGGGTAATCAGTTTCCAGTGAGGTTAGGAGATCATTCTCTGACATTATGAAGAGGAAGACAGTCTCCAACTTTGAAGTTAAAAAAAAAAAAAAAGAGGTTTCAATTTTGGCATTAAATCCCAGCTTTTAGCTTCTTCTATTAGGGGTATTTTGCTTAAAATAGAATTCACTTGAAATGGGACCAAATAACCCAATTTTTTTTAAAATTGATTTTAAAGAACTACCCACCAAGAACTTTTGGGGTTCCACTAAAAGCATTAAATGGTCACTAGAAGTAAACTCTCAGACCTCTAGTACTACTCATTTAGGTACCTATTATCCCTTTAAGAAAACTATTTTCCTCATAACACCAATGATAATCATTTAACTAAAGTCTAATTTTTTCTGTTTTATTTTTCAAACCTAAAAAAAGGGCATGATAACACCAAAACAATGTGGGTATCAAAAGTACATTCTTAAAGGACTCTGAAATAAAAAGGTAAATGACTATATCACATATAATAATCAAAGACCATCAAGGTTAGACTGGGTAATAATGCTCAGAATAACATCAAACTGAAAGGGTTAACAGAAGGGTATGAAAACAAACTTAAAAAAAGAAAAAAAATTACCACACCCAAAGAAAACATTTTAAAATAGAAGTCGAATTCACTATCTGGAGAGGTACATTCAAATTCCTTAAGAAAACAGAGCCAAAAGATGATTTAATATTTAATGAACTCTATTTGGGAGACTCTAGGAACCAATAACCACCTCTCAAGATCTCAGAAAAATCCAATGCTTGAAACATGTAAATATTTAGCAGGATAGGAAGAACACACCACCCTTCACCCTCTAAGAACACACTACTACCAACTGATCTCAACCCTTAACCACCCAATAAAACCTTGCAACCTTTAGATCTGTACCTAAAAAGGCATCAACTCTTTAAAGCCCCGAGAGTCCAATATTAACAGAAGTAAAAAGCAAACCAGAATACTGCCACAACAATATTCAATATATATATACCTTAATCTCCCATTTAGCAACATGTAACCTCCTGGCTGTCTATAGTTCCTGCCCTACTTTAATAACCTCCAAAGGTCAGGCACTTGTTTTCTGATCAAAGATTTCTAGACCCCTATTTCTTACACTTCCCTAAATTCTATCCTTTCTTCTCCTCAGCTGCCTGAACCTTCACTCACATATCTGGTCAACTGCAATAAGGTTTTTTATGTCACTTTGTAGATAAGGCCTCAAAAGCCTTGTGTAGCGCATCCAAACAAGTCCTAGTGTTTAATTAAAATTTTTGGCTTATATTTAGATCTTGGGTCTTCTCTCTGATGGTAATTAGAAACTGAGAAAATATAAACAGAAATTGTCGATTTTATTATAAGTAGCTTTTATATAAGGCTGATAAAATCTGAAATAGAGGACTAAAGCAAACTGTGTCCTCTAAGTATTTCATTTATTGAAGCTATCTTCATCCATAAAAAACAAAATCAAGTTGGGAAAACTATACCTGAACAAAGATTCTCTTTAGGAACTGTAAGCTCAATAAAACTAACTATGGTCCTAGAACTCCAGTCAAAACCATCTCAATAATGGAGTTAAAAGCTGATGAAAACCCTCTGGTTCAATTAGCATCTGATCTTTATGGAATAAGCAGATGGGCAAATCATGTCCAACTGGAAAATCTGATATGAACTAAGACTATTTTAAGAATCTTGGAAATTTAAGCTAAGTTAAATTTGTAAGGAAATGAGGAGGGACAGAAGTATGTTTTAGCATTACCATGTTAGATCAGATATAAGTATCCTGAAAAATCTTGCTCAGCAACTAATTACCTATATTCCAGTCCAAAAAAATAATTTGATCCATTTTTTCTAAGAACCCTAATTTGAATTATTTGCTGTCCATGTAATTTTAATCTTTAACTTAAATTGTCTTTATTAAAAGAAAAAATGGAAGGCTTCTATTTTGTGCATTAATGAAAATCATACTTAAGAATTTATTAATTTCAATGACTGTAAAATTCCCTAACATTTCTAATAATTGAGGACATGACCAAAAAGTTTCTTTTGAAAGAAACCCTACCTTCAGCCCTGAAATTCTGATGATCAGATTCTCCTAAAAACATGCATACTATGGTGGTTATGCATGAATAAGCACTGTATAAAATACATCTATACAATGTATAAAATTCCCTCCCCCCTTCGCAATGGTTTTCCTTTTAGACTGCCTTCTCTTTAACAAACTTGAGAGTATCAATTTTAAACAGACATAAGCTTCAGTAGTATGGTTCTGCAACCATATAACAAATCAATTTTAAGCTAAGAGTTTGACAATTATAATCAAGAAACAATTATGATCCTTCTTGGGGACTCATTACTGTTATCTTCAAGAAACCACTATTCTTCTAATAAATATTATTTGAAGCACAAAATAATCACCAAACACAATCTATAACTCTGTCAAAAAACTGAGAAAAAGTGGGGGGGGGGCGCTAACATAACAATAAAAAACAGAAGAAAATACCAGAGTGATATTACATCTCTTCCTTCACAATGCAAAATGTTTTGTTACCAAAGCCTTTTTAACTATCCCTCAAAGGTATTAAGTAAACTTAATCTTTTAAAAGCATGAAATTAAGAAGATACTGGTCATAAACACCTCTTGGTGATGCTTTTTGTCTTTCATGAGTAATAATGACAAATTTCCAGATTGGTGAGCATAAGGCTGTGTCTACACATAACCCATCTGAAATACCTCTGATTTTACCAACTCTCTGCCACTGCCCCCCGAAATGATTACTGTGTAGACTTCACCAAAGATGCAGGGACACTCTTACAAGCTGGTTTAAGTAACATCCTGTAAATTATATAGAAATTATCAAATGAAGATTAGTCATTACAAAAACAATAAATTAAGGAAATAAGATCATGATCTCTGTAAATAAAATCCAAATTTTCCCCTAAGTAATGTTTAAAAAGCTAAAAGCTAAATATAGGAAGATTAGACAAGAGAAAAGTCTCAACAAAATTTACCATGAATTCATAAAACTGAGGTAAAATTTATGTTAAATACCACCAATTCAAAATAATTTTTAATAATAGTATTTCCTAGTTTCTTATTCTACAATAATTATTTAAAGTATTTTTAAACTTACCCAAATGAAGTAATGTAAACTGGGCTGCCAGTTCCTTTGCATCTTCTAACGTAGTACAGAGTTTGTCTGGCATAAAGTAACTCTGGGATCCATTTGCAATAGCGGGAATAACAATTTTATATACCAAGAGTACCTTCCCATCTTGACTTGTTGTTGAATATAAATAATATTCTGGTGGTGCCCAATTATTTTTGTTGCAGTAATAATCCAAATGCATTACTGCAGAATTGAAATGATTGGATTTTAAAGAATACATACTAATTGGAGTAAGCTTTGTTCCAGGAAAAAATGGATAAGTGCATCTTTCAATTTCAGGCGGGCTTGGGCTATGTTGACCATTGAGACGAGCTGGAAGAGATGGTGGTTTGCCTAGAGTTTTTGGGTGGCTCTCTTCCTTGTTAGCAAACACAATCAGATTTTCAGAATTAGGGCTAATCTGACCATTAAGATGCTGTCTCCAAGTGTTTTCTTTATTTACTGGTTTTGCCAGTGTTACCTCAATACTTGCTCCATCAATGCATTTTCCATTCATAACTGACATAGCAGCCACTGCATCTTCTCGGTTGAAAAAGTGAACAAAAGCATAATCTCTAAGTTTCTTTACTCGTTCAACTGCACCAGGTTTGAATTTGTTGAATTCTGCTTTAATAGTTTCCTCTGTAGTTGAGATCATTAAATTTCTTACATAGAGAACTTTAACTCTCTGCATGGTTTCCTCATCAACCTCCTTCTCTGGGTCAGCCCAATCTACCTGAATGGTATGGCCCCATAGTTGGAATGTACCTGTAAAAAATTAAATTAACCTGAAGACAATTAAAACAACTAAAAGTCAAAAACTATTAAATAAAACTTTCTCGAAAGAAGCAGGAACTCCAATATCAGTATATTTGGTTAAACACAGTTTCTCACATGAAAACCTCCATGAAAGTTTTTACTAAGGCAAACCCAGCCAGAACCTACAGTGGAATTCAAGAGTCAACAGTACAAATACATTTCAAAAATAGACCTTTATCAGGGCACCTGGGTGGCTCAGTCAGTTAAGCATCTGCCTTTGGCTCAGGTCATGATTTCAGGGTTCTGGGATGGAGTTCTATATTGGTGGGCAGCCTGCTTCTCTTTCTCCCTCTGCCCTTCCCCATCCCTTTCCCCCTGTGCATGCTTTCTTTCTCTCTGAAATGGGTTAGATCTTAAAAAAAAAAAAAAAAAAAGACCTTTAACAAAAGAATTAGGTACCATCCTTTGGATTTCTACCAAACAACAATTAACACCACAATAAAAGTGTATATGTGTATATATTCAGTAATTTCATATATTATTACAGATAATGACTCATTTTATAGGGACAACTTCTTCTGTCTTTTTAGAACTATTTATTTTACCTCCTTACTCAAAAAATCTCTGTATCTCTTTAAGGGCATTACATATAATCAAAATATCAATCTATAAGGTGCTGTCATTTTTCCATATTTACAATTAGGTTAATATGAAAAAATAAACTTTAAAAGGCAAGTTTACCTGGGATTAGTTTTCTCCTAGCCATGGCAGCAGCTCTGTGAGATTCATATTCAACAAATGCAAAACCACGATTTTTGGTCTTATCTGTTGCACTTGGATAAACAATGACATCTACAACTCCTTCTGTAACTTTCTTCATTTCATCCAAAATTTCTTCTTTCTTCTTTTCCTTAGGAATAGCTCCAATAAATAATCTGCAATTATCCAAACTTACACACACACCAATAAACTTCCCTGGTCGAATTTCATAATTATTAAGAATTCTGATGGCTAATTGAGCCTCTTCTTTTGTAGTGTACATCACAAAAGCATACCCTCGATTTTCACCACTAAATTCCATCATAAGTCGAAATTCATATATCTTCCCAGCTCTTTCAAATACAGGAACTAACTCATCTTCATACATATCACGAGGTATTTTTCCTACAAAAACTTCACAGCCTCTAGGTGGAGGGGGACCTTCCCAACCTGAAAGACAAAAATAAACAAATTCTAATAAGATATTTATATGCACTATTCAATGATTCACTCATTCCACAAATTTACTGTGCCTGCTATGCACTGTGCACTATTCTAGATATTAATGGTACAACAGTGAACAAAATAGAAGACCCTTCCTCATAAGGCTTATATTCAACAGAGAAAAGAGATAATGACAAGTGCTATGAAGAAAAATAAAGCCACAGAAGAGTTGATATTCTCGGTAGTCAGGTAAACCTTCTCTGATCATATGAGGTTTAAGAGGAGATGAGAAAAAAATGAGGGAACGAACCTTCCAGATATATTAATAAAGAGCAAGTGTTTTGTATGTTAGAACACCATACAGCACACAGGCCTGTACAGCTAACACATACTTGAGGCAGTACTAAAGTTGTACTGCCACCATCCAGGTGGCTAGAGGCCAAGACTTTATCTTAAGTCTAACAGAAAGCTAATTGGAGGTTTCTGAGGAAATAAAGTACACTGGCTACTAGTAGAAAGGCAAAACATCGTATTTATGTAGCTGTTTCTATCTGGTTGCCTCTAGTATAAACACCACTCCTCTACTCACTGCTCTTTCAAAATCCTCCCCAAAATAACCTCTCCTTTAACAGTACTCTTTTTCCCAGTGACCCAATCCTGACTCTTTATAAACCCAACTAGTAAGCCCAATAGACTTCACCAAAAACTATTAGAATACACAAATTCTGCAAAGTTGCAAGATATAAAATAATGTACAGAAATCTGTTGCATTTCTATACACCAATATTGAAAAGGAAAAAAAAAATCAAGGAATTGACCCCATTTACAACTGCACCAAAAACCATAAGATAACTAGGACTAAACCTAATCAAAGAGGTAGAAGATCTATACAATGAAAACTATAGAATGCTCATGAAAGAAAATGAAGAGGACACAAAGAAATGGAAAAAAACCCATGCTCATGGACTGGAAGAACAGATAATGTTAAAATGTCTATACTACCTGAAGCAGTCTACTCCTCTAATGCAACCCATATCAAAATACCACCAACATTTTTCTTCTTTTTTTTTAAGATTTTATTTATTTATTTGAGAGAGCAAGCAAGCACGAGATGGAGAAGGGTCAGAGAGAGAAGCAGACTCCCCATTGAGCAGGAAGCCTGATGTGGGGCTCAATCCTGGTACTCCAGGATCACAACCTGAGCTAAAGGAAGATATTTAACTGACTGAGTCACTAAGGCACCCCATCCACCAGCATTTTTCAATGAACAAGCAATCCTCAAATTTTTACGGAGCCACCCAAGACCCCAAATAGCTAAAGCAATCTTGAAAAAGAAAAATAAAGTTGAAGGCATCATAATCTTGGACATTAAGCTATATTACAAAGCTGTAATCATCAAGACAGTATGGTACTGGCACAAAAATAGACACATAGATCAATGGAAGAGAACAGAAAACCCAGCAATGGACCCACAACAATACGGTCAATCAACCTTTGACAAAGCAGGAAAGCATAACCAGTGGGAAAAAAGATAAGTTTCTTCAACAAATGGTGCTGGGAAAACTGGAAAACAACATTCAGAAGAATGAAACTGGACCACTTTCTTATACCACACACAAAAATAAATTCAAAATGTATGAAAGACCTAACTGTGAGACAGGAAAACATCAAAATCCTAGAAGTGAACAAGGGCAGCAACCTCTTTGACCCCAACCATAGCAATTTTTTTTAAAGATTTTATTTCTTTATTTAAAGGGAGAGGGAAAATCTCAAGCAGACTCCACACTGAGCATAGAGCCCAATGTGGGTCTCAATCTCATGACCCTGAGATCATGACCTGGGCTGAAATCAAGAGTCATGCCTGACCAACTGAGCCACCCAAGCATCCCAGCCATAGCAACTTCTTACCTGATACATCTCCAGAGGCAAAGAAAACAAGAGCAAAAATAAACTATTAGGACTTCACCAAGATAAAAAGCTTCTGCACAGCAAAGGAAACAATCAACAAAACTAAGTCAGCCTACAGAATGGGAGAAGATATTTAAATGACTCATCTAACAAAGGGTTAGTATCCAAAATCTATAAAGAACTTATTAAACTCAACACCCCCCCCCAAAAAAACAAATAATCCAGTTAAGAAATAGGCAGAAGACATAAACAGACCTTTTTCCAAAGAAGACATCCAGATGGGCAACAGACATGAAAAGATGCTCAACATCACTAATCATCAGGAAAATACAAATCAAAACTATAATGAGATACCACCTCACACTTGTAAGAAGGGCTTAAATTAATAAAACAAGCAACAACAAATGTTGGTGAGGATTCCAAGAAAGGAAATAAATTTCCTCTATACCACTGGTGGGAATGCAAACTGGTGCAGCCACTCTGGAAAACAATTAGGAGGTATCTCATAAAGTTAAAAACAGGGCTACCATAAGACCGAGCAATTACACGACTAGGTATTTACCTAAAGAATACAAAAATACTGATTTGAAGGGGCACATACACCCCAATGTTTATAGAAGCACTATCAACAATAGCCAAATTATGGAAAGAGCCCAAATGCCCATCAACTGATGAATGGATAAAGAAGTATACAGTGGAGTATTACTTAGCCATCAAAAAGAATGAAATACTGCCATTTGCAACAACATGGATAGAGTTAGAATGTACCATGCTAAGCAAAATAAATCAGTCAAAAAAAGACAAATACCATATAATTTCACTCATATGTGGAATTTAAGGAACAAAACAGATGAACATAGGGAAGGGAGGAAAAAAGAGAGGGAAGCCAACCATAAGAGACTATTAACTATAGAAAATAAATGGGAGGCTCCTGGAGGGGAGGTAGGCCAGGGGAGGGCTAAAGAAGGGATAGGTACTAAGGAGGGCACTTGCTGCATTGAGCACTGGGTATTATATGTAAACGATGAATCACTAAATTAACCAATATTAACTAGATGTTAACTAACTAGAATTTAATAAAAAATTGGAAAAAAGAAAACCCAACCAACCCAACTTCCTTCTCAACTATTTCCTAAACCAAGAGCAGAGTTGAAAAAAAATGTAAGAGTCAAACATGCATAACATGCATAATCTACCTCTTTTCCCTCACAACAGCAAAAATAACTGCTAAGGTATTTCAGCAGTTATAAGGAAAGAACTATTATTTGGGATATCTGTGGATATATATGCCTAATGTATATTAAAGACTCAATATTTTTGAACATAAATAAATCCACACCTGGAGGAGGACCACCAAATTTCCTTTGCCCATTTTCTTGTACCATGTTGTAACCAGTCTTTTCCATCAAAGCAAGTAATGCTGCTTCATTCTGAGTACCAGTTCTGACTTTACTGCATCCATTTGTTCCATCTATGTTTTCTTCATTCATTGTTGCAGTTCCTAAAACAAAATTCAAAAACAGTGTTTATGACATGAAGCATCAGCAACCTATGAAGGATTTCTTTTGGGTTCAAGAAACCAAAAACAGTTGTGGATGCTACAATTGGTGACCATTGTGGTCCTGCCCACAAAGTTATGTTACATAATGGAAGCTGGAAACTTCACTTAGTGTGACTGATCAATTAACCAGTACCTTTAGAAAGCATTAAGCTACAAATAAAGAAGGCAAAAGTAAAAAAGAGAAAAGAACAACAAAAATAGAAAACACAAATACATGAAAAGGAGTTATTGAAGAAAAAAGCAGAAATAACAAAACAAATAAACTGCCATCAATGAATATATGATCACTGCTGATCTACAGAGCCCAAGGTTTAAATTATTTTACATATAGGCCAACTGGATTTTATGATGTTTCTTTAAAGATTTTATTTGTTTATTTGATAGGGAAAGAGATGACAAGTAAACAGAAATGCAGGCAGAGAGAGAGAGGGAGAAGCAGGCTCCCCGCCGAGCAGAGAGCCCGATGTGGGGCTTGATCCCAGGACCCCAAGATCATGACCTGAGCCGAAGGCAGTGGGTTACACTGAGCCACCCAGGTGCCCCTGGACTTTACTATGCCTTATACTTTTCAGATAAATGTAGCCTAATGCCAATATGGTTCATGTTGTAAGCAGTCTTTAAGGACCCCACCAGTTATCAGAAATTGAACAGATCCTTGGAATAAGTAAACAGAACTTCAAACCACCCCGTTCCAAGAAGAAGCTACTAGAAAAAGTAGGGATCAAAACCACTTCCTCTGAGCAGAAACAGGAACTACTGTGATTTTCAACTAGCAGCAGATTAAGAAAATTACATTAGGGGCTCATCGGTGCCACAGTCAAAGTTTTTGACAAACTGTGGCAAAGTCAAGTTTTGCCACAGCCAAAACTTAGTTTTGGCTCCAGTTATGATCTCAGGGTTCTGAGACTGAGCCCCATGTCCAGCTCCCTGCTCAGTCCAAAGTCTGCTTGAGGTTCTCTCTCCCTCTCCCTCTGCCCCTCCCGCTCATGTTCTCTCTCTCTCAAATAAATAAAACTTTAAAAAAAAAAAAAAAGAAAGAAAGAAAATTACATCAACGGGTAAGCAGGACCTAGAGAGAACCTGGAATCTATGTTGAGCACTATATATAAAGATGTGTTTTTAATTTTTTTAAATGAACTTAATTACCATATCCTTAGGTTGCCAGAAAAATCACTTTGATCCAAAAGATTAATACTCTGATTTACTCTATTTCTTCATTTTATGTCTCTCTTATTTGGTGTTATCATTAACAAATACAAAAATTAAAATCCACAGAGGTGCCTGGGTGGCTCAGTTAATTAAGTACTGCCTTCAGCTCAGGTCATGATCCAGGGTCCTGAGGTAAAGCCCTGCATCAGGCTCCCTGCTCAGCAGCAAGTCTGGTTCTCCCTCTCCCTGTGCCTGCTACTCTCCTAGCCTGTGCTCTCACTCTCTCTCTGTCAAATAAATAAATAAATTTTAAAAAGTTAAAATCAAAATTAAAACGCCTAGGCGACTCAGATGGTTAATCATCTGCCTTCAGCTCAGGTCATGATCCCAGGGTCCTGAGATGGGAGTCCTGCATCGGGCTCCTTGCTCAGCTGGGAGCCTGCTTCTCCTTCTGCCTGCCACTCCCCCAGTTTGTACCCTCTCTCTCTCTTTCCCTCTCTGACAAATAAATAAAATCTTAAAAATTAAAAAAAGGTTCTCTTAAAAAAAAATTAAAATCTTGCACTGAGCAAGCCATTTTTTACTTTCAACAGAACTTTTCTTATTATAAATGGAAACCAAACCACAGCACAGCATTTAAAAAAGTACAAAATTTTTAGCCAGAGCACCTCAATTTGACTTAGTTCTGCCACTTTATAGCTGCGCAAATTGGTCAGCTTAGTTTCTCTCTACTCACTGTAAAATGAGAATACCAGTACAAGTTATTGCAAAGCTGCTGTTAGGATTAAATGGGGCAATGAAGTAAAAGTCTTGTTAGAATTACCTGAGGCTTAATTAAAGGTTAGTTTTGATAAATACTAGAGGGAAGCACATCTTAATTTTTCACATACCCACAGTGCTTTTGTTTTTGCTGTTTTCAGAAACATCTCGCATTTTCTCAACGATTGGGGCAGAGGAGTTGTGCTGTGACAGACACAAACCTAGGGAAGAGCACTAGCATCTCTACAGTGGACAAAGGGTGGGAATGGAGAAGACATTACCAAAGAATTACTGCTCTAGAGTAAGTGAAACTGTCACTGCAGTTTTACTCACTAGTACTTAATAGACTGTGGCTCTAAAGCCAGACTGCCTAGATTAAAATCCTTTTGCACTCAACTAGCTATAATTTTAACTTACTTAGCCCTTCTGTAACCTAATTTCCTTACCTTTAAAATGCAGACAATACACTGCCTATCTCATAGCTTTCATGAACATTAAGTTAGCTCACTGTTGTTAAAAACCTCTAGACTCGGGTGCCTGGGTGGCTCAGTGGGTTGAAGCCTCTGCCTTCGGCTCAGGTCATGATCCCAGGGTCCTGGGATTGAGTCCCGCATCGGGCTCTCTGCTCCGTGGGGAGCCTGCTTCCTCCTCTCTCTCTCTCCGCCTGCCTCTCTGCCTACTTGCGATCTCTGTCTGTCAAATAAATAAATAAAATCTTAAAAAAAAAAAAAAAACCTCTAGACTCATTTTTTGGACATAAACATGAATACTAATTTTTATGCATATATTGGAACCTTTAGAACCATTAAACATTTGCAAATAACTCTAGCTTAGAATCCAGATACTTATCTTTACAGTAACTGATTTCAGAACAAAAGTATGACACTGGATAGAAAACAGGATGAAAATAAAAATCAGAAGAGGTTCAGTTTATTTAGTAGCCTATTATAAACGCCAGAAAACATGTATACATTATCTCTAGTTTCTAAAACTACTAAAAGGGAGTCTCAACTTTGCTAAAAGAAAATTATTTCCACAGATGAAAAAACTGAGGCTAAGAAAGATAAATTATCCAAGATCACGGGGCCAGAAAGTGGCACAGAAAGAATTCAATCCCAGGTCTTCCTGATCTCAATATCCCCTCCTGCCAAGAAAATGCCCTTTTGCCATAATTTTACCTTAAAAGCCCCTCAAAAAACAAAGTATCCAAATTGGCTTTTATGCAAGTGGAATATTCAGAAATTATGAATTAATATACCTAAGTCAGGTGACTTCTAGAGTCCCTATTAATTGTAAAATAGCTGAAGTTTTCTGAGTGATGAATATAGCTACAAACACATTAATATCACACACATCACACACATACAAACCTTTCAGTCTTTAAAGCTCTTTGCAAGCTGTTATATTTTATTCAACAAAGTAATTCTGAAGAAAACAAGGCAGGAAAGTAGCTCATAGACCCATATATTTTCTACCTGCCATCTACCTTATTCCTTAAACTTAGTAGCCCAGTTTTCTTTATGAAGCTAAGATTCATTTACCAAACCGCCTAATCAACGTATTGAAAATGAGATATTCAGGCTCCATCGGTTAAGGGTCTGACTCTTGATTTCAGCTCAGGTCACGATCTCAGGGTCCTAAGATAGAGCCCCTCATCAGGTTCCATGCTCAGCAAGGAGTCTGCTTGGGATTCTCTCTCTCCCTCTGACCCTCCCCCACCCCCACTAGTGTTCTCTCTCTAAAAAAAGGGAAAGAAAATTAGATATTCAGTAGGCATCCTGAATTGAACATATCCAAAAGTGAATATCACTTTATCTTCCCAACCTGTTTATATTCCTTCCTGTTTTATATCTCCCATCAATTCATCCATTCAACCAATAAACAGCACCACAACAAACATACTCCCTCTCCTCCAAACTTTTACAACCAGCAACTTGTAAGCTAATGCAGTCTTCAATTCACAGCTGATCAGTCACAAAGACCTGCATATTTTACCTATGAATATATCTTGAAATCAATCTCTTCCTGTCCATCCCCACAGTCTGTTCTCAATTATTTCTTACTGGAGTTAGTACTAGGTTCCTAACTGTTGTTCCAGGTTTTAGTCTTACACCCTTCAAACAAAATCTCCATAATGCCATCAAGGTGATATAAAATGTGTATCTGATCATCTTAAGCTTTGACTACAAATCAAAACTAAGGGGAATTTTAGAAACAAGAAGGACCTTCTAAAAAATAAACAAAAAAGCCTCAAAGGAAAATATTACTATATTATTTTTACTACATAAATATTAAACTATTTTGGAGGGCAAAAAAGCAAAATCAAGACAGAAAATTTTAAACAGGGAAAAATTATCTGCAACACATACATTTAAGGCTTATTTAAATAAAGATGAGCAGAATGGTGTGATAATTAAGAACAAATCCAAGTACCTAAATAATTTCTTTAATGTAAATCCTGGCTTTTCCCTTACTAGCTCTGACTTTGGTCTTCAGTTTACTTGTCTTTAAAAAATGGATAATAATAGGGAGCCCGGGTGGCTCAGTGGTTTAAAGCCTCTGCCTTCGGCTCAGGTCATGATCCCAGGGTCCTGGGATTGAGACCCGCATCGGGCTCTCTGCTTAGCAGGGAGCCTGCTTCCTCCCCTCTCTCTCTCTCTCTCCCTGCCTCTCTACCTACTTGTGATCTGTCTGTCAAATAAATAAGTAAAATCTTAAAAAAAAAAAAAAAGTGGGTAATAATAGTTTCTACCTCACAGTATTTTTACCAGGATTAAGTATTAAGGGCTGAAAACTATTTTCATATAAACACTATAAATGTATTTACCATCTAATTAATATGCAACAATAAATAAAACTAACTTCTAATAAAGTATTATTGTCTAATAAATTGACTAATAAAATAATAAGAAAAGCACAAACTGCAGACCAGGAATTGCAAACTCAGGATTCATTCACTTGTCCAACAAATGTTTCTTGAGCACCAATTGTATGTGGATACTATTCCTTATGTCTGGGATACATCAGTAAATAAAAGACCAAAATTCTGATAATGAAAGTAATAAGTAATAAGGAAGGAATATATGTGAAAGGTAGTAGTGTTGCAGGGGACAGACAGGGATAGGACTCATGGAAGGAATTGACAGAAGAGAGGGTATAATTTTAAATAGGATAGCTACTACTGACCTCAATGAGAAGATAACATTTGAGCAAAAAATTAAGAAACCTACCCATGCAGTTATTTGGGAAAAGCACTGCACACAAATAGAAAAACGAAGACAAAGGTACAAGGTAGAAGTGTGCATGGCACACAAAAGGTACAGGCAAGGGAACTGATATGGTAAGGCAGTGGGGGGGTGTGATAAGAATAGTAGGAGAGGAGGTCAAAGAGGAAACAAGCTTCCACGTGACACACAGACCTTGTAAGTCAGGTCACAAAGGACTTTAGCTTTTATTTTGAGTTAAATGAGGAGCCACCATAGGTTCTTGAACACAGGAGTAATAGGATCTTTCCTTTCAAAAGGATCTTTTGGCTATCGTTTTGGAAAGTCAAAAGAGGTGGTATGCCTGGCTCAGTTGGTAGAACATGCAACTCTTGATCTCAGGTTCTGAGTTCGAGCCCCACAATAGGTGTAGAGTTTACTTAAAAATCAAACCTTTAACAATAACAATAAAAATGGAGAGCAAAAGTGGAAACAGGGAGACTAATGAGAAGACTACAACTAAAATTCAGGTGACAGATAATGGCAGAATGGACCAGAGAGGCTGGTGAAGGGAAAAAGAAGAAAAGAAGCAGTCTCTGATATGAGATATATTTTAAAAATATAACCAAAAGAATTCACTGACAGACTGGATATGGGTTGTGAGATAAACAGAGAAGTCAAGGATAACACCCAAGTATTAGTCTGGGCGATGAGAGGCAGAAAGATGAGGAAGACGAACAGACTTCAGGGATAGAAACAGAGTTCAGTTTTGCTCATGTTAAGTTTTTGTATCCACTAAATGACCAACTCAAATGCCCACAAGTCCCTGGGAAGAAATGTTAGATAAGCAGAAAGGCCAAGGATAAGACTCTAAGAAGTGCTAAGCACCATCTGAAAAGAGCATTGACTACGAAATTCTAGCAAATTGTTATCATGATCAAATCCAGTCTCCCAGTTATGCCAAATTTTCCAATTTTTCAGGAGGGGGCCAGTAATCTGCAGATTTTTATCTGCAACTCGCAATTTTTTAAATTTGAGAATCAAAGAGCTACTTTTACCTACTAAAACTGCAGAACTGGTGGGAATGCCATTTGGTACAGCCACCATGGGAAACAGTATGGAGGTTCCTCAAAAAATTAAAAATAGAATTACCATATTATCCAGTAATTCCACTACTGGGTATTTACCCAAAGAATAAGAGAACACTAATTTAAAAAGATGTATGTGCCCCTATGTTCATTGCAGCATTATTTATAAAGACCCAAAAATCGAAGCAATGTTGCCTAAGTGTCCACTGATAAATGAATGGATAAAGATGTGGCATATTCCATACAGTGCAATATATTCAGCCATAAAAAAGAATGAAATTATGCCATTTGTGACAACATGGATGAACCTAGAGGGTATTGCGCTAAGCCAAGTAAGTCAGAGAAATACAAATAACCATAAGATTTCACTCATATGTGGAATTTAAGAAATAAAATCAAATGGACAAACAACAAAAGAGACAGAGACCCCCCAAAAATCCTCAAAACAAACTCTTACAGAGAAACCTAGTGGCTGCCAGAAGGGATATGGGTGGGTGGTAGGTGAAACAGATGAGGAGGAATAAGAGTACACTTAGATAAGCACTGAAAATGCACAGAATTGTTTAGTCACTATACTGCACACCAGAAACTAACATAACACTATATGTTATACTTCAATAAAAAATAAAGTAAAATATTGCTAAGCTACATAAATGTCATTTCATTTACATGTGCGATACTCAACAGACATAAAAATGGCAAGACTAAAAAGTAATCTGGTAGAAAATCATGTTCAAACAGTCCTGGCTATATATTAGTTCTAAATTCCAATTCAAAACTTAATAAGTCAAATTCTCAAAATTCAGTTCAATTCTCTACACCGTTATTAAATGTTTTCTATGTCCAAGTCACTTTACTGGACTTTCAGTCATAATGATGACCCTAAGGGGCAGAATTACAATCACAAATGTCTGGTGCTGGGGACAGAGAGTAATATAACTTTCTACTTAGCAGACAGAACTGTGCTAAGTTAGAAAGGACTGCCACAGAAGGTAACTTCCTGCCAAGTGGAAGTATTCAAACATGGTTCCTTGAAAACAGAGTATTACATACTCAAAAAAGCCAAAACAAACCAAACAAAAAACTGAAAATTATATCAAATATAAAAACAGTAACAAACACTGTACAGACCAAACAACACCTACAGACTTTCTATGGTTTTAACTCTGGGCTACGTAAGGGCAGAGACTCCATCTGCCTTGAACAATTAGCCTGCTATCCACTACAGTGTTTGGTACATAGTAGGTACTCAATAATTATTTGTTGGATGAAGAATCTACAGAAAATTCAGAAAAATCCTTATAGGACTTCATACACTGTTAAGAGACATGTATTTAATGGAATTATCTTTTTAGATGGAAATTTGCTAATATTTATCAAAATCTAAAATGTTTATAAACTTAGTAATCACTAAAAAATTAACCTACAGATATAGTTTCACAAGTACGCAAAAATATGTGGGCTGAAACAAGGTATGTAAAAGCAAAAATCTGGAAGAGCCCCTGAGTGACTCAGTTGGTTAAGCATCTTTCTCTCTCAAGTAAATAAATAAAATCTTAAAAAAAAAAAAAAGCAAAAATCTAAAAAAATAGCTAGTTGTCTACGAATAAAGTATTAAAAAATTATGGCATAACTACATAATGGAATATTATGTAACTGTTAGAGAATGTCAGATTTGTATGTACTGATATGAAAAAATACTAAGAAATATATGAGGAAAAATTACGTTGGAAAACAAGATGTTTACTGGTTTACCAACTGAAATGTTTGTTTAAAGATATTCACATATACATTCACACATTTGTAGAAGCAAAAAAAAATTTTAGAAATATTTACAAGACATTTTAACAGTAATTATCATTGGTAAGTAGGAATGAGGAGTCAGAGTACTCTAATTTTCACCTTTCTGTGACTGCCAAAAACATGTACTACTTGTATTAAAAGCAAGAAGCCTTTTTGAGGGTTTCCACTCTTCCTTAAATATAAAATCTAAACTCTTTAAAAAGCCATAGGGTTGCCTAGGCGTCACAGTCAATTAAGCATCCAACTTTTGGTTTCAGCTCAGGTCTGATCTCAGGGTCCTGAGATCAAAGCGCAGCATCTGGGGGCTCTGCGCTCAGTGAAGAGTCTTGCTTGAATCTCTCTCTCTTCCTCTGCTCCTTCCCCTCACTGCAATAAATAAATAAATCTTTTAAAAAGAAAGAAAGAAAAAGAAAAGGTCACTTTTAAAAGTCCTTTCATAATCTGGCCCAGTCTACTTCTCCAATTTCATTTCTTAATATATGTGAACAACAATACTTACCTGTTTGCAATTTGTCAAATGTGCCAAATTCTCACATACCAGCCTTTGTATAGCCTGTTCCCACAGTCCTTTCTCACTCTCTTTGCCTTTCCCATTCCTAATATCCCTCAGGAAAACCACCCCGTGACTCTCCTGTCTCAATGCTAAATAAGTATTCCTCATTTGTACTATCATCACAGAACCCATCTGAGAGTGCTGGTCTGTCAATCCCTTCTACCTCCCTCTCCCCTAAATTCTGCCAAATAGCCAGAGTCTAGTCTTTCATTTCCAAATCTCTACCACCATGTACACTCCCTGGTATGTGATTACCATTCAGTGGATAAGACAGAAAGGAAGGAATATTGCAATTTAATTAGAAATAACAGACTTGGGTGAGAGAAGACCTCAATTCTGTGCTTAGTCAGGAGATCTTTGACGGGTTACTTTACAACATTTACCTTTATATTCCTAATCTGTGAAATTCCATTTTATGTTTATTTCTGCATTCATTTATTTAGCACCTTATATACCCTGCATGACAGACACTTAACAAACATCATTTCATTACCCTGTGAGGCATTATTCTATTTTATTTCAAAAATAAACTGAGACTAAGATAAAGTTATAGTGCTGGCAAATTGGTAGGGTAGATACTCAAATCAGAGACCTGTCTGCCTAAATATTGGGCTCCTAAAGCCCTACTTTAGACTACCTCCATTTTAGATATTTAATAATCTGAGATCTCCGAAAAGTGATGTGATTTGCCTGAAATCATATAAATTGCAAAACCAGTACCTAAATCCAAACTTTTTTCACATCAATCTTTTTTTTTTAAATACAACTGTAACAACTATTCAGTTACTCATGTTCTTAAAAAACTATATCATTAAAAAAAAAAATCCTGTATTAACTTAGAGGGGGGAAAAGTCAACAAAAAAACTTTTTGGAAAAACTCTAATAAAATAATGTCAGATTTTTTAGAGATCCTAAAAATCATCTCATTCTATCACCCACCTGATGTTTGCATCTCTTTACAAAATTAGTGCAAAGCAGTCACCTATTTTATTCTTGAATTCTTATAGGAAACTCACTGTTCTTTAAAACAATTTAACTCTGGTTAACTCTTGAAGAAAAGTTCCTCCTTACAATAGATCATAATTTCTTCCTTGTAACTTTCACATATAGATCTTCATATTACCCTTCTGGCCAAACTGAACATGCCTCTTTCATGGAACTGCATCTGAAAAATGATTTTCCTCTTCTTCAAGCTAAACATTATCAGTTCCTTAAACCCAACATTTCCTAAAATGGTATCCCTTAGAATACTATTCCAGGAGCAATTAACAGGCCTCAAAAATGTGTTCCATACCTAAATACATCTGAGAATCACTATACCTCTCTTTCAAGAGTATCACAATGAAAAGCAGCGTATTTAAGGCCATGAAAAGTTTTAGTTAAAACAAACCTTTCAGCTATAACTCCTATTTTTCAAACATTTCAACACGACACCCTACTTCCTTCCACCCTACACGACCTTGCTACTTCTATTAACTTTCTATAAAATTATTTAGAAAATGCTGCCTTAACTGCTCTTTACACAATATAGTTTCATGTTCCCTCACTATCCTGACTCTTTTCTCTTTAAAAGCATAGTGGCCAAAATTACAGAGAAGAATGTGTTAGTGTTCTTTATAGCTGCATGACATTAATGGTTCAAATCAAGCATACTGTCAAGAAAATACCCAAATCTTTCTTAGCCTATGTCAAAGTAATTGGATTTTAAAGCCATACTGAATTCCATCATATTAGATTCAACCCACAATTTCTTCTTAACCTCCCCTCTGATCTTTCACCCACTTGTGTCCCATCTATGATATGGCCTAACTTAACCTCCTTTTCCAAGACATAACTTTTTTTTGAAGAGAGAGTGAGAGGCAGGAGAGAAGAGAGGGAGAAGGAGAGAGAGAATCCTAAGCAGGTGCCACATCCAGCATGGCCCCAAAATCATGAGCTGAAATCCAGACACTTAACCGACTGAGCAATCCAGGTACCCCCAAGACATAACTTTCTTATTTCATGCTTAATTAAGAACAATCTTTCCAAATATAATCAGAAAATATTTTAAAACTGTTCTAGCTGGACCAGTGAAGAATAATGATTCTACACTGTCTTTTTTTTTTTATGTTATTTATTTACTTGACACAGAGAGAGAGAGATCACAAGTAGGCAGAGAGGCAGGCAGAGGGGTGGGGGGGGGGGGGACGGAGCAGAGAGCCTGATGCGGGCCTCGATCCCAGGACCCTGAGATCATGACCTGAGCCAAAGGCAGAGGCTTAACCCACTGAGCCACCCAGGCACCCTCTACACTGTCTTTTTTTTTTTTTTTTTAAGATTTTATTTATTTATTTGTCAGAGAGAGTGAGCACAGGCAGACAGAGAGGCAGGCAGAGGCAGAGGGAGAAGCAGGCTCCCTGCTGAGCAAGGAGCCCAATGCGGGACTCGATCCCAGGATGCTGGGATCACCACCCGAGCCGAAGGCAGCCGCTTAACCAACCGAGCCACCCAGGCGTCCCTACACTGTCTTTTTAAATAGTCGACATTCTGTCATCCTTGTAATGAGACTGATTATTCAAGTAATAGTTCAAATCAAGCCTTTAGCTTGATCCATTTTAAAAATGTGTTTACATTTGAAGAACAAGTATATGTGATATTCTGAAGAAACATTTTTTTAAAAAATAATAATGCTACCTTTCTCCATTTAAGATTGTTTTTACTAGGTTTTGACATTATACCATCATTGAAGATTTTCTACTAAGAGAATATTAGAATTGCAAGTGGACCTTAGGCCAACTCCAATTTTACACATAGAAAACCAAGAGCAAATAAAATAGAGACTTGCTTAAGGTCACAAGACTAGTAACTGAAAAGACCTGTGGCTCAAACCTTCAGACATTTATAAACTTAAGACAGCCCATCCCATGGGACACTACGCTGGTCCATTACACTAAAGACATCATGTTGATACATTGTGGAGAAGAGGCAAGTATGAGATTTATATGTTTTAAACATGCCACTAGTTTAATATGCTACCTTACATATCTATTTACTGCTATAAAAACAACTGGTAAATATACCTTCTGCTTCCATTCTACCCAAGATGTAGAATTTAATTAATACACAGTTTTGTTTTGTTTTTCTGTAACTCATAGCTTACTCTAAATGGCTGATGTGTGCAATAAAATCCACCCCAGCAATTACTTACAGACATATATTTTGGGTCAATTCATGTCTCTAAAGTTGTATTTTTAAAGATATTATCTAGGGTGTCATGTTGAAATTGCTTAGTCTACACATTATAGACTCTCTTTAATAGATAATAACTAGAAAACTATGCTGGACTTCATACATTTAAAGAAATCTCAACCAAAATATCTTAAAAGCTTAAAATTACAGAAGCATAAGACATACAGGAGAGTCACTAATCTCACCCTATTTTTTTTGTCTCACCCTCTCTTTAGAAAGGGGCACTTGGGCGGCTCAGTTAAGCGTCTGCCTTTGGCTCAGGTCATGATCCCTGGGTTCTGGGACTGAGTCCTGTGGCAGGCTCCCTGCTCAGTGGGGAGTCTGCTTCTCCTTCTGCTCCTCCCCTCAACTTTTGTGTGTGTGTGCGCGCGCTCGCTCGCTCTCTCACTCTGCTCTCCCTCTCTCCCAAATAATTTTTTTTTAAAAAAGAAAGGAATATGTTGTATCTTAAAGCCTCCACAACAAAAGTAATATATGCACATAGCTAATGCAAAAATCTAAAAATATCTAACTTTAATATCATACTTAATGAAATACATTTCTAAAAAAAAGCCATAATTTAAGAACCTCAACAAGAGAATTAAAAATCAAATATAAAACAGGCATACAATGTCTTTATATTTATTGTAAAATATTCCAGAATCAATCTGAGAATTACCAAAATTCCAAGGAAGCATAGCAGTCCTATATATCATAACCAAACTGACATACCAACTGAAGCTTCTAGGCTCAATTAGTCTTGCTGACCCAAGGAATCTGAGTAAAGGAGGGAGGTTCTTGACATAAATAGCAAAAAAAAAAAAAAGTGGGGACAGCAGATTAAAAGTTGTTATAAAAGTTGTTATCACATAAAAACTCTAGTTTTCATGGATAATTTTTTTTCCTGAACTTTGAACTTTCAAAGATTCCTCCCCAGCTCAGTT
Source organism: Martes martes (assembly GCF_963455335.1). Classification (NCBI taxonomy): domain Eukaryota; kingdom Metazoa; phylum Chordata; class Mammalia; order Carnivora; family Mustelidae; genus Martes; species Martes martes. The sequence goes on from NC_137889.1 coordinate 84,103,259, forward strand.
TCAAAAGTAAAATTAGAAGAAAAATTAAAGAAAAAAATCCTCTGAGCTATAAAGTAGACGGCCAAACGGCATAACCAATCACAGGATAGGTATTCAACTAACTGTTCAAATCAAGCCTTTAGCTTTAACTGCTAACTTTATCCTCATTAATTTTAAGCATCCTTAATAAGTTGACAAAAATGTAAGTTTTCAAATTCATACTGCCTTTCAAAATAGATATTAACCAAAAAGTTACTAGCACTATTTTAGCAAAATATACATGAAAATTAATCAATTATCTAAAGAAATCTGTGTCAGCCCCATTTAAACTACTTAAATTGAAACTTCATTTTATGAATTACGGTAAAAATTTATCAAATGAAAGTGAACATTTTATAAATCTTACTATAATTTTTAAAACGTGAATACAATAGTGAAGAAAACATTAATTTTTAAGGTATCAAAATGCTTTTATAGAAAGCACATTAGATCTTTATGGCATTCCTTAAATTACATGGTATTAAATTCCTGATTTGTTAGTTCAATTGAGTATGGTATGCTTAGACCACGGATGCCAAGTCAATGGAAGTTTTTTACTGGCAGCTCATTTTAGTGACAGACTGCACTATTTTCCACATGGTTGGAAACTGAGAAGGGTTACTCAAAAGTGTATGGATTTAGAAGTCTAACAGTATTTCAGAGTAAAAAGGTATAGATGGATCAATTCAATTCCATTTTAAATTATTTTTATTAAAATATGAGGACACATTTTTATTCCTAGAAGGTAAATATATAATGTATAAAAAACGTTGGCACTGGGTGTTTCACAACTTCTAGTAATACTGTGGAGGGCAGTACAGTTTTTAATTTATAATTAACAATAAATTTTTTAAATATTGTGTTGAACCCAAAATTCTCAGAATTTAGGATAAAGATATCCACAATACAACCAAAATTCTTGTATGCCACTACCTAATACACTGCTATTCCTTACATAAGGTTTTCTAAAAGCTTTCATCCAAAATGTTACAGTTTGAACATAGAGATCATATTTTCTTTCCTCATTTTTTTTTTGTTTTACCAATGATAAGATAGTAAAATAAAGTAAGACACAACCCAGCATTAATATACAAATTCGGACAGATTTTACAATTATTTCATTTATAGTTACAAACCCTCCTTAAAACATGTCTGTTTCCTAACAACAAAAATGACAGCATTAAAAATATGAGGCTTAATTTCAGTCCATAAATTCGGCATATTCTTATAATTGTTAACTCATAATACATCCAATATTACACATGTATATTCCAGACGTTGATATGTATTATAATCTTTGGCAATAATGTTCAAGTCCAATACTCCACCCTCTAAAGTGAAAACTAGCAAATAAGCAGTGCCTTAAACAGAAACTAAGGCGCTGCTAGTATTTAGCAATTGCAGCACTAACAGATCTTTATGTCTATTATGACATATAGGTGCAAAAAAAAACAAATTTTTAAGAAGAAACCTTTAGATATGTACCCTGGAAAGAAGTCAATCATTACAGCTGAGGAGCTTTAATTCTGAAAATCTCTGAATTGAAGTTTGTCCACATGCGCAACTATACATTGTGGTTGATTCTTGAAATGAAAATATCTTCCTATTATTCAAGTAAGGAAAATCCTACCAACAGTGGGTATGTTATTTTTATATTGGTGTACTTATACACTCAACATATCCTGTTTCCTGATTCTAACGCCATTCTCAAGCACCAAGTGCAACATCTGTAAAGAGAAGCCAAGTCTTGAAAACCTCCTCCCGATATTCCCTCGGCAATATCGGCCTGTGTTACAATCATCGTATATTATAAAGGCTATAAATTACTAGTCCAGAATGGAAAGGGAGAGCTTAAAAAAACTTCAACATTAACAAAATTCACAAAGGAGGAAACTGGTGCCCCAATTAACTGGTCCTGGCTTCCCAAGGATCTCAGCATTCACATCAACGCCACGATTAAACCCCAGATCTCCGGACTCCAGGTTTCGTGGTCTTTCCAGGACTCCAAAGAAAAGACTCTAAAAAGTTTGTAATTGAAACTACTTGACGTTAGGAAACACAGATGATATTATTGCGAGTATTACCGACCGTGGCTGCCTGCGGTGCGAGTCGGGGGTGGGGGGGTGGAGAGGGGCAGGAGGGTGGTAGGGGGTCAGTTATCTTTCCCGCACACCCGCAGCCTTTCACTGTTCAAAACCCTACACACAAAAGAGCACTTGGGGAATAAAGAGAAAGAGTCAAAGGCAGAGGAAAGTTCGAGGCTCATTCCCAGAACTCAGTGAAAACGACCGGATTGCCAAATCTCACCCAGCAGTCGGGACGCCCCGGACGTCGTCCCAAAGCCTCTAGAGGGGAACGCGCGAGCGCTACAACGGCCGGACACCCTTGATGTGTGGCGGTCGACGGACGCAGGGTCAGAACATGGAGGGCAGCAGGTGGGAAGCAGCCGGAAGGCGGCGGGGGAGAGCGGAAATAAGGCAGAAAGAAGGAAGGGCACGGGGGGGGGGGGGGGCGGAGAGAGCCGCCGAGGGGCCCCCGACGGCACGGGGAAGTGGGAGCCAGACGCCTCGTACCACGCGGCGCAAAGGGTGAGAGCAGGAGTTATCCAGTCAAAGATGCCCTCTGGGGCCAGGAAGCTGAGCCTCTGACACTAGCTCTCCCGAGGCTCGACGGGGCAAGGGAGTAAGAAGGGCGAATCCGGCAGACACCGCCTCCAGCGGGGCGTGGGTCCCCACTGCGCATTTGGCGTGACAGTGTGTCGGACAGGGCCTTTTGCGGCTGGGAGGCAGGGTCTCCAGCCGTTACCAGCGGTTTGGCAGTGACCCCGCTGTCCCCATCCCCTCCTCACCCCTTCTGGCCTTCAAATGTTGGTCCTAAATCCCTGGGACCAACGACCACAAACCGCCACCACCGTTTCGGGGACCAGTCGGTCAGAGCGGGGGTCGCCGCAGGGGGAGGGAAGCCCACGCGGAGGAGCTCGCGCCGTCCTCGCGCCTAGGTTTGTCTCCCAGCAGGCCCTGCGCGCAGTGGTCTAGACCTCCCCACGAGGAGTGGAGCCTCAACCAATCAGTGACCAGCCCCGGAGAGGAGTCAGGGAGGGGAGAGTGGGAGGGACCACGGTTTTCATCTGAATGAGGCTCTCTGAGGGGACTAAAAGCTCTTGGAACGACAGACCCTTTAACCAATTGGAATTAGGAGAGCAAGTTTCAGGGGGTGGTCTTACATGTAATGATGCCAAAAGAAAATCCTGCGTGTTTTGTTAAGGTGTTTAAAAACGAAGGCTATGATTTTGACATACTTCTTTTACTTCAGGGAAAATTTTGATACACTGTCATGATTCTTCTGATTTGACGGAGTTTTCAAGTCTTAAACTCTTAGTTTACAACATTTTTTAATAAGGGCGGATGGAGGATGGGGAGCTATGAGGCTGAACAGGCAGATTTGCAAATAGGACTAGACACATGAAAGTTAAGTGGTTTAAATGCCTAGGAGAATGGGCTAAATCGGGAGACCTAGTAATAGGCCTGATTCCACCCCTAATCAGTTTGGGGGAGAAATGACAGTGTCGGAGCTGAAGAACCAAGTATTATGCTTGTGTAAAACCAACTTTCACAGGTACAGTTGCGTTATTCTACATACACGCCTTGAATTTTGCTTCCTTTGAAGATATTGCATGAGTTTAAATGGCAAAGAAAATAAAAACGGCTTTAGGAACTTAGTCTGTTGACTAATAGACTCAGAATAATAGGACTGGAAAGAACCTCGATCACGTAGCTTCTGCTTTAACAAATGAGGGACTTGATACCAAGAATAATCCACTGGGTTACACAAAGACCTAGGTGCCCAAATACCCAATGTCAAGGTGCTTTCTTCCACATTAACTAGTGATTTTAGTTTGTTGTCTCCCTATGTTCAAGACACTAACAGATGTCTTAAATTTTGTTAGCAAGACATGCTTGTGTACTTTTTATCCCCCTTCTCATAGTAGGAATTAGCAAGGACTTGGGAGTCTGATGGATCTGGCCTCAAATCCATGTTACCATTTTCTCGTCATGACATAATGGAGACTGGGAGGATTTTTTTTTAAGATTTATATTTATATATTTATAATATATATATATTTATATTTATATTTTAAGATTTATATTTTTTAAGATTTATATTTATTTATATAAATATATGTTTATATATTTTAAGATTTATATTTATATTTATTTTTAAGATTTATATTTATATTTATATATTTATATTTAAGATTTATATTTATATTTATATTTATATTTTAAGATTTATATTTATATTTTTTTAAGCCACCTGGGTGGCTCAGTGGGTTAAGCCTCTGCCTTCAGCTCAGGTCATGATCTCAGGGATCTCCTGGGATCGAGCCCTGCATCGGGCTCTCTGCTCAGCGGGGAGCCTGCTTCCCCCTCTTCTCTCTGCCTGCCTCTCTGCCTACTTGTGATCTCTCTGTCAAATAAATAAAATCTTTAAAAAAAAAAAAGATTTATATTTATGTATTTGTCAGAGACTCTGAGAGAGTGCACAAGCAGGGGTAGCAGCAGCAGTCAGAAAGAAAAGGACGTTCCCCGTCCAGCAAGAAACCTGGTAACAGGTCTCCATCCCAGGACCTTGGGATCGTGAGCTGAGCAGAAAGCAGCGGCTTAACCGACTGAGCCACCCAGGTGTCCCAGGGATTGGGAGCATTAATGATAAATAATGTTAACAAATATTGAGCACTTGCTATGTTCCAGAAACAACTATAAGGTATTTTCACATATTAGTTCATTTAATTCTCATAATAACGTTGATAAAGGTACTTGCCCCCATGTACCTGCGTGTGTCAGATGGAGACACCCAGACAGATAGCTTAAGTTAGTTTGTTCAAGGTCATACAGCAAGTAAGTATATTTCCACTCTATATGTCCACCCTGCAGACATAACCACTATGCTATACGGTCTCAAAATGTGTCCAGAAATAAGTGGTACAATGCCCAGAGCATGTTAAGTAGAAGCTTAACAAATATCTTCCTAAACTGTCTGTCCTTCAGTCCATGAACACCACCAATCTCATGTATATAGGCTATATGCCTATATAAATAATAATAATAATAATAATAAAACAACCAGAAAACCCAGACACAGAATGTAACTACTTGGCTGGGTTTTTTGTTTGTTTGTTTGTTTTTTAACATGTCAATTCTCTACCTCAAGAACTGCAAATATGGCAAGCTCTATTATGTTGATTACTATTAGTGACTGCTCTTTCATTTCTCTGGAGATTACCCACATTATTTATTTTTATGTCAATGCCATCTCAATTCTCAGTAATTAGTTCTAACTACATGTGTTTAAGGTCAAACTAGCTGAAATTGTGTTAAGACATATTAGTCTGAAAATTTCAAACTAAAATATTTCTAGGAATTGCTGTAAGATCCTTAAAGCCTCACTAGGTGGAGATGTCATCTTGTGAGATGCAAAAGATAGTTCCTGGAAAAGCCTCAAGGGTTATTTTACATTTCTAGCTTCCTTTTTTCCTTTGCCAGACACCCTCTCCTTGCCCCATATAAAGAAAAACAAATAAACAAAGCCTTCTCAACAGGCATTAGTCAGGTCATTAGAACCTTGCTTTGATGAAGACAATGCTATTTGAAGACACTTGCGGTACTTATATTGTGTGTCCTTTTGGTCAGATTTCTTCTAAAATTTTTTACTATCCAAAATCTATTAATAGATGTATTTTTCAAATGCTATAAAAACTATTTTCTCTGTATATAAAAGTAAAGGAATGACCTTTATTTCTCAAGTCTCTTTGAAAAGAGAATCTTAAATACCTTTACCAACTAGAATTCTTTTTCAGGAATAAATTCCAAATTAGGGCTTTCAAGTTTATGAGGAAAGGAGATCCAAATTAATAGGAAGAATGAAGAATGAAGATAAGTGATATGGAGGTATATTTTACTGAAAAGAAGCCTAAAGTTGAATACTTGTTGGTAAGGGAAAAAATAGAAAGGGAGCTCTCTGCATGACTTTGGGACCTGGGAAGAAAAAGTTATCAATAAAAATTGAAAGGGATATAAAAAATATAGTTGGTTCAAGTAGTCTAGATATCACGTATGTGTGGTTTTTCTCATATGAAATGCAATTTTTTAGAATAAATACCTTCATATAACTTCTGTAAAATACGAACCCCCCAAAAAGGAAGAAAAGCAATAAGAAGTCTGTATTAATGTTTAAAATCCAACTTAGTCCTAATAAAAGAAATGAAGGGTGAATACTTTCATACAAAAAAAGAGCACTGTATAGTGTTAGAGCTTCCTCCCTCCATATCAGGCAGTGATAGCACAGATCCCCCAAAAACTTGCCAACTGTTTGCTTGTTTATAGAATTAATGATCTTTCTACAGGACACAGCTTGGGAGCTAAAGACCATCCTTTAATCAGGTGACTCTCCAATCTAAATGATATCACAAAACGCTTTCAGAAGTGTGGGGCTTTAAAAAAAAAATCTCAGAGTAAATGTTTATTTCAACTCACTGACCCTCATTTGAGGCTTTCTGCTTAACAGATTAATTTGAACTTTTGATGTCTCTGGGATGTAAATGTCAGCACCAAGATGATTATAAGGTGGAAAAGTGCTTTGACAGGTTAAGGTGATAGGCTATCCCAAGCCATCTTTTCATTCAGTCAGTGTACTTCCCATGATTAACAAACTATCCTCCCAAGACAACAAATTAGAAATAGGGATCTTTGTACATAATTTAATGGTCTATACAGGGATCAAACTTGTAACTAAGGCCTCAGTTAACATAGGTGCTAACTAAAGGAAGGAATACTAAAACCAACCTTTGCTGATTGCTATTAGTTGTTAGTTAACAACAGGATTCAGTCATGCGGTTGTTTTGTTTTGTTTTTTAATCAATTACAATATCAGAAATAGTGCTTGGCGATTCCATAAAAATCATCTTTTTCCCCCTTTGAGAAACATACTTACCTCATATGAAATAACCAATAACATATGTTAAAAATAACTTCCTCTCTCTTTCTTTTTTTTTTTTTTTAAGTAGGCTCCACACCCAATGCAGAGTCCAGTGTGGAGCCCAACCCAGGGCTTGAACTCATGACTCTGGGCTTGAACTCATGACCCTGGGATCAAGACCTGAGCTGAGATCCAGAGTCAGATGCTTAACTGACTGAGCTACACAGACATCCCTAAAAAATAACTTTCTGATTAAAAATTTAAATACTTGGTTGGGGAGACAGTATGATGAACTCTTTCCTGTCTTACCTCACTGGAGAATCTTCCTTAAGTAACAAATTGTAGTGGAACTAGAGCCGACAGACACCATAGCAGCTGTTCAGCTGGAAGAGCCAGAATGACTTGTCCCAAATCACAGAGCCAGTTAGTAGCAATACTGGATCTCCAGCTTCTCTCTCCTGACTTTCAGTCCTAAAACCTGGCTCTCAGAGAAACTTTTAAATTGTGCTTTAAATTACACAGTGGTTTAAAAAACCCTATCACAAATATATTCAACGAAGAATATTATTTTGGCCGAGGACAACCAGGTCAGCTTTGGCTCAGGGATATTAGTACTCCTGGCCATAAAGGATGTGTGAAGTAAAGTAGTTTCTTGGGGATTGACATTTCTTTTTTCAGAGTCCATGGGTGGTGCCCTCCCAAAGTGACTGCAGCTATGTCTATCTAACTCAGTTATTGTCTTAGCAAAAGAAACAAAGGGAGACTGCCCCTCTTTGCCTACGAGAGTGTTTTGCATTTTCTCAAATGCAGGGTCTAGAGAGTCCATGGAACTCAAAGGGGAAAGTAGAAAACCATTACAACCCACAATCCAGTCAGTCAATGTTTTACATTAAAGCATCAGATCTTTCTAATAAGTTATTAAATTTGTTTTAATTTGCATTGATCTGCTTATATATACAATTTCTAGGGCATCTTTGAAATCACTGACCTTTTATGTTTTGCCGATTTTTAACTATTCCATTCCAATCCTCATTCTTAATAAATGGGATACTTTTCCTTTTCTTCTCAACCCACATCTTAGCCACCACTGAATTACTAAGCCCTTGCAAGTTAAAAAACAAAAACAACCCACATTTTGTTCTGTCAAAATAATATATTTAAATAAACAACTACAAAGTGCAATTCTGATTTTCATTAGGACTGCCCTATGTATATGGGGCAAGCTAACCAGACTTGATTAGAACTGTTTCTTTGGTTCTGTACAGTAGCCCTGTGAACCCAGAGATAGGGCTTTAGCACTACAATAACTAAGAGAGGAAGTCTGTAGTATGTGTTTAGAAGGCTGGGAAGTGGGTGAGTAGTATTTACATCAATTAGTTAGATGTGTAGAAGTAAAGACAAAGTAGGTGTAGAATAACCATAAGGTCTACATTCATAATGACTGCTTTAAGAACAAATATTAATAGCATTACATCATATTAAAATTTTACACAGTTTGTTTTTCTTACTACTTATTCACTACATGCATGGTTAAATACCTTTCTTAGTTTATCTTTGTAGCAAAGCCTGTTTTTATATATATCTTATATCTAGGATGGTATTAAAAAAAGAAAAAAAGCACTGGGATCAGAGCCAAAAAATCTATATGCCAATTTCAGCTCTTCTTTTTCCAGTTGTATATGGCCTTGGTCAACTCACTTAATGTCTCTGAGCTTCAGTTTTCACAGTTGTCAAATGGACAAAACACCAGCCGTCTCAGAGGTGGGTCGTTTAACAGGAGAGAGCAAATGAAAATACCAAGCCCTGTAGGGCCCATTTCTTTTGTGGGATGTGAGATTTTAAGTGTCTTTTTTTGAGTTGTTTGTTGTGTGTTATTGTAATTTTAGAAACTTAAAAATAGACATTTAACAAGTTAGATGCAATGTACTTTCTCACAACTCAGAATTGATTGCTGTTAACAACCAGTCATGTTTGCTTTAATTCTTCTTTTTTTGAAAAAAAGTGTATGCACATCCACACATATGATAAAAAATTGAATCTCCTTTGGCCTCCCATTTATTCTCTTTGCCCATTGATAGGTTCATTTATTCAATATACATTTATGGAGTTCCTACTACATATCAGGCATAATGCTAATGCTAGGGTGGGGATTCATGGTGAACAAGGCAGACAAAAATCCTTGCCTTCACTTTAGTATGGCCACACTGACTTCCTGATTGTTCTTGACTATAGAAGTTGAGGCCAACTTCTGCCTCAGGGTCATTACTCTTGCTATTCCATAATCCTGGAATTGCTTCCTATACTTGGTCAAGTGATGGGCTATTTCTTCTTCTTTGAGGCTTTATTCAAATTCCCTTCTCAGTAAGACCCTCCAAGGCCATACTATGTAAATTACATCTTTTTTCCCCAACACTCACACAAGCTATATCTATCTCTCTCTGCTTAGTTTTTCTCCATAGTGCTTCTCACCATCTACCTATCCATATTTTATCTTGCCATTATCTGTCCTCCTAAAATATAGGATCCAGGAAAGCAGAGATTTTTGCCTATTTTATGCCTTGCCCACCTCTAGTGCTTAGCATAGTGCCCTTAACAATTATTTGTCAAGTGACACAAAGGAATGAATAGGAGTTTAAAAATTAGGGGCAGCTAATTTCTTCTCAAATTTGAATGCTTACAGTGATCAAAAGAAAACAAAGTATAATTCCTATATGATTTACCAAATTACTAAAATGTTGATGGACATTATCTCCATCTCCCTGGTTTGATAGAAAAACTAAAGTACTTACTTGCAAAATATGAGTGAAATGATTTTCATAATGTCAGGGTTTAGAAAGTTATATCTAAAGTATTTTGAGACTGATAAAAATGGGACTCTGAGGGGTGCCTTGGTGGCTCAGTGGGTTAAACAACTGCCTTGGGCTCAGTTCATTATCAGGGTCCTGGGATCAAGCCCCACATCAGGCTCCCTGCTCAGCGAGAAGCCTGCTTCTCCCTCTCCCTCTCCCCTTTCTTGTGTTCCCTCTCTCACTGTTTCTCTCTGTCAAATAAATAAATAAATAAAATCTTAAAAAAAAAAAAAATGGGACTCCAAAATTCGTTTTTGCACAATTTAAGCTGCTCTGTTTTTTTCTTTTTTTTTTTGTTTTTATCTCTGATTTGAAATTACCGTAAAGCTGAAATTCCTGTAAGCCCCAAAGGAAATTTTACTGTCAGCCCTCTTGTTGGCCTCTAGAAGTAGACTTAGCCAGCCCAATAAAGGACTTCAACTGCATGCATCACTGCAAGAGTAGTTCACGGACATGAGCGACACTGTTCAACAAATATTTGTCTACCACCTACTGTTCTCTAAGCACTTAGGAAGTCTAATGAGTTCCACTTCAAAAAAAATTTTTTTTGTTAGTCACAGTAATAAAGCAGAAATACAATGGGCTTTGGAATGAGATAGTTCAAATGCTGGCAGTGTAAGTTTGGACATAAATTATTTAGCCTCCCAAAGTCTCCATTTTCATATCAATTACACATACAACAATACTGGCTGTCTTGGACATTTGTAGTCTAGATTAAATAAGATTCTCTATCAGTCAGGATGAACTGAGTTATGCTGCAATAAGAAATAATCCCACAAATCTCAGCAGAAATTAACAGAGGCTTATTTCTCTCTTGAGAGAAATGCAATTGTCCATGTGAGATGGTCCTTTCCCTTTACTTTACTCAGGAACCCAGACAGATGGAGAACAGCTGGCTATTACACTGCAGGCCACCATGGCAAAGGAAAAGGACCCTCCCACGTGGGCACTCGCATGCCAGATTTCAAACTGACACGTATCCTTCTAATCACATTGCATTAATGGCAGCTGGTCACATGGAATCACCCACAAAGGGGCCTGGGAAGTATAATTCTAGGGACCCAGAACATTAGCACCTGCTCTGGTTGAGCAGCAAAATCAATGACATGGTAAATGTAAACTGTATAGTATAACATCCATCTTGGATCTGTCCCTTTCTTCTCTCTAGGTGGCTTCCTGTACACCTTCCTGTTTATTAAGTAGATACCCATATTTCAAAAACAGTGTCTTTGAATTCACAAACTGTGTTCAGTACAACGCTTGAATTAGAAAATGCTCCATGAAAGTTATGTAACCAAATTAATTTGATAAACACCAACCTACTACATCCCTTCTTAAAAATTCTCATTGTGTCGTAGCTTATTAGAAGTTTAGAGATGTCCTCTGGTAAAGATAACTTTACTTCTGTTCCACCCAAGGTTTAACAAACCTTTTTTTTTTTAAAGATTTATTTATTTATCCAACAGACAGAGATCACAAGCAGGCAGAGAGATAGGCAGAGAGAGAGGAGGAAGCAGGCTCCCCGCTGAGCAGAGAGCCCCATTCAGGGCCAATTCCAGGACCCTGGGATCACAACCCGAGCCAAAGACAGAGGCTTTAACCCACTGAGCCACCTAGGCGCCCCAACAAACTTATTTAATTACCAAATAGGTTCAGATGGTTGGAAAATGCTACTCCAATGACTGTAAATTTAACCTCACTAAATTTCCAGATGACAATGAAAAGGTCTTAGCATTTAAAAACAAAACGTCTTATTCCAAAACTTAATATAGATTTCCTAGTGTATTAGTTGTTTAAAGTAGTTCTCTATCAGTATATCAGTAAAAGGATGTTAATTACTTTGTTCAACAACTATTTATTGAGAATTTAATTCTACCTCCAGTACTACTAAGACTAACACTACTATTCACATTTATTGAACACCTCCTACATGCCAAATTGATATTCGACTCTCGAGATACAAAACTGAAAAAGGCAGACAAGATCTTTGCCTTGATGGTGGCCATGGTCTAGAAGAGGAATATCAGTCAGCATGCTCCTAAACACTTTGCATGTGTTAATGCCTTTAATTCTCCTGACAACCCTTAAAGTTGGCATTATTATTGATTTCATTGTACAGATGAGGAAAAGAGAAGTTGCACAGCTAGCAAAGTGTCCGAAATTCAAAGACTGATTAAATAAATTATAAAACATCCATACGGTAGAGTATTTGATAGTCACTAAAAATTCTGTTATGGAAGAATATTCAGGAGGGGGAAAATACTGCTTATGATTTTAAAAGGAGAGTCCATTTGTACTAAAAGTAGAATATTCTTATGTAATATTAACAGAAGGATTAAAATAAAGTATATTTTTTCACTTCATTCTGCTATCTTGAACATGTAATAGAATTCTTTCTTAAAAAGAAAAAAGATAATGTGATTTTTAAGGGAAAAATATCAGATAACTTACTTGTCTTCTTGCACTGTGGTGCCAGCTGTGAATATGTCTGGGGTTCAGAAGAGGCTGGCCTCCAGCATCAGCTGTTATGGCAAGAAGAGGCTCTGATTGGACTCCAATAAGACCAGTGAAATAGTCAGTACCAACTCCGGTTGGCAGATCTGGAAGCTAACCATGTGCAAGCCTGTGACCCCCCCATTCCTGGGCTTGATGCCAGAAAAGGACAGCCATCTATCTGGGCATAGGTAAGCCAAAGGGTACTGGTGGGCTCGAATGTCCAAGAAAGTTATCTGGATGAGGAGAAAGAGAACTCTCCACCAGCTGCTCAGAAGGTACTGCAAAATTAAGATTGGCAGTCACCTGTATCACAGCCTGTACTTAGTGGTGAAGGGGAGGATATCCAAGAACAGCTGGATTCTCATGCGACACGTCACTAGCTGAGGGTTGAAGAAGTCCACCAGGAGCTCCCAGCTGACCAGGCTGGGACCCCCAGGGCCAGGGCGAGGAAGCACCCAGTGCCCCAAAGAGTCGCTTCAGGCCAGAAGGAGCTCATCAAAGCTATCTGTCCAGGAAGAGACCAAGAAATAAACCTTTCCCTCTTTTGTGTGCACACTGTGACCATGGTATTACATAGATCAGTACTCAGTAAAATCAGCCTTCATCTGCCACAGGAAAAAAAAAAAAGAGAGAGAGAGAGATAATTTAGTAATCTGCCAAAGAAGTAAGTGTCGCATTTAGTTTTAAGACCGAATCTGTTACTTGATTGTGCACCATTTACCTTGTCTGAAAACACCCTCCTGATAAATAGAAAGCGAAAAAAAAATCTAGATACTGCTTACTCTGAGAACTAGAATCACCATGGAAGTCGGTTTCCTACTACAGAGTCTATGCTGTCAAATAAGGTTATCACAAGGTCAGTTAGAGTGTTACGTTGCACTTAGTAAAGATTTAATGCTAGATTTCTCTTTACAATAGAAATTTAACTCATTAATTCAGATCAAAAGAGGCGAAAGAGCTTTTATCTTAATTTAAGAAAAATTGAAATGTTTTACTTGTCCGGACTGACAATAAGCATTTATTATTTTAATAACAGAAACGTGAGCATGAAATACTTACTGAAAGAATTCTTTTGAGAACAGACTTAATGAATACATAGAATGACTTATTTACCTTAGCGTATTTGCAAGTAAATGGGTATGAGTAAATGACTGCTTTAGAAGTATTCGGGATCTTTAAAATGATTGTCTCAAGTAATTTAAATAGCCTCTCTTGTAATCTTGAATACACTACTAGTGTTCTTAAATTCATGCAGAATTAAGCCTTAACCCATCCTGTCAGTAGTGTCAAGGAATACAAAGTGTAGCTCTGAATTAATGAGGTTTTAGGTCTATTGGTACATAATTTAGCCTCATTTTATCTGCCTTTTGCAGCAACAAGGGAATAACCAAATTGAGTGTGTGACCAGTTATTAACTCCTAATGAGGTTGGCAACTTGTGCCTGGTGAAATTAAGGATAAAGGACGTAGGCATTTAACATGATAGAGAAGAAAAAGATGTGGTTCTTTTATTTTTTTCCTTTCCCAACTTCTACTCTAGATTATTTTTCTGTTGATAAGAATATTATATACTCAATATGTCTAACTTAACTAAGACCCATACTCATCAAAATTTTTATTTTTTTTTTTTTTATGATCAAGGCAAGGACTCTAGAACTCTGTCAGCTCCCTCTTTTCTTTACCTGCTTCCCAGCTAAACCACACACACATGCTTTGTGGCTGCTACCTGGTTTTCACTTTGGATTATCAAACGTGTGCACACATGCACACATACACACATTTCTTTTCTTATAAATTATTTAATAAGTTATTTATTAACCCATTATTCCCGTATATCTTATGGTGATTGTTTAGATTAATTTCTTTTTTTTTTTCCTTTGAGTGATTTCCTCCAATAGTCTTCAGAGTTGGCCTTTAAATACAATCTTTCTGAGCCTTGAATGCCTGACACCATTGTTCTTGCTCCATCATATTTAAATAATAGTTTTCCTGGAAATAAAATTTTACTTTCTCAGCTTTCTTATTTCAACACCTTGAAATAGTATTTTGTTTCCTTCTTGCAACCAGCGTTATTGTGGAGATGTCTGACGTCAGTTACTCTTCTATTTGAAGGTGTTCTATTCTTTCTGGAAGCATTTATAATTTCTTTCTTTGGCCTTAAATTTTATCATAATGTGTCTACGTATAGTTTTTTTTCTAAACTGTATGTTTAAAAAAAAAAAGAGAGAGAGATTGAGAGAGCGCGCGCGCACAAGCCAGGGAAGTGGCAGACAGAGGGAGAAGCAGGCTCTTCGCTGAGCAGGGAGCCTGATATGGGGCTCCATCCCAGGACCCTGAGCTGAAGGCAAGTGCTTAACCAAGTGAGCCACCCAGGTGCCCCTCTATGTATAATTTTTTTTCTCATCCATTTTGTTTAGCTCTCTATGAACTCCTTCACTCAGATATAGTTCATCTTTCCTTCATTCTGGAATACTCACAGGCTTTTCTTCAAACATTTTCTTTTTTCCACAAAATTGTTTTTTCTCTTCAAGGATTCTTATTAATTGAATATACTTCTCTCCTACATTTAAAATTTTTTGGTATTTCTTATCCCTTAATAATAATAATAATAATAATAATAATAATTTATATTTATGTAGCATTTGCTATGTGCCCAAGACTCTTTTGTCCATTTTGTATAAGTTAATTTAATCTTCACTACAAACCCTATAGGGTAGGTCCTATTACTCTATCCATTTTACAGATGAGAAAATGGTTACAATTAAGTGACTTGCTCAGGATCATTCAGCCAGTAAATGGCAGAGGTGATATTTGAACCTGTGCATCTGAATGGAGAGTTCACATTTTTAAAAATCACAATGCTGTAAGGCTTGTCTTTACTTATCCCTAATGTTGTGGGTAGAGTTTTTGACCTGTTTTATCCAGCTTCTTGTTAATTTATTGGTTATATGCATTGTGCTACTTATCCCTCCTGTTGTGTTTTTATATTAGATCATTTTTTTCATACCTAGCTATTTTTCTAATTTCTTGTTTGTAAGTACTAGTTCTTGCTTCATGTTACAATTAGCCTCCTTTATTTCTTAGGGAATATGTATCATGCTTATTTTAAATTTGCCTTCTATTTCATTAATGTAACTTCATCCACTGTGGCTTGTCCAGTTCTTTGGTTGCTGTTGTGATCTTTGGTTATCTAATGTTCCTTGTGAGCTCAAGGTCATACTGATGCTCTTCATCAGTAATATGAACTGAGGCCCAGTCCTTTGCTGGGCAGCTTAGGGAGTTGGCAGCTGGCCAGAGGCCAAAGAATCTTCTTAGCCTCCCAGAGTAAAGGAGGAAGCAGGGAGAATTCCAGGACCTACTCTTCACCTCGGCCAATACCCCCTCGTAGGCCCCTCCCACTAGGTGCTGCCATCTTTCTGCATCCCAGTGACACAGTAGAGTTTCTACTCCTTCCAGTAGAATCTGAATGAATGAAATGATGTAACACTAACTCTTCCCAAAATTATTCCCATGTTCTCCCAGGAAGATAGTAATCTTAGGTCACCATTCTGTTATTAATTTTGGAAATGTTAGAAGCAGGATCTGGAAAATATCTTCATTCAAGGAAGGTCATTTTGGTTTTCCCTTGTTAAGAACTTCAGAGAAGAGGTTCAAGAGAATGTATTTAATAAAGTTTCACAGATGTTTTACACACCATGAAGCTGAAACATTTACTAGAATGAGAATTTACCAATTACAGATGACGCTTACTGAGCACTTACTTTGTTTTGGCACTGTGCTCAGAACTTTAAATGTGTTATCTTACTTATTCTTTACTATAACTTGATGTAAAAGTACTATTTTTATCTCTATTTTATCAGGGAAGAAAACCCAAGCTTAGAAAGTTTAGTTGTTCTTTTTTTTTATTTTTAAGTTTTATTTTTTTAAGAAATCTCTACACCCATGGGACGCCTGGGTGGCTCAGTTGGTTAAGCTGCTGCCTTCAGCTCAGGTCATGATCCCAACATCCTGGGATCGAGTCCCACATCAGGTTCTTTGCTTGGCAGGGAGCCTGCTTCTCCCTCTGCCTCTGCCTGCTACTCTGCCTGCCTGTGCGCTCGTGCTCTCTCTCTCTCTCTGACAAATAAATAAATAAAATCTTAAAAAATAAAAAAAAAGAAAGAAAGAAAAGAAAAGACATCTCTACACCCAAAATAGGGCTCAAACTCATTACCCCGAGATCAAGTCACACGCTCCTCCCACTGAGCCAACCAGGGACACCCTCCCTTTTACTTTTTTTTAACTTCAGTGTTCCTGCTTTGTATAGGTAAGAATTTAGCAACCACTTTATCTTCAGGCATTGCCCTATGATAATAATTATGAAATCTCTGACACTCAGTAGCATATTCCTGTACTCACAGTGAAAAAAGAAAAGATAATTACTTGGATAAGTTGACAGATTCAGTGTCCTAGGGAATATGGAAATTCAAGCAAAGAGCTGGATTTTTTTACACCCTTTTAGAAACGTTGGATAATCAATGTCTTGAAGCAGGAGGTGGGTTATTTCCAAAAATCTTGGTGAGAATCCCATAGAGCATTAACATGCCTCATCCCTGACTCCCTGGCACCACAGTTCTAAATGAAAGACCTAACTTTTCATCCAGATAACTAGCATTTTTTTTAAAAGATTGTATTTATTTGACAGAGAGAGAGAGAGAGAGAGAGCACAAGCAGCAGGAGCAGGAGAGGGAGAAGCAGCCTCCCCAATGAGCAGGGAGCCAGATGCAGGACTCAATCCCAGGACCCTAGGATCATGACATGAGACAAAGGCAGACGCTTAATGACTGAGCCACTCAGGCGTCCCAATAACTGGCATTTTTCATGAGGGTGATTATCACAATTATTAGTTACCATAATATTGGAGGCCATTTAATGCCCAGGAACTTGGAAGTTTACTTTGTTCATAAAATGACATGTGTGTCCATATAAAGATACAGAGCATTAAAGCAATACAGTAAGCATTTAACTGCTTTGTGTTTAGAACTGGATTTACTCCCCATGGGGCTAGCATCACTGAGTGACTAAGTAGGATCACTGGGCTCTTGCTATCCCCTGGTAGCAAGTTCTGGATGGGGCTCCACACTGAGAAACTTGTCACAGCAAGGCTGCTGCTCACTGTGTTGCTGTGAGGTAGTATAGTTAGGACTTTCAAAGCAGTAGAAAAAGATTTACCTTCCAAGCATTTCTTAAGGCTGTCCGCAGTAAAGAAACATTTTCTCTGGTATCTAAAGGAAGAAAATTAAGGGGTGAAGCAGAGAACAATATTCATTCTGTAGGCTTTGAAGGACCATCTCTGGTATTTGTCAGAGTACTAAGCTAAGTAGTACTAAGTACTAATGATAAGAGCAATTCCTATGAATAGGGCAATGATAAGAGCAATGATAAGAGCAATTCCTATGAATAACACCATTCCTATGTCTGGTTGGTTCAAGAGATAATTGTGAAACTACTTATGGACCTTGAATAGCATGGCAGTGACTCCTAAATTCAACTGTGTTTAAGAATTGTCTTGAGGGGTAATCATTAAAAATGAAGATATTCAAGATCCCTGTCAAGATTTTGAATGAGCAAATTTAGCAATTGCAATTAGGTCAGCTGCATAGAACAGAACATTCTAAAATAATTCCAACTGCCTGAATACATTAACAGCTTATTTGATCTGAAGGAACACAATACAAATCTGATATAGTATCATCACAGGAACCCAAGGTTCTTTCTTCTTGCTTCAACATTTTAGGTTGCTGGCTCCCATCCAGAGAGTCACCTCATGACCCAGAACAGCTGATGGCACTCGAACCCTTATGTCCACTTCCAGGCTGGCAGTGAGAGAAATGGCAAATGAAAAGGCACACTCCCTCCCCTTCAACGTGCCTACCTGGAATTCCTCTACAACATGTCTGTCTTCATTAGATTGGTCAGAACACTGTCCCATGGAAAAGACAGTTGGGAAATTTGGTATTTTGATAGGTTTTTTGCTAGCCCCAACTAAATAAGGATCATATTACTAGAGAGGAGACAAACAATGCTGATGTGATAGCCGACTAGGAATCCCAGCTCCACTGTATGTGGAACGTTGTCTAGGAACCTGCAATTTTAACACATTTCCTGGGTGATTCTGATTCAAGAGGCCTGTGGAGTATGCATTGGAGAACGGTACTGTAGACAATCAGAAAAAGGGGAAAAGTAGAATCGGATGATATTAAGGTTTTGTTTTGGGGGGGTTTTTTTGGATGATACTAAGGTTTAAAAAAAAGAAAGCACTCCATTTAACAGAGGCACACAGACCTAATGAAATATATACCTTGAAAAGAAAACTAACATTTATTAAGAATGCTAGAAATGGGGTGTGAGTGTTAAATAAAATAATTTAGTTGGCTAAGTGTCATATTATTATGTATGCATTAGTATTGCCAAGTATTTGGAAGAAACCCTGAACACACACACACACACACACCCCACCCCACCTCACCCCCGACCCCTCGGCCTCCTGCTGCCCCCATCCAGAGACTGATCATTATCAAATCTTTCTCTCAGGTGGAATCTTGAATGCTGTAAAATCCAGTTTTCAATATGATTGCTAAGGACATCTGAATGGTTCTTTTAGTTTTCCTAGGTTCCGATTTTAGAGTAAGATGTCCCAAGCTGAAATTCACATTTCACGGCCTCTGTGTTCAGGCCACGCTTTCCTTTTCCCTCCTTCCTCCTTTCCCTGGCTCTTCCAAACTTTTTCTCTTACCGGATTCGACAGAAAAAGCTTCTCACTGACAGTAGCCCTTTCTCTTCATAAAAGAGCCAGTACCTCTCGTTGATGGAAGCCTGGCCTCTGCTGGGATTTCCAAGAGGTCAGCAGCTGGATCACATCATTGGAATGGGCAGACCGACTAAACAACCATCTGGGGACCTTGGGACCTAACCACCCCACTGGCATAAGCCTCATGCAGTGCCCCAGAACCCCACCGGCCAGGCTTTGCTCCACAAAAGCACCTCAGCAGGAGACACAAACAGCTGCTTTGCTTCCTAGAGCTGAGTCTGAAGAGCAGAAGCTGAGCCCAGAAGAATCCCTTTGGTAAACATTAACAGAAAGAATTGGTGCGTAGTTTCCAGAAGGAACTGTAAGCCTAGAAGGAACTGCTTAGAGCATGGAAGAGGCAATACTGACTATAGTGTCTTGGTTACCATGTATTAAGCAGATCTATGGACCAAGCCCACTGCAAAGTTTGACATACTGTAACCTTCACCATAATCTTGGAAGTAAGTAATGTCGTCCATACCCCATTTATACTGGAGAACATTAAAAGCAAGATAGCTTGCCAAAGACTCTCAGCTGGTCAGGAGCAAGACCCATAGCCCAAGCTTTCCATTTCACCACAGAGACTCCCTGACAAAGACTGAACACGATTGTTGAGGGGGGAAAGGGAAATTACGGTGGGGAATCACAAATAACTGTGATAACGTTTATGAAACAATAGAAAAAGGATTAAACGACACTAACATTTCCAGGATGAATCAATGCTCTTTCTATGAAATCTAGAAATGCAATTATTTTGACAATCTCCCATAGATTAGATGGTAGACAAACTGGAAAACTTGCAAGATGGAACAGGGTGTTTGGCAGAGAATCAGTCTCGTTGAGGGAGTGCGTCATGGAGGCAGTCTGCAAGCCCGTGCCTAGTGCTGACAGGCGTGCCTGCTGGGGCTGTGAGGTGGGCAATGCGCCCACACCCTGGGAAGCGGTGGTGTTGTCAGAGCCAGGGGAGGAACACCTGAAACTGGCGCATGGCCAAAACTCTTTCTTGTACGTTAGCTATGGGGCAACAGAAGAAATTTAGCAAGGTGACGAAAAGAAAGGCCATTTGCACTTAAACCCAGAACAAGGGCTAAGAATGAAGATGTGAAACTATGACATGAGAGGAGTAAAGGACTAAACAAATTTACAACACTCATGACATACTACATGTTGGCTAATTGAATTTAAGTTAAAAAAATAAAATTAAAAAAGAAGGAAAAAAAATTGACATCACTCAGGGGTAAGTGCCACGTTCATGCCTGTAAAACCCAGCCTGAATAATATCACCATTAACACTGCCAGGCATGAGACTGTGGGAGGCTACACAGGGCCACCCTTGGCCTTCTGGTGGGAAGGAAGCCCTGGGGCCTCACTGTCCCCATCCATAGCCCATAAAGCACCTTGCATGCAAGTACTCAATGTCTACTTGCTGAAAGGAAGAAAGTAAAGAGAGAAAAAAATCAAAGGGTGAGCGGCTAGTTAGATGTTTGAGTGTAAGTCTTCTGTGGATCTAAAAGGGAGAGAATGTTCTTCCTTTGGCTGAATGTCTATAGAAAAAAATAGTGGGAGATACTGAAATTGTAGTCATTTTTAAGAATTTATTGAACACTATATCATATCCTCAGAAACACTTTAAGAGAACTTATAATTTAATGCAGGAGCCTAGGAAACCAGCTACCAACAGGCAAATACATTGATTTCAAACCTGCAGCATCTGGTTATTTTGGGTCATCTCAGCCTCTTGAACTTGGCCCCAGACCCCATTAGAGAATCACAAATAAAGGCAGCTGTTGGGCCCGCAGCCACCAGTTCACCTCCTGCACTCCAGGTGTAGTCTTTCTGTTTTTTCCCCTCACACTGCTGCAAACATTCAGTTTGGCTTTTCACAGGTGCCCAGTGGGGGCACATGAGGCTGGGAGGCCTGTACTTAGGAGACCAGGCCAATCTTGTGGCTTTCCAACAGGGGCCATCCCACATCGGGCTCCTTGCTTAGAGGGGAGTGTGCTTCTCCCTCTGCCTGGTGCTCCCCCTGCTTGTGCGTTCGCCCGCTTGCTCTATCTCTCTCTCTGACAAATAAATAAATAAAATCTTAAAAACAAAAAAGAACAAGAAAAAAAAACAAGAAAAAAGCACCTGGGAGCTCTGGTCCTGGGACATTCTTGCTTCCCACCTCACCTTACCTTCACTCTGTGCACCCTAAGGATTTGGTTCACCCTCCTTACCAATCTAAAAGACAGGCTTTTAAAGAAAACAAAAACAAAGACCTGCATCTCCCCCTACCTGTCTCTCACTTTGCCTTCTGACACATGTCCATCTCCTAAGCTCAAGGGTGAGGCCTCACCCTTCGACCCATTGCCTCTGTCCTCTGCTTACCCAGTGGTGCTGTCAGCGAGGATTCTAGGGCGTGGCCCATAAGAATAGAGACTGGAGGGAAAATGTTTACAACTGTAGGAGGATATTCAATCCTGTCTGTTCTCAGAAAATGGCCAAGACAGATTTCTGCTGAATCAACAATATTAGATATATTGTACGTGTAAATAACGTCCTTCGGTCTGTAACCTAGGTCTATCATTATTTGTGATTTTACCACTCACGATAAACCTTTGAGAAGGCTTTTCACCAGGCACCACTGGTGGAGAGCCAGGAAGGTTCATTTGCCACCCCCGTTTCTCAGCTTTTCAATATTCGCCCGTTGAGTTGGGCTCTAATTTGGAATATGAAACACATGGCCCAAATGATAAGTCCCAGATGAGTTGTGTGGTTTAGGAAACTGTGTGTGCCCCTGTGTGTTTACCAACAAACAGATGGTAGACGGACACACCTGTTATTCTTACACAGGCCTTGGCTTTATCTCTGCATCTGTCTTGGCATTGCTTCACAAAAGGAAGCTGCCTTGTAAATAACTCACCGTGGAATTTAGAGTGTTCACCATGGTGCCAGCTTAGAAACTCTGTATTGTCCACATCAGAGGGCTGCTGAGCAGGAGCGGTACCTGCAGTAATTGGGGCCACTTAGCATATCTAACAGAACTAAAACCAGGCATCAGCTGTGTTAGTCAAACTTCCCAATTCCAGGGACGGGGACCTCCTGGCCTTTACATATCACTTTCTTGTGAGGACTTTTTTTTTTTTTAAGATTTATCTGTTTATTTATTTGACAGAGAGAAACAGCAAGAGAGCGAACACAGGCGGGGGGAATGGGAGAGGGCGAAGCAGGCACCAAGCATAGAGCCTGATGCGGGGCTGGATCCCAGGACCATGATCCAAGTCGAAGGCAGACGCCCAACGACTGAGCCACCCAGGCGCCCCTCTTGTGAGGATTTAAGATCTTCAGAGTGGTTACATCTTTTTGAACTTTAAGATTACAACCAAAAAGCACAGGTAAGGACTAGGCAAGTAAAGGTATCCCCTTCTCATGCCAAGCCCACTGGCTAGACACAGCAGTATGATCTCGGAAAGAAATTGATGACCTCATTTACTTGGTTGCCCACAATGAGGGCGATGGGATATGATACAGAATTTAGGGTAAAAATACCAAGGCTTGAGTCCTGATACTACATCGCTGACTTTAGGGTCATGAACGTTGAATCCGCTTAGCCTCAATTTCCCAGACTATAAAACAAGAATAACACTTTGGTGGTTAAAAAGGAAGTCATTTATTATTTGTAGGCCCAGTTTCTTCCTTATAGGGTAATTGTTATCAAATAGGCAAATGTGTGCGACAGCACTTTGTAAAATAATAAATGAGAAAATGTCAGATATTTTCTAAAGCCACTTTCAACCAAAGATTGTTCTAAAACTGTGGTCACAACATGCCTTCTCACTAGAGAGTAAAAACTTTCATCTTCCATCCCTCTAGTCCCTTTACCAAGCTCAGTGACCACTATATAATGGACACTCTATATAGGTGAGCTGAATGGGAGGAATGAGGCAGAATCTGAATTCTCCACCATGGGAATGAGTTACCTGCACTGCCAAAAAGTAGTTGGCCTAAGCCTGCAAGGACAAATGCAGTTGATCAGGAAGCCCCCCAGATTCTGGGTACCTAGGAGAGACCTCCCTCATCCCACCAAGTCTCCCTCCTACCAGGAAACAAATGTGTACTTGGGAGCACATCCTAACACGCTGACTTCGGAGCCCCGTGTCCTGAGGTTCAGAGTTAGTCACTATCACCGCAAGTCAACTGCCACGTGGAGGCAATCTGACGGCAAATCAGTTTGCCACAGATGTCATGACATCCCTTAGTTCCAGCATACTTCTTAAATAAACCTTGAAAACTTTCACGTTCTGGGCTCTCTCGGAGTGTCCGTTCCGCATGTCACCATCAGGTCACCTTGCGTTGCAAAGTCTGGATGAGCAGGTGAAGCCACCAAGAGCTGCAGCAGTCTGGACGTGACATAAAGATGAACACCTGGTTGCCTTTTACATAGTAAAAAATAAAGGTGATGTTCCAAGAAGGAAAATGGACTCGTATGTCTCTAAGTAAAAAAATTAATAATAAATAATAAAATAATAATAAAAGATAAAAAGGAGACTAGCAAATTTGCAAATTATATTTAATCATACTTAATGACACTGCAAGGGGGTAAACTCAAATGCTCACGCGGAGCCGACCAAGGTGACGACTCCTTCAGTTCATGCCCATTCAAGCCACATAGCCCTCTCACACAGTGACTTAAACTTTTATTTCTGCTTCCTTATAAGAAGGCAAAGACTACAACTCATCAATCCCACCCATTCTCATTTTTGTGCAAACCAATGGTGGACTTATGTTAGGGGGTGGGAGATCAGTTTGAGTCCTGGAAGGAAAATCAAGGAAACGGCCATATTGGGAGAATCACAATCACGGCTCTGATCAAGTCTTCTTGTTGTTGTCTTCACCTATTGCTGAGGTGTGTAGAGAATAAATGCAAAAAGTGTCTTTTCTCAAAAGATATCCATAGCACTTGGTCTCTGGGTGGTCAGGGGAATGAACACCAGCAAAATAGAGAAATCTGAGCTATGGAAGGAGGGGTGCCAGTCCCCACAGCAGCCACAAAGAGAAATGCGGATGGAGTGGCCACTTACCTCCTGAGGAGCTAGTCCCTCAGACTGCTGTGTTGCTCTAAAGCCGTTTCCTTCATTCTCTTTTATTTTCAGATGTTACTGTCACTTAAAGTCCATTTCCAGGAAAAATTAGATGTAGGGTGAAAAGGAGAGAACTGACCGCTGTTGACAGTCGCCAACTGTCCTTTGTCTGTGACTTTCCAGAGATGAGGTGGAAGGAGATGTGTGTGCAATAGCAGAGTGTGGAGCTGAGGTGGGGAGTCTCAAAGAGGAAATAAATGTTGGTGTAGCTTCAGCATGTAGCAATTGCTACATTCTGGGTTTCCACCCAGCAGTGAGGCACCTGATCAGACCAGGTGTCTGGACCAACATGGAGCTTACAGATCTGGTTCTTTGGGGTGGGGGGTGGGGGCGGGGGGGGAGGGGGCGCCTGGGGCTCACTCTGTTAAGTGGCTGCCTTTGGTTCAGGTCATGGTCCTGGGGTCCTGGGATCAAGTCCCATGTCATAAGGCTCCCTGATCAGTGGTGAGTCTGCTTCTTCCCCTGCCCCTCTGCCCCCCTTGTTCTCTCTCTTTCTCTAGGGGAAAAAAAAAAAGCTCTGGTTCTTCTGCTTGAGCAGATCCTTAGGGGGCAGCTGCAGGCTGAGCCAGGCTTAGCAGACAAGAGCTGTTTATCTGATAAATTTTGGAGTTTCAGCTCATTGATTTACTCAGGATAAACAAGAAGATTTACTTAGGAACACTGACACATTCTTCTTCAAAGAATAAGCGATTCAGCCAAATAGCAGATAAAATGATCTCAAAATTCTACATGCATTGAGATCAATATAGAACTAATGGATAAGAAACCATTATTTTGGATAATATCTGTTGAACATGTTAGCGGTTTGGATTGGTTTAATCTTGTGTTATGATTTTTATGTGTTAAAAAGATTTTATTGATTTATTTGATAGAGAGAGACAGCAAGAGAGGGAACACAGCAGAAGGAGTGGGATAGGGAGAAGCAGGCTTCCGGCTGAGCCAGGAGCCTGATGCTGGGCTTGATTTGGGGCTTGATCCCAGGACTCTGGGCTCCTGACCTGAGCTGAAGGCAGATGCTTAACGACTGAGCTACCCAGATGCCCATGACTATTTTAATCTGTAGAAAATCTGAAGTATACTTATGAGGTTATCCTGTCCGCCCCCCCCCCCCCAATTCCAGTAGCATTTGAATCTGAGTCTTGCACTGTGTCTTGATCTCTCCATCGTTCTGTGAAAAAGAAGAAATGGTAATGGACTCCCCTCAACAGGTTGTTTGAATGAGAGCTCAAGACTCTAGAGTTCTGGCAGTATGGTTTTTGTTTCTACTCCTTCCAATTCCCCCCACCCACCCCTTACCAGAATTTACATCTGAACGTGTGTTCTTTTCAAGGAAGACAATAGAAATGGGAATGTTCATTGATTTGACTTAACTCTGATAGTCATTGCTGCTCTGAAAGAAAAGTGCAGTAATATCCCCAAAAGAGTGTTTGTCCCTCAGAAAATAACTATGAAAATTAACTTGAGTTATGCTTCTTCAATGAGGCATAAAGCAGTTCACAGTATGTTCCCAGTATGTTCCCTTCCAAAGAATGCTGAAGGGGAAACAGAGATGTTGGATATTATGCGGTTTTCTGTCTTTGGGCTTTGTTTACTCCCTTTTCCCACCAAACTATGACAAAAGGAAGCCTACACTCACTTTCCGTTTACATTTCAACCCATAATTTGCCTTCTCCCTTAAACTCCCTAACATCCCCATACCTAACATTGTGGACTCATCAAGGCCACTCAATCTCCTCATTTGTCAAATCCACTGTGAACACCCACCAGACCCCAGCTTTCTTCTGTATCTCCATGCTATTCAGATTCTTAGCTTCTAAAATTCACTCCTTCCTGGGCTTCTCACAGTCTCTCCTTGGTCTACTCTAACCTTTGTGCCATTATTCCTCAGTCTTCTTCTAGAACTGTTACTGCTCTTTCTTCTTCCCTCTTATTTTTTTGTGACCTTACTCTTACCTCCTTCCACTTTTTAAAATTCTGCATAGACTCCCCCAGAGGGTCCAATTCATATCCTTGGCTTCACCCACCACCATTATGACTCCTAAATATATCTCCATTCCTGAGCTCTGTCTTGAGCATGAGACTCCAATTTCCAGTTGTCTACTGTGCATTTCCACCCATGAGACCAAAGCCTTCTCAAATTTATATATCCCAGACCTGGCTTGTTCTACTTCTCCCTACTTCTGCCCAAATTAGCCGGTATGTCACTTACAACAGGTACAGTTATCTTGGTGCCCAATCATAGCCTGTTATGCCTCAGATGCATTTCTTGTCAATCTTGGCAGGCTCTTCTGTAACCTGGTTTCTGGCTTAGTTGGCCAATGTGAAGCCCTTGAGGGAGACTGGAGGGTGAGAGTAGAGGGGAAACCAGGGAATTACACACATCTACATGCTCATTCCACCTGACTATATTTAGAATGGTTTCTGTTTTCTTCATTGGCCCCAAATGAAACCCCCTCCTTCTCACCCTTCAAATCAATCATGCTCTCTCCTCCCTCCTCATTCCATCCTATTGAGTTACTGTTGGTGTTCATCATTTCTCTCTTACATTTTGGTGATAAAATTTATGTCCCTTAAGTTACATCTCCTCATCTAATCCATTCTCTACACACTTGCAGAATGAGTCGTGACGATAATGAGATGTTACTCTCTTCTTGAAAACTAAAACTGATTGCTATCTTCAATGGAAAATCAATCATAAGTAGCCCTTTTAGAACAGATCGCCATACCTTGGAGCATGTCATTGTGCAACTTGGCAACAACTGATTGGCCCAAGGATGTCACCTGAAGGGAACAGACCTAAAGGATATGGAAAGAACAACTGGCCTGAGGTAGCCTGGCAGAGAACTTTGCTCATGACCACCAATATTGCATAATGACTGGTCAGCTTAATTAGATCCTTTGGAAATTTTAAATGAGAGTCAGAGGCCCGGAGAGCGGAGAAAGAGAAGAAACACAAAATCAAGGTGTAGAAAACCGTGAGGCAGCAGAAACGATGATACTCCGAGGGTTAGGAACAATAGGTGGGTAGCAATAGGAGTAGCAGTTATAAGCTCAGTGGAATGAAGTATCTGGGACAGAATCTAGAATCAAGAGGAGGATGGCATCAGGGTTGTTGCTGGATCATGAGCGCAGGTGTGAGTGGATTGGGGAGATGTGACCATTCATCCTTTGATTCCTATAGCTCCCATTTCTCCTTAAATAAATTTCCGTCCATAAACTTTACATTTCTTTTCCTAACAACCATATCCCACCCCTATTCATCATGTGTTTGACAAAACAGATGCTCACAAGGCTCACCTGAGGTATTTGGAAAGTTTAGGAAATGCTTTCTTTCCACTTCAGACTTTCATAGTGTCAAGTTCTCCATGATCTTGCCTCTTGTCTCTAACAGCAGCTGAGTCTAGAGTTGTCCTCCTCAAAGAAATGGTGGAAGAGTATGGGTACATTGCTCTCAGACAACAATATAAACACAGGTGATTGTTCTTTGGGACTAGCAGTAATCCAACCGTGCTTTGTTTTCTCATGACTCCATGCTTTTCCATGTACTTCTCCAGGTGCCTATAATGGCCTGGAGAAAGGAGGTCTCTTTCACTTAGAATGTTTATACTCTTTACAACTCAATGAAGATATTGAAAACTTGTTTCACCATCTCTCTCCTTTACTTGCCCCCAGCAGACAGGAATACATTTTGCCTCTGCCCTTCTAATACTTGCACAAACTTATTGTTTTGAAATCTGTTTACTTGTCAATCTTTCTCATGAGACTGAGCAACTATAGGACTAAGATTCCAACTAGTTCTTTCTTTTGTGGCCCTGCTTGGAGTAGACAAAAGGTCTGCAAGAAATTAATACATTCATTGGACGAAAGCTTGTCTAATTTATGGGAGACCTCAGGAATCCAAGGTCATATAGAGGAAAGAAAGCTGGAGTCAAATTGTGGATCTGCCTCTGGTTATTTATGTAATCGCAAAGTATCTCAACTTCTGTGCCTGATTTTCCATGTCTGAAATGTGGTTAGATGTTTAAGGGTTTGGCTCAGTAACCTCTGTGGTTCTTTACAATACAGTAAATGTGTCTCAAGACTGACCCTGGGATTTCGTCCTACTCACACTCCTGCTAGACTCAGGCAGAGGCAAATGGCAGCCACACTGGTAGGGTTAAATATCTGGTGACTGAGTTCATGTGCATGGCTCTTTGTGCTGTTGCTGCTTGGCTTTGTGGAATGGAGAGAATTGTTATTTATTACACAGAAACTTTTTCTACATAATCAAGGTCGGCTTCCAGATGTGGATAACATAAATCGTATCAATCTGAAGGCAGATCCCCATAGTTTTAATTTCAAATATGTAAAGCCAACTATGTTCAGTAAAGGAAGCCTTGAAAGACAAAATTCTTCAGGCTACCATGCTCAGGAAAACATTTATTTTTATCAAATTCAAAGACAAGAGAGGACAGCATATAAAATTGATTTTATTTCATACACATATAAACCAAATATAAAACTAGTTGAGCTAACAGATCTAGGTTAGATAAAATTCTCTAAACAGATTATATAAAACACAATATTGGCAATCATCATTTCTTATATCCTTCTCATCTATCACAAAACTTTGCCATTGGCATAATTGTGTTATCACTGGAAAACTCCTTTATTTTATCTTTGACAGCAATAGTATGAAATAGAAATGGAAAAATAAGAAATATATCTCTATTCTGAAAAAAAAAATTAAACAACAAATCTGTACTTCTTTGCTTGTCCTTGCAAAGACACAGAACTAGCAGAATAAAGTTCTGGAATATCCAAAATACATACAGTTACCACATGAAGTTCTATTTCAGGAACAGATTTTTTGGCAGGAAGGGATGCATGACTCCTCCCTGACACTCCACAAACAGTTACTCATGAGTCAAATAGAAGGATTTGGCTCCTCTGCTGACAGTTTCTTGACATGTTTGCTCCCCACCCTCACAATTACAGGCCCTGATTTCAGAGATTAGGGACCATAACTAGTCTCCTAAGAGAGCCCTTTGTCCTGTCTTGCCCCATGCTCCCTCCTTCCTCTATACTTTTGGGAGTTACCTTGCTGAACTCAAACCTCCACTGTCTGTTCAAAAAATCCAAACTTCTTGGTCCGCACAAAACTTGTACCCACCTGATCTTTGCTCTCTTTTTCCAACACCTCTCCTCATCAGCCTTGCTCCACGCTAGCCTGTGAACCACTTGCCTATACCTGACTGCCCCATGCAGTTCCATGCTTCAGTCAATGAACAGTTGAGTGCCTCCCACTTGGGTGCTAGGTAAGGAATGGGTAGTTTTCCAGCATTCGCTCATACTGTTCCTGATACATAGAATGTCCTACCCAAATCTGTCCCCTTGGAAAACATCCTATGTTTCCAAGTCCCAGTACACAGTCCCTATAATTTTGGCCCTATCGGTTAAAACTAACCAGGTCATTTTCTGTGCTTTACACCAGCTCTATTGCAGTCTTACTGCTTCTGTCAATGAGGCCCTAAACTTTGAGATCCACGTCTCCTTCTTTTCATTCCTATTACCTGCCTAGTACTGGAGACATTATTTCATCTTAGCCCCAGCTAGTTCTTTGGCCTTCATCTACATATGGCAACAAAACAAGCACCAAAAAGCTGCCTTAGACACTACTTACCATTTCACAAGTTAGAAGGGAAATTTAGAACTGTAAGGGACTTGCAGAATCCTAAGGATGAATCTTAAGTAATGAAGTCCAGAGACATTCATCAGAGACACGGGAATGGCTCAGTTTCTTCCACAACCACACATCAGGGATCTGTGCTTCTTCTACGTTGTTAAGCAACTCATCAAACTGAGCACAACAAAACTTTCCTTTGTCCTAAGTTCAACAGATTCTAGTGTTGTGGAGTACTGGATAAATGCTTCCTACCAGTTTCCTCTTCCTGTAAATAGCAGAACACATCAGTGTGATAAAATCACCTCATACTACTTCTCAGCCTAATGCTAGCATTGCCTACTTCTGATTTCTCTGACCTTCAGGGAGATTTCAATGCTTCTTCCTCTGTATTCCCAGAGCACTGTATACACTCTGATATGGGTAGTTCAAA
The DNA here is from genome assembly GCF_963455335.1 of Martes martes. Taxonomy (NCBI): domain Eukaryota; kingdom Metazoa; phylum Chordata; class Mammalia; order Carnivora; family Mustelidae; genus Martes; species Martes martes. The sequence continues at coordinate 84,133,643 of NC_137889.1, forward strand.
AGTAATATTAATTCTAGACCCTGAAAATTACAACAGGTCAGTGCCTGGCGTATAATGAGCACTCAAATGAATGAGGAATTGGATCTTACTTTAAGGATATGAAGTAAGACTAATTATGTTAATTCTAACTTTAATACTTCCCTTAGCATTTAATAAGGAATTATTATCTGTGAACACAGATTTAACATCAGGCAGTGGTTTTTGCTACCTGACATACTGAAGTCTACAAAAAAAGCATTTATTTAGGAGGACACCATATGTTTAAAAAATCAATTTATTTAAACAGTTGCTACAAAGGTAATATACAGTAAGGGAAAAACCACTAGTACAATGGAGTTCTCATAGTGGTCGCTTTCATGTACACATACTTAAGATAAATTTAAGTGGTTGGAATAGGCCCAGATAACCTTTATTCTGTGGTGTTGCCATTTCGTGTTTTGACTATTTAAAACATTTTAAGTGGTTAAACACAAAGTTTAATTATTATTATTTTTTCATTATTTATTTTACAGAGAGAGAGATCACAAGTAGGCAGAGAGGCAGGCAGAGAGAGAAGGGGAAGCAGGCTCCCCACCGAGCAGAGCGCCCGATGCGGGACTCGATCCCAGGACCCTGAGATCATGACCTGAGCCAGAGGCAGAGGCTTAACCCACTGAGCCACCCAGGTGCCCCAAAGTTTAATTATTATTAAACTCCAACTGAATTTGTTGTAAATTAGTGGTAGTAAAACAACAGTTACACTAAAATCTGCTCTTAAATTTGTTCTGATTAGATCACTGAGTAACCGACTCGACTTCCCCGTATCACTCATTATGTGACTCATTATCTTGTGATTCTTGATAGCTTATAAAGCAATTTTAATACTTGAAATGCAAGTCTAGTTGTGGCCTAGTTTTTATAATTTGGTAATTCTACAAAGTATTTGAATGCTGGCTTTAACAGTGCTACATCTCAACCGTGATATTAAGACAGCCTCAGTGTAATCGATTTACACACTTGGTGGCACTAAGACACTCAGAAATTACTTCTAACAGTAATTTCCTTGTGGCATCCTTCTTTTAAGGATGGAAACTATACTTTGCAATGAAATGAATAAATCTGTTAGAAGACAAATCTGAGGACTTTTAAAAATTATACAGTACATTAGTAAGTGCTTTAAAAGGTAAACCATCCAATGACATACATATATGAAAGTTATACTGTGGATGCAAGGTCATAAGAAAACAGACTAAACTTGTTTTTACATCACTTCTACAAATGCTCTCTGGTAACCACACTGTATTATAAAGCAATCAAGAACGTTCGTCTCTCATCAGTCTGTGTATATGTGGACATTTGCATATTTAATTGGCACATACACTCTCCAAGTATCCAAATTACTTCAATCCTATATCCTTTTAACTCTCAGAGTGGTTTAATGTCACCACAGTGACACATAAAAGGAAAAAAAATAACAAATGCCAAGCTTCTGGGTAAGTAAATCCAAATCAAATTGTTCAACTGATGCTATACTAGCTTATTTCTGCAGGAAAACATAGGTTTCTATAGTTCTAGTAAGTTACTTTATCATTAAACTCCAACTTTACCAACACGTTTCAAGTAATGAAAACACTTTTGGCTTATTGGGAATTACATATAATGCATGAAAAAAAAAGGATTATGGTTTTTTGTTTTTTTGGTTTTTTACCATCATCAAACATGTTTTCATCTGAACAAGGGAAATTCTTTTAGTTTAATGTAAGGTTTTCAATGAAACAGAATAAATTTACAATGAAGTTAGTGGGCTCATTCAGTAAGTCTTCTAATCTTCAAATTCAGGCTTAACGGAGAACCATGATTACAGGAGAAAAAATAATCTCCTGTGGCCATCATCTTACTGGCTGGTTCCCTTGGAAGGATGAATTCTATCACAAGTTGCCATGTTTCCAAGATCTGCACAGGGCTTTAAAATGAAACTGCCTGAGAAGATTGAGAAAGCCTTTGTTCTTGGGCTTACACAGTAAGCACTTTGCATGATTCTTAGTCACATTTTTATCCAGAACACAGTGTTACAGGTCACATTTTTCTTGACGATGCGTATACTGACTTGTGCTCTATAAATATAAACATATTTACACACAGAATACACACACTGACACGGGGATATGAAGTTAGCCAGCCATCCATAAGAAGAATGGGATAAAAATTGCAGGAAGGGTAGTATATGATGCCAAGCCCAGACAGAATATAGATGCCAATCCCAAGACCGCTGAAGCGAGAACACTTCTCTGATCACGGATAATTATCTTCACATTCTCACAGAACTAGAAAATAAAATTTAAGAATATTAGAAAAGGGGCTGAACCTAAGAAGAATCACATATACCAAATAGTAAAGCATAATTTTTTCACCTATTTTTCTGTCTAACAGAAAAACTAGAATTTCTCTTAATGACTTTGGAAAGAACTTAAGATGTGAGTAGTTCCGTTTCTTGGTTCCATATCCCATAAGTGACTGAAATGATGCTTCAGGCAACGAGGTTCATAATGACAATTTCTAAATACAGAATTTTTATAGAAAACTACAGAGAATGTAACCATTTAAAAGTTATTTGGGATTAAAGATTAAAACTTTAAACTGCCTTTCAATAACAATAACATTCTAAAATTACATAAGCATAGGAATCTCTAATCTTGAGTGATAAAATTTAGCTTATTATTATTGGTGAATTCAATTCCTACAACTCACATTTGAAAATTTGATGATACCAGTGAAAATGTTCTTCATAAGTCTCAAAATCTAAAGGCATAGAAAGTCTAATTTTTTTGGTCATATCCCATTCCCTGAGTAAATTAAATTCAATCAATTATGTGACATAAAATTGGCTGCCAGAGATAAATAAATGCCTCTGAGAAAAGCATTCTTCTAATATGCGAAATTGTTTTTCTTTAAAAACTTAATGCACTCAGAAGAGATGGCTTATGTTTGAGTCCTGGCTCAACTCTTATCAGCTCCAGTAAATCTCATGTAAATCATTTAACTTGTCCAGACTACCCTCTTCTCCTCCATGGGAATAAGGAGGTTGTTGTGAGGATCAAATAAGATCTTTAATGTAAAAGTACTCTGTATTCTTCTACATGCTGCATAAATGTAAGGCATTATGGTGATTATTATTACTGCTATATCTGTTGACAATTATCTCTACCTCATCACTGTCTGGGCAAAATTTATCAATGAACTGCTTTTATGTGTGACTTTCACTACTCGTACTAGTTTTAAGCTCCTTTTCTAGACATGACATTGTATATGCTTTGAGGGTGTCCTATACAGTCCTGGACAGCTAGGTTTCTAAGTTCTTAATGGACAGAGTATACAAGCCCAATATATTTTAATGCACTACCTTGACTGTAAGGTTGTCGCTATCCATACTTTTATACAACTTCTAGACAAATACAAAACTTCCTGTTAGTTATCCAGATGCTGTTTTTCTTACATGTCAAACAGATGATTTGTCTCTTTCTGCTGAACAAAACACTGACCACAAATATACAATCTTAAAGTGGTGAGGATCAAACTAAATGAAGTTTTCAGGACAATGGGAAAAGTGCTTGGCAAATAATGGGAAGATATGCATTTAGGTAAATGAGTAAGCTGTCTCCATACAGTTATGTTCTTTTGTCTTTTTCCCCAATAATTGTTAATTAAGGAAAACGGAATCATTGTGGACTCCTTTCCCCAAAAGCAGATTTTTCTCAAGGAGTATCTTATTTCTAATGTCCTGTTCTTGTTCACTTGGCCATTAGCCCAGAATGCATCTCTAGTCTAGTGGTGCTCAACAGGAGGAAATGTCCTGCATTGCTAGAAGGTGTTAAGAAGCCTGTAGGGCACTTTCTGAGCATTGAAACCCCAGAAATTAAAAGGGGCATTTGCGTTAATTTTTTTACAATGAAAAGCATTACCAGCAAATAAAAAAAAAAAAGAGTTGAAAAAGCATAAAGCATAGTAATAGTAATTAAAGGGCTTTATAGTTTACCAAACACTGAAATTGTTAATAGTAATATAAAACTCCCTTAATTTTATGTTTTCTAAACTTGTTAAAAAGAGCTTCACGCTACAAAAAAGCAAAATGTTTTCTTCCAATTTATTTTCCAATTAGTTGCAGCGCTTTCATGAGGGAAAGTGCTCTTCAGAGTGTTTATAAACTCACATTTAACTAAGAGACAACTTGCAACTCGCAGTGTTATGCTTACAATTGTCTACATAGATGGAGAACCCAGCAATCAGACCCTGCGTCAAGTAATTCCTTACATCTCTGAGAAGAAACCAGTCCTCCTTCAGTATTAATGACCTACTTCTCTCAAGGCATGTTCAAAAAAACAGTTCTTAGAATTGGAAAATTTGGGATGGGATTTTTTTTTTTTTCCCCAGGAAATCTACTCTGGCCAAATTGTTTGTTACACCATTCAAAGTGGAGACAAAAACTCAGTTTCACAAGAGGTGCTATGCAGCAACAGCAATTAAAACACTCCTTCACTTCTGTAAAACCTTACAAAGTTTCCAAAGATGAAAAACTACTCCAGCTAGTTATTTATGCAGACTAAATTTTTTACTACCTCAAAAAAAGCACTTTTTTTTTTTTTTTTTTTTGGTCAAAATATAGAATACAGTGCTATATGTGTTCCATGAAAGGGTAACTCCTAATTACTGGATAGAAATACTGTTTTTCCTTAGAGAAAGAATTTGCTTGGTTCCTAAGTAAATCTGGCGTGTTTCCTTTTGTACACTTTTGGAGCCAGTGTTTGCAAATGTAGTGAAGTTCATTTCTAATCAGGCCTGGACTGGAGCTGTGATTCTTAAATCATTGCACATTGCTCTAACTATATTTTTATTTTACTTAGAAAAGAATTCCTAGCTTGAGTCTGGTGTAGCTCGATAAATAACCTATCAGGAGTTTCATATACCAGTGTATAAAAAGCATAGAATTTGTATGTTCTGCCACAGACGAGAGAAAGATTTTTCCATATGGTCAAAAAATTCATCAAGATGTGGAGCAATACAAAATCAGTTGCATGGACTCATCCTTTTGGTCCACAAAGTATCTAAACATGAAGGCTAAAATGTGAAGCTCATTAGGTGATGGCCCAGGTTTCACTTAAGAGTGAACATTAACAATAACCTCTTTAACAACTACAGCAAAGGCTGAGAAAGCATCTAATTGCAAAAGCAGTTGCAGGCTTAGAAAGTCAACTATCTTTAAGTTAAGAGGTTTCAAAAGGAAATAAAAAATCTATCCCCTCCACCCCTTTGGATTTGTGAGTAATTTAATCATTGTCAATGCTAATACTGGTTTTATTTTTAAGTGCCCATAAAAATTACAACATTGAATGGACCTTCTTGAAAACCAATTGTTTTGACCTTTGAGGAACCTATAAACAATCCCACCTTTGGAGCTAAGGGTTGAAGGATGCCTAACAATGAGGAAGTCTAGATGGGGATTAAAGCCTTCAAGAAAAAGAATTCAGAATACCAAGGAAATAACTTCTTTGAAGCCAGACACAAGAATAAGGGATATACCGGGGAGGTCTTCCTACTGGGAATTATGATAGTTTATATTAAGCAAAGGGAATTCACTGTGCAGCTTACAGACGGAGAAACCTGCATGGTTCCTTAATTTTAAAGGCACAACAATTTATACACAGGGTTATAGATAAAATACAAACCATGAACGCCTTTCTTCGATTGCAATTCTTGGGAAAATTTGCAAGCACACAACGACAGATTTTCTCTTAACCCCACCCCCCCCAACTCCACCTGCCCTTTTGTCATTTCGACGACGCTGGGTGGACACCCTGAGGACCTCTGCAGCAATAACTGGGTAGATTTGGAATCGCTGGCAGCGGGGCCGTATTTCCACACTCTTTAACCACGCATTTTGAGGTTACCTTGCAAGGGACAACGCTATTTATTTACTTGGCCTCCTTCAGGAACACCAGAGACCGTTACTCATTCTAGAACTCAATCCCTGACCCCAGAGCATAGAAAAAAGTTAGAGATGGGAAAGGGGTCCCCACCGAACGCACGGGCGAGTCACACGTGTACCTTGTCCGCCTGGGGGCTGATCGGGGTGCCGAATCTGCAGTAGGTTACGAAGTGCTCACAGTTGTTCCAAAGTAGGCTGTAGGGAGTCATGCCCAGCAGCTTCTCGGCCCTCTGCGCCACCTCTTCGTTGAGCAGCGCCTTCTTCTTGAGGGACTTGTCCAGGTGATTGACCAGGATGTCGGCTCCATAGGCGAAGTCCTCCACTGTGTCCACGCGGATGCTGGCTACTCTGCCAATGACGCCCAGGATGAGACGCTTATTGGAGACCACCTTCTGCGTGAGCCCCTTGTCGTTGGTCAGGGCCAACAGGATGTCGGGCATCATGTGGGCAACACGGTTGTCGCCCAGGTAGATGCCGTAGTGGGTCAGGTGGGTCCGGGGCACTTCCAGCACGTCGCCGCGGAGGAAAGAGCTGATCTCATAGAAATTATTCCTCGCCTTGTCTTCGGCCGGGGTGCCCGAACTGAAGAGCTTAAAGTTGGAGATGAGGAGCAGCTTCTCCAGCAATTGGGACAGCGCCTCCAGCATCGGGTTCTTCATCCTGCAGGGGAAAGGCAGCGTTGGGGGGGACCGCAGCCGGTCGCGCACGGGCCGGGGTAGGTGAGCTCGCCGGACTGGGGCGCTGCGCTGCTGCTCACCTGCAGGCCGGCGGCCCAGTGCGCGGGGGACTGCAGCTACCTTGAAGGGGGAGCGAAAAGGAAAGGAGAGAATCCTGGAGACTGGCTTGGCCGCCCCGCCCTGGGGACTGAGAATAATGGGGACCTGATCGCGGCAGACCGCGGGGACAGTGGGACCGGCGCTGAGAGCAACAATCCACGAAACCCACCTGCGGGCCGTGCCGGGGCGCAGGGCCGCGCGCGGAGCTCTGGACTGAAGCCTTCTCTGAGGCCTTTTATCCCAGTCAAGGGGGCGGGGCCGAACGCCGTCACAGACCCTACGACAGCGCTGATTGGGCCCCGGCTACCAGCGCAGCTCGCCGCGAGGGGCGCGCGGGACCCCGGGTTCTTTGGAAGGGGGCTGGCGGGCCCCCTGGGTGCAGTGTTCTTTCTGGAGACCCGATTCCAGATGCAGGTTCCCCATTAGCACTCGCGACCCAAGCTCTTGCATCCTCTAAGCGGCCGTTTAGAGCAGTGGCGGAGGCACTGCAGGGCAAAAGTTTCTGCACCTGTCTGGACTGGGCGTATTCTGGGCTCTTCGAGAAAGTTTTCGGTGGAAAAGTCCCCTCTGGAGAGATTTCTGAGCCGAACCACCTCCCTCTAAAGGGTTGGATACCCAGAGACCTCGGCTTATTAAAGTGTTTGCATTTCCTCTGCGAAGCGTGCGCCTCTACAAAGCCTGCGGATTCCTTCCTAAATTCCCCGGAGACCTAGTCCCACGCGCCGCGGGTCTTCGTCCTCCCTTTTACATGCCCCGAATCCTTTTTGCTCTCAGTTGGCGCGCGGGTCGTCTAGGGACCCGCGAGTCCAGGTCCCGCGCTCTGGCGATTGGAACCCAAGGCACCTCTGCGCTCGGACGCACCAGTGACCGTTGAGCGCGCGGCTCTCAACCGTCAGCAGAAAAACGGCGAAGCCCCCAACGACCGCCTGGAAAGCCAGATTAATATCAAGTTTATTCCTCCGACTTCAGGGTCAGATGGACCCTGCGTGGTTTCACCCAACAAGACGTTGCCGCTTTCAAAGCGCAGCCGCCCGGAGTGGGCAAAGTACAGATATGGCACTGCTTTCCTTGCCAGAGCGCCTGCAGCGTGACCCAGGCGCAACCGCGAGGGTGGTCCCCTGGAGCAGCCGGATGAGGGAGCTGTAGACTCGAGGTCCGCGCCAGGCTCACGCGGTGTCCCAACCCTGCTCGGAGTTCGGTGCTAGTGCATTATGTAAATGCTTAAATTCCGCAGACAAAGGCCACAATAGAGAGCCTCGGTTGGCTCCACAAAGCTGCCCAATTCCGGGCTAATAGGTTTTTTCGGGAAGCAGATTCTCCGCTCGCCTGGGGGAAGAGGCTGGCTGTGGATGATGGATGAAGGGCCATTCATCTTACCTGGAAGATGAAGGGGACCATGGAGACCAGGCGGGGAGGAGGCTGGCTCCCAATTATCCTCGGAGGCCCGGCCTTTGCTCCCACCCCGGGTCTGCCATCAGCGTCCTGCCCCAGTCGTCCCGTTTGCCAGTGACTTTTTTGTTCATTTTACAAATGATCCCGAATCACATTATAGTTCCAGCAAAGAGAAGAAAACTCCATTTCCCACAACCGAATCGAAAGCAGACGATGGAGAAGGGGAGACAGGCAGTGCACTGAAAGTTTAAATCGTTTATTTCCCCCAGTCTGCCCCCCAAAATTTAAAGCGCAGAAGTACGCAGCTGCCAAAATTAATCAAACACCCGCGCGCGTGGTCGTTTGTTAGCTTCCAGCCGCACACCAGCTCAGCGGCTGGATTTTAAAATCTGGGGTCTGTGGAAATTCTTAAAAATCTGATCCAGATCTCGGCGCACACGTTAAACTGCAGATCGCACGTCTGAACACTCTAGTCTGGTACAGTTCTAAGAAAGCGTAGATGCCGGAACCTCCAGTGTCAGGAGCCAAACGGCTGGGCGAGATCAAAGGGGACTTAGTAATTAGCGATTTCCGTCTCTGGCGGTCACTAATGCGGCTTATTAACGCCTACGACTAACTCCACCTGGGAAGTTTGCGCAGACAAAAGTACGGAGAACTACAGAGAACTCTTTCAGAGCAAAAAATATTAAGGAGAAATCACCTCTAGACCTTCAATAGCCTCATCCCCCACAAGGGGTTTTGTTAAATATACGCAGTGCCAAGCTGATTTGCGTTTCCCCTGCCCCGCCTGAAGAAATTCGGCCCTGGGTAACCCAAAGGAGGCTGCAGAACATTTCCATTTGCCGTGTTTTTGAAGTCTGAGACCTCTTAAGCGGGGAGCGGTTAGGGAAGATTAGGCAGCTTCTCAACTGAAAAAATGCAGCGTCCTCCAATGAGCTCTTGCTGGCTCAACTGATTTGCCCTCCCCATGGTAACCCTACTTTACAAAAGGCAACTCTCAACGTTCTCAGACTTGTATATATTTTTTGTGGCTGAGCAGTCCGTTTCTGATTGCTCCCTTAGAGGCACACTTCAAAAATATGTTTATATGCTAATAGTCACACTCCCACTCATAGACTGCATCAATATTAGCTAAACTGGGAAGGGAAAATGCTGTTAGAAGGAAAGGCCCACGAAAAATCTGATATTCAAAATTTCTCCTTGGGGTTGCCTGAGTGGTGCAGTCTGTTAGGCATGGGACTCTTGGTTTCTGCTGAGGTTGTAATCTTTGGGTCCTGAGATCTAACCCCAGTGTGGGATCTGCTTAAGGCTCTTTCTCTCCCCCCTCCCCACCCCCGCACTTTCTCTGTCTCTCTAAAATAAATAAATCCTTTAAAAAAAAAAAATTCTCCTTCCTTAAACCAGAAATCATTCACTTAGAACAACCCCATGGGTTGCTAGAAAGATCTCTTGTTTTCCGGATTGTACGAAAGTCAGCTACATTCAACAAGCATCCATGTGCAAATGCCTTGAATGCATTCAAATGGGTCACCAAGTCTGGCCTGGGAATTCTAAAAGAGCTGAGGCTTTCCAGGTCAACACACAGACTTCACTGAAAGGTTCACGGACTCTGACCTCAGTTACCACTTCCCTATTCCCCCAGTAGACAGAACAACCCCACCTGTGGTTCTCAAGCCTGGGTCCATTTCTCCCAGCGGTACAGGCCAAGACTGTGTTGGGTTTCTGTGCAAAGGAGGTTGAAATTGGGCCTCATAAAGCCCACCTAACTTGTGGGCTTCATCTTGGAGCCCTTGGGTCCCTGAGAGCCCATCATGGGTCCCAGGAGAAAGAGGTCCCACTCTCAGAGACAAGGTGCAGAGTCCAGTGGAAATCTGGAAGGCCAACAGATTTCCGGCCTGCAAGTTTCTTGCATCTGGAGCCTCCCTGTTCCTCAGAGAAGTCTTTAGAGTAGAGAATATGATCACAAAATTCTGTGCTTCCTATGTGCTGGGTCCTGAAGTAAGCTTTTTCTCACTTCATCCTCATTACCCTGTGAATTAGCATCTTCATTTTACACAGGAAGAAACTGAGGCTTATAATTTTGCCTCCATCACTGTGCTGGTGTGGATCAGGACTCATCTACAGGTTTCTTTGCCCCGAGGTCCATCACCACTGGGGAAGGACTGACCTTCCATCAGTTTGTCCACCTGTCATCCATTCATTTATTAAGTACCTGCTCCGTGGCTGGTGCTATGCTTGCCTTGAAAATTCAATGAAATACCTAACCCTAAACCTAGATCCCATGCCTTTTCTTTTTAATTTGGACTTCATTTCCCTGCTTCTCTAGTGCCATGGGGGTTTAATTTTTAGCATCAGTTGTTTTCCTGTAGTGGTAAGGAAGGTCTGATGAAGATTCTGGTTAATAGTCTTCCCTCATCAGGAAAGCCCCAGCACTTGAGTGACCATGTAGTTCCACACCCTCCTTAGACATAGGTGTTCGGGGTCTTGTTCAGGGGCACGGGCTCAGAAGCAGAACCTAGTTTATCCCAGACTTCTCACCTCTTACACCTTCTTTCCCCTGGTCCCTAAGCCTGACGAATTTGGTTTTCTAAACTTCATGCATCAAAATTATTGCCCTTCTTTAGCATGATTTTGTTGTTGTTCTTAGATTTTTTAAGATTATTAAATTTGGGGACACATAAATAATGATAATCCTACCATTTGTTTTTCTTCTGAGCTATCCTTCTGCCTTCATTTTACTTACAAATGCTCAGGTCTGGCCCCATGGACACAGAGGCCCTAACTGGTTAATTCTAAGGGAGTGGGGAGAATAAAGGCTTTGTGCACTTTCCTCTGGAAGCAGGGGAAAAAGAACAGATTCCTTTTCATGGAGATTCCACACTCAGTGCTACCTAACTAGAGTGTTAGTAATCAATCAACCTCCTGGGAGGAAGACTTCCTTCCCCCAGCTTCCTTCCTGGTTGGCCAGCACCTTAGTATGAGGGCCTCAGACCTGCCTATTGTCTTTAGAAAGATTAAAGGCTGCAGTTCCAGCCAGACAGGATTTAGGGGTTTTTTTGTTGTTGTTGTTGTTTACTTGTTTTTTTGTTTTGCTAACCATAAAATAAGAAGATTGAGCAAAAAACCAAGAATGTGTATTTAATATCAAGAATCAGGACTCAAGTAAGTACATCTTCATATAAATGAATAACAGGTTGAGGCAGCTGTGACATGGAGGAAGGAGGCAAAAATCCCAAGTTCAGGCCTTATAGTGCCATTTACAGCTAAATGAATTCAGACAAGTCACTTGTCATCTCTGAGCCTCAATGTCATCTTTCTAAAATAATATTTTAAAGGGATGCTTGGAGGATTAAACACCATCAAATATGCCATATCACTATATAAACATTCATAACATAACATGTTGTCTATCATACGATTTGTATTATTCTTCAGAGAATCAAAGTAAGGCAGGGGTGCTTTTCCTCTTTGCTGTAACAGTACAGCTATCCAAGAGCGCAGTGTCGATGAAGGATATGCTTTTGCTCAGAGACCCCTCCTGATGACTCGGCCCAGAGCCACGAGGGTGAGAAGAAAGTAGGCACATAACTGTTCTGGAGTTGAGTGCAACCACAGAGGGACAGTCAGTAGACAGTGGGCCTAGGGAGAAGCACACTGGGGAGATCCGGAAGCTTCCACAGAGCTCTGCTCCTCCAGCTGCTCGCCACCAATGAAGCCGTTCATAATTTATAAGAACAGAGATAAAGGCCAGTCTTTTCTTTGAAGATGACTCTCAAGACATACATAACCCCCAGATGTCCATGTTTGAAATGATCCAATGACATAATACCAAGGAATGACTAAAAATTGCAAGACGCCCCACGACATGTAAAATACATTTCATTTCAAAATACAAATGATAAATGGCAAACTATGTGACTTCTTAGTAACTTCTTCTTGCTTCCTTTCAATTTTAACTTGTCATGGTAAGGCAATAGTAAACATGAACATTTGGTGACCCAGATTTGTTAACAAAAGCAAATGTAGCAATAGTCTTTGGTTGCACATTTGAAAGGCAAATAAATATACCACCACTGTACTCATTTATTAAAATATACAAAGGAATGAGGTATTGCTGTCACCCAAAGAGAATAGTATTGTCGATTACCAGTAATGCTAAGTACTGGGAACAGTGATAAATGCCATGTTATTCATTATATTTCAAAAATCCTTTGTAAATGCGTAGACATTCTAAGGATATAATGAGCAGTTACTGAAGGCCAAACTTCCTTAATATCAGGATTAGTTTTAGATGCTCCTATCTGATGGTGTGTGAGATCTGAAAATCCTGGGGCCTAGAAGGCCTCATGTGTAAAGTGTCTGGAGCCAGGTTAGAATGAGATGCTCTCTAAACCCTCCAAGTGTGAATGGTCCTGGGGCTTAGGAAAATCCGATGGCCCAGGCCCTTCAGAGGGTCTTCACCATTGTTCTTGGTGAATTTTCACAGGGAGTAATTACCAGAAAAAGAAGATAAATCACTGTACAGTACTTAGAAAATCTAAGTAGGATTCACAATAACTGCCTTAAACAATGCAATGCCTCACTGAATTTAAGAAAAAAAAAATTAGAGAAATCGCTCATACTCCAGTGAAGCAGTCATTCCATAAAAAGGGCAGGAGAGACAGGGCAAAAGTTTGGTAGCAGTTGGTGTTGATAATCATGGGCTCCTTTGATTATGTATGTTTCATTGTATAGAAACTATACACCACTTCACCAATATTTTGTAGCCATATATATTATTGGTATGTTCTTGAAACACCTCTTGATCCCTCTTTGATTTCTAAACTGCATTTGGAAGGAAGTAAGCATATCCTTCTGGTATTTTTGTAATTACATTGACTCTTAGCTCACACTAAAACAAAATTCAGTGTGGTTCAGCTAAAGCTGACTCATACCTAAACAGCTCAAACAACTATTAAAAAAGGGGAAATTTGATTTTGAAATTGTCACAAACTTCTTAACTGGAAGACATCCAAGTGGACAGCTCTCTCTTTAAGAACCAGGCTATTTGTGTTCTCTGTAGGCAAAAACCTTCATGTTTGAATTAAGTTCACTGATTTTTATCCTGGTTGCCCTCTACAGTGATTTCCCATTAAGTTGGATTACTTGCATTTTATTTACACCCATTCTTTACCTGGAAAACACATGAGTGGAGGGTGCCTGGCTGGCTCAGTAAGTAGAGCATGTGACTCTTGATCTCTGGGTTCTGAGTTCAAGCCCCATGTTGGGTGCAGAGATTACTTTAAAAAAAAAAAAAAAGCACATGAGTGGAACCGAACTTGGATCACACAGAATTAACACAGAAAATAAATTCAGTAGCTCTTTCTTTAAAGATGAATTAAAAACCTGTGTAATTGTTTTCATCCAATAGAAGTTTAAATCAGAAATCACTGTAATTTTAATGTTCAATTAGTTTTACTTTCAAAAAGAATAAACCAGGATATTTGCCCTTTGGTCATAACTATTTCATGTTCTAACACTTACATATATTATACTTTCTCTTTTCCTGTTTTTCTTTTAATCTCTATTAATTCTGGAAGGTGCAAATCTCAAAGGGAGGGTTCCTGATATTTTTCTGTGGTATCCTTGAAGGGCATCATCCCCACTGGCTCTGACCTTTATGGATCAGATGGCATCCAGAAAATCAGATTCTTAAATGCATTCTGGAACCTGGGAATGGAGGACTGCAGTTGGCATGGGAGTGGCCTGTGAGATGATTTGGTAAGTAACCAAACGAGCCATGCTGTGAACCTCAGGATGCCATGCCAGTCAGCAGGCTATACCAATAGGGCACCCATTATAAAATGATGTTGATGCCAAGCCCAAAGATTTAGCCAAACTTACACATCCTTGACATCATTAGTAAATTTCCTACATTCAGTCCAATATCACCCAAAACATTGTCACAACCTACTTTGTGATTCTAAGTAAATTGGTTCAACTCATGTCCTGTCAACTCATGTACAAAAGTGGTGACAGTATCCAGTACCTTCCCTGCTGATGATTCTCATTAACTCTTCGTGTTCTGAACTTTCTAGAATTCAGTCTAGCAACAGCTAGAGATAGTCATCCTGCATGCCTCACTGCCAAGTCAAATATAAGATGACAATCTAAACTCTGTTTCCTCAAAAGATGGCTCTTTCAGCCCTTGTTTTTACTTTTGATGAGAGGAACCAGATTTTTCTCATACAGCACTCACCCTGCATCTGAGTTTTGCTTCATTTGGTTTCAGTTATTCACTGTTAACCACAGTCTGGAAGCAGATGATCCTCCTCCTGACATACGCTCAGAAGGTTATTAGTAGACTAATACTAATGTCACGATGTCTATGTCTATTGACCAAAAATGTGACTTCAAACAACCTCATTTTAACAATATTATCTAGAAATGCATCATTCTTGATTTAAACTAAGTATTTGTAAGTGTTCTGAGTTCTCAGTGGGCATTAAATAGAATTCCCACTTAAATTTTATCTAAAACTTACAATTTTATTATGAAGTTACATTTATTTGAATTATCTGAGAAACCGTAAATCTTATTGGTTAATATTTCCAGATTATTCCTGTTTTTAAAATTGTATTACGTTGGATATAGAGTTATCTTTCTGAGTGAACTTCAAAGTCCTTTTGACCCGAAAATTCCATCCATACCTTTTTGAGAAAGATGAAAGTAATACATTTTAGTATTTTTTCATTAGCCAAATGTCAAATTTATAAAATTGTCAAATGTCATAAAATAATGAAATATTAACATAATTTATGTTACATTTAACTAATTTTAAATTACAGATTATATATCCAAAAATTGTACATATCAATAAAATGTTTCCATGCTTTTATAGCCAAATGGATTAGATGAAGTGTACATATTTATAATATTTGCCTATTTCTGAAAAAGCCTATATTTTTTTCTCCCAAATAATTAAGAACCTGGGGGGGGGCTGGATCAGACCAATGGGTCAAAAGAAAGGGCTAGGCAAATTTGTTGACTGTCCATAGTTCTCATGTAATGAGAATGAAAATGGGCTGAATGTTCAAGCATGTCTACTCTGTAGCCAGACTGCCTGGGTTTAAATCCTAGCTCTTTTATTCATAGCTATGTGACCTTGGGCAAGTGGTTTAACTCCTCTGGTCTGAGTTATCTCCACTTTCAAATGAGAATGCTAATAAAAATGATGGATACTTCATAAGGTTGTTGTAAGGATTAAAAAATTAATATGTATATGTTCCTTTAAGACCTAGTAAGAACTCAAGAAATGATAGTTTTCTCTCTGGAACACATTCAACAATCTATTGATTGCCCATAGCATGCAGGGAAATTTGCAAGAGGCAGCAAAGATCCACAGGGTAGTAGAAAATTCTAGAAATGGGAATGGGAGAATTCTAATCTCTAATCCACTTCAACAAATGACATTGTTCTCCAGGTGAGTCTCAGGTTCTGTGTAGAGACCCAGAAATACCACAATCAATGAGATTTAGTCCCCTTCCTAATGAAACACAGAGCCATTAGGTAGGGAACAGATAGACCTGAATAAAACTTCCATAGCTCAGTGTGGCACACTGAAGAGTCACAGGCACCAGCGGTGCTGGGACACTTCTGAGCAAGCGATCATTTTTAATTGGGGCAAGAACAGTGAAAGAAGGGGAAGCACCTAAGTTGTACCACAAGGAATCAGAGTTTGCCAGGTACATAGGTGGACCTGGTTGGTGCCAAGAGGCCAGGCAAAGGCACAACATGAATAAAGGCAAGATTTTTTTAAAAAGACTGGTGTATTTTGCAAGTTCTACTAGAATATAAGGTGTATGCTTCTCTCAGAGAGGTTAGAACTCCCACTGGGAGTTTCGGGGGTCCAGGTTGCAAAGGCCTCCCATGTCTTGCTGGGACTTCAGGCTTCACTGCAGAGGCAGCAGAGAACCAGTGCAGGCTTACAAGAAGAGGAATGATTTGCTCCAAGGTAATTCTGAAGGCGGGGTGGAGAATGGATTGAAGGGAGAAGAGAGAGAAACTGGAGGCAGAGACCAGTTGGATGGCCATGTCGTGGTCCAGGGAAGAGAGCTAGAGTAAGATGTTGGGGAGGGGGATGAAATGGAGGGGCATGTTAAAAAGATGAAAGATATTTCTGGAGACAAACTGCCAAGACTGGTAACCTGGTTGTAGTGGGGGTGATAGGAGTGGTAAGAGGAGTAAGGTGGGTCCAGGCATGACTCTCAAGTTCCTTACTGGAGCAACTGGACCAACAGTAAGAGGAGGAGGAAGCAAGGAATAAGAACAGGTTTATGGAAGGAAGAAAATGAGTTTAATTTCTGATATATTTTCCTTCTGATTTTCCTCATCCCATAGGTTACTGGCTTAGACTAAAGCACAGCTAAAGAGATGAGTTGTTTTTAGCAACTTTCAACTTCATTCCTTTTTTTTTTTAATAATTTTTTTTAAAGATTTTATTTATTTATTTGATAGACAGAGATCACAAGTAGGCAGAGAGAGAGGAGAAAGCAGGCTCTCCATGGAGCAGCCCCCGATGCGGGGCTCGATCCCAGGACCCTGGGATCATGACCTGAGCCAAAGGCAGAGGCTTTAACCCACTGAGCGACCCAGGCGCCCCTCCACTTCTTTCCT
Organism: Martes martes; assembly: GCF_963455335.1. NCBI lineage: Eukaryota > Metazoa > Chordata > Mammalia > Carnivora > Mustelidae > Martes > Martes martes. The sequence goes on from NC_137889.1 coordinate 84,150,425, forward strand.
TTAACCAGTGAGAGAAGCTTAAGAATGACTTCATGAGCTTCAGATAATTCAAGTGATGGACTGAAAAAGAGCGGAGCTACAGAGAAGCTGCATTTAGGATAATTTATGTACTTCTAGTCTCCTAAAATTTAGATCAAATAAAATCATTTCAATGGTTTCTCATGTTTGAGATATTAAGTATTTGATGTAGTAAGAAATATGAAAGATGTGAGAGTATAAAGTACACTTACTGTTACAAATTTCCTTTCAGGTAAGTTTTACTGAGAATGTTTTCCCCATGTGAGATACCTCAGCTTCACTTCCTGGAGCCTCCTGTCAAGAGCCTCCAACTGAACAGGTCTGAGGTGGAGGGAGGCTTCATTCTAAATCACCCCAGGTGATTTTCAGGTAAGTGGCCCTCACACCTTGAGAACCACCTTGTTTGAAGCTGTTCTTTGCAATTCTGCCAAACCCCAGGTCATTGACAAAAGTTAATGGGGCTCAGTGAGGTTGACAGTGGAGTTCTCATGGTATGGTGACTCATACATATATACATGAGAACTTACAAGAAACTCCCACAACACTTTTATTAAAAATTGCATAGCTACCACTAGTTATCAATGATCATTAAGAAGATCTAAACATAGCAGGGTTTCAAAGTAATAAGCAAATTTTAACACTAAGTGATACACTGGGCTGAACTAGTTACTGATTTGACTGCCTTCTTAGGACGACGCCAGCATACCTCATCCCAGTTCCATAGTACGTGGGTGGCTTCAGTTGGTTCTGGACAACGATAATATATACTAACTTTCTTTGCCTCAAATAATGGCTTTCCTTAGTCTACAGAAGATGAAATCATATATGAACTGTTTTCTTAAATCTTGAGATGCAAGTTTTCTAAGCAACATTCATAATGAAGATAATTGTTTTGCATCAAGTTCTCCAAAGAGCCTTCCCTCCTATGTTCTTCCTCATTCTGAAGGGGAAATTCTGTAGTATTAGTGCATGTGTTATATTTCATAGAATGTTGTTGATATGGGCTAATGTCAACAACACATGGAAATGACACAACTGGGAGATCATTCAGGGTTTAGGAGCTCACCTGTGGATCGCTCCTCAGTGAGGTGGTGCTTCCACCACCCAGAGAATTTTTCAACACGAAGTTCAATACATGTGTTTCTAACAATCCATATCTATAGAATTAAGAAAAGATCAACTATAATAAATTTTGCCACAAAAGGGCTGCTAAAGGAAGTGGTTTCTTCCCAAGAAAACCTCATGCCAGCCTTTTTATAGACATAAAAAATTAAGAAAGGAGATTTAGATGTAAATATACATATAAATAGATCTTTTACTCAAGAATGCCCTGAGTGAGAGGGGCCTGGATGGCTCAGTTGGTGCTGCTGATTCCTGATTAAGGCTCAGGTCATGATCTCAGGGTTGTGAGATCAAGGCCTGTGTCAGGCTCTGTGTGGAACCTGCTTACTACTCTCTATGTCCCTCCCTGCTCATGCTCCCTCTCTCTTAAAAAAAAAAAAAAATGCAGTGCGTGAAACACCAAGGCTGAATTCACCCTCATGCAAGATAACATTTACTCAAAAAAGAAAAGAACTTGTAAAAAGGAAGAGAATGGTATTTTTTCTTTCAACCTCTGATATAATTACAAATAGTTGCAAAAATTATGTAAAGAATTCTCATGTATTCTCCACCCAGATTTTCCAAATTTTGCTTTATCCTTTCTCTCTCTGTACACACACACACACACACACACACACACACATATATGTTTTTTCTGAACTATTTGAGAGTAAGTTGTAGATGTGATGCCCCTTTATCCCTAAATTCTTCAATGTCCTTCCTAAAAGTAGACATTCTCTTAAATATCATGGTATCATTATCAAAATCAGAAAATTAACATCACTACAGTGATCTAAACTACAAATTTATTTAGGATTTGCCAATTACCCTAGTGATGTCTGCTATTGTGAAAGAAAATTCCAATTCATTGATTGCAGTCCGTTATTACAGTTGACTCATCTTTAATCTAGGACAATTCTTCAATTTCTTTCTTTCACAACATTGACATTTTTGAGGAATGCAGACCCACTCTTTTATAGCATATCGACCAATATGTGTTTGATATTTCTCTGGATTAGGGTATGCATTTTTGGCAGAAATGCCACAAGAATACTGTTGTTTTCCTTTTCATATCAGTAGGAGCGTGATGTTGATTTAGTCAATTCTGGTTAATGGGTTACTATCGGGAAAAAGAAAAGCAGTCCCTGACACCTGGCATCTGAGAATGCCACCGGCCAGGCCTTGGGATTACTAGGAGAGACACTGGCACCCGGAGCTCGGCCTTGGCGTTCTTGTGTTGAACATAAACTGTTTCACAGAACATCAGTATTCGTCAAGGCCACTCTGGGACCTTGTGACAAGACCCCTCCCTTATCATGTCTGAATGAAGACAAAACAAGGAACATTGTCATCATTGCACAAACGGCCAATCCCCCCTTTTTCCTGGCTAAAATATGTATGCCTGTGGCTGTTTTGCCAATTACAGCTCTCTCTTCAGCTCACTCTTTCTTCTTTCTGCATAAGATTTCCGGAGATAGCCAATGATAGGGTTGCCCACACTTCCTGACAGCTTCTGATCCAGAACCGCTCTCTTTACCCCTCTCCAGAGTTACTTAACACCCTCTCACTGGACCGCCCCATGGTTTCCCATGGGGTGCATTTTTCCTTACCACCACCATTCATAATCCCAGCTTGTTCAATACAGATGTGTTCCCGGTGGTCTCAGCCTGCAAGGCACTGATGTTAGTGATGCTAACTTTGTTCAGTTGGGACTGTTTCTATGTCTTGGTGATGTCTAACTTTCTACCACAGTTTTAGTATCCATTGCTTGAATCAGTTCTTACCAAGCTGGTTGCCTGGGATGTTGTGATTGATAATAAGAATTATATTTGGGGGACGCCTGGGTGGCTCAGTTGTTTAAGCGGCTGCCTTCGGCTCAGGTCATGATCCCAGCGTCCTGGGATCGAGTCCCACATCGGGCTCCTTGCTCCGCAGGGAACCTGCTTCTCCCTCTGCCACTCTGTCTGCCTGTGCTCGCTCTCGCTCTCTCTCTCTCTGACAAATAAATAAATAAAATCTTTAAAAAAAAAAAAAGAATTATATTTGGTCTTCCTCCCATTTCTGACACAAAGCTCCTAAAACCTTTGGAATTTCTTAAGTGGTGAGAGCAATAAAGATGTCTTTTGTTATGTTAATGAGGTGACTTTTGTAATGCCTCTAGATCACCTTAGGATGGGGGTTGTCACCAGAGGAACAAACCATATAATTAGAAGGTTTGAAGTTTCAGCCCCATTCCCCTGACCTCCAATGAGGGGGGAAGGGTTAGAGGTTAAATCAGTCACCAATGGCCAGTGATTTAATCAACCATGCTTATGTGATGAAGCCCCCATTAAAAACTCCAAGGGACATGGGGCGCCTGGGTGGCTCAGTGGGTTAAAGCCTCTGCTTTGGCGCAGGTCATGGTCCCAGAGTCCTGGGATCGAGCTCCGCATTGGGCTCTCTGCTCGGCAGGGAGCCTGCTTCCTCCTCTCTCTCTGCCTGCCTCTCTGCCTACTTGTGATCTCTGTCAAATAAATAAATAAAATCTTTAAAAACAACAACAACAACAAAAAAACCAACAAAACTCCAAGGGACAGAGTTCCAAGAACTTCCAAGTTGGTGAGCACCTTGAGATGCAGGGAGACTGCCACACCTGAAAGGAGCCCAGAAGTTCCACTGTCTTCCCATACACCTTGCTCTATGCATCTCTTCATTTGGCTAATTGTTGAGTTGTATCCTTTTACAACAGATAGGTAATCTAGTGAATAAATGGGTTTCCTGAGTTCTGTGAGCTGCTCTAGCAAATCAGTCAAACCCAAGGAAGGAATTATGGGAAATTCTCACTTATAACCAATCAATCAGAAGTACAGGTAATTAACTAGGCTTTAGACTAGCATCTGAGGTAGGGATGGAAGGGAAGAGTCCCATAGAACTGAGCGCATAACCTGTATCTATCTCTAGGTTTTTGTGTCCTGGTTTGCTATCTCCAGGTCGATGGTGTCAGAATTGAGTCGAATTGTAGGATACCCATTTGAACTTGGTGTTCAGAGAATTGTTGGTGTTTAAGGAAAACTGTACTCTGATCTTGCCACATTGAAACTTGGTCTAAGAATCCAAAATACTACCAAATGTTAATTTTCCTATTTTCATCATCCTTTCTACAGTAAGAAATTAGATTTCTATCATAAGGAAAAGCTTTCTATTCTCCCCTAGTTATTAATATTATTTTGGACCTCATCGTATTCTTATTTTATCCAGTGGATTATATCCCATTAATATGTTATTTATTTTGATGGTCAAATTATTACAAGTTTGTCTTGCGGGAGCTCCTTCAGACTGGCTTGTGTATTCTTTGGATTTTTCTCTCATTCTTTGAACATTTCTCCACTTTCCGCCACCGCAAGGTGTTCTGAGCTTATCTTTTCTTTCCTACCCCAATCCTTAATTAACCATTTATCCACACAGCCCTTGTTACTCCTAGTGTAGAATGATATTTAGAAATAAAAATCTGGATACTTGGGAAATTCATTACAACTGCTCCTAGGCCCTCTCAGCTGACAGAAAAAAAAAATAGTGGTATGCATATACACACGTATATTCATGCCCACGTACATTGTAATCTATATTTATTTCCATGTCTGTCTTTACATACCAAAAACCATGAGTTTATCCTGATACCACTAATCTAACCCCATAGGGGTCCTTGTAAAATTGAAAGGCATTTTAAATACACATACACATCATGGATGAAAGGTTAAAAGCATGTCCTTGACAACGGTCCTTATGGGCAAGCATGTCTAGTGCTGTATATTAGCAATCCCTCTTCAAAATGCTCTGCTTAGAGCCTAGCCAAAGTTTCTTCCAGCCACCATCCTTACAGTGACTGGTCTGTCTTCCCAAGTGTCAGCAGTGGTAATGATGCCCTACATACAAGCAACGGGCTGCCGCCAATCCTAAGTTGATTTTCCCCACTGTTTCATTGACAGCTGAAGAAGACTTATGCCATGGTGAAACTTGCATTTTAACATACAAAAACATCCTTCCAGTTTCTTTGCTATAGCATCAGCCCCAGCACTGGCATACTGCCATCAGCCTTAAAATTCAAAACTGTTTGCCCAGGGTGCAAAATTGGTGGTAGAAAGCAAGAAGTCTATACACAGCATATATTATGTTAATCATGAGGGCTGGTATCAAGATGTTATTTTTTTTCCCCTAAGATTTTTTGCCTTCAAGCTTTAGTCTTTGAGCATGGACCAAGCTGCATACCACAAAGTATATGCTGAAGTCAGACAATCTCAATAGATAGTTTATGGGAGTATTCACAGGGAAGATTCACTAATGACCACAAGCATGTGCACACGCATGCATGGAAGGCATTCAGAGAAGATCACCACCGTCCAGGGGAGGGTCACAGGGATATTGTGAGTATTGTGGGTATTGAGGGGTATTTTGACCAAGATATGTATCCGTGAAAGGAGAAACAGAAATGAGGAAGTTAAATGAAAAGGGAAAGGTAGATGGATATAGTTACCACTGCTTGGATTTAGTATAGATACCTGTCCTCTAGTAACAAATTATTTTCCTTCTAATATTTTAAATATTATTTTTATTAATTTCTTGAATAATGATGTGGAAAAATTAATATAATTGCAACTATGCAAGGATATATAAAAGCGTTACAATTATTATGGATGCAGAATATCATGATTGATTGTATAAGCACTGATATAATAATTTACACATTCAATATTTGTCCTAGAATTAAGACTGACAGAAGATAGCTTCACTGTCCATGTTTTAAAACAATTTTTCATTTTTCTCCTTATATTAATTTTATAGCATATCTTATGTTAATCATAATCCTCCTCAGGGAGGATTATAATTTCCTCTTAGACTTTTTACCCTGATGAAGTCAAACAACTAGACTTTGATTTTGTTTTTTCACTGGGCGATTACAGCTACCAATTTTACATAGTATTAAATATATTCATGGGGCATCTGGGTGGCTTCTTGGTTAAGTGTCTGGCTTCAGCTCAGATCATGATCTCAGGGTCCTGGGATCCAGCCAGGTAGGGCTCCACACTCAGCTGGGCGTCTGCTTGTCTCTCTCCCTCTGCCTCTGTCCGTCTCCCATGCTCTTACAGGCTTGTGTACACACACACTCTCTTTCTCTCAAGTAAATGTATAAAATATTTTTAAAATACATTCATTATTACTCAAATGAATAAAATCCATGTTTAAGAGAAATTTCTAAACGTGTTACTTTAAGCAAAGATTAATTTTAAATAAGAGAACCTGTCCTAGGCTACTATTTCTTTTGTAAGTTAGTGAATGCCAATATAAATTTGACCCATTTTTTTCCTTCTACATATAATCAGGTGGGATACGGTCTTAATGAAAAGATTGAAAATTATATAAGAACTGTTATTACTCATACTCTTATAATTAATGCAATTATATTAAAAAAGAAAAGTCTGCTCATGTATTTCAGGGGATACAGAATTCTCCCAGACTCCTTTTATCTATTTCCTGATTTGCTGGACAGATATTTCTGCCTTGCAGAACATAGACCAATCTTCTATAACAATCCAGGATCATGTGTGACAAGAGAATAATGTTCTCAAAAGAAGGATGAAATGTTGGCCAAGATTGATTCCATTTTTTAAAGTTGAATCGCTTTAAGTATATTAGTGCAAGATGAAGGTGAAGCTTTGAGCCCACAGGTACCACACATCCCATTAGATCTTGGAAGCAATAATGTCCAACTCTGAGAAAAGAAATAATGCAAGAGAGGGATACATTGTTGCAGGCAGGGAGATTTTGAATAGGGTCAACAATTTACTTACAAAAATAACTAAACTTCAGATAATAAAGAATCAAAATATTAATTTCAATATTTAAAAACCATAAAAATATTTTACCAGAGACTTAAAAAATATGTTTCAATATCCTGTCAAACCAGCATCAAACTAAGCTCATGATATTCACAGTATTAAAATTTGGATCACTGGGAACATGTCAATGCTAGATCAAGGTAAAGCCTCAAACCCACATGTACCACACATCCTGTTACACTTTAGAAGCAAAAATGTCCAACTCTGCTAAAAGAAATAACGTAAGGGAGAGTGTCACCTCCTTGCAGAGATGAAGACTGTGATGCGCACGGCTTTGGGAGGGGTAAGGTAATGTAATGTTGTCATCAAAAGCACAGACCTGGGAGCTACACTGCCTGGTTGAATCCTGGCTAGACTACCATGACCTTAGGTAAATTATTTCTTCATTGTGTGCTGTACCGCCTGCCCAGTATCATTAGGTTATGAAGAGGAATAAGCGAATTAATAAGTGCTGAAAGAACCTCAGTGGGTCAATTAGACTTTTAAAAATAATGCTATTGAATCAACTGATATGGCTCAAAATATGCTAATGAGGTCCGTCTACGTGCAGGACATGGTGCTTGGGCTTAGATGCTACCTCCTACAAGGATCTTTAATGTGGCTGATGTGAAATTACCTGGCAGGCTTTACAAAACCAAATCAATGACCCTTGTAGATACCAGCTCTTGTATGTCCTATGTTCACTTTCACTTATTTAATCAATAGTAAGTTGGGAACATATGTTATAGCAAGTGCTGGAAATATGAAGAGGTGTGAGACATCATCTCTGCCTTGGAGGGCCTTCCATGGGAGTTGAAGACAGGCCATACGCAACCAACGATTACCAAAAGGTGGTATGTAACAAGCAATGGCATAGATGGAAACTATACATGTATGGGTACCAATACACAGATGAGCAGTTATTAGCAAGATCATTCTTTTCTCAGTTAAACATGATTGACTGAACCATTTCCCCTTGAATTGCTGTTTCAATTCTGTACCGCTACTTGAGACTTGATGTTTAGAACTGGTCCACTCCAGTTCTAAAAATTCTATTTCTCTGTGATTTCGTTTTGTTGTCATATTATTGTTTTGTTTAATATTCCAAAAGAGCTTCAAAGTAACTCAAGTATTAGATCCATACATTAAATATTTTGTATCACTAGCTCACTTTGCACAATATATTGCATGTTGGTGCCACACACACACACACACACACACCCCTACATCTATATTAATAAATACAATACATAGAAACTACATACCAAAAAAGTTAACCCACATACCAAAGTCTATATTAGACAAGTCTCTTTTCAATGTAAACACTATGTAGATTATTAAGTTAACTTTGCATATCTACAACTGGAGGATGATGTGGATCATTGGTAGGAGAAATAAACGAGAGCAATTAACAGTGATGAACGATTTACAGCATTGATTTTATAAAAAGCTGAAGAGTTTTGTATTTAGCCACAAGAAAATAACCTAAGGACTGAATGTCACTCCGCAGGGATTGTCTAAAGTTCGTTTCCAAAGATAGAAGAATACAGGGAGTTGGTGTGAAGTATCATTTAAGTTAGAGATTAGGACCGGTTAGAGATTAGAAAAATATAAAGAACCACAAAGCAGTGCTCCTCCAACAGTGACCTGTGGGCGGGGCAGCATCTGCCTAGTTAGTCAGAATTGCAAATGTCCAATTTCCATTGCAGAAAGGGGTGCGCTTGGCAATCTGTTTTAACAAACCCTTCAGGTGACTGATGCAAGCTCAAAATTTCTGAAGCACTGCTCTAAAAGATCTTTGCTGGGAAGAAGGTACTTGAAATACTCATCAGAGAGGGTGAGCTTTTATTTCTCACAAAACTGCGAATCTGAATAGCAATCTAACTGACTGAGAGATTATCTCTGGACCTAAACTAGCACGGTGCACCATTCATTGCAAGTGTTCTTTGCAAGCCCATTAGATTTCTGCCCCCAAAGAGATGGGAACAAGTGCGTGGCTCAGGCTTTGATATCCTGAGCACTCACTCTCACACCTTGAGAGCTCAGGGCCCTGGAAAGACGGCCAGCTAAGGATTTTAGGAAAGGTAAACATGCTGGAAAAGGGGGATAGAAGAAGAAAAAATGGCAGAAGATAGAGTAGTGACCCAAATAGGGGACTAGGGCAGAAAAAGAAAAAGAGTAAAAAGGAAGTATGGGGATGAAAATATAAGAAGAAAGAGAGGAGAGTTTATCTAAAGTCAGAGCTGAGTTCAGTGAGAAGCAAGAGAAGAAAGGAGTTTAAAGGAATATTCAAGAGAGTCGCTCTAAGGGTTACAGGAATCAGTACGTGAACAGTGCAGCAGTGCTTGGCAAATAGTGAGCACTATAATAAAGGCTGGTTATGACTAGGACTGCAACGAAGAAAAACAAAGTGTAAGAGCAAGAGATAAGAAAAACATTAGCTAACCATGTTCCAGGGGTAATAATAGGAGCAGCCCTTTCTGAGTAAGGTAATGAACCAGATGACCTCTAAGTCTTTCACAGTTAATGGTTATTACGTGGCTGGTATGTTATATGGCCTTTGCGTGCATGTGCACATGCACACACACACACCACCCACAGTTACCTGGAAAATACTTGTGATATTTATTCTCATTATTTTTCCAAATTGAACAGGTATTTTACTGGCATATCTAGGCCATTTGTTTCAAAAAGTCATCTTTAACTGACATGAAGATAATTAAAAATACATTAATAGAGTAATGTTTCTAGTAATAAAGTCTTTTAAATTTCTGTTTTAAAATGTAACATACCTAAATTTGACAAAAGCTCATAAAAATAGAACAATCCTCTGTTTTAGCTGACCTAAACACATATTAGTTAACATCTCTAAACACAATGGGGTGCCTTCTTAATTACTTCCTTTAATATGCTGAGCTCAGTTTCAGAATTCATTAGAGATCAGACTTCCAGAAGAATTTCCTGTTTGTTTTGGCTAAATTACTATCGGTGAATTTTAGAGAAAAAGAAATTGTATCAATTGATTATAGATAGCCTTTGGAAAGTATAAAATGAAAATACAAGAAAGAAAATGTATCTGCACAGAACCTAGCTATAGAAACAACAGATGATCAGAGCACATCTCAGAATACACTAGTGAAATTCAACTCTCTCATTGGCCGGTATTGGTAAAGACTGGCAGCATATGGGTTTGTTCAAAGCAACTAGAAACATATTTACTCCTTCCTTCTTAGGTTACCAGATGACCCCAAAGAAAGGATATAATTTTTCTCCAATTTTACTTATCCAGAAAATAAAGATCTTAAATTGAATGTATTCTAACTTTTAGGATTTCCTTGTGATTGAGCACACCCAGGCAATGAGGTTATACAAAGAAAACCCTAACCCTTTATGAACCAATCTAAGCATGAAGTCACTCAAAGACATTCAAAGAGATACTTTGTGTGGTGTTCCCTGGTATTGATAGGAAACATGAGTTTATTAGGAAGAATGATGAAACAGGCTCTTTGTTCTCAGGAAAATTGCAGCACTCTTGTGTGTGTTTGTGTGTGTGTGTGTGTGTGTGTGTGTGTGTGTGGTGAGGAAGCTGGTGAGTGACTGTATTACTGACCATGTGGTGGCCATATGCTTCTCTGGTTCACAGAATCAGAAGTCGCTTTTCTATGTCTACACATTTCCTAGGATTTGGTTCTTCAAGTATTGATTCCATTATCCAATACTGATAATGGCCATACTATTTTAAAATCATCATATTCTAGAGTGATGTTTAAAGGTGACAACCCATGCTACTCATGTTAGTTAGTCCAACTGATTAGGGAAATTTTTAAATGAGTACTAAATTGGAATTACACAAGATAATTAGTATTTTAGTCCCTAGTACAAATGGCTCTTATCTCAGGCATCCTACAAATAACAAAGGGGGATGAGAGGGTGAAGATGAACTGGGAGATCTAGCAACATCCTTAGAGATCAATGAATATAACACATTTGCTTAAATATTCAAAGTGTGGGTGGGTTTAGGTGGTGCAGACTTCAAAATAACCATCTCCTATAGAAAGAAAGATGTGAGCATAAATCTTTAACTGTGTCTGACTTACACACACAAGATTAAATTTGATTTAATGCTGCATATTTAAGGAACTATTACATTCTTAGGAAATGTACTTTATTACTTTATTCAAACACTAAATATTCACTGAAATAAACTGAAGAGTGTTAAAATATATAAGATTTGCCTTTTCTGACTAAATACCTCCATTATGATGCAAATTAATTTCTTTGGTGGCGAAAGTTTTGCTTTGTTTTTTTCAAGGAACAAAACTAAAAAAATTTAGAAACCTGAAAAATGTAAATTTTCCTAAAATACTTTTATTTAATTACATAACTATTCATAAATGACATTCACAATGTGTGCGAAAAGACAGCTGATTGAATCTTTCCACCTAACCAAAACTTAAAAAGTAAACTTTTAGAAACTAAGACATCTTAACATAATCTCTTTAATTCTCATAAATTAAATAAAAATTTCTAACTTTTCCTCCAGTAGCTTTTACTTTCCATTCTCAAAAATTTATTCTAATACCAATAAAAAACAGATCCCAAATTATACACTTTAATAATTCAAAGTATTTTTAAATACCCCAAAACAACTCTCAAAAAAGAAGTGGTTTTAATGATTTCCTTTGCTAAAGATATTTTCTTATTGAAAAAGATATTCTGAAAAAAAAGTATTCTGTTTATTACTAAACACTAGTTTACAAATTGATACTGAAAATCTGTGGAAAAGTGATAAAGGGTCACAAATATTTATTGAGCATTTGCTATGCACTTAGTGCCCAGAACGAAAGAATATAAGGACATTAATAGAGGGAAAACAAAACATACTCTCTATCCTTCAAGGAGCTGATGGTGCCAGAAAGTGTCTCCAACAACATTAATACAAGATAAACAGACACATGCCAAAGCAAAGCAGAAGGGGATTAAAGAGTAAAAGTAATGTTTCTGCTTGGGAAAGTTAAGGGCAGTTCATAATGGAAGAATCACTTGAGCTAAGATTTATAAAGGTAATAGGAGTTTGGTTGTGAAAAGATGGCAGGAAGAAGAGCACGTTGGTAGAAAGAAATACTGAGAGCCAAGACATGGAGCTGGGAAAGCACAGGTTATATATTGGGAGTGGTAAAGTCTAAGCTCTTTAGTGTGGCAAAGAGGCCCTCCATTCCTGACTGAAGTTCCCATCCTCAGACTCATCTGTTCCTATTTCCTACTTGCAAATTCTCTCTGATCCCTGAGCTTGGAATGCCTTTTCTCTCATTCTTTCTGTAGGTAGTCTATTAAGCACTCAATACAATTCTGTCTAAAGAAACAATGTACTTACCTTAATTAAAAAATAATTTATTGTTAAAAAATGCTAACCATCATCTGAGCTTTCAGTAAGTCCTAATCTTTTTGCTGGTGGAGGGTCTTGCCTTGGTGTTGATGGCTGCTGAGTAATCACGATGGTGGCTGCTGAAGGTCAGGGTGGCTGTGGCACTTTCTTAAAATAAGACAGCAATGAAGACGACCACATGGATTGACTCTTCCTTCCATGAACCACTTCTCTGTAGATTGCGATGCTGTTTGATAGCATTTTAATGCCACAGTAGAGCTTCTCTCAAAATTAGAGTTAGTCCTCTCAAACCCTACCCCTGCTATATCAACTACGTTTATGTAATATTCTAAATCCTTTATTGTCATTTCAACAATCTTCACAGCATCTTCACCAGGAGTAGACTCCATCTCGAAAAACCATTTTCTTTGCTCTTCTATAAGAAGCAACTCACCTGTGAAAGTCTGATCATGAGCTTGCAACAATTCAGTCCCATCTTCAGGCTCCACGTCTAATTCTAGTTCTCTTGCTATTCCCACCTCATAGCCTCCACTGAAGTCTTGAACTCCTCAAAGTCATCCAGGAGAACTGTAATCAACTTCTTCCAAAGTCCTCATGACGTTGATATTGTTGACCTCTTCCCATGAATCAAAAATGTGCTTAATGGCATCTAGAATGATAAATCTTTTCCAGAAGGTGTTAGTTTACTTTGTCCAGATCCATCAGAGGACTCACTATCTATGACAGGTACAGCCTTAAGAAATGTATTTCTTTGGGGTGCCTGGCTGGCTCAGTGGGTTAAGCCTCTGCCTTTAGCTCAGGTCATGATCTCAGGGTCCTGGGAAAGAGCCCCGCATCGGGCTCTCTGCTCAGCAGGGAACCTGCTTCCCCTGCCTCTCTGCCTACTTGTGATCTCTCTCTCTGTCAAATAAATAAATAAAATCTTTTTTAAAAAAATGTATTTCTTAAATGTTAAGACTTGAACGTCTAATACTCCTTGCTCCATGGACTACATAATGAAATTTGTGTTAGCAGGCATGAAAACATTAATCTCATTGTTCACCAGATCTCCTAGGTGACCAGGTGCATTGTCAATGAGCAATTAAAGGACTTTTTTCTGAACAGTAGGTTTCAACGGCCAGCCTAAAATATTCAGTAAGCCATGTTGTAAACAGATGGGCTGTCACCCAGGCTTTGTTGTTCCATTATAGAGCACAGGCACAGTAAATTTAGTATAATTCTTAAGGGTTCCAGGCGTTTCAGAATAGCGAATGAGCATTGGCTTCAACTTAACATCACTAGTTGCATTAGCCCCTAACAAGAGAGTCAGCCTGTCCTTTGAAGCTTGGAGGCCAGGCACTGACTTCCTCATTCTAGCTATAAAAGTCTTAGATGGCATCTTCTAATAGAAAGCTGTTTCATTTACACTGAAAATCTATTGTTTAGTGAGGCCACCTTCATGAATGATCTTAAGTGGATCTTCTGGAGAACTTGCTGCAGCTTCTCCATCAGCACGTGCTGCTTCATCTTGGACTTCATGCCATGGAGCTGGCTTCTTTCCTTTTACCTCATGAACCAACCTCTGCTAGCTTCCAACATTTCTTCTGCAGCTTTCTCACATTTCTTAGCCTTTATAGAATTGAGGAAAGTTAGGACCTTGCTCTGCATTAGGATTAGGCTTTGGCTTAAGGGAATGTTGTAGCTGGTTTGATCTTGTACCTGGACCACTCAAACTTTCTCCATATCAGCAATAAGACTGTTTCCCTTTCTTATCATTCATGTATTCACTGGGGTAACACTTCTAGTTTCCTTGAAGAACTTCTCCTTTGCCTTCACAACTTGGCCAACTGTTTGGCACAGGAGACCTAACTTTCAGCCTATCTTGGCTTTTGACATGCCTTCCGCACTAAGCTGAATCATTTCTAGCTTTCGATTTAAAGTGAGAGACAGGCAACTCTTCTTTTCATGATGAACACTTAGAGGCCATTGTAGGGTTATTAATTGGCCTAATTTCAACACTGCTGTGTCTCAGGGACGTGCGGCCAAGGAGAGGAAGGAAGAAAGGGTAATGGCAGTCAGAACACACACAACATTTATTAAGTTTGTTGTCTTATATGGGCACAGTTTGTGATTCCCCAAAAGCATTACAACAGCAATGTCAAATATCACTGATCACAGATCTCTCTAACAAATATAACATTAATGAAAATTTTGAAATATTTCAAGAATTACCAAAATGTGACAGAGAAACACAGTGAGCAAATGCCCTTGGAAAAATGGCACCCACAGACTTGCCACAAATGTTCAATTTGCAAAAAAACGCAATATCTGCAAAGTGCAATAAAGTACAGCACAGTAAAACAAGGTATGCCTGTAAAAGGGAATATTTAAAATATTTGAGGGAGACTTACCAGACTTGGCAACTCTTTGGATTTAGTGACTGTGGAAGGGTCAGAGAATATTGAGCTTTGCAACCTGGATAAGTAAGGAAATGCTAGTATCATTGACATTGATAAGAAAGAAACTAGAAGGTGCTGGCTTGGAAGAAGAGAAGGCAGATTCACTCAAAAGGTATTTGTGTAGTTCTTTGTGCTAAGCACTGGCCCAGGCACTGGACCACAGATATGAAAGACACAATCTATTTTCTAAGGAACCTCAAGTCTTCGCTCACTCATCAATTTTCTTACTATCTAATTAACACTTTCGAAGCACCAGATATTAGGGCAAAATTAAATAAGAAACCATCCTTGTCTTCAAGAAGTTCCCAGGTTGGTAGGGAAGACAGTCATCTATAAAAATGATCACCAAACTTAAAGTGCTATAAAAGAAATACACCAGAATGTTTTAGATTTTATCATTTTAAATTTAGAGACTGGCAGTGGACCAGTCATATGGAATTATCTGTTGGGTAACTAATAGTCTGGCCTGAAGCTGAAGAGTGGTGTTATGACTAGGAATCTTGGTAGATTTGAGGATCATTCACTTGGTTGAGAAGAAGGCCAATGACACTGAGTGGAGGGTAGCTAACACCTGCAATCAGTGTATGGCAAAGGGAGGAGGAAAAGGAGCCCCAAAGACAGAAGAGCCAGAGTCCTGGACCTATACAAATAGGGGAAATACAGAAACACTAAAAAGGAGCACAGGAAAATGAAGAACCTCATCTCCTGTGGCTGACCCTACCAAGTGGCAGACTGAAGAAAAGTGGGGAGGGGGATGCCTGGGTGGCTGTCAGTTAAGCCGCTCCTTCGGCTAGGGTCATGATCCCAGGATCCTGAGATCGAGCTCTGCATTGGATTCCTTGCTCGGCAGAGAGCCTGCTTCTCTCTCAGCCTCTGCCTGCCACTCTGCCTGCTTGTGTGCACTCGCTCGCTCTCTCTCTCTCTGACAAATAAGTAAGTAAGTAAATAAATAAATAGAATCTTAAAAAAAAAAAAGCAGGATGTATGACAATCTTTGTCTTTAAAAAAAAAAGTGGGGAGGAATGATCTTTAATAAGTAATTTATCAAGGATCTAATTTTGCAAAGAAATCCAAGGAATTTGAAGGGTGAGTGGTCTGGCAACTAGACATTGAAGTAACCTTCAGGAGAGCAGAATTAAGGGAGTGGAAATTACCTTATCAGGGTTGTAAGAGCCAACAGATGGTAAAGAAATAGAACCAGTGAGTGCTTAAAATGGTTTATAGACACTGGGCCCTTCATGGAAGAAATGAAGTGGGATGTTAATTTGAGGGGGTAAGTAGTAGGTTTAAGAGTTTTGTTTTTGCTTTTATTTGATATTTGGGACAGAAAAACTCAAGTACTTTTCTAAGGTGAGGAAAGGACTAGAAAGGCATTAAAGATGCAAGAGACAGAGTTGGGGATGGGATGGGGGTGTGGGGGGGATGGGAAATGACCAAAGGCTTGGGTGGAGCTGTTGTGAACCTTGGAGAAGAGATGAAAAATTCCTTTATCTGAGCAGGCAGGAAGGAGAACAGGGTGGGCATGAACAAGTTTTTGTCAAGTGAAGAGTCTGAGGAAACAAGAACATGAACTGAGGGTGGTAACTGAATGGTTTTGAGAAGAACAGAGATAGTTTGGGACAGTCACTAGTGGAAAGTCAACTGGGAGTCAACTAGAGATCACTACAAGTATTGTCAGTCCTGAGTGTGCTGTGGGAATTTTGTGCAGGGTAGTTCTTGGTTGTGCAGGGTTGTCACGTGCATTGCAGGAAGCTTGGCATCACTGGCTTCCATCCATTCAGTGCCAGAATTGCTCCCCTGTCATTATGATAACCAAAGAAACAGCCCAATTCATTTCCAAATCTCCTGTGTTGAGAATCACTTAGCCCAATACTGCAGCAGAATCAAATCACACTAGTGTATAGCTTTCCCCAGTAACACTTAGGAACCTGAGATCAGAGGTCAGTAGTTTAAAAGCTTTGACAAAGAGACAGTAAAAGAAAGGTTTCTAGATGATTTTCCTCCATTGGTGGAGAATGTTTCTATCATCTTCAGCCCAACGTTGGTAAATTTGGTTCCAGTAAGAGCCATTGCTAAAGACACGTAGCATTTGAAAGCCAAGTACAGTTGCACAGGAGATTAATTATTGCCAATTCAGAGACATTTTTATAGGCAATGTATGTCTAAACCCTGATCCAAAGCCTGGTTTTATAAGCCTGGCCCTTGGCCCAGAAAGTAGGGGTGGGGAGGGACTGGAGTAAAAGTCCCATGAAGGAGGCTAGGCTAAAAGGAAATCAGAGGATTTAGTTTCTTAAGGGAGGTCCTGCTGAGGTCTCTGGGCAGAGCACTGCTGTCCCACGCAAACATGGCTCAGGTCGTGGGAGTTTGAAGATATAGCTGCTGATTTTCCCCAACAGTCTTAGCAATACCAACACAGTAGCAAAGCTATCTGCTCAGACAAAGAAAAGACGAGTTAAATGTAGGTAATCAAAATAATTGACAGGAACTGATCCATAGTACTATTTCAGAGCTAGAATTCAGCTTACTTGGCTGTCTTATGTTTCTTAAGAAATTCTCAGTATGCCTTGCTAACTTCTCGATCATGACCTCAGCCTTCCCTAGGGAAGCCAATGGGTTTCAACCTCTTAATAGTTGGCCTTACTGTGACCCCATTCTACTGGGTCATGGCCTTCAATTAAGCCTTGCCGGAGTGACTCTTCAGGTTGCAATCCCAGCCCATTTCACACACTCCCACTCATAACACTGATGGTGATCTGTCTGGTTTTGGTCCCTGCCTGCCTTCCCAAAACTCTTGCATAAACCTTCTAACTGCAATGCCCTGCCTTCTAAACTTGTTTATCAAAGTGTAGTGGCAATGATAAGCTCTAATAACTATTGATCTGACATATCCAAACATCTAAAATAGGTCAAAGGTGAAGGTACCTGGGAGGCTCCCTCGGTTAGATGCCCGACTTTTGGTTTCAGCTCAGGTCTTGATCTCAGGGTTTTGGGCTCAAGCCCCATGTTGGGCTCCATGCCAAGCGAGGAGACTACTTAATGCAGAGCCACACTATTGCTTTTAGTCAGGCCTAAAACACCAATGAACCAAAGTAAGAAATGTGTTTAAGTAGGATCATATTCCAAAAAAAAAATGACAGAAAAGACAATTTATATAGTAGTAGGAGCATCTATTATACTACCTTTAGCTTTGATTGTTCTGATTGTTGATTTGGGGTGGTAAATAAATTCATCTAATTATATATTGTAATCCTCTGATCTTAGACTCTTAAGGTATATGAATTTCTAAATGTTTGCTATCAGAAAATGAATAGAACATAACAATGAAATGGTAAACTAATCTGATTTAAAGAAAAAAAAGGTTTTCATTAAAAATGTTAATCATTACATAATCATAACAAAGGAAACATAACATAATCATGCCAAACAATACAGATATAATTTAGGGTTTTAAAATGTATATACCATCCCATATTTTGAATACATTTCTTATACTCTTTAAAAACTCTTTAGTTTTAAGAAAATTAGACTATTCACATTTTATTAGAGTGAGCAGCCAAAAGAAACTTGCATTTCATTAGTAAACTTTCTCTGGCATGTGATTCAATTAAGATTTTTGACACTGACCGGGCACCTGCGTGGTTCAGTTGGTTAAGCCTCTGACTCTAGACTTCGGTTCAGGTCCTGATCTCAGGGTCACGGGATCAAGCCTGGCTTCTGGCTCCACTTAGAGCAAAGTCTGCCTGTCCCCATCCCTCTCCCTCTGCTCCTCCCCGTGACCTCTCTCTCTTTTTCTCCCTCTTTCTCTCAAATAAATAAATAAAATCCTTAAAAAGGAAAAAAAATTTTGACACTGAGGCAATATCTAAAAGCCTGTTACTTCTAAATCAAGTCTTTCCCTAGCCCATGTCACACACCTCTTTCCCATCCCTACATTTAGTGTTTGGATCACCCAATTTAACCTATGTCATAGCGTCTCCTATTGACCTCTAGATGCTCCAAATCCTGTCAGTTTAACAAGCGTACAAAGAGTGTGGATTTAGTAAGACTATTACTTCCTTTTGAATGATGACAATCATGGTTTTTTTTTTTTTTTTTTTTGTATCTCCTATAATGTGGGCAAAAGTTAAAGGTCCCAGAATCAAAATAAAAGCTATTGATCCGCTAATTCAAAATTAACATCCTTAACTACTTACAAGCCCCAGATATAAACATGGCAATCTAATCAATTAAATTGAACCATACCTTATTACTGAATTCCCTTCCAGTTGTTCTTTATGCAAAACATGTTGGAAGTAATCTTGACCACTTGAGCAGTTAGAAATATCTTTAAGTATGAGTAGTAGAAAGGTGCTGTGTTATGATGTCTATCTGTATACAAAATATCACCCTAATAAGCATATATGCTCAAGACTGATCAAGATAACTAGTTAATTTGAAGTATCTTAATCTGATTCTGTAAGGATATTGTGTAGTAGGTGGGGGTGGGAGTGGTAGAGGTTGTGAGGGATTCACCGAGCAAACTGTTGCCATTGAAGTGAATCACCTGGTGGTGAAGGTCATTCTCACTGCTTTGGCCATGTCCAGAGTTTCTCTAATTTAGTTTGTCATATTTAGATATTTCTAATTAAGGCCATAACTAATATTGCATGGGACACATCTATACTAAAAATTATTCACTGTTTTGGGGCACCCTGGGTGGCTCAGTTGGTTAAGTGTCTGCTTTCAGCTCAGGTCATGATCTCCAGGTCCTGGAATTGAGCCCCATATCCAGCTCCCAGCTCAGGGGGAGTCTGCTTCTCTCTCTGCCTCTCCCCCTACTTGTTCTCTCTCTGTCTCTCTCCCTCTCAAATAAATAAATACAATCTTAAAGAAATCCTTCGCTGCTTATGTGAAATTCAAATTTAATAAAGCATTCCATATTTTATCTGGCAACTCTGCCCTGATTATCTCAAGGGGTATTATGAATTTCTAAGAAAACATATTTCGTTCCTTTAATATTGGAAACTAGGCATACATCATATAACTGCAACTTGCGAGGAGAGGACAGAAGATTGATGTAAAATCAAAGCAAGGATATTAGGATACTACCTCTAAAAGAGTATACATTTCAGAGGTCAAGGACCTTGGCTAACATGCTCAGTGTTCTATTCCTGTCCACAGCTAACGTTCTAGGGAATAGAAGGTGCTAAATATTTTTTGAGTAAAAAATGGCAGATATAAATGTCTCCATTTATTTTAAGAATGTAAACTCTTCTTTTTTATCGTCAGGAATAAACAGCTGGTTAATCCATTCCTTTTAGTCACCACAGCTCAAAGAGCTCAAATAAATACAACAGGTAACAGTGAAGGTGAAGTATACAAACTGGCTATGGCTATAATCCAGACAGCCTGCCAACTACAGACAGCGTGTCAATGGGGTCATTGTAAGATTTCAGATACAGGCATCTTTAACATCTTTAACATCTTTAACAGGAATGTGCACACTTGCACTACAAACTCACTCGACAATAGAGATTTATACATAATATATTATATACCATATTATATATAATAGAAATAGAAATATATAATATATATTATTAGTATATATTAATGATATATATTATTGTAATAGATATTATTATGTAATATGTACTATATAATTATATATGTTATATTAATATATATCATATATATATCATACTGATGTTTATATGTTAGTTTTACTAAGGGACAATGATTTTATGAGTCAACGGCATTCTATGCGATTAAAAGGAAAAGAACTAGGAAAATCATTCTATGGAGAAGGAGAAATCCAAGGAGTTTTGCAAGTGAAGAGATATTCTTTAAAGATATATAAATAAAGGAAATATACATGAGTAAGGAAAAGCAGAAATATGGTGATAAAAATAAAGTATCGTCCTATTTAGAGAACATTAGGAAAAAGAAGATTGAAAGGAAGCTCTGGGCAAAAGGCCAACTCATAGAATATGTGCATTAAAACACTATAAAATAGGAGTGGATTTTTCTGGCCCAATGTTTAAAATATGTATTTTTTTGTAGAAAGTAATTTTTATATTGAGAGACATAGCTTTTTCAAAGCACACAGTTTCATTTGTTATGTCAATAAATAAAAACTATATAGCACTGAAAAACCTAACATAACCAATATAGTAAACGAAACCTTATTTGTTTAAATGCAAGTGAAAACTAACTAAAACACCGAATCAAGTTCAGAGACACAAAAAATGGTATTTGTAAGCAAAAATATCTATTTTTGCAGAGATTGTCCCCATTTGTTGTAATAGGCCAGACATCCTAAGTGATATGTCAGCAAGCTACTTGGTAGATCTACCAATGGAAAAAAATTGAAAAGCTATCTTAAAAAAAAGTTAAAACATGTCAAATGGAATGTGGTGGTTCTGACATGAAAGTTACATTGAACAGCTTAGTTGGTCAAAATTAGGTAACCCCTTTGTGGAGGAATCTTAGCACTTTAGGTTGGATATTCTGTGTGTTTCTTTAGTACTCTAAGAACGCTTAACCTTTAGGAGGCATAAATATATGTTTTGCCTAAAAAATTTCCAATTTTTATGTAAAACCAATAATAAAAATGAGAGCAGGTGACAATGTTAGTTGAATTCTTAGAAAAAAGTTCAACTGAGTAAATTTGAAGATCTAATTGGCTTTATTCAGTGATTAGTGAATTGAGCATCAGCCCGTCTAGCAAGAAAGGAGCTCTGAGGGACTGTACAAAATGGAGGATTTTATAGAAACAAAGAACACAGGACAAGAATGTTAAAAGAACGGATTATTTCAGGCAAGGTTACTTTCCTTTAGGGGAAGGCAAGAGGTCTTATCAAGGAGGTTACCTCACTAGCGCTGATCAGGAACGTCCGTACTGACTGGCTTAAAATTCCACTCCTGGGAAAGGCTGAAACTGCAATTAGATTGGATATTAAGTCTTGGTGGGGCTTAGCAAAAATGACTCCATTTTGGGCCTATTGTTTGTTTGTTTGTTTCTTTCTTTCTTTCTTTCTAAATTTTATTTATTTATTTGACAGAGAGAGAGACACAGCGAGAGAGGAAACAGAAGCTGGGGGAGAGGGAGAAGCAGGCTGCCTGCCGAGCAGGGAGCCTGATACGAGGCTTGATCCCAGGCCCCTGGGATCATGACATGAGCCCAAGGCAGACATGTAATGACTGAGCCACCCAGGCACCCGTTTCCCTTTTTAATTAATTATTTTAAACACCAACATTTTTTTTTAAAGATTTTATTTATTTATTTGACAGACAGAGATCGTAAGTAGGTAGAGAGGCAGGCAGAGAGAGAGGGGGCGGGGGAAGCAGGCTCCCCGCTGAGCAGAGAGCCCGATGCGGGGCTCGATCCCAGGACCTTGGGATCATGACCTGAGCTGAAGGCAGAGGCTTAACCCACTGAGCCACCCAGGTGCCCCTTAAACACCAACATTTTTACAAAAAAGGTAAGAATCTTAGCCCTGGGCAGAGAGGAATTTCTGAGAGGCTCACTCTGGGTTTCTACTGTCCTTTTACTCTCCAAGCTCTGCTGGTTGACTCCTATGGGTGTCCCAGCAGCTTTGGTCCTAACTCAGTTGCCTTGAAATGATGTTTTTTTGCATCAGGTCCCCACAAATACAAAATGCACACTGACTGAAAATGGTTTAGAGTCCCTGAAATGCTAACTTCAAGGGACACTTTGTATTCCCTTACTTTTCAGAGTCCTGCCAGGGACTGAAGCTGAGCTGCACACCCCAGAGTCTCAGTGTTTTCTCCTCTCTGTGGTCATGAGGATATGTGCTGCTGTGTAGTTTTTGTGATTGTGGGGTTTTCATTTTTATTTTTTGTTTCAAATTTTTATTGAAATTCCAATTAGTAACATATAGTATAATATTGCTTTTGGGAGGAGAATTGAGTGATTCATCACTTACATATAACATCCAGTGCCTATCACAGTAAATGCCCTCCTTAATATCCATCACCAATTTAGCCCATCCCCCCACCTTCCCTCCAGCAACCCTGTTTTTTCTCTATTGTTAAGAGACCCGTATGGTTTGTCTCCCTCTTATTTTTTCTTCCTTCCACTATGTTCACCTGTTTTGTTTCTTAAATTCCACATATAAGTGAAATCCTATGGTATCTGTCTTTCTCTGTCTGATTTATTTTGCTTCATATAATACATTCTAGCTCCATCTAAATCATTGCAAAGGGCAAGATTTTGTTCTTTTTGGTGGCCTAGTAATATTCTTCTCTCTCGCTCTGTGTATACCACATCTTCTTTATCCATTCATCAGTCAGTGGACACCCCAGGAATAAGTCCCACTTGACTGTGATGAATAATTCTTTCAATGTACATTGGATTCTATTTGCTAGAATCTCGTTGAGGATTTTTGCATTCATGTTAATCAAAGATATTGGCCTATAATTTTCCTTTTCAGTGGGGTCTTTGATTTTGGGATCAAGGTAATGCTGGCCTTGTAAAATGAGTTTGGAAATTTCCCTTCCATTTCTATTTTCCAGAACAGTTGGAGAAGAATAGATATTAGCTCTTTAAACTTTTGAGAGAATTCCCCTGGGAAGCCATCTGGTCCTGGACTTTTATTTGCTGGGAGACTTTTGATTACTGATCCAGTTTCTTTGCTGATTATGAGTCTATTCAAATTTTCCATTTCTTCCTATTTCAGTTTTGGTAATTTATATGTTTCTAAGAATTTGTCCATTTATTCCAGATTGCCCAATTTCTTAGCACATAATTTTTATAATATTCTCATAATTGTTTGCATTTCTGTGGTGTTGGTTGTGATCTCTCCCTTTCATTTGTGATTTTATTTATTTAGGTCCTTTCTCCTTTTCTTTTTGATAAGACTGGCTTATCAGTTTTATAAGGGGTTTATCAGTTTTATAATTCAAAGAACCAGCTCCTGGTTTCATTAATCTAGTCTATTGTGTCTTTTGTTTGTTTGATTTTATATATTTCTGCTCTAATCTTCATTATTACCTTTTTCAGCTGGATTTAGGCTTTATTTGCTGTTCCTTTTTTAGCTCCATTAGGGGTAAGGTTAAGTTGTGCACTTGAAGTCTCAAACAAGTCTTGCTTCTTGAGGTAGGGCTGTATTACCATATACTTCCCTTTTACGACCACTTTTATGGCATCCCAATGGTTTTGGACTGGGCCTATTGTTTTCTTTTTAATAAGATATCCACACCATTCTAATGAATGTACCTATATAATTGCTAAGAAGTTAAATATCTACAGCTTCAATTAGCAAGAAGGAAGCAGAATATTTCAGTTTTTCTTTTTATGTTGTGGGAATAATAACTCTTTGTTTAGACTCTAAATCCACACCTCATTTTCATGGGAAACCAAAATTTTATAGACAGTCACTAAGGTCGAACAGCATTTAGTTTAATGCAGGGAATCATGCAATACAGTTCACCAAGATAAAGGTAAAGAATAACAAAACCAGTAAGACCTCCTTAAAATGGATTAGCAAGAAAACCATTCCAACAAGTGGCGGAAAAATTCCTCAAGTTTGAATTATCCTTAAAGCAAATTTCATAAACATGCAAAAATTAAAACTGGGCCAAGTAGCACATAGGCAGTTATAAGGTAAACGCTTTGAATATGTAGGAAGTCCATACCGTGCACATTTCCAATATGCATGAAATTTGGTTACCAAAATTTAGGTGACTAACAGCACTTCCCCAACAACACAGTTCCAATTTCAGTTACCACGATATGTCAACTGAGTATAATATAATTGAATCATTAGTATTAATTTCACACACACATGGCAAACTGCAGTTGTGTTGCCTCCTTATCTCCCATGACATTTTGTAAAAATGGATCCCTGAGAGACTTGGCCAAGGAAGATGAAAGTGTAGTAAAGAAGCCGTAAGTTAAACCACGGAAGTAAAACTAAATCAACTGTAAATGGAATTTCAGAAGAGAATGCTGACGGTGAGAAAATTGACACTGTGGATGTATATGTAGCCAGAGGGGATGAGTGAAGGCAAACTTATCATCATAAATGGAGAAAGTGATTGTGCCTGAAAGATGGAGAAGTCCCAGAGGAAATGATGCCAGCTAAAAGAAAACCTTCACCCAAAAGGCCTTCTCGGAGATATTTCACAACATTTGAAAGTGCCGAGGATAAAATATTGGAAGCTGCTCCAAACTCAGAGGAGCATAACAAGTCAGAGTAGACTTCTGGATTTATTTTAGCTTCCTGAAGCTAAGTCTGTAAAAGGCTGAGAACTTTCCAAGGCTGTCCCTCTCTTTCTGATTCAAATATTCTATTCCTGACTGTTTGCCATGACATTGACTATCTTTTGTATACTTTTCCTACTTTCCCTTGAGTGTTAGATCTCCTCCCTACTAGGATAAGATTCTTTTTCTGAAGTTATCTCTCCAGCCTTCTCCTTTGCACGGGTAGCCTTGATTTATGCAACAATAACCTTTACATTTGCTTGGATTCTCTTATTAAGAAAGAGAAAGAGACCAAGTGCAATTGTAGACTCACCATCTTCTCCATGAATCTCAGCTCACAGTAGTCCCCACTTTATCCCTGGTTTCCCTTTCCCTGGTCTCAGTTACCCGAAGTCAACCCCACCATCCAGCAGGTGATTCTCCTTCTGATCTGTCTTCAGAAGGTCAACAGTACCTCATGCTACTTCACAATGCCTCTGTCATTCACCTCATTTCATCTCATCACATAGCATTTTATCATCTCACATCATCACAAGGGTGAGTATAATATAGTAAGATTTTTGAGAGAGGCCACATTCACATATTTTATTACAATATAGTGTTATTATTGTTGTTGTTAATCTCTTACTGTGCCTAATTTATGAGTTAAAATTTATCACAGGTATGTATGTACAGGAAAAAACACAGTTCATAAAAGGGTTCAGCACTATTTGCAGTTTCAGCCATCCACTGGAGATCTTGGGACTCTACCCCATGGATAAGGGGGAGACTATTATATTCAGTATTTTTCATGAACTACACCCCAGGTATGTCACCCCAGGATGTATGTCACATCCAGGTCTTTCCATGTACCGACCTCAAATAAACCACATTAGTACTTCCTGCCATAATGTCCTACATACTTGTCATGTCATCTTTATAGATACCAAAAAGGAAGAATAAGTAATGAAAAACAGAAAGAACAACAGCTTTGGCAGAAAATACCAGATAGAGAAAATGAACATACCTTTTGGGTCATCATCTATCTTGGGTAAACTTGGTGAAGCCAATGTGTCCAGTGTAAAAGTAAGATCTTTGTGAAATCGTTAATATGGAGAGCAACTGACAAACATCTTCAAGCCAGAAAATGAGAAAAAAAAGATTTTTATGAAAAGGAAAGTCTGTACTTATAATTTCTTTTAATTAGAATACTAATTGTTCAGTTCTTTATTCCCACCTTAGAAGCTCTGTTTTTGAAGTTTTAATGGAACTACATGGAGCATATTGCTTTGTCATTCCTTAGTAAAAAACCAAAACCAACACCAAAAAGCAAGAACAAAAACCATATAACCTTCTTCCAATTTCTCTGCTTCTGGGCAAACACTTCTCTCTCAGAAGTTCCTGCTTCTGCTTACTGTTGGCGAAGAAGAGAGTGGCAATGAACTTTATCTGGTAGTCCGGGCAGTGTAAGTTGAAGAAGCACGAACAAGTACGGCCTTGCCGCTGACACTGAAATCAAAGACGCTTTGTTCCTTGTGGATTGATGACTGATGGCTGCCTCACCGGACTGTCTCCCTGGAAAAGCATTTCCAGCTTCCTCTCCCTGTCTCTGAGAATTGAATCAGGTGTGAGCCACACCTTTTCCCGACTGCCAGGACCTCACAAAGGAGCTTTCTGTGTCAAAACCAATGTCAGCCTCTTTTTTTTTTTAATCAGGGTGTGGCAAATCTGGCTCACACACCAAGGTACAGTCAACACGCAGTGTGACAGGAAATGTGGAATAGCATGTCTTAAATTGATTTATATGACTGCATTAGTTCGTAGGATTACATGAGAGTGGAGCCATGGTTTCTTCTTCTTTGTTCACAATGCGGAGCACACACCGTGCCTGCAACATACAAGCTCTCAGTAAAGGCTGTGTTCAATTTAAGAGCTGTACTTGTTTGTTGCTTTCCAAGGCTGCCCTTGCAATTACTCTTGATCCTTTTTGGGACCAATGCAAGTGCTATGAGAACGGGAAGCAAGGTGCACAGAGTAGGTCGGCAATAACTATCACCTGGAATGGCATTCTGTTTATATTCCAGGATTATTCTGTCTTCAAGCTGTTCCATGCAAGCAAATGGCACCCTCACTCTCCTCCCACCCTGTCCAGCCTGTTTAAAACTGCTGATTAGTTTTTCTCGCTCAAGGTTACTAAGGCAAAAGTAACTGCCTGCCCTTTGCCACTGTTTTTTAATATACAGAGGGTTCACACTTGCCCCTGCTTCCTGTTATTGCAAGTTCTTGGCAAAACTGAGATCTCTGGCAATACCAGGCTTCACTCATTTTACAAGGTGATCTGGCAAAAATAGACACAGCCATACCGAGTGCTATTCCTCGGTACTTACCTATAGGTTCCCACTCAGGATATGTTCTTTCTAAATGTTAAGAAATACACCAAAGCAGAGGCATTTGAATATTTACTCTGATAAACAATCTTTCAAATATTTCCAGATGGGGACTTTCACTAGCTACAAATCAGATTATCCACTTCCCTATTTTTTATGACTTCACAGGCCTATGACTAGCAGATTAGTCATCTTTTCTCTTTATTAAGGAGTGAAAAGGAGGCTTTTTAAAATCAAATAATAAATGTGACTTGTAAATCCCTTTTAAAAATTAACTGTATACTTATACCATTCATTGGCAGTCCTAGGAACTCCTTATCAATTTGTGATGGTCCAAATTCCCAGTAACTACATAAAAAACCTGCAGACAGCATTGACTGGTGATACTATCCACTCCTTTTCCATCATGGAACATTTTCCATGACCAAAAAGACTGGATCATTTCAAGTTACAATGATATTACAGATAATTGAAAACTTAGCCATATTGCTAAAAATCAAGTTGCCATGAGTATCACCAATGAATTCATCAATGTAAAACTTTATATTGTGCTACTGTATTTTTTTTTTTAAACTCTAAGCAATTGTCTTGTCACAACGGAGGACAATTCAGGGAAGTCATGGTCCAGGTGGATTTTAAGGGCAAGTCCAGAAATTCCTCCACAAAATATATTTACACTATGGCTTTTGGTAAAGAGGAAATAACTGGAAGAAACTTATTTTGGGGAAGAGTAAAAATCTCAAAACTTCCACTTGGAGTTAAAAAGGAAAGTAGAAAGAGAAAAGAAATTATTCAGACAGAAATTATTCAGACAGGAAAATAATTATTCATTATTTCTGGAAAGAGTAAAAGAACTAATTCTCTGATACAAGAAATCCAGTGAATCCCAAACAAAGTAATCCCAAACAAGGTAAGAAGGAAGGGATGGATACCTAGACATAAACATGCTGAAATTGTAGAATACTGAAGAAAAAAAGAAGCCAGAGAAGGACTGCCAAACTAACAGCTGATTTTCGGCAGAAACAGTGGAGTAAACAAGTGCTACAACTCTTGGCCCATAAATATTCCTTGTAAAATTACCTTTGAGACATAAGGGAGAAAAACACTCTTTTTTTTTTTTTTAAGACTTTATTTTTTAGGGCAGTGTTAGGTTCACAGTAAAATTGAGCAAAAGCCCCAGAGATTTTCTATATATATTTTACCCCCATACATGCACAGCCTTCCCAACTATCAATATCCTGTACTAGAGTGGTACATTTGTTAAAATCTTCAAACCTACACTGACACATCATTATCATCAAAATTAATAGTTCATGTTAGGGTTCACTCTTGGTGTTGTGCATTTTATGGGTTTGGACAAATATATAATGACATGAATCCACTGTTATGGTATTATATAGAATAGTCTTACTGCCCTAAAAATTCTCTGTACTTTACCTACTCATCCCGAACCCACCTCCCCATGAAGCCCTGATAACCACTGATCTTTTTCCTGTCTCATCGTTTTGCCTTTGCCAAATGTCATATACTTAGAATCATACAGTACGTGGCTCTTTCAGACTGGCTTCTTTCACATAGTAATATGCATTTAAATTTCCTCTACATCTTTTCATGGCTTGTTAGCTCATTTCTTTTTGGCACTAAATGCTATTTCATTGTTTGACATACCATAGTTTATTTATCTATTCACCTATTAAAGGATATCTTGGTTGCTTCCAAGTTTCAACAACTATGAATAAAAGCTACCATAAATATCTGTATGCAAGATATTATATGGACCTAAGTTTTCAAATCATCTGGGTAAATATCAAGAAACACAATTGTTGATTCACATGGTAAGAGTATGATTAGTTTGTAAGAAACTGCTAAACTCTCTTCTGAAGTGGCCGGACCATTTTGCATTCCCGTCTGCAATGAACAAGAATTCCTGCTACAGACATCCTCGCCAGCACTTAGTGTTGTCAGTCTTCTGGATTTTGGCCATTCTAAGAGGCGTGTAGTGGTATCTCATTATTTTAATTTGCATTTCCTTAACGACATGATATTGGGCATCTTTTCATATGTTCATTTGCTATTTGTTTATCTTTTTTGGTGTGGTGTCTTTTAAAGTCTTTTGGTCATATTTTATTTGGGTTCTTTGTTTTATTATTGTTAACTTTTAATAGTTCACTGTATATTTCGGATAACAAGCTTATCAGACAAGTTTTTTGCAAATACTTTCCCTCAGTCTGTGTCTTATCTTCTGGTCATCTTGACAGTGTCTTTAACAGAACAGAAATTTTTAAGTACAGCTTATTGATCATTTCTTTCATGGATTGTGCCTTTGGTGTTATCATCACCCTACCTAAGGTATCTAAGTTTTCTCCTGTTATCTTCTAGGAGTTTTATACTTTTGCATTTTATGTTTAGGTCAATAATCTATTTTGTCTTATTTTTTGTGAAAGATATAATGTTCTTCTGTGTCTAGTTCATTTTGTTTTTTTCATGTGCATATCCAGTTGTTCCAGCACCATTTATTGGAAAGACTATCTTTTCTCCATTGAATTCTTTGCCCCTTTGTCAAAGATTAGTTAACTCTATTTGTGTGGGTCTATTTCTGGGCTTTCTATTCTGTTTCACTGATCTGTCTATTCTTTCATCAGTACCACACTGTTTTGAATACTGTAGCTTAATAGTATGTCTTGACGTTGAAGTCCCCAACTTTGTTCCTTCCTTTCAATATTGCCTTGGTAATTCTGAGTCTTTGGCCTCTCCACATAAACTTTAGAACCGTTTTGCCCCTATCCACGAAATAACTTGCTGGGATTTTGACTGGAACAGTGTTAAATTTATAGATCAAGTTGGGAAGATCTGAGAGCTTGACATTATTGAGTCTTCCTATCCAACAACATGGAATAGCTCTCCATTTATTTAGCTTTGATTTCTTTCTTCAGACTTCTATAGTTTTCCTTGTATAAATTTTCTTTTTACAAAATGTTGTATTTTATTTTGTTAGACTTACTTGAGTATTTAACTTTTTTGCATGCTAATGTAAATACTAGTTTTTGTTTGTTTGTTTGTTTTGTTTTTTATTTCAAATTCCACTTGTTCACTGTGGTAGAGAGGAAAGCTATTGGCTTTTTTATATTAACCTTGTATCCTGCAATCTTGCTACAAATGCTTCTTAGTTTCAGGAGGTTTTGGTTGATTCTTTCAGATTCTCTATATAGCTTGTCATCTCATCTGTGAACAAAAATAGTTTTATTTCATTTTCCCCAAATATGTACCTTTTATTTCCTTTTCTTGTCCTATTTCATTAGCTAGGACTTTCACTATATTAAAAAGAAGTGGTGAGTCGTGACATCCTTGTCTTGTTCTTTTTTTTTTTTTAATTTTTTATTTATTTTCAGCGTAACAGTACTCATTGTTTTTTCACCACACCCAGTGCTCCGTGCAATCTGTGCCCTCCCTAATACCCACCACCTGGTTCCCCCAACCTCCCACCCCCCCCTTCAAAACCCTCAGGTTGTTTATCAGAGTCCATAGTCTCTCATTGTTCACCTCCCCTTCCAATTTCCCTCAACTCCCTTCTCCTCTCCATCTTGTCTTGTTCTTGATCTTAGCAAAATCTTCTAGTTTTTTATAATTATACTTTTTTAGAGATTAAAAACTCAGACTGCCACCAACAGAGCTGCACCAAAAATTTCTTAATAAAAGTTTGAATTAACTTTTTACCTTAAATGAAAGGATTGGTTAGTTTTGTCTTTTTTACCCTAATGATTGGTTAGTTTTGTCTTGGTTATGCATCTTAGTTTTACCTAACTTGCTTCCTTACCAAAACTTGATAGTGGTAACTGAAATAGTTCATTCATTTCTGGATGCTTATGTTGTTTTCTTATTTTTAATTTTTATTTTAAGTGCCTTCTTAGCACAGTAGGCAGCGCGTCGGTCTCGTAATTTTTATTTTAGCTTAATTTTTTAAAAAGATTTTATTTATTTATTTGACAGAGAGATCACAAGTAGACAGAGAGGCAGGTAGAGAGAGAGGGAGAAGCAGGCTTCCTGCTGAGCAGAGAGCCTGATGTGGGACTCGATTCCAGGACCCTGAGATCATGACCTCACTGGAAGGCAGAGGCTTAACCCACTGAGCCACCCAGGTGCCCTTTAGTTTAATTTTTTAAAGATTTTATTTATTTTTATTATTTGAGAGGGAGAGAGAGTGAGAGAGAGCATGAGCAAGTGGGGTAAAGTGCAGAGGGAGAAGCAGACTCCCCACTGAGCAGGAAGCCTGATGTGGGACTCAATCCTGGGACTCCAGGATCATGATCTGAGCTGAAGACAGGTGCTTAACCTACTGAACCACCCAGGTGTCCATGTGTTTTTTTTTTTTTTTTAAACAGTACTTTACTGAATAATTTACATATAGTAAAATGTGCAAATATTAAGTGTACAGTTTAATGACTATACATACATGTACGTGTGTGTATACTTATATCCATGTGACCACTTCCTATATCAAGATATTTCCGCTACCTCAAAGAGTTCCCTTGTGACTTTTCAGTCAATAGCAACTCCCACACCTCTCCTTTGAGGTTAATACTATTTTTGATTTCTCTCACCACAAGTTTGTTTCGCCTATTCCTGAATTTTACATAAATAGCATAATATAGTATATCTTTATTTGTACCCGTCTTCTTTCATTAACAAAATATTACTGAGAGCTAAAGGGGGAAGAAAAATAATCTCAAAAGGATGGTCTAAGGTGGAAGAATTAATTATCCAAGCAATGTAAACATGCATAAATCTGGGGGGAAAACTGCATAAAATAATACCTATTTTGAATCTGTGGTGTTAAAAAATTTTGAACCATAATCGTACATGTGGGGTGACCAACTAACTCATCCTTGTTTGTCTTGGAGTTTTTTTATTTTAAAACTGAAAGTCTTACAAACAAGAATATCTTCAATCCTGGACAAAAACAGAGATGTTGGTTACCTAAATATTTCAGGAATGGTCACTGGAATTAAGGCATTGTAGGGTCCATATATTATAAGGAAAGGTGAAGATCTAGATTAATTCTCACTTGTTATGATATACATTAAATTTCTAGAAGTAATCATAAAAAACATAGTAAGGTATAAGTTTCAAAGTGGTAATGAGAATAAATAAAGTTAATACGTTTACAAAAAAATATACCAATAAAACGTCCAGTTAACCCAAAAGAAAACAAGCAAGGAGAAAAAGAGAGAGAAAGGGTAGGACAAACAGAAAGCCAAAATAGGATAAAAATAAATCAGAATATATTGATAAACATAATATGTGAAAATTGACTACTGTAATTAAAAGACAAATGTTGTCACCTGGAATCAAACAAACGAGCATACACATTCAGTTGTTTACAATAATCATATCTAAAACATATTGAGACAAAGCAAAAGTTTTACAAAATATAACTACCCAATCAATACTAATAAAAAGTTGGGTAACGTAGACATATTGGTACTAACAAAATAATAGAAAAAAGCATCACCAGATACAAAAATAAAATTTCTGCATAATGACAAAAGGTTAAAATCACAAGTTTGGAACACGTGCATTTAATAAGATAACTTCAAAATGTAGAGTGAAAAACTAAAATAACTATAACAAGAAATTTAAAAATCTACCACTATGGGGCACCTGGGTGGCTCAGTGGGTTAAGCCTCTGCCTTCAGCTCAGGTCATGATCCCAGGGTCCTGGGATGGAGCCCTGCATTGGGCTCTCTGCTTAGCAGGGAGCCTGCTTCCCTTCCTCTCTCTACCTGCTTCTCCGCCTACTTGTGATCTGCCTGTCAAATAAATAAATAAAATCTTTAAAAAAAAATTTCATAAGATAATTTTGAATGGGGAAAAAAGACAAATTATAGAAGAAAACAAACAGCTTGGTTACACATATATAAAGTTCAAAATTATGTAAAACTAAGCAATCCATTGGCAAAACTATACCGACAAGCAAGAGAACAATAAACATAAAATTCAAGTATATAATTAACAACCTGGGAAGAAAGAAGGCAACTTATACTTATTTCTACCTACTGCTCCCACCACCCCCATCATGCAGATAGAGGTTAGCAAGGAACTCAGAGCTTTGCAAAATGAAAAAGCATTACTTAAACTGGTTTGTGTTGAATTCCATTGCCTTTCCTTCTGCTTTATTCCCAGACTACAAAATAATTTTTTCCAAAGAGTGGAGTGGTGATAGAAGTAAAGGATCATCTTTATCAATAATTTTCCCATTTCCCTTCTCTCCCCTTGTGTAGGACTATTTAGCCTAAAAACTTCTAGTTATTTTATAAACCAAAGCTAAACCAGAACAGCTACCTCGAAGAGTCAATAGCGTTTTCTTAAAAGCTGCCTCTCTGAGCCTTCCAGATAAAAAAAAGAAATCACTTGGTTTTTCCAGTTACTCGTACTTACCTACATCTGACAAATCCACTCTTAATTTGGATTAAACCATCCAAGGTCCCATTCACAATTAGCATAAACTCCTTGCGGTATGCTTCAATACATGCATTTCTAAATGAAACCTGAATCACATCTTGAAAGAACCCATTTTATATGTGCCGGAATTCTTAAATGTCGTTGTGAAATGTAGACTTCCAATGTAAGTCCATGGTATGGCTTATCACTACACCATAAATTTGCCTTTTGTATAAATCCACATTTTCTTCATGTCTACACTTCTTAGAGCCACACTTTTCATGAAGAGTGGTAGCTCTGTACAACAAGGAAGCTGTTTTCTCAGTGCTTTATAGGGTTAGTACTTTATTCAAAGACTCTTTGGACCTTAAATCTAAGAAAATAAATAGAACTAATACGAGCCAACAAAGTAGGCTTCTCCTTTGGATTACAATGCTTTCTAACATTCTTGGGCTCTTGGTATTTATGATAGTGCCTATCAGGTAACAAAAATTAAAAAAAGAAAAATAGAGGAGAATTTCTTCCAACAAGCAGCATAAACCTCAAATAAGCCAGTTTGCTGTAAAGCTTAGTAACGCCACAGGAAAAACCGGAACCATGTATTTTTCAAGACTGCATGTTAAAAAAAAAAAAAGAATAAAAAAGACTATGTTTTATTTTCCTTATTGCCATTCTCAGAATGTATCTCAGCTCTCTCAAAGATGCAAAATTAATCCCTTTATGTAACTGAGTAGTGATAGTTAATATTAATGTAACTATTTTAAAAGTCCCTGCACCCACTTCTAAAAAGGTCTGAGGGAGTTTACATATTAACACATAGTTGAAAGACATACTATTATGTTTAAATGCAAAATAAAATAGACTCTGGAAAACATAAAGGTGTTGATGCTATCAAGGACCAGTCATGTTCTGCCTCTTTTGAATGACCCCCCAAACACAAACCGACCTCCTTTCTACACTCTTAAGTGGAGGCTTTTTGCTCCTGAACTTTCTTCCAGTTACCCATGGGGCTGGTTAGGTTTGTTCAACAGAACCAGCAGGACAATGACATGGGTTAAGTGGACTTTGGAACCAAACTACCTGAACTGGAATCATGGCTATGTACCTTGAGCGAGTTATTAAATGTTACAAATTCTCAGTGTTCTCATCTGGGGTAATAATAGTATTTACCTCATTGAGAATGAAATGAGTTTAGAGTCTGTAAAGTACTTAGAACAGAACCTGGCACACAGTGTAAGTGTTCAATAACAATCAGCACTTGCCTGTGCAAATGCTGCCAAACTCCTGTCAGAAACCTTCCTGGAAACTTGTGCCTCTTGAATTTTCTATCCCCGCCCCTTCTTGTTGTTCTCATTGCTCTCTGATGTGAACCAGAGATTGTGGAGTATGGTTCATGATTTTTCTCTCTACCCCAAATCTGCCATAATCCTGCTGTTTTCGATGTTCATGTGGATGACTCTGCCAACGCCCTTCATCTCCACACGGGTATCAACAACTCACCCCCTCTTCTGTATTATTGCCTGCGGCTGCTCCACCTGTAAAGTCTTAAGCCACACATCCCACTTTCCTACTACGAACTCCTATTATCCTTATTGTTCCAATTATACCTGCTTATTCCCCAGGATTGGGACAGGTCCTATCCCACTCACTCCATGTGTCTGACTTTTCTCCTGTTTTGCCTCCATTGCCATCTTGCTTGGGCTCAACACTTCAACCTGTCGCTTCAGTAACAGCTTCAGCTTCTCACTCCTCTTACTCCATTTTCCTTCTGCAGTACTTACCCAAACGTGGATCAGTCCAGCCTTCTTTGCGTCTAAAACCACACTAAGGACATCACTCAACGCTGTGTACGGGAGCCATTAGCTCATGGTGTCTGTCCTCAGCTCAGCTCTCAGCACACAGCTGGG
Source organism: Martes martes (assembly GCF_963455335.1). Lineage (NCBI taxonomy): Eukaryota > Metazoa > Chordata > Mammalia > Carnivora > Mustelidae > Martes > Martes martes. The sequence goes on from NC_137889.1 coordinate 84,186,138, forward strand.
CAGCCTCCTCTATGTCCCTCACTAGCCCTGCATTTCTTTGCAAACTTCCTGCTCCCCTGCTCTCAGCTCTCATAAGGAATCACCACGTTCTACCGAAACCACCTCCAAAATATCTCTCGCATCTAAAAATTTCTTCTCTCCTTCTCATCAGCTCTACCCATCTCTTATCCTGCCTCCCAAACATTCTCCTCTGAGCGACTAAAGTAAGCTTCCTGAAAATTCAAGTACCATCATGTTCATACTTCATAACCTTCAATAACTCTCTATTCCTGATGTAGGTCCGACACCATAGCTTGACCCCAAGGCCCCCTGTGACCAGGCTCCTGTTCACCTCTCTCAACTTCTTTCCCGATTCTTCCAGTCTGCACCTTACACACTCAATTACTCATATGTCCTTGAATGTGCCATATTTTCTCAGACTCCCATGCATCGCATAGGTTACCTCCTTTGTAAGGAATGCCCGTTTTTCTTCTTTTTCTGGCTGGGTGACTCCTTTTGGTCTGTTAGGTTTCAGTCCAAGTATCACTTCTGGTCAGCTCTGGTGTAGAGACTTCCCTGGCCCTTCCTCTTTCTGAGCAGGCTGGTTGGGTGTCTCTTTGTTCTTCCACATGTGTTACCTCTATTCAAGTACTTACCATGCTCCTGGCACCAGTAAATGATTAGTGAATTAATAAGTGAAGGCATCCCATTTCCATAAAATGATAAAAACTTCTATAGTATTTCACTTTACATGTCCATTTGGAATAGAGGTTTTAAAAACCGTGGTGGTTGGGCACCTGGGTGGTTCAGTAGGTTAAGCATCTCCCTTCAGCTCAGGTCATGATATCAGGGTCCTGGGATTGAGCCCAGAGTTCGCCTTCCCACTCAATGGGGAGTTTGCTTCTCCCTCTGTCTCTCCCCCTTGCTTGTATTCTCTCTCTAATAAATAAATAAACTCTCTAAAAATAAAATTTCCTAACTTTTCTGACTAAGGAATTCAGAAGGACTTTGATTAGTTTGACAATCACACTGTTTTCAGGACTACATATGACTTCTGAAGTTTTATATTTAATGTGTAAAGTTTAGAAACATCTATTTTTTCCTTTCGGTTTATTCTGTAAAATTAAAATTATCCAAGAGATTTATATTTTTATCAGTGTATTGCCACTGTGGATGCTATCCTGATTCCTAGACTATAGATGATTGGTAAAGTGCAATATTTTAAAAAGTGAAAACCAGCCTGGGTGGCTCAGTCAGTTAAGTGTCCAGCTCAATTTTGTTTCAGGTCATGATCACAGAGTTGTGAAATCGCTCCCTGGTTCAGGCTCTGAGCTCAGCAGAGTCTGCTTGAGATTATCTACCTCTCCCTAGCCCTCTGCCCCCCTCATCTTATGAACTCTCTAAAATACAAATAAAATCTTTTTTAAAAAGTGAAGTGAGATAATATTCAATATAATCTTACAGCCCTGAGAAAAAAAATCCTGATGGGATAGCATGCAGTCTGTTCATCTGAGTAATCATATACTTGCTCTAGAATCAACAGATCCAATTCACGGAGGGTTAATAATCACTTAATGGAAAAAATCAGGTAATTAGAGTGACCCATTCCCCATTCATACCCATTAACAATTTTTTTCTTTTTTAGTCGTATCAACAATATAGTTAAAGAGGATTGTCAAGACTAACCTCTCAAAAAATCACCTATATCACATATGCCTGAATGTATAAGATACTATTATAGCAGATTAAGGAGTCTCTCTTACCTTAACCTTGTTTTTGAGATACAATAAGAAAAATGGTTTTAAAACAGGAAATCTTGAGATAAAGTACAAAAGAAGAAATAATAAACATTAGGTTTACAAATCTGGGGGCCCAAAAAACAGAGACCTCTGCTTGCTTTTCATGCCTGACCCCTTTCTACCTAGCTTTCCTATTGACCATATACATCGAGCTGTTTCTTATTTGCATTTCTCTTTGCTCCTACCAAGGAGCACTGAGATTTCTTTATCAGAAAGTGTCTTTATATACACGAAAACCAAGCATTATTGTGTCATTAAAAGTTGAAATGCTTTTCTAGTTCTACCTATGGATTTTCATCAGTGCAGGTCTTCAGTCTCTTTTAAGACCAAATGAGTACATAAAAGAAGTCTGGGTGGATCTAGGGCACAATTATTAGATGCAGACAAAGATGAATGGCCTTTGGTCTGATCTATATGAGAGTCAGAATGGGATCTACCTATCCAATCTGGATGGACAACAATGCACAAGAAAATCCCACAAAAGTTATCAAAAAGAACATAGACACAGAGAAGGCATTGAAAGTTTGTGGATGGAACTAACCAGGAGTTGAAACTAGAGACAAAGTATGTTATTACATCTTATGGCTTGTAAGATTAAGTTTATGGGACCAAATATCTTGGAATCCTTAGACACTTTTATAGTGAAATATAATACTTACAAAGATTCAAGAACAGACATGTACAGCTCTGATGACTTATCACAAACAGCATCCATGCAATCGCCACCAATGTCAAGAAATGGATTGCTGCTTGCGCCTGAGAAAATGCCTTCTCTTTCCCAGTCACTATACTGTCCCCAACAAAGGTAATCACTATCCTGACTTTGATGAAAATCATCTTCTTGCTTTTTTTTTTTTTTTTTACAGTTCTTCCAACTAAGCATTAGTTTATTTTTGCCTGGTTTTTAAACTTGATATAAATGGAATTAAAGTACATATTCTCTTGTTCCTGACTTATTTCAATCAACATTATGTTTGTGGGATTCACATGTTGTTGAATGTTAGCTATAATTTGCTCAACTACATGTAGTAAATACTACACAGTAAGTTTTCATTATGTATAGAATATTCTATTGAAATAATATGCTACAACTTGTCTATCATTTCTATTCTTAGATGTTTTAAAAAAGTCAAAGAAGTTTTCATCTCTAACTACATAGACTCTCATTACAGTGAAGATATGGACTCACGTTTTTATTTATTAAGTTGATTCTTCAAGGGAGAGAAACAAAACGGTTTCTTAAATTGGTGTACGTCAGGAAAGGGGTAATTGGAGACAGGTGATTCTGACTGGGTTGGCAGAGATGGAAGGTGAAAGGAGAACCAAAATGATTACTTGCCCCATTTTTTCCAAATAATAAACACTTGAAGCCACACTCCAAACCAAATAGCTCCATCCTCTGTCACTGACGATGGAGTAAGGAGATGATGGCTACATGGGCAGAGAGTGTGTTCTTGGTAGGAAGAAGAGGAAGAGCATACGCATGGACACATGCATAAAAGGGCTTCAGTTCTAGTTGTTATTCCATTAACTCTTGACACTTGTTTTGATATATTTGCTGTGCGGTGGTCGTGAAAGCAAAAATGTTCTATGAATCACAGAATTTATCTTGTTACTAAAGTGTTGCTAATTTGCATTGGACTGGGATATTGTTCAGCAAATATACAGCCCCCTCCACCTCTCTCTTGTAATGAAGTCTCTTTTCCTATCTTTGGGCTTGGCCATAAAGCGTGCTTTGGCCACTGGGAAATCAATGGGTGATAGGAATAGCAGCTCTAAATATGCTTAAATGGTAGACTCATGCTCTTGTGCTCCAGTGATCTGTCAGAAGACCATGCCCTGGTTGGCCTCTCTTAAAAATGTGGAGACCTGAACCCACACCAAGGCCAACCAGCTGCAACTTAGAACAGAGCTGCCCAACCCAGATGAGCCTACACCAGCCCCACTGAAGTTGACTAGTGCAAGAATAAATGTTCGTTAATGGGAGCCACTGAGTGTGGTGTAGTTTGCTATTATGGTGGCAAAAACTGTTTTACAGCTATAGTCAGAGGTGTGAAGTTCAGGCCATTATCACTCCTTAATAGTAATGGACTTGGCTCCATTTACCTCATTCTGCATTTGCTCTATGAAACCAGGGATTCAGATTTCAAACTTCTTTTTAGTGTAAATTTTAAATGCCCAGGGGACAATGACCAGATCTTTTTAGAATCTGAAGAAGGGGGCTAATAGGAGATGGAAACAGCTATCCTTGAGGTCAATGGAAAGGAGCTAGGATCAGTTAGGGATGTTTTGGGTCCTGGCTATACCAGTTGGGGAAATGGCAGGAGAGACCACACCTGCACTCACGCAGCAGGCAGCTGTTTTGGACTTATTCAGAGAAGTGGGAGATGCTCTACTTTGAGGGGTAGTATACAAAGAGTTAGGACATAGGTAAGTTGTGTTTTTTAATAGCTAACTGTTGAGGTCAACAAAGCTATGCCCTAGGACAAGTGCACATTTAGAGATTAAAAACTGCATATATGTGGAGAAATGGTAAATTTCATATCCTGCTGGTGGGACTGTAAATTGATCTAAACACTTTGGAGAACTTGGCAGTAATAGGAGGTTACTTTGGAAAATAAGTACATAGTAAGTAAAGTTGAAGATGCTATATCTTTTTTTCTTTCAATGATTTTATTTATTTGAAAGAGAGGCAGAGAGAGAGAGAGAGAGAGGAATTGGTGAGGGGCAGAGGGAGAGGGAGAAGCAGACTCCCTGATGAGCAGGGAGCCTAATGTAGGGCTTGATCCCGGAACTCCAGGATCATGACCCAAGCTGAAGGCAGACGCCCAACTGGATGAGCCACGCAGGCACCTGAAGATGCTCATATCTTAATACTCAGTAATTTGGTACTGGATGTGTAGCAATGGGTCTCAATGGGACTGGTGCCACACAGATGAATCTCACAATCTCACAAATAACACTGAGTAAAGCAAAAGACCTGAATTTCATACCATTTAAACATCATAATACTATGTGTGATTTAAGGTTCCATATATAGCAAAAATATTTTTTAAATGCATGGGAATGATAAACACCAAATTCAGCAGTTATCTCTGGCAGCAAGGGAGGAGATGCAATTGGAAAAGGGTAAAATGGGGACTTACGTGCACCTAAAATGTTTTATTTCTTCATGTATAAGGTGGGCATAGAAGGATTTGTTATTATTTATATATTTTCAATGTAAAGAATATGTATTATATCATTTTTGTATATATGAAATATTGCAAAATAAAAATTTCAACAGAGAGAGGTTCATGAGCTTCTAACACCATGGGGCCATGTTTTGTTCATCTCTCTAAGCTCAGTGCCAAGCAGTGTGCCTGGCCCAGAGCAGATGCTCAATTAATGTTTGTTAAATAGTCAACCAAACAAAAGTTCATATACTAGGGGCACCTGGGTGGCTCAGTGGATTAAGCCTCTGCCTTCGGCTCAGGTCATGATCTCAGGGTCCTGGGATCGAGCCCCACATGGGGCTCTCTGCTCAGCGGGGAGCCTGCTTCCCTCTCTCTCTCTCTGCCTGCCTCTCTGCGTACTTGTGATCTATCTCTCTCTGTCAAATAAATAAGTAAATTAAAAAAAAAAAGTTCATATACTAGTTTTAATTCTTAGACATAAATAGAATGCTTCAGTCCCCCTTGATCATGGTATCCAGTAACACAAACATTTCTATGATATGGCAGGCACTTTTCCAGCATTAAAAGTATAACTGTGAACATAAACAAAATTTCCTTCCCTCAAGGGACTCATTTTGAGTGTGTGTGTGTTGGGGAGGGTGGCAGGGGGAGGACCCAGAGGGGTATTAACAATAAAGAAAATAATTCAGTAAAACAGAAAGAAGACCAGATAAGATCAGTGCCCTCGAGAAAAATGAGGCTGAAAACAGAAGTGTTCAAACTTTTGGGTAACATTAAACAGGGTAGTCAAGTTCTCTTTGAGAAAGTGACCTTTGAGCTAGAACTTAAAATGAGGGAGAAAACTGTGAGCAGTTGAGTCAGAGGGAGAAGAAAGTACAAAGACCTTGAAGCAGCCTGGAAAGTAGGCCTGGCAGTCACACTGACTGAGTGTCTAGGAGGGGTTCCAGGGAGGAGAGAGATCAGAGATTGGGCAGAACCTGCTAGACCATTTTCAGTACTTTGGCTTTTACCCTTAGTGAGATTAAAGACTTGGAACAAAGGACAAGCATCATCTGGCTTACACGTTTAAAAGATCACTCTATTTGGGGAAGAGATAATAGTAGGAAGTAGAAACTGGGAGACCAGTTAGGACATTATTGCATTAATTGAGGCCCGAGATGATGGTGGCTGGAACCAGGGTGGCAACAGTGGAAATGGTAAGTAGTCATATTTTGACATATTTTGAAGACACAGATAGCTCTGGCACAGAGCTATTGGTGATGGACTGTATATGAGGCATGAGAAAAGGAACAGTCAGGGATGACACAAAGGTTTTTGGCTTGAAGTTGCCACTGACTGAGAAGAAAGGGAGCTGGTTGGCTGGGGGTGGGGCCGGGTTCAGTGTGCGACATGTCAAGCTTGAGATGTTTACTGGGCATCCAGATGGAGTTGTTAAGTAAACAGCTGGTACATGAGCTTGAGGGTCAAGAGAGACATACAAGCCAGAGAAATAACTTTGAGAACCATTCGCATATAGGTGGTATATAATAAAGCTTAAAGATAGGATGAGATCATCAGGGGAGTGAACGTAACTCAGAAAGAAGGGAGGTCCAAGGACCAGGTGTAAAGGCACTGCAGTGTTTAGAAGTTAGGGAGGAAGAGGGAGGTCCAGTCCAAGATGATGGAGGAGTATCAGACAAAGAGATAGGAGACATCCACAGAAAGGTAATGCCTTGGTAGCTAGGTTAAGGAAGTATTTAAAGGAGGAGAAGGGTGACTAACAGCGTCCAAGCATCCAATAATGCTTAGGGTCCACATAAGATGATGATGACAACAGAGCTTTGTATCAAACAAAGTAAGGGTTACGGGAGACCTTGGCAAGGCCAGTTCTGGTGGGGGCTGAAACGCTTCTTATCAAGGACTCAGGAGAGAGAGAAGAAAGGAATAAACAGGAAAGCCAACTCATTCAAGGCTCTTTTTTTGCCTTATCTGACTTTTAAACAGAAAGGGAATCCATGCATTCCTGACTCAACTGACACAAGTGCATACTGGAATCCAGTAATCTAAACATATATCTTATCTCAAAATAATAGAACACAAAGCAGCTAGAAAATTCCACTCATGTATGAGAATTAGCTTCATTTTCCACAAATAAAAAGGACTACCAAGAGAAACTAAACTAAGGATTCTGGTAGGGGAAGAACTATCCTAAGTGGGTGGCCAGCCTTCCTCTAACTTTGTTATTTGAAGTCAAATTAGTCCCCTTTACTTATCAACAAGTCAAATTTCTTCCAATGTAAATTAGTGGTTGGAAACAATTAGCTCAGCCTGAAAAGCCATTTATCTCCGGAGAACTTTAACCCCACAGACCAATTCACCTGTCTGATTCATCTAGGATCAGCACAGGTGATTCTCAGACCAGACCAGCCTACTGTTCAAGAATTGCAGAGATCTCAGAGATCTCAGGAAAGTTAATGAACAAGATGTGCAGGGGGCACAGGCCTCTGAGCCCTAGACCTGCAGTGCTGAGGGAAACACTATATAAACGACTGGCTCTAGCACATCGTCAGCGAATGGACACTCTGGATAACCTTCAACCAAAGCCATCAGCTCACGTGCTAAAAGAAAAAAATAGTAATAATTAAAAATTTTTTCTTCTTACAATATAAGGGTTTGCTAAATTACCATACTATAAGCCCAGTGTGGTTCATTATAACAAAGAGTTAATTTTCTAATATAGGGTACGATTAGCATTTCAGAAAATCCAGGTTAGAACAATATCCAGAATTCATTAGTAGTAGTACATGGAGGAATGATTTGACAATGAAAAATTTCTATGGAATAGAGTCAAGTTATTATTACAACTGAGGGAAGTCAAGAGAGTTAAGAAGGCAAATAATTTTCATCACATTTATTGAATCAAATTGTATTTATTTAATATGGTCTTCTAATTTATATATTCAATTTGTAGAATTAACTATTTTAATAACTAATAGAAACCTTAACATTGCAGAATATCCTTTTTTGGTTCTGCTTTTTTTTGTTTTTGTTTGTCTATTTATTTATTTATTTTTTGATGGGGACATCTTTCCCTTGCTCCCCAAACCAAAATGTAATCAGAAATTTTTAGTTAGGGTACCTAGGCATTCAGCTACCTCCTTTGGCTCAGGCCGTGATCCCAGGATCCTGGGATTGAGCCCCATGCTAGGCTCCCTGCTTATCAGGAAGCTTCCTTTTCCCTCTCCCACTCCCCCTACTTGTGTTCCTTTTCTCGTTTCTCTCTCTCTGTCAAATAAATAAATAAGACTTAAAACATTTTTTAGTCTTCTTAAACAGAAATCTTTTTTTTTAAATTTTTTATTTATTTGACAGGCAGAGATCACAAGTAGGCAGAGAGGCAGACAGAGAGAGAGAGGAGGAAGCAGGCTCCCTGCTGAGCAGAGAGCCCAATGCGGGACTCGATCGCAGGACCCTGGGATCATGACCTGAGCCGAAGGCAGAGGCTTTAACCCACTGAGCCACCCAGGCGCCCTAAACAGAAATCTTTGAACTTGAGCTATAAAGCAGAAAAAAGGAACTAACTTTTCTTTCTCTGTGTTCATATAAACCATCTAGTGGATTTATTTTATTATTCAATCAAAAACAAGAATGAGAAAAGAGCTATGTGATCTAATAACACAAATTATAGAAAGTGCATAAAAATCATGCCTTATGAAAACATAGCAAGGAAAGTATTTTAAGAAAACAATCAGGGTTTGGCATATAGGCATACCCTATCTGTACATTAAGTATACCTTTGAATGTTACCTGGATCTCCAGCTTTTGACATTATTGTGAAAGTTAAAGAAGGAATCAAGAAACAATACTGTGGGAAGCAGTCAGAAGATTGTTACTCTGAAGTATACTAAGCCTTCATTTTTAACAACATTTTTTTACCCAAGCTTGCAATATTCAGATGTATTTCACATTATATGAAGAGGACACAAGGGGTGCCTGGTTGGTTCAGCCCATTAAGTGTCTACCTCCAACTCAGGTCATGATCCCAGGGTCCTGGGATGGAGCCCCAAGTCAGGCTTCCTGCTCAGCGGGGAGTCAGCTTCTCCCTCTCTCTCTGCTGTTCCCCCTGCTTGTGCTCTGCTCCCCCTACTTGTGATCTCTCACTCTGTCAAATAAATAAATAAAATCTTAAAAAATAGAGCACACCAACATTCAATGTTTACATGTCTTACAGAAGGGCAAAATGATACGTGTCTATGCACAGTCACTGTGGCATATATATGTACATACATTTATATGTGTGCGTACATGTGTGTGTTTATGCATGTGTGTGTGGACCCTAAACGTCCATCAGTGGAGAACTGAACTAAAAGAATGGTAGCTTTATACGATAGAATACTATGTAGCTTTTGGTCAGCTCTAAGTGAGCTGATATGAAAAGTGCCCCAAGGTGGTTCAGGAAATAAAGCAAAAATGCAGAAGAACGTGTATATTACTATTTTTGTAAATAAAAAGAAAAGTAATAGTGTTTGGTCTGGGACAGAGAACTGGGTGGTTTTAGGGCAGGAGTGAGAGAAGATAATTTTTAATTGTATACCTCTTATTGAGCTTGATAATAGATACAGTTTCCCTATTCAAGAGGAAAAAACATTTCTTTTAAAGAGTGATCTTTAAAGAGTCAAAATATAAGACTCCGGAAAGATAAATTCCCAGAAATAAACTAGGAGGTCATAAAGGCTCTATATAATATTAATTTCGAGAAATATTGCCAAATTGCTCCCCATAGTGAGTGAATTAATTTATACTCCCACCAGCAGTGTCCAAGTGCCTATTATCCAAGACTCCTGGTTAACACAATGTATCCTCACCATTTTTGAAGTTGGCCAACATGGAAGATGGCACCTCATTGCAGTCGGCATTTGTCTTAGGATAGGAACCGATCATTGACATTGCACGTGGACAATGACCTGAAGGAGGCAGGCGCCAGGTCAGGGAGCCGAGAGAGAGCTATTGCCCTAAGCCATGACAGGGGTGGCAGGGGTGCGGTGGTGGAGATGGCGAGATGGGGCAGATGCACAGCGACCTGTGCAGGTCGAACTGACAGGATTTGGCCACACACAGGATGTGGAGAAGGAGAGAGAGAAGTGTCCAGAATGACCCTCTGGGTTTTGCAATGACATGGAAGGAGGGATTTGAGAAGTGACAGGAGAGATTAGGGGAAGCCCAGGAACTCATGTGAAGAAGGAACAGGTGCCAGGGTTGAGCAGCCTCAACATGCGTGCATGCAGAATGGCAGAGGCATTTGGATGTACAAGCCTGAGGCTCAGAGGGCAGGTCTAGGCTGGAGAGGACAGTCCTTACATGTATGAGGCTTTACTCCATAAAGTGGGGCAAGGCTTTAGGTGATCACTCACATCAAATCCCCATGTGACACTGCTTGACTGAAACACAAATACTACAACAATGCGACTTCCTTAAGACTTGATTCAAGGACTTCCATAAATATAGGTGGGGCTAAGAATGCCAAGGAGGCATCTTCTGGGAGAAGGAATATACAGTGTTTGAAATGCACTTATTAAAAATAAACCATATCTCCATTTCCATGTTTTTCAATTGTTTTAAAAAACAAGGCATTTTTTTTTTTTTTAAGAAACGGACTTGTAACACATTTGGAACATGCAAAGAAGCATAAACAAAAACTACAATCCTACGACTCAGAGATAATTACTGTTAACATTATACATATAGTTCTAGGCATAGACTTTAATTTAAACATCATAATGTGAATATTTATGTGCTGGCATCCTTTAAAATTTTATTTTATTTCAAAGTTATTTTTATAATATTATGTATATTTTAAAATTAAAAATATATTTTAAACTGTAACGTAACAGTCCCCCATACAGAGGGACCTTTCATTACTTAACTACTATCACTGTGTATAATAATGAAAAAGTTGTTTCTGGATTGCACAGGAAAGATGCCCTTTTCATTTTCATTTCTTTGTTCTGTAATGAGGTTTCCCACTTCCACATGCTTATTGGGTATATGTATTAATGTTTTTTTTTCATTTTATTAATAGTTTTTGAAATCGGTGATTAAAGCTGAGGGAAAATATATGCTCAATAATAGCTTGTTTTCCCTTAACAGCAGGTCTCACATGGGTCATCATTACATTTGCCATTTAGTCACTTTCATTAACCACTTACTCTAACTTTGAACTATCAAAAAGCATTCCTATTTGTCTCAAATCAATTTATGGGACAATGAAGCCCTATTAATCTAAGTTAACTTTTATTCTCTTCTCAAAACCACCTCATGGCTATTTCCCTCTGTCAGAATAAATTACCCTGTCCTCAATATCTCAATCTAATTAAGACAGCTTTATTTTCTGATCTTTTCAGCCCCATTCTAATATCTTTGAGCAGAAATATAAAAAAGGATGACCTCAAATGTATGAGGCTGTGGCTGAAGCCCTGTTTATGGACCAAAGGACTGGAAACAACTTAAATGTCCATCACAGGAGACTGTCACATCCATAGGACAGAATATAATGTGGCCATTACAAGGAATGGAGGAAATTAGGAGGAATGAAGCTATAATCTATCGGGTTAAAAAAAGCAAGGTTTAGAATAATATGACTTGTGCTCACTTCGGCAGCACATATACTAAAATAGAATAATACAACTTGAGTGAAAAATGGAGGCACTGTGAGTTACACCAGTGTTGGCATATTTTTTTAAAGTAATTATATATAAATGTTTGTCTGTGCATAGAGCATAGAAGAATTTACAAGAAAGCATTGACCTTCTGGAGGGGAACTGGGGTCTGGGAGTTGAGATAGGAAGCTGACTTAATTTTCATTCAATTTTCTGTTATACTGTTTGGTGTGCACAAGCCTTATCTTTTTAAAAATTAAAAAAACAAACACAGAAATGGAATTATTCATCTGAACCTATGGCAACCGCACCTTCTACCTCTTCTTTCCCCCACCTGCACGCCGGAGATCTGCACAGCTTTCCCTGAGCCTCAGACCTGTACCCCCAACCCCGATTACATGGCCCGGGTCAGCCTCCACTTTCCTGAATTAATTCTTCACTAATTAATGCTAATGCCTCTCAGAAATGTTATGAGCCTCATGGGAAAGCTTCTGCCTGAACTCTGCACTGCTGATAATCTTAATCTATTCTGTCCACTAACAAATTATATCCTTCTGACTTTTGTTTATCACTCTTGCTTCCTAGTCTTTCCTCTCTGTCATCTCAAGTTTGCCTCACTCATGGAAAACTGCACAGAAGGATCCAAGTCGCTATGATATAAGGTTTAGGATAAACAGTAGTTCGGATGAGATTTTATAAAAGAAGGTTGAGACAATTTTGAGTGGAGGGTTGACAGTAGATCCGTCTTTTGTAATGCTGTGAGACCCGTGTGTAGGAATGGTCTATCTGTGACATCTTCTCATCCCTGCAAGTTCTCCTTGCCCTAACATGTTCTGTTGTAGAAAAGGAAGTGGCAAAAATAAGTCTTGGTGATGAGTTCTCTACATACTACTACTACCGGCATCTCATCACATAAGGTTCATTGGGAGCAGTATCAAACTAGAAGAACATGAGCCTTAGGTTTGTGCACAAAGTAGTAATTTACATTTGTAGTATTAACCACCAATCTTGGTTATGTTGGGTTCAACTACGTGGTTTTAATTTTTCTATTTCTTTTAAGTCCAGAAGATAAAAATTTTTTGGGAGGGGGTGGTGGTATTTCTCTCTGACCAACAGGAGAGAATGTAGCAAATGATTAAGCCAAAGACCTTTCTTAGAGTGTTTTCCAATACACTTATGGGATCAGTCATAATATTTATATATACTCTAGCACTTTGAAATCTCAAGCTGTTTTAACCAGCTGTCATTTTGGTGTCAAACTACGGTCATTTTAATGTGAAACAAAGGTCAACAGGGGGTTTGTCTTATTCTTTTCCTATTAGTGAAATACTTTATAGTTATTGAACTGTTTAAACCTCCAAAGCAAGTCCCTATTCCATATCCCTGTTATCTAGGTCAATGGGATTTTATGATTGCTCACAAATAAAATATATAGAAATGAAGAAAAGTAACAGTGTCAAATTAATATTTAAAGTATTATCAACAACCCAAAACACAGACAATCAGCATGGTCTATACAAGTTTGGCACTGATAATTAAGAAACACTTATATCTAAGACTGATATCCAATACATATATAATGCAAATTCAACTCTTTTTCTGCACTTAAAATAAGATGGCAGAGTTGCTTTTTCATTTCTCATTTCAGAAACTACACTGTAAAGATCATTCCAAATTTTGCTAAACTGTTAGCCTTTAAAAATAGATAATTTATTTCTAAGGTTTATTCTGTTTATTATTTAACCCAAAATAATATTTATTTTTGGCAAATATCTATTTCTGGAATTTTTCCAGACTTTTTACTCTAACCTTAATTTTTTTTTTTTTTTTTTTTGCTTATGTGCATCAGGACAATGAATTGTATGGAACTACTTTATTACAACAGTTAGCCAACATAGTGAAGAGTAAGTGCTTAGACTTATACATTGTAGTGACAAATGAAGAAAAGTATTTGAAAGGATCCATTGAGTTCCCTGAAGGTGAAGTTTAGCCCTTCTGAGTGATACAGTCTCCCAATTCATGTTTTTGCTGCCAATTTTACCTAGTTCATTCATCCATTTCTTGTGCTTAAATGTACTGAGAATCTACTAGGAGCCAGGTACCACTCTTGGTGCTGCCACGTTGGTTTGAATAGTAACAAGAGCCTGTAATAGTAGTAATAGTGTAGGTAGTAATAGTGCTATGGGGTGGGGGGTGTAAAACACGGAAAAGGTGATGAGGAGTGTGGTAGAAGTGACTGCTCATTCATATATCCTGGAAAAAGCCATTCAGATAAAGAGCACCCCGTCCAGGTAGAGGGAACAGCAAGGACAAAGTCCATGAAGCAGAAGCTTGCTTGGTGTGGAGCGGCTGGAGTGGAATAAGAGGTGTGTGGTGGGACATAGGTCACAGAGATAGGCAGGGGACAGGTGGAACAGATCATGGGTGCCTCGTGGGCCACTGTAAAGACTTTGACTTTTACGTTGAGTACGGGAGCCTTTGGAAAGTTCCAAGGAGAAGGGCAGCATGACCTGATTAAAGTAGGTTTGGCAGAATTACTCCGGCTGCTGTTTTGATCACTGTGAACAGGTGAGTGTATGTGTGTGTCTGTGTGTGCACACATCTGTGCTGGGGGCTGTGGTAGGCAGTGGAGGAAGCAGTGAGTGATGTTAGGGGACTATTGTAAAAATCCAGGCAAGAGAAGTTGATGGATGGATGGCGTGGAATGAGAAGTGGTTAGATCCTACATACACTTAGAAGATAGAGTCAAAGCAGTTGTCTCTAGATCAGATGTGGCTGATGGAAAATAGGAGTCGGGGCTGACTCCATGGTTTCTGGCGTGAGCAACTAGGAAAATGGAGTTCCCCAACTGAGGGGAGAAGACTGGAAGAGGCGCAAGTCTGGGGAGTGGGTGATATTCAGGAGCCTGTTTTGTTTGTTTTGGAGAGAGAGAGAGAGTACAGGAGCATGGCGCATGCACCAGATGGTGGGGGGTGGGGGTGAGAGGAAGGGGCAAAGGGGTCAGGAGAGGGGGAATCTTAAGCAGGCTCCATGTCCATCGCAGAGCCCCTTGCTGGGCTTGATCTCACAACCCTCAGATCATGATCTGAGCCAAAATCAAGAGTTGGATGCTTAACCACTGAGACCCAGGTGCTCCAGGAGCCTGGGTTCTAATACGGTAGGTCGAAGGTGCTAATGAGATATCCAAGAGGAAATGTTGAGTAGGCAGCTGAATATGTGAGTTCAGTAGCTGAAAAAGGAGGTTGTGGCTGGAAATACAACTTTCAACAATATTTAAAATTGTGAGATAAAAGATCATTTCCAGTATGGGCTTTTAAAAGTTTTTTGTGGCATAAACCCCTTTGAAACTCTGTTAAAAACTTGAGGCTCCTTCCCTGAGTGATATTTTAAATGCATAAAATAAAATATCTTTGAAATATTTTGGTATACATAATTGGTATAAAGAAAACCAATTATAATAAAACATAGAAGCACAATATTTTGGAAGTTATACTATGGCAACATATTTTTTATTAATATACTACCCAATAAGAGCTAACAGTAAGCATAATAACTGTGGTACTTTAAAGAAGTCATGTGCATAAATATTTCAAGACATCTGTAACAACTGTAATGAGATGAAAATATCTAATTTTTTACTAGAGATAAAGTCATAGGTACAGCGAATATTATTGTTCATAATTGCAGGAAATGCAAAGTTTCATTTAGAGGCTAGTGAAAATAAAGAAGAAATGTTTCCCTTTCAAGTCACTGATACCAGGTCTATGGACTCCAGGTTAAGAATCTCTGTGTGTGGGCAAATACAGCCAGAGAAGTGGGGGACCAAGGAGGATAACCTGGGACTCTCCAACATGAAGCGGCAGGAAGAAAAGGAGAACTGATAAAGAAAATGGGGAAAAGAAAACCGAGTGGAAGAAGGACCCAGTGATCAACTATAAGAAGTGCTGCTGGGGGTGCCTGGGGGGCTCAGTCCAGTAAGCATCTGCCTTTGGCTCAGGTCATGATCCCAGGGTCCTGGGATGGAGTCCTGCATCCAGCTCCCTGCTCAGTGGGAAGCCTGCTTCTCCCTCTGCCCCTCCCCTGGCTTTGCTCGTACTCCCTCTCGCTATCTCTTTCTCTCTCTCAAATAAGTAAATTTAAAAAAAAAGTGCAGCCAATGGTTGAGTAAGACGAGAGATGAGGACTCAGGACCTTGAGAAGAGCAGTTCCTGTTCAGGGGTGGAGACAAAAGACTGACTACTGGGACCTCAGGCGTGAATGAGAGAAGGTGATGTTCAACAACTGGGCTAAAATAGTTTTGCCATAACATGAATTTTTTAAACTTTGAACTTGTAAGCAAAGGAAGGGGTCAAGGGAGGACTTTCGTTATTGTTATTGTTGTGTTTATGATGGGAGATATTACATGCGTTTACGGGCTGTGGACGAGATCCAGGAGATAGGGAGAATTGATAACGCAAGAGTAAAAGTGACAATTCCCAGCTTATTGTCCTTGAACAGTGAGAGGTGATGGTGAGAGGGATGGAATCCAGTGCCCAGGTGCAAGGGCTGTCCTCAGAGGGAGTCTGAATCCTTCAAGCTTAAGTTAAAAGGAGGGAAAACAATTAGTTATATGGGTCTTGATAGAATCAAGTTTGAAGAAATGATGGCAGAAGAATGTGGAAATGCTCTTGTCGCCTCCATTTCCTCAGTGAAATACCAAATGGAACCACTGACTGAGAGTGAGTGAAGAGGGGTATGGAGAGAAGGGGAGAAATAATGATCCAGTCCTGCAGGTGAGTGAACAGGCCAGAGAAACAGTCAGACATGCTGGGCCCGCGGGGTGGTGGTCATGAATTAAAATAAAGCCGGTTGGGGTCTGGCTGCTCAGGTGTGGGCATAGCTGGCAGACAATTTAGTCTCAACCAGAGTTAATACCAATACATTCATCACAAAAAGGTCCTGAACAAAAGATGAGGAGAACACACCTGCTTCAGTGTACTTTTGTGTCTGTAGTTTTTTTAATTATAAGCAATTCAAACACTGGAAACTCACTGGTACAGTGGGAGCCCTGAAGGTCAAGTGCTTGGAACTGGGGCCCAGGTCAGGGGAAATTGTGCATCTAGGGCTCCTGGGGCTGATGCTGCCAAGGGTGGGTGTGACCAGAGAAGTTTCATTTCTAATGCGGAGCTGCCTGGGCCCAAAGGCCTGGTGCCCCCCCAGTACCCTACACGAGACAACGCATTCTAGCAGGAAAAAACACCACACCGTATACATTTACATGATGGTGAAAATGCCCAGACAATTACTTAAGTCTCAATCACCCTATTTTTATTAACAGATTAAATCAATATGAAAACTAAAAAGACACTGTATAAACGAAGGACCTTGTTCCTGTTTAAATATCCTTAATCGTATTCTTGCATTTGGCAAACGGCCTCCAAGTATGTGCTCCCTTTCAATATCAATTCTTTTATTTACATGTCTGTTTCCATGTTGTTTTAGAATTCCAGCTCCTTGATAAGGAGTTATGTTTGCATTACATTTAGGCACACCCAGTGTTTCCTAGAGTGTTCTTCATCTAGAGGACATTAATCACTAGTATTTCCAATTTTACAAAAGGTAAATTGAATTTCTAAATGAAATACCTTCCTCACAGTCACTGAGTTATATTAATAGTTAATTAACAGTTCTAATACACTCATAAAATAGCTACTTTATCCACCGGGGCAAGTATTAAGTCACATTTACCATTGGAATAATGAAAGGAATAGTTTGTAATATATATTCAAATATAGGCTTTAATTAGTAGTTGAAATAATGCAGATACTTCTATCACACGATACCTATCTAGAGTCACAAATGAAGGATGAAAAGGTTGGCCATTAAACTGGGAAGGAAGAGGGTACTGTTTAAGTATACCAGGAAAACAAAAGCCAATACAAATGTAAGTTTTAGATGTATACACACATATAAGATACTATATGGCAAGGGAACCAAGGGCAAAAATGAACTATTGGACTTCATCAAGATCAAAAGCTTTGGTGCAGCAAAGGAAACAGTCAACAAAACCAAAAGACAACCGACAGAATGGGAGAAGATATTTGCAAATGACATATCAGATAAAGAACTTATCAAACTCAATACCCAAAGAATAAATAATCCAATCAAGAAACGGGCAGAAGACATGAACAGACATTTCTGCAAAGAAGACATCCAAATGGCCAACAGACACATGAAAAAGTGCTCAACATCACTCGGCATCAGGGAAATAGAAATGAAAACCACAGAGAGATACCACCTCACACTAGTCAGAATGGCTAAAATTAACAAGTCAGGAAACAAGAGATGTTGGAGAGGATGCGAGAAAGGGGAACCCTCCTACACTGTTGGTGGGAATGAAGACTGGTGAAGACACTCTGGAAAACAGTATGGAGGTTCCTCAAAAAGTTGAAAATGGAGCTACCCTACGACCCAGCAATTGTACTACTTTACCTTATTTTAGTATTTATTTACCCTAAAGATACAAATGTAGAGATCTGAAGGGGCACGTGCACCCAAATGTTTATAGCAGCGATGTCCACAATAGCCAAACTACGGAAAGAGCCTAGATGACCATCAACAGATGAATGAATGAAGAAGATGTGGTATATATATATATACATATATGTGTATGTGTGTGTGTATACACACACACACACACACACACACACACACACACACACTGGAATGCTATGCAGCCATCAAAACCCCCAAAATCTTACCATTTGCAACAATGTGGTTGGAACTAGAGGGTATTATGCTAAGCAAAATAAGCCAATCAGAGAAAGACAATTATCATACAGTCTCATGGATATGAGGAATTTGAGAAACAAGGCAGAGGATCATAGGGGAAGGGAGGGAAAAATGAAACAAGATGAAGGCAGAGAGGGAGACAAACCATAAGAGACTCTTAATCTCAGGAAACAAACTGAGGGTTGCTGGAAGGGAGGGGGTGGAACGGATGGGGTGGCTGGGTGATAGACATTGGGGAGTTTATGTACTATGGTGAGTGCTGTGAATTGTGTAAGACTGATGAATCACAGACCTGTACTCCTGAAACAAATAATACACTACAAGTTAATGAAAAAACTTTTTAAATAAAAAAAAAAGATACTATATGTTGTCATGTGCATCCAAAATGAAAACCTAAAGAGATTAGAAAAGTCCTGACCAAAGGCAACAAAATTTCAACATGAAGCCGACTGTTACAGGGCACTTCAAAATTTGCTAAATTAATTTAAAACATATATAGTTTTCATATACTCTCCTTCAGACTCTGGGTTGAAAGGTACTTTGGGGACAGGTGGGAAACAATTGCATACTGAAGCCTCGTTGATGAGATTAACGTTGATTCTCTAAGGGGCAACAAATCCTGGTTATGGATCAGGATGTCCCAATGACCGGGAGACGCGGGCTGAAGTATTTAGCGCTGCAGAGTCTTACTGTCTACAGCTTAACATTTCAAGGGGTTCGAGATTAAAAAAAAAAAGAAAGAAAAAGTAGGTGTGTTTGTGGAGAGAGAGAAAGAGAGAAATTGAGAAAGGAGACAGAACATGTGGGAAGATGTTAATTACTGAATGTCCACGAATGCCATGAGGGTGTTCATTTTACTACTTCAGTTTCCCTATAGATTGGAAGATTTTCAGAATGATCAGTCTCCTACAACATTACGATGTACTCTATAGGAGACATACCTAAAACATGCATGTAATGATTAATACAGAATGAATAAAAATATTTTTTCAAAAGAAAACAATATGAATTTCATAGAAACAGCTCAAGATAAAAGTGATTAAATGGTCCGATCATTTTATATGCATCAAGTATACCATACAGTGATGCATAGCATTTCCACTGTCCCGTGGACACATACCGAGTATCCTTTGCGCAGCCTCACCTTCCTCTAGTGGTGTGGCCTCTGAATCCATGATCTCAAATCTCAATTGAACCTCGGGTGTTGCTCAAAAGAAATCAATCACTGTCTTTCATCAGTCCCCAGTTTCTCCAGTTCTGCATAAAGGGCATTTCCGACATTCACTACCCTCACATATTCCATTACTCTCTTAGCAGACAAGCTTATTTCCAACTTCAAAAGAAAACAGAAATTTCAGTTGGGAAATCGCTCACCTGTGTGCTGCCAAACTAGAAAATCTGCACCTGCTATGTGGTAGATGCTGCCATTTGGCTGGTCTAACTGCCATTCCCAAGTCCCATGTCCCTTGACTTCTCCCACCAAGAGGATCAGAGAGCTTTCTCAGCGTCCCACACAGTGCTGGCCAATCAGACGGAAGCAGAAGTCCCCCTGGTGACTTCCAGCAACATTTCCTGATTAAAGGACCAAGTGTAGCCCACACCACTTCTTCCTCCTTTTCCTGCCTTGATCAGGCACGAGGGGAAAAGGCCAAGATAGCTGCGGTGATGTCAACCCCCGAGTGCTGACATCATTGATACAGAGGCCATGCCAGCATTGCTTACCTTAAATTTGTCACGTGAGAAAAAAAGAAACCTCTGCTTGAGTGAGGCACTACTAGTGGCCAGGTTTCTGTCATTCGAATTGAAAGCATTCCTAGCTGACAAGGAGTTCATTCTTCTGCCCACCACACCGCCCTCCCCCCCCATCTTGTTCCTTCTTCCTAGAGGTCTCTGTGGACAGCACTCCCCCTCAATACCTTCAACCTTTCTCTCTCCACAAATTGTTCCACATCACTGGGGTTTAACACACTCAAGTCTATCCCATATTAAATACTAAAATGAAACTGTCCCCCACTCTCCCATCTTCCCCTAGCAACTGCTTTATCTTAGCTTTCCTTTCACTCAACATTCTTCTTAAAAGAGCTGTCTACACTATCTCCCACTTCTTTCATAGTCATTCCTCAACTGGCCCCATCTGGATTCCCCCTGCTGCTTGACATTAAGTATGTGTCAAGGTCACCAACAATATCCTCATTGCAAAATCCAATGGGAATTTTTTCGGTTTTTATCTTATTTGACCCCCTTGTAACATTTGACACCATGACCATTCAATCCTTTTGGAAATACTTTCTTTCCTTAAATTTTTAAGTGTTCTGTCCTGGTTTTTCTTGCCTGTCCGGCAGATCCCTGTAGGCCTATTTTAAAGGATCCTCCTTTGTAAATCTCCTGCATGTTGATATGAAATGAGCAGAGGTGGCTGCCTCCTCAGTCCTTCTCTCCGCGACAGCACGGTTGTCTTGAAAAGTCCCACAGACTCCCCTGAACCTGCTTCTTGCCCCACAGTCCTCCTCTGTAAGTGGCACCACCATCCATCTAGGGTCCAAGCCAGAATGATGCTTCATGTTCCTCTCTCCCGTATTGCTCAAATCCAGTTAATCATTAAGCCCTGGACATTCCGTCCCCTAAAGGTCTATGATCGGCCCATTCCGCTTAGTCCTGCTAATCTTATCCCAGGTTAGGCCTCTCCTGGCATCCATTTCCAAACCCCTCTCCCCCAGCTAAATCCTTCTCTCTGCTGCAGCTCAAGGGAACTTCTTTTAGTTGCTCCCAAACTGCCAACCTCTCTTTCACCTTTGGGATTTCCTGCATGCTATCTCCTCTGGCCAGAATTTTTTTGCTACTAGGAGTCTTTCCATTCTCTGTTGAAGAGGCCACTGTCTTGATATGCGGAGACTAGGCTGGGTGCTCCTGCTCTGTTTCCACAACCATCACTACATTTTCTTTTGCTCCAGGAGGACACATTTGATCTCTAGTGATGCGTCTCCCCAAACAGATTGCTTACTTAGATTGCAATGCCAGGATTTTCATTTTATCTACACCAAGACAGCAATTCTTTTTCAAACAGCATTGGCATTCATCAAAAACTGTGGGTTAAATCCCTGGAATATTAAACATCCCCATTTAGTCTGAAGGGCCGTTTACCCTACAGTGAAAAAGGGACATAAATGCTGAAGCAATCATTTTGGCAGTCACCAAAAATATTATTGGGATGGATATATCCTACCTTTAAAAGCAAGGAGTATATAAATTGTTTACTGTTTATTGCAATAAAAATTCCAAGAAGGAAATAAACAGAGTGTATATGAACGACTAACTAAATCTATATGGTTTGCCCATGATGAAGAGGGTGCCAAATGCTTTCAACAGCTTGGACATAACACCAAAGTATAAAATCTAATTAAACAAAATCTAATCGATTCAGTTAATTTAATCATCAGAGAAGCAGAGGCCAACAAGACCAAAACAATTTAAAAATAAGACCCTTATGCAACAGTGTTACAAATAAATTCAGAATTAACAATGTGACATTATTGAAACATCCGGATTATTGCCAGGCCAGGATTTACTGCAATTAGTTTTCTCTACTTAATATGCATGTGCTTCAGATTATAAAACCAAGAGGTTCATTTGTAAGACGAAGCAAAACATAGACTGACAAACTTCTCACACTTTTCCAACAATCTAACTGCCAACGGAATATAACTTAATATACAAAATTCAGTACAGATAACTTTTAGAGTGACCTGCCAATTCCTTGATTCTAAGGAGAAAATAATTTTTTTTTCTGTTACACAAGCTATGTTCAGAAAATATAAGACCAAAGAACCATGCTGTCATATTTATTGCTAAAAGCAAAATGTAGGGGCGCCTGGGTGGCTCAATTATTAAGCGTCTGCCTTCGGCTCAGGTCATGATCCCAGGGTCCTGGGATCAAGCCCCACATTGGGCTCCCTGCTCAGCAGGGAGCCTGCTTCTCCCTCTCACACTGCCCCCCCCGACTTGTGTTCCCTCTCTCACTGTCTCTCTCTCTCTGTCAAATAAAAACAGAACATATTTCAGTACAATAATGTAACCTTCCAAGAGAAAAGGCTGTCTATATGTATACCAACATAGACAACACCAAAGAAAAAAAGATAAAGGCCAAAAGTTCAAGAAAAAAATACCAATTTTCTCTTTTATCTATGATGTTTTGATCATTAAGATCATTTGATCCTAAAATACAAATACCAATTGCATTTGGCTGGCAAAAACTGTTATCAATATAAATCTTATATATATATATATATATATATGTGTGTGTGTGTGTGTATATATATATATATACACACATACACATATAAAACTCTTCAAGTTCCATATTCGTCTGCTTAAGGATTTCAGATCTTTCCCTAAAACCATTATACTATTTGCAGCTAAGACTTCATGTGCCTCTATATACTTTGATCTCTATTATTAAATTTTAAGCTCGCTGAATGCAGGCTCTGAGTCATATGCAGCATTGATGTGTTAAACCCCACATAATACTGAGATTCACAAAATAAGTGAAGTTTATTTCATCTGAAATATCTGAAAGGAAAACCAACGAATAAATCCCACATCTCATATCGTGGTCCCCTAGCTCTTCGAATCCGCACTGGTCACCTTGGGCGCCTGCCTCCCAGCAACTCTCTGCTGCCCATACCTGTGTGACATCCCTTCTCTGGTCAAAGACTCCACTCCTCTGGCCACAGGAGAAACCAGTTCTGGGAGAAAGGAGCCCTTCTCCTTTATGATCTCGGAATAATTTGGCTACAAGCCTTGGAGCTGTCAAGCGCTTCTTCTCTAGCTTCCCAAAGAAAGCAGTCTTCCTAGTCAACACACTGAAAGCAGAGGGGAGAAAGTGAGAGGCCAGGTGAGCCCACACCCCTAAACCTTGTGGCACCTTAACTCTTCTCAAGATTAGGTTATAAGAGCCCGTAAATTCCCTTGACTTACTTTCACTAGCTCTTGTAAGGCTTCCATCACTAGAAGCCAGAGTTCTAACTAGAGCAGACACAGATTTGTATTACTATAAGGATTCTTGGAATTTATGGAGTCCCAAATCCTCACATTAAGTATTAGGAAGATGGATTAGTTAGAGAAGTTAAGTACCTTGCCTGATCACAATGAATTTGTAAGGACTTTGGAAACTGTGGCATTCTCCAGGTTGGATCACTCACTCACTCTCACACCAACATTTCCCCAGTACCGCAGCTAGGGTACAGGGAGGTGGCCTAAGTTCTTGGCAAGCAGAGGCATCAAGCCAGGATTTGGATGAGAAATGAGCATGCTCAGAGTTTGTCTCTTTGGGGGAGCCTGGTGGTATGGCCAAGCAATTCCTTGGACACAACAAAGGTAGACTCTCTGGTATATAGTATCCTGCCTGCCTGGTACAATCCTGGCTCCCTAGAACCACTGTTTTTCTTTTTAATTGAAGTACGGTTGACATATCATATTAAATTAGTTTGAAGCATACAACAGTGATTCAACAATTCCATACATTATGAAATACCACGATCAGCGAATTTGAATATTATTGACTATATTCCTTTCCTATCCTGTACTTTTCATCCCTGTAACTTCCTTATTTTATAACTGGTAAATTTGTACCTCTTCATCTCCTTTGCCCATGTCACTCATCCCCCCCTTCACCTTTGGCAACTAACAATTTGTTTTCTATATTTATAAGTTTGTTTCTCTCTTTTGTTGTTGTTTGTTTGGTCATTTGTTTGTTTTTTAAGATTCCACATATAAATGAAGTCATATGGTATATGTTGTGGTTTGGCCCATTTCACTTAGCATAATACCATCTAGCCCCACCATGTTGTCACGGATGGCAAGATTCCATACTTTTTTAAGGCTGAGTAATATTCTATTGTGTATATTTACTGCCTCTTTTTCAACCATTCATCAATCACTTGGAACCATTGACTTTTGACTGATTGTTCTGTTTTCTTTGTCTGTTTCTGACCGAGTGAGATCCAAAACTGGTTCTATGGCTCTCCCAAGATTCTGGGAGCTACTAAGAACCTTCAATAAATCTTTCTGCTCCAATGAGCTAGAATTCTGTTTGAAACCAAGAACCTTGACCTAAACAAAATTTGGTACTTGGACATGCAGTGCTGCAACCTTGCATGTGGAACCAGATTGCTGAAGATGGACTTTGAGCCGAGAAGGCACAGATACTGAAAGCAGAAAGCTGGGAACTCTTCATATGTGTGATATAAAATGTTGTCCAAATGTCCCATAGTGTACCTCGGAAAGTGCACTACACTATGTACAACTTTCCATTAGAGGAGTAAAAAAAAGTTTGACATAGAAGGAAGACACTTAATAGCAGTCCCCAGTATTCCTAAACTCCTTCCCAAATTTAGTACCATTCTGACATGGTTTTTGGCTGCCCCAGAAACTACAAAAAAATAGTGTGTTAAACACAGTGGATTTTATTTTTCTCACACTTGAAGATTAAATAACACTGAAGAGAGAGTCAGTCCATGCAGTTTATACATTCAAAATCAGAATCCCAAATCATCAATAAAAAAGTAAAATGATGAGTAGAGGCTAAGAAGAGAGGGGAGGATGTCCCATACCATAGAAATATCTCATTGAGATCACATAGTATTTTGCTCACATCTATTGCTTTGCAGCTTAAACCGTCCTCCCACCTCCTTTTTCTCCCTATCCCCTTCCCTTCCTGTCCGTTTCTCCTTCTATCATTCTTTTATAACCTATGACCCTATGGCTATTTGGGCAGGCAGTATTCATTATTCTCCTCGGAGAAGAGAAGAGACTGGCTTTGGAAAGTTGTGTAAGGTTTTCAATATTAAAAATCATGTGGCAAGGCTCAGTATTAATTGGAAGTTGGAGCAGATCTAGGTTTCCTGAGGCCTGAAGTTATTACGATTTGCAGAAACTTTGTTAAGAAGAATCATAAACATTAAAAATACAAAATCAGATAGGAAAGTGAATGACAAAAAAAATTGCAACCAATTATAAATTCTGTGAAGTTGACAAATCCACAAATATCACAGAATCCAGCAAAACAGCCTAACATTTTAATTAATAAACTGCCCAGCAGCCTTCTCCAATATGTTACCTCTCTAGGCTGCATATACTGCTCATCTCTTCAAATGCAAATAATTCTTAAAATATACTTTTCTATAGAGAAAGTAAGATTTTTCAGTCAGTTCTTAGCACAGCAGGTTGAAATGTATTCTTTGTCATGGACAGTTTTTAAAAATGCTTTTAGCTTCACCACTCATTTATTGCATGTAAGCTTAAGTTGGGGAAGAAGTTTCTGCCATTCACGAGCCCTAAGATTTCAGGGCATTTCAATTTTCTTATGCAAGTTAATCTTAGATACTTTACGACAGCCTTCCTTCAGTTGATGATTCACTGTAGCGGGGTAAGTTTTATGCTGTTTTGTGGATTTGTGCAAGATTAACAAAATTATCTTGTGCAAGATTAACAAGATTAACTCGTGCAAGTTAATCTTAAATATTTTATGACAACCTTCCTTCAGTTGATGATTCACTGTAGTGGGTAAGTTTTAGGCTATTTTGTGGATTTCAGTATTTGCTATCAAATCATCAACAAAGTTAAATCTTTCTCCAATGTGTTCATATAATTTATTACTCTTCATTAATTGGATTCAATTTATCCTTTTCTATTTGAAATTTATCTCTCTTAATGAATTACTGCTTTTGATGTGGTCTGAAGATTTGTTACAATTACTTCTTGATAGAAAAATATCTATTGATCTCATGTAGAAATATACAAAAAACGGTTTTACCTTGGGATGTTACTATAATTTAATATGCTTCATTGCTGACTATAGTCCCGACAGGGGAGAACTTCTAGTTTTGACTGGATGCCAAGGAGAACTGAAACGCCTGCTTACGTGCCTAATGAATTTTGTGTTTTATAAATTGTTACACACCTAATGATAGGACAAATTTTCCACATATGGATTGGTTTCTGAGTGCACATTTTTCAATTTTTTAAAAGATTTTATTTATTTATCTGACACAGTAAAAGAAGGAACATAAGCAGGGGGAGTCGGAGAGGGAGAAACTGAGCAGGGAGCCCTACATGGGGCTCAATCCCAAGACCCTGGGATCATGACCTGAGCCAAAGGCAAACGCTTAACTGACTAAGTCATCCAGGCTCCCCTGGCTGCACATCTTTTAAAAATGTTTCTCCTCCACTGCCCATAGACTTCTGGTGCTTGGGACTAAGGATCGTTCATATGGCATCCAAACTTCTGGCCCTATCTTCAATATCATGAAGTTAGGTGAGCTGGTGTGGTTGAGGTAGACATACTCCTGTAGCGGCCCAGCCAAGAAGGCTGACAATAACACACAGAACAGCCTAGGAGGTACATAAGTACATCTGGAAAATGTTGGCAAAAGGTTAATTAAGGTGGAAAGAGATAATAGTCTTGCAGACAAAATATCTTCCTCCTATCAAATTTACAAAAATATCTGACTATGTGAGTCCAATAGTAGCGCCTTGGAAGGGGCTCGGCTAAGTGAGGGGCCCTGGAGGTGAAGCTTCATTAGCGTTATGGTGAATACGCCTCTGCTATTTCAACGTGTTTCTTGTTTTAATTTATATCCACTTTTATTGAACTAGAACTGACACATAACATTGTGTAAGTTTAAGGTGAGTAATATGATGATTTCACGTTTGTATATATTGTGAAGCGTTTGCCACAGTAAGGTTAGTTAGCACATGGTTGACCTCACATAATTATCACTTTGTTGTTATGGTGAGAATATTAAAGCTCTACTTTCATAGCAACTTTGGGGTACACAATGCAGTATTGTTAGCTATTGTCATGCTATACATTGGATCCCTGGAACTTATTCATTCCGTAACTGAAAGTTTGTAGCCTTTGACCAACATCTCCCCATTTCCCCTGCACTTCAGCCCCTGACAATCATCACTCTACTCTGTTTTTGGGAGTTCGATGTTTTTAGATTTCACATATAAGTCTTTGTCTTTCTCAATCTGAATTATTTCATTTAGTATAATGCCCTCAAGGTCCATTCATGGTGTTTCAAGTGGCAGGATTTCCTTCTTTTTTATGGAGGAATAATACTTCATTTTGTATATATACCACATTTTCTTTATTCATTCATCTGTCGATGGGCACTTAGATTGTTTCTATGTCAAGGCTATTGTAGATAATGCTGCAATGAACATGGTGGGGGGTGTAGATATCTCTTTGAGAGAGGGATTTTATTTTGGAATATATCCCTATAAGTGGGATTGCTGGATCAGGGGTAGTTCTGGTTTTAATTTTTTGAGGAGCATCCACATTACTTTCCAGAGTGGCTGTACCAATTTACATTCCCACCAACATTGCACATTGTCTCTCTGTATCATTTGTTATTTGCTATCTCCTGTCATTTTGATAATATCCATTCTAACAGGTATGAGGTAATATCTCATTGTGGTTTTGATTTGCATTTCCCTGATGTTAGTGATGTTGAGCACTTTTTCATATATTTATCAGCTATTTATGTTTCATCTTTGGGAAAATGTCTATTCAAGTCCTCTGCCCATTTTTTCAATTGGATTGTTTGGGTTTTCTTTTCTATTGAGTTGTAGGAAGTTCCTTATATATTTGGATTATTATCCCCTCATCAGATAGATGGCTTGCAAATATCTTCCCCCATTCCATAGGTTGCCTTCTCATTTTGTTGATCATTTCTTTGCTGTGCAGAAATTTTTTAAGCTTAATGTAGTCCCACTTATTGATTTTGGCTTTGTTTTAATTTTAAGATGTAAGTCTTGCATAGTCAAAATTCAATTCTCCTTCCATTTTTAAATGTTGGTAGAGAAAGAGCAAAGAAGTGGAAATAGAACAGAACTTTTCCCCATGACATGAACATTTCTAGGAAATTTTACTTCTCTTCCTGGGACCCAAAGGAGGGTTCTTACTTTCTCTCCTTTTATCCACTTCTCTTAGCCTCAATTTCTCACTGTGTGAAATGTAGGAATTCAAAGACTTCCAAATGTTATGTCCCAATGAATGAATGAGCTTACTGAGTTATCAGAACTGAAGCCTCGAGAGGCCTGGTGCTGTGATCATGGCAGGTCCGAATCATTTGTGAGGGGAAAGCAAAAGCAATGTAGGAAAGAAATCCTGTGTGCCTGGGAGGTGGCACAGCACAGCCCACCCTGAGACCTGTTTAGAGGGCACTAAGAAAGAAGAGACTATTCTGGGAAAATGGGATCCTAATATGGGGGTAATGGAACACAGGCTTGGGGTGATGACATGGGCAGAGTAAACCCAAAATAAACTTTACCAGGTTGCTTTGTTTGGGACTATTCACTAAATCCATCATTTGCCATACACATAATGGGCAAACATATATAGCCATACTTAATGTCGAGATGTTTTAAAATTTTTGATAAACTTGAAATAAATATTATGAAAAAGAGTATATAAACAACAAATGTTTAAAGGTACCCAATTCCTGAAAGGCAAAAGGGCTATAAACATGGCATGACCCTGGGCATACAATGCCAAGTTCAGAAGGGCCAACTAATGAATACTATAATTGATGAATTAAAGACAGTGATAAGAAAGTAAGGGATTCTTACAGCTATAACTGTAAAAATATGCCTACTTACCCATTCTAGTCCCTGCTTGTGCAATATCTCCTGAAAATATTTCCACTGCTGCCTTCTGTTTATGATGTTCTGAAAGTCAAAGGACTACTTCTCAAGGGCCCTATTAACAAAGTGTAGAAATTAACAAATGCTACCTCAAAATATGACACAAGCCTGTATCTACATACCATGAAAGAAGATATTTTCCTGGATCATGTAATTATCTCTGATTTATACGATCACTATAAAGAATTTATTATTACAGGTTTTCCCAATTATGCCATGCATGGTAACAAAAATAAACACCTCATAAAGTGATAACACTCTTAGTTGTTCATAAATTAATAATAATAAATTTTATCTGAGGAATACAACTTGACACATGGTATTAATAGCTTGAAAGGATCACTAAAATCGTCTTTGTAAAATCCTTTTTTTTGGGCGCCTGGGTGGCTCAGTGGGTAAAGCCTCTGCCTTCAGCTCAGGTCATGATCTCAGGGTCCTGGGATCGAATCCTGCATCGGGCTCTCTGCTTGGCAGGGAGCCTGCTTCCCTCTCTCTCTCTCTCTGCCTGCCTCTCTGTCTACTTGTGATCTCTCTCTGTCAAATAAATAAATAAAATCTTTAAAAAAATCCTTTTTTTCCCCATTTTCCCTCTTTTATTTGACTTATGTCTACCATTTTCTTCATATGACAGATGATTTTAAATGATATGTATATCATGGCGATAGATCAATTTCTCTTAAAGAATATCTACATCATATATGATCTATAGCTATTGGATAGTTTATTACAGAATGAGTCATTTATCCTAGTTTGAAACAGAATTCAAGTACATAAGTACATAATTAACAATGTTAATTGTTACAATTGTTACAATGTTAAGGATTTAGCAACCACCTTCTTTGAAAGGTGTGGTCATTTGGAAGGTCACTAGAAAGGGTGGAAGTTTAAGGTCTAGTTCTGCCTGTTTTTCTAAAGACCTGCTTGTCCTTCATTAAGTCAGTTCATTTCCTCATAACTTAATTTTCCTTTTTAGTAAAATGCAGATCCTATCAGCTTCTGAACTGCTTCATAGAGCTACTATGATGAAACAATATGGCATCAGATGTGAAACATTTTAAGGACAAATACAAGACATAATTATTTTAATGACCAATAATTAAAGTAAACTACTTTTCCCATTATGTTTACTGTCAATTTCTCAGTCTAAAGCCAACTTAATGCATCTATTTGATAATCTAATTATGTGACTAAATTGAGCTTCATGGAAACACCATGAAAAATAGACACAAGCACTGTTTTCAAGCATCCTTTAATACAAACACCTTACAAATCACAGACTAAAAGTTGGCTTTCAGATGGTAGCTCCACTTTTGGTGAGCATCATGTATAGAGGAGTTGAGTCACTCTGTTGTACTCTGGAAACTAATGTAACATTATATGTCAACTATACTCAAATTAAAAAAAATTAACAAAAATGAATTTTTAAAAGTTTTAAAGTTGGCTTTCACAATAACCTTTCAGTTTAAGTTCTATATTCACTAATTCTAATTCAGTGAATTAAATATAGCAATTAAACCCTAGCCACTTATAGAGTACATATTTCTCTGTAGAGTGAAACATCTACACTTTGACACCCGCTTCCTGTTTCAGGGTTTTATCAAGCATCTAAAATTTCTCATATAATTCTAAATAACCCCTAACTTTATTTTTTTTTAAGATTTTTATTTATTTATTTGACAGAGATCACAAGTAAGCAGAGAAACAGGCAGAGAGAGAGGAGGAAGCAGGCTCCCCGCTGAGCAGAGAGCCCGACGCGGGGCTCGATCCCAGGACCCTGGGATCATGACCTGAGCCGAAGGCAGAGGCTTTAACCCACTGAGCCACCCAGGCGCCCCTAAATAACCCCTAACTTTAAATCCTCCCCTTACCACACACTAGTCTACAAAATAATACACAGGGGTTCTTGGCAATTGGGGTCGGGGTAGGGGGCTTTATAAAATGAAATGAATAACAGACTGCAAAAATTCTGAAACTAAGAATTCTCTAAAAAGTTTGTCAAATTAAAATATTTGGCCAATACCTTGTTGAGCTTTCTATTTTATATAAAAGAGAAAATTCCTGAATAGAAAAGAGTGTCAGGGGTGCCTGGGTGGCTCAGTGGGTTAAAGCCTCTGCCTTTGGCTCAGGTAATGATCTCAGGGTCCTGGGATTGAGCCCCGCATCGGGTTCTCTGCTCGGCAGGGAGCCTGCTTCCCTTCCTCTCTCTCTCTGCCTACTTGTGATCTCTGTCAAATAAATAAAATCTTTAAAAAAAAAAAAAAAGAAAGAAAAAGAGTGTCAATAGATTATGACACAGAAAACTGAGCTAATGTATTTTAACATATTTTGGATTATAAGTAATAATATTGTTTTTCTCTTTTAAAAATTTAATACATTATCTGTTTTTGTTATTCGAGCTGAAATAATTCAGTTACAAAGGTTGTGGATCTTTCTCAATGATTCTACACTAAAATGAAACTCTTGCTCTTAGAGGTTAAAAGTTCAGAAGCTAGAACTAGGCTGTAGGGAGTTCAGAATCTGGCCCTGCCCCTCATTGACTGTGCCTGCAGACAAATTATTCCACCTCTCTGTATCTCAGTTTCCTCATTTACAAAATAGAAATACTAATAGATCTACCTAAAAGGGTTGTGATGAAGGCTGAATGAAAATTCAAGCAGAGCACTTGGAACAGTGCCTGGTATACACTTCCTACATTGCCATTGTTTCCCAAACACGTTCCTATCTTTTATTAATGCTTATCAAGTGAAAGTAATTACTATGTACCAAAATATCTACAAATAATCCAGAATAGTAATATGGTCAAACCTTTGTGAGTGTGACTGTCAGAGGTAAAATGTCCTAAGAAATTATTCAAAGGATTAAACTTGCAAATAGAAAATATATATAAGGCACACCTATGAGAGTGTTGCTGGGAATAAATACATGAATAGGGAATGAAAGTACCTAGATAAGGTCAAATTAATCATCCAGAATTTAATGAGATATTGATCATACTTTATTTTGCTTAATGTGGCCATTCACATTTTAAAAAATAATCTCAAAATGCCTTGAATTAAATTAAATCAATGAAATTGGTTTTTAATGTGTGGTTGTAATAGATTTTGACATACTTTATATGTTGATTTTTATTTACTTATTCACTTATTCATTCCTTTAAAAAAATTTTTTTTAATTTCTTTTCAGTTTTCCAGAATTCATTATTTATGTGCCATACCCAGTGCTCCATGCAATACATGCCCTCCATAATATCCACCACCAGGCTCACCCAACCTCCCAGCCCCTTCCCCTCCAAACCCCTCAGTTTGTTTCTCAGAGTTCACAGACTCTCATGGTTCATGTCCCCCTCTGATTTCTCCCAAATCACTTCTCCTCTCCATCTCCCAATGTCCTCTGTGTTATTCCTTATGCTCCACAAGTAAGTGAAACCATATGATAATTGACTCTTTCTGCTTGACTTATTTCACACAGCATAATCTCTTCCAGTCCCATCCATGTTGACACAAAAGTTGGGTATTCATCCTTTCTGATGGAGGCATAATACTCCATTGTGTATATGGACCACATCTTCCTTATCCATTTGTCCATTGAAGGGCATTGTGGTTCTTTCCACAGTTTGGTGACTGTGGCCATTGCTGCTATGAACACTGGGATACAGATGGCCCTTCTTTTCACTACATCTATATCTTCGGGGTAAATACCCAGTAGAGCAATTGCAGAATCATAGGGTAGCTCTATTTTTAATTTCTTAAGGAATCTCCTCCACACTGCTTTCCAAAGTGGCTGCACCTACTTGCATTCCCACCAACAGTGTAAAAGGGTTCCCCTTTCTCCACATCCTCTCCAACAAATGCTGCTTACTGTCTTGTTGATTTTGGCCATTCTAACTGGTGTAAGGTGGTATCTCAGTGTGGTTTTGATTTGAATCTCCCAGATGGCTAGTGATGATGAACATTTTCTCATGTGTCTGTTAGCCATTTGTATGTCTTCTTTGGAGAAGTGTCTGTTCATGTCTTCTGACCATTTTTTGACATGATTATGTGTTTTGTGTGTGTTGAGTTTGAGGAGTTCTTTAGAGATCTTGAGTATCAGCCCTTTGTCTGTACTGTCATTTGCGAATATCTTCTTCCACTCCGTGGGTTACCTCTTTGTTTTGTTGACTGTTTCCTTTGCTGTGCAGAAGCTTTTGATCTTGATGAAGTCCCAAAAGTTCATTTTCGCTTTTGTTTCCTTTGCCTTTGGAGACATATCTTGAAAGAAGCTGCTGTGTCCGATGTCAAAGAGGTTACTACCTATGTTCTCCTCTAGGATTCTGATGGATTCCTGCCTCACATTGAGGTCTTTTATCCATTTCGAGTTTATCTTTGTGTATGGTGTAAGAGAATGGTCGAGTTTCATTCTTCTACACATAGCTGTCCAATTTTCCCAGCACCATTTATTGAAGAGACTGTCTTTATTGCACTGTATATTTTTTCCTGCTTTGTCGAAGATAATTTGACCATAAAGTTGAGGGTGCATATCTGGGCTTTCTACTCTGTTCCACTGGTTTATGTGTCTGTTTTTGTGCCAGTACCATGCTGTCTTGGTGATCACAGCTTTGTAGTAAAGCTTGAAATCAGACAATGTGATGCCCCCAGTTTTGTTTTTTTCTTTTTCAACATTTCCTTAGCAATTTGGGGTCTCTTATGGTTCTATACAAATTCTAGGATTGTTTGCTCCAGCTCTTTGAAAAATGCTGGTGGAATTTTGATTGGAATGGCATTGGAAGTATAGATTGCTCTAGGCAGTATAGACATTTTAACAATGTTTATTCTTCCAATCCATGAGCATGGAATGGTGTTCCATCTTTTTGTGTCTTCTTTAATTTCTTTCATGAAAGAAATGTGTTCTGTAGTTCCTTGAGTACAGATCCTTTACCTCTTTGTTAGGTACATTCCCAGGTATCTTATGGTTCTTGGTGCTATAGTAAACGGAATCGATTCTCTAATTTCCCTTTCTATATTTTCACTGTTAGTATATAAGAAAGCAACTGATTTCTGTACATTGATTTTTGTATCCTGCCACGTTACTGAATTGCTGTATAAGTTCTAGTAGTTTGGGAGTGGAGTCTTTTGGGTTTTCCATACAAAGTATCATGTCATTTGTGAAGAGAGAGAGTTTGACTTCTTCTTTGCCAATTTGAATACCTTTCTCTTTGTTGTCTGATTGCTGTTGCTAGGACTTCTAATACTATGTTGAACAAGAGTGGCGAGAGTGGGCATCCTAGTCGTGTTCCTGATCTCAAAGGGAAGGCTGTCAGCTTTTCCCCATTGAGGATGATATTTGCTGTGGGTTTTTCATAGATAGATTTTATGAAGTTGAGGAATGTTCCCTCTATCCTTATATTTTGAATTGTTTTAATCAGGAACGGATGATGTATCTTGTCAAATGCTTTTTCTGCATCAATTGAGAGGATCACGTGGTTCTTCTCTCTTCTCTTATTGATATGTTCTATCACATTGATTGATTTGCGAATGTTGAACCAGACCACAATGCTCTGAAACTGAAGTCAACCACAAGAAAAAGTTTGGAAGGAATTCAAACACCTGGAAGCTAAAGACCACCTTGCTTAAGAATGTTTGGATCAACCAGGAAATCAAAGAAGAACTTAAACAATTCATGGAAACCAATGAGAATGAAGACACTTCGTTACAAAAATCTATGGAATATGGCAAAGGTGGTCCTAAGGGGGAAATACATAGCCATCCAAGCCTCCCTCAAAAAAATTGAAAAATCCAGAATACACCAGCTCTCCTTATGCCTTAAAGAACTGGAGAATCAACAACAAATTAAGCCAACCCCACATACAAGAAGGGAAATAATCAAGATTAGAGCAAAGATCAATGAGATAGAAACCAGGGACACAGTAGAACACATCAACAAAACTAGAAGCTGGTTTTTTGAAAGAATCAATAAGATCGATAAACCATTGGCCAAACTAATCCAAAAGAAAAGAGAAAGGACCCAAATTAATAAAATTATGAATGAAAAGGGAAAGATCACAACTAACACCGAGGAAATAGAAACAATCATCAGAAATTATTATCAACAGTTATATGCCAGTAAGTTAAGCAACCTACACAAAATGGATGCATTCCTGGAAACCTATAAACTTCCAAAACTGAATCAGGAAGAAACTGACAACCTGAATAGACCAATATGTAGTCACGAAATTGAGGCAGTGACCAAAAACCTTCCAACAAACAAGAGCCCAGGAACTGATGATTCCCTGGGGTATTCTACCAAACTTTCAAAGAAGAAATAATACCTATTATCCTGAAGCTGTTCCAAAAAATAGAGACAGAAGAAAAATTTCCAGACTCTTTTTATGAAGCCAGCATTACCCTGATCCCCAAACCAGGCAAAGACCCCACCAAAAAGGAGAATTTCAGACCAGTTTCCCTGATGAATATGGATGCCAAGATTCTCAACAAGATCCTAGCTAATAGGATCCAACAGTACATTAAAAAGATTATCCACCATGACCAGGTGGGACTTATCCAAGGGATGCATGGGTGGTTCAACATTTATTCATTTATTTATTTATTACTTTTCATATAGGCTCCATGCCCCATGTAGAGCCCAATGTAGGACTTGAACTCATGACCCTTAGATCAAAACCTGAGCTGAAATCAAGACTCATATGCTTAAGGGTGCCTGAGTGGCTCAGTCAGTTAAGCATCTCCTTCAGGTCAGGTCCAAATCCCAGGGTCCTGGGATCAAGTCTAGTGTCAAGCTCCCTGCTCAGCAGGGGACTCAGCTTCTCCCTCTCCCTCCCCTGCTTATGCTCTCTCTCTCCCTCAAATAAATAAATATAATCTTAAAAAAAAAGAGTCAAATGCTTAACTGACTGAGCCACCCAGGCACCCCTGTGTTGATTTTTTTTTTTTTTTAATGTAAGTAAAAACAACTCTAAATCTCTGATTCCTTTTCTAGGAAATAACTAGAAATTTTTCAGCAAGAATGGACAAAATATTATTTCTGTTTTTACTGCTAAAGAACAATATATGTTAAGTAGTTAGAAGTTAAAAATGTAAATACCCATAGCCCTCTAAAAATTTTTTAAGAAAACCATATGTGTGATACCCAAGAGCCTAGACATAACATAAATATTAAAGGTGGAACAAGAAAGGAAAGGAACGGAATTGCGGCAAGTTTTGCCACAGGCATACAGAAAATTCAAATTAAATAAAAAGCATGTTTTAGAACTATTGACTATTTCTTTAAAATACACACTATCAAATAGTAGTAACCCAAAATTTATAACCCATTACAACTTAGCTAGATGGGTCTTTATAATAAATACTTTCATACGTAAGTGATTAAGAATATTCCAACCAATTCTTTAACATTGGAATAAGTAATCTTATATTTTACTTATTCTACTTATATTTGTTTCAGCTTGTGTTTCATATGTTTCTTCAAATTCTAAAATTTGAAGGTGAACTTCACTATAATCTTCCAAACTAGCATCTTCAAATATGAGTTCTACAGCAAAGGATATGATTTTTAAAAAAGCGAATGGGATAAAAAGGTACAAATTTACAGTTATGTTCACAGAGATGAAAGTACAACATAGGGAATGTAGTCCATAATGTTGTAATAATGTTGTACAGTGACCACATTTATGGTGGTGAGCACTGAGTTATGTCTAGAATCGCTGAATCACTGTGTTGTACACCTGAAGCTAATATAACACTGTATGTCAGCTATACTTCAGCAATTAAAAATCTATAAATAAATAAGCACAGTGAAAACAAGCATCATTACCAGATTCCAGCCAAATACTGTTTGGCTAGAATGATCTAGGCCTGCTGCTTGCTGGCTGTCTCCATGATAAAAAAGGGAGGCTGGCAAGTGTTCAAGGACCAAATGAAATTTTTTTTTCCCTCCTAAAATCCAAATTATTAAAAGAGAAGGAAAAGAAAAAAAAATTCATGAATTTACAGTGGATCAATTCCAACATGCCCTTTGTTGTTGTTCTTGATCACAGTCACCTGTTTCAGATGTCAACAACAGCTACAGTTAAAGGGCTAGGGCAAGGCTATCAAGTCATCCTGAATATAGCTTTAGCTTCAAACCACAACATTTGATTTGTTACAGCTTCAATGCCCTTATTTTCTAAACAGTCTAAAATTGAAGATTTCCACTTTGATACAATAATTACACATACATGCAAGTACTTTTTACATTTCTTAGATACTAGAGTTTTGGGGGTTCTGTTGTCTCTGAAAGTTTTGTTATTAATTCAGTGTATTATAGAAGGTCAAAGAATGTGGTCTATAAAATGTCTAGTTTCTGACACAGATTAAGGTGGCTTTGAGGATGCTTGGGAACAGGATGCATACCAGTCTCATGAGTGAGAATGTTCTGTCTGTAGCTATTAATTCAACTTTTATATTATCCCAATATTCTATGTTCTTTCTAATTGTTTATTTAAGGGGCACCTGGGTGGCTCAGATAATTAAGCATCTGCCTTCAGCTCAGGTCATGATCCCAGGGTCCCGGAATCCAGTCCCGCATCAGGCTTCCTGCTCAGCGGGGAGCCTACTTCACCCTCTCCCTCTGCAGCTTCCCCTGCTTGGGCTTGTGTGCTCTCTCTGTCAAACAAATAAATAAAATCTTCAAAAAAAACTAAACTACTAATAGCCTACTGTTAACTGAAAGCATTACCAATAACATATACAGTCAATTAACATATATTATATGTTACATGTCTAATATATTCTCAAAATAATGTAAGATAAATACTATTAAGAAAATTATAAAAAATAGAACATCTGCTTACAGTATTGTACTATATTCATCAAAAAAGAATCCACGTATAAGTGAACAAGGGCAGTTTAAACAGTGTTCAAAGATCAACTGTAAAAGGAAGAAAGAGACCTTTTGCTCCTTGAATCCACACTGCTCCACATTCAATTCCTAAAAATTGAGAAGAAAACCAGGATCAATTGTTTTAATACAAAACCTGATCATTACTTTTAATAAAAAGCTGTTTTTTAAAATGGACTAAAAAGTTAAAGAAAGGCGAATATTAGAAATTCCTTTAAAATGAGTAATAGCTTATTTTAACTTGCTATTCATTTACACCACATCACCGACAAAATCACCATAGGCTTCTGAGAACATCCTTGTGAAATGGAAAGATCTTTATTTGCCTCACCAAGTTTCAGGAAAGATGGGCTAATTACAGCTTAATTCCGTTCAAATTCTGATGTTATAAATGCAGTTCTGTGCTATTTTATACATATCTATGTCCGTTAAGTATAATCTCTCTCTGAACTAAACAACATCTAAAACACTACTCTGGCTGAAGAAATTGTGGTCTGAGAATAAGGTGGGTGTTAATAAGAATTGATCTAGGCAAGGAGATGCATATCAGTGGATAAATAACATACATGCTTGCATTATTTGGTAAATATAATAGATGTATAGTTTTTTGCAGACAATGGAATTTTCAAGAGAAGCAAAAATCTTGGTTACTATCTTCATGTCACTGAGAGCATTCTGAAAGTTTCATACTAACCTATTTAACAATATTATGTAACAAATACAAAGAAACTCTTTAAATTCTCAAAACAAAGATTCTAGAAATATGACAGTGTTATCACACTTCTATCTTTAGCATTTATTTGACCAAACCATTTATTCTTGTTCCTGGGAGCATGGACTTATTACAAGAGGAAGGAATCAGAAGTCTGGGAGACCCAGATTTAATTCCCCAGTTTAGCTGTGTCTTCTCAGGCAAGTTACTCAACCTCTCTGTCTCCCTTTCCTCTTTTGCAACCTGAGTAAGATAACTACTTGGGGAAGAGAGTTGCAAAGATTATACCTCTGAAGAGCCTACCTCATACATTAGCAGTTGTAAACCCTAGCTGGGGCTCCATTAATTTCCCTCCTCTTTTCCCAAATGACCATTCAAAAACCCTGTGCATTTCGAACTGAATTTCTAGCTGCAAACCATTCAAAGTGAAAAACATTATAGCTGATTCATGTTCTAAAATCTGAAATGGGTCTTTAAAAGCCCCTCATATCTAAGTGATCTGAAGAAATATTATTTCGATAAGTTCAATAAAGTTCTCTTAAAATTTGTTATATTTTACGACCCAATTAGCTATGTCTTTAAATACATATACAAGTGCTGGTTTAAAATCAAGACGCTGGTCAAACAGAAATGTAGCTGAACCCCTTAATTCAGGCATATAATGTAACAAAACAGCCTGCAGTACAATAAAGTCAGCAAAGTAAACACTGGAAAGAGATAGTCGGCCTTGTTGTCTCTGTTAAACATGTCAAAGTGCTACATCTGAAAATATTTGAAAAATCTGCCTATTTTCCATCTGTTATATTTCTCAGAGGATGACTGAAAGTTCATGTGAAAGTTCACTGTAAGTTCAAATATGTCATATGAGGTCATTTGCAGGGTAAAGGTTCACTGGGAGTTTATTATTATTTTTTTAAAGACTGAAGGGAAAAAAGAATAAATAGACTAATTGAAGCTATTTTATATTGCATTATGACCACTGCGTTTTTAAGCATCATTAATAGAAAGTATAAATTTTAAAAGGCCATGTGCATGCTCAATGGCAATAACAATAATTACAAGGAAAGTGCCTAAGATAGTACCCTTGGGATTCTTCTTAGAGAAGAGGTTGTAGATCAGTTTTTGTTGTTCTACATATCATTTTAAGTACAACAGTTGCTATATTTTACATTGTATTGAATAATTTGTTTAAACTGCATATTTAAAAATAGTTCACAGGGGTGCCTGGGTAGCTCAGTCAGTTAACCATCTGCCTTTGGTTCAGGTCATGATCCTAGGGTCCTGGGATCGAGTCCCGCATCCAGTTCTCTGTGCAGTGGGAAGCCTGCTTCTCCCTCTCCCTCTGCTTCTCCCTCTCCCTCTGCTGCTCCCACTTGTGCTTGCTCTCTCTCAAATAACTAAATAAATAAATAAAATTAAAAACAGTACACAGAGACAGAAAAAAGAAACATCAAAATAATAAAGAAATACAGTCTTACTGTAACTGAATAGGTATGATTTTTAATGTGTAATTGCTTAAGAATGCTGTTTGAGGTATACCATTTGTGGGCTGCTTATAGCATAAGCAGGAAGCCAAGAAAAATATGTCATTTGGAACAAAATGACTAAGTCATTGAAAAAAAATCTAAATCGAATGGACATTAGTCAATTTTATTTGAATTGCTGAAGCAAAAATTAAGATTTGCTTTTGGATAAAATCTTCGTATTTTAAAAATGCTTAGAAGAATATAATTTTCATGGATAGCAACAGTGAACATATGTATATGTGTTCAAATATATACAAAATTTAGGACATAACTTCTGGGTTCACCAATTAAAAAAAATTTCTTTCTCTAACATACTGAAACATACTAGAGTTCAGCAAAGGATTCTAAATATATTGAGTAAAGGTGCATTCCACTCTTCCCTGTCAAATGCATGTCCTCAGCTTCACAATATAACTTGCAGTCTGCACTTTGCTCCTTAAAATGAAAAGCATATTTGTTTCTCTCCAGCATGTGCATATTCTCCTCATGATGTATTGTCAACTGCTTTTAATGGACCACAGCTTTTATTCACATCATTAAAACATATACATTTTAGACATATATATGTATCTAATGAAATTAACTTTTTTAGCTATTAAAGAAGGAAAGGTAGGGCGCCTGGGTGGCTTGGTTTGTTAAGCATCTGCCTTGGGCTCAGGTCATGATCCCAGGGTTCGGGGATAGATCCCAGCATCTGGCTCCCTGCTCAGTGAGGAATTTGCCTCTCCCTGTACTCCTCCCTCCAACACTTGTGTGTGTGTGTGTGTGTGTGTGTGTGTGCACACGCGCATGCACAGATACTCTCTTTCTCTCTCTCTCTCAAATAAATAAAATCTTAAAAAAAAAAAAAAAGAAAGGAAAGAAATTCTGAGTAAGATGGAGAGAGGAGAAAATGGTTGAGAAATGACTATAGTGGGGGGAGTAGGGCAGATCACTGTCTTCCTTGACCATTTTCGCTTATTATTTGACACTCTCTAATCACAGCTTTCCATCTTAGAAGTTATTTTCTTCCTCCCAGTATCTCTGGATTAGATGAGAAAGAATCTGAACACTCTCTCCACTATTCTCAACTTTCATCTCACCTTCCTGAGATTCCCTGATTGTCCTGTGGCGGTTCTCCTCCCACTCTAAGCCACCTCATCCTTTCCCAAGACCTCAACTATCACCTCTCAGACTGTCAAAGAAAACTTTATGTCTTTCCCTCACATACCCCCAAGCTGTTTTCAACTGCTGATATGTTCCATGCATACAAAAAACTAAATGAAATGCTACTTCTACCTCTGTTACTACCATTATTACTATTATTACTAACATTAGCATCACTGCTACTGCTGCCTCACTGCTATTAATACTACCATTATTACCGTGTCTCCTGAGTACCATTCACTTATGTGTTTACTGTGTGTCAGGCACTGGATTCAGCCCTTACCAACAGCAATGTAGTTATAGTAATCTTTACAACAACCAATAATACCTACTCATAGGGTATTATTATCCTTATTTTATACTCAAGGAACTCAACAAGACTCAGGACTACATTACTGTAACAGAGAGGTGCAACACATGTTCAAATAAAATCAGAGCATGCTTCTACTCTTGTGTTAACACAATTTATCTTTCATTAGTCTCCAAATAGTTGATGAACATTGAAGTGTAAAACAATAAGATAATGAACATTTTATTGAAAAATTATTGTATTTTTTCGTACTGTTCTAAGTGCTTTATTCACTCCCCTTCCATGATAACCCCATTTTCCTTACTCTACAGATGAGTGAAACTGAGGAACATAGAGGTTGAATAACTTGTCCCATCTCACAGAGCTGGTAAGTGGTAGAACCAGGATTCCAGGCAATGTCTCGAGAGTTTATGCTTTTTAATTGCTATTCTGGGCTAAGAGATATATCCAATAAATTTGTACAAATGCAAAGATCCATGCCCTCAAAGAGTTTACTATCTGGTTGAACAGATAAGAGCAAAATGATAAAATCTAGGAGGTCAGATTTCTGGCATATTAACTATCTGTTTTATAGTTGAAAAGCTGTTACACTGGAAACAAGAGGCAAGGAAACCAACTACAGGACTTTGTAATTCACATAGTCTTCAGAATCCAGAGAAGATTCTATAAGAGTCCTCAGAATCTACAGAAGAAAACTGGCAAATTTGGTGAACACAAAATGAAACAAATTAAGGATATTATGGACTGAAAACTGACCTTGTTGGTTATTGTTGAGATAAGGGAGACATGGAAGAGAACCAAGATCACCTGAGTCTATGTCAGTGGGAGACTGACCACATCACCAGCAAAAATATACAAGTCTTAAATAGAGGCTGATGAATTTTGAGGTAAGAATAAAATTACAAATAAAAACAAATCTATGTGGGTAAGTCATCTGCCCCCAAGTAAAAGTAACCACTGTAAAAGCAGATGGTCATTCTGAGAGAGAAAATACAGAGGTATAAGAGCAAAAGGCTGAGGACATATTTCCCATTGGTGCTACAACCCTCATGTACTTATTGCTTCTTACTCATCTGGTACCATATGACAGCCAAGGAGGAGAAGGAAAAGTTAGAAAGAAGATATATGTAGCACCTGCCTGGCTCTGGAAAAGGATCAGAAAAAGAATGGGAAACAAGGCTGGAAAGACCACTGTCTAATTTGAGAAGGGTCTAGAATCTCATCTAGACAAAGGCCTATGTTCTGTAAGCTTCATACTGGTGAGCTGGCTCGTGCTGTAGGAGCTTCTTGGAGTCGAGACCAGGAACCTTCTCCCAACAGAGCCCCGGATGGAATGTGGTCCTGGTATTCCAAGGTTCCACTACATTTAGTATATTGAGTTCTTAAAGAGAAAGACTCTATTTCTATTTTAGGTACTATTGCATTTTCCTAGGACTGTCATAGCAAAGTACCAAAATCTGTGACTTGCTCAGATTTTGCAATAGAAATTTATTGTCTCAGTTCTAGAAGCTAGAAGTTTGAAGTCAAGTTGTAGACAAGCAGGGCCATGTTGTCTTTGAGCTCTGGGGGAGAATCCTTCCTTTCCTTTTGTAGCTTCTGGTATTTTACAAGCAATCTTCGGTGTTCCTTGGTTTGTAGATGCAATCCTGTCTTCATGTGCTATTCCGTGTGTCTTTATGTTGTCTTCCCTCTGTGCATGTCTTTCTCTCTGTCCAAATTTCTACCCTTTTTTATAGGAACACCAATCCTATTGGATTAGGCCCACCCTCATGATATCATTTTAACTTGATTATCTCTGTAGAGACCCCATCTCAAAATAAGGTAACATTCTAAGGTCCTGGGGGTTAAGAATTTGAATCTATCTTTGGGAGTCACAACTCAACTCATAACAGGTACAAAGTTTAGCTTAATAATAAATCAGAGACCATGAAAATAGGAATATCAAATATTATACATTTTCTTATGGAAGTACAATTTTTAAGGTGCCATAAAGAATTCTCCTGAAACTTAGCTCTGGATCCTAATAAGATAATGATGGCAAGGACATAAATTTTGTGTCTCATAATACAAAAACAGTACATAATGCAAATAAAGAAACAATATAAATTTTTAAAAGAACAATAATGAAGTACAGTTCAATAAACACATAATAAAATTTCTAAAACATAGCTACTACATGCGATGCTATATAAACTTTCCTACCAGTCTGGCATCAAGTGTTAATCTATGAATTTTTCATCACTACTCTGAGCACCACATTCAGTGAGGTGGCCTGTAAAACAAACAAAAATGACAATTACTGTGGTAAGCAAAATTTTCAATACCCACCCAAATATAAAATCAAACTTTATTTTTCAGAAGTATTGTCATAAAAGTGGGGGAAAAAAACTTGATGATTTTACATGGGTGCCATTTTGTTTTTGTTTGTTTTAATAAAGTAAGCCAATGATGCAGAAAGGCTAG
Source organism: Martes martes (assembly GCF_963455335.1). Taxonomy (NCBI): domain Eukaryota; kingdom Metazoa; phylum Chordata; class Mammalia; order Carnivora; family Mustelidae; genus Martes; species Martes martes. The sequence continues at coordinate 84,230,233 of NC_137889.1, forward strand.
CTTGGAATAACAGAAAAAAAAAAATACGGGTCTAAGAATCATGGGAGGTCTAAGAATCATGATAATAACCTACAAAAGGTAGGTTATTATCAGATGGGAAGTGTGACATGAAGTTGTCATTACGTTATTTATAGAATAGGAGAGAAAATTTATAAAGTATGACTATCCTATTTGATAAGTTAATGGACTAAAAGTTATCAATAAATCTATTAACCAAAATTCACTCTTCAAGAATCTAAAAGATCTGAAGCTCTTTATAGAGTTAAGAGCTGTAATCAGCAGGGAATAATAAAATACTTTGAGTTTTAGGTGTTTGGCTTGTGTGATTCCAGCTTGTGTGAATACTTAACTCACACTGTAACTTTGGGCAAGTTATGTAACCCTTTGTATATCAATTTCCTCATCTCTCAAATGCAGACAACAACCTCTGCCTAATAAACAAATGGTAGAATTAAAAAAAAATTATGAAGTGCCTATCACATAGTAGGCATTCAACAAATGATAGTTACTTTGTTTCACAAAATGTCTTAAATCTTTGTATAAGACATATTTCTTTAGCTTTAAAACTCTGCACTATTAAAGAAATACAATTGGGGTACCTAAGTGGCTCAGTTGGTTAAGTGTCTGCCTTCAGCTCAAATCATGATCCTGGGGTCCTAGGATCAAGCTCCACATTGGGCTCCTTGCTCAGCAGAGAGCCTGCTTCTCCCTCTGTCTGCTGCTTCCCCCTGCTTGTGCTTTTTCTTTCTCTGTGTCAAATAAATAAAATAAAATAAATAAAATGTCTAAAAAAACAAAAGAAATGCAATTATATTCCATTTAAAATTTAAGATGGCCTACCAGACACATATATCTTAATTTCTGAAAAGCTTAAGTAAATCTTACTATCGTGTAGTTAAAGAGTAAAATTATTACTAGTATTATTATTAGACTTACCTTCCAGACACTAATAAATCAAAGCCATTGATTTTCCAACCAAACTATGAGGGAAAAAAACCTACAAAAATTAATTACTTATTTTATAGTGCATCCATTTATAGGTAGAATCTTCACATAGTATGTGTTTGAGATAAAGTAATTGATTCCCTACTTAATCTAAAGTACAATTCAAGATCACTGCATAGATTCAAATACAAAATTATACAAAGAAAAAAACAAAAACCTCTCTTAAAAACTTGGAAGTAGAAATTCTGCTTTGGACAAGATGGAATAACCTGGACCCAATTTACACTACAACATGAAACCACCAAAAAAAAAAAAAAAACAAAAAAGCAGACAAAAAATATGAAACAATAGTGTTCAAGACACTAGACATCAGGCAATGAAGAATAGTGCTCCCTATGAGATGTAAAACAAATGAGACGAGCCTATGACTGAGTTCCCAGGCTACACACACTGCCACAGAAGCCTGGCAGATTCCGATCTGAAAGGCTGAGAGTCTAGGGAGACCGAGCTGACTAGAGTTCACAGCGCAGGTAAGCAGAGAGGGAAAAATCTGTACAGACAGAGAACTCCAGATCTCTGCATAGGGCCTCTCTTGAGCACTCAGCTGAGAACCAGCCACGCACGAATCTGAAAAGCCTACCTAGTCCGGCAATAATGATTATTCTCTTAGCAGACTGGAAAAATCTCATTATTCATAGGAAAATGGGTAGAGTATTCAGAAAGACTTGCCTTAATAGTAAGAAATAATTGGGCCTAGACTAGATGTTGCTCTGGTCCAGTTTAATAAATCTTAAAAGCGAGACCAAAAAGGATTACACGATTTCAAACTAACTTACCATATTCTAAGATAATAAAATTATTTACAGGAATACAAAAATATCCAGCAACCATCAAGGTAAGTTTACAATGTCTGACATCTAATCCAAAATTACCAGGCATGCAAAAAATCAGGAGAAGATGATCCACATTGAGAGAAAAATCTGTCCATTAAAATACACCTACATCAGACACAGATGTTAAAATTAGCAAACAAAGACACTGAAACCATTACTGTAACTGTATTCCATATGCCAAAAAGCACAAAAAACAGATCTCAAGCCCAAACACAAAAATGATCTGAATTTGTACTTCTAAAGAAAACTACAAGCCTGAGATGAATAAAACACAACATAAACAATGCAGAAGAAAAGATTAGTTAACGTTAAGACCTAGCAATAAAACTATCCAAAAATGTAATAGAAAAAGAATTTTAAAAACGAAGACAGCATCAGTGAGCTTCTGGAAAACTGACATAATGTATATACAATTGGAGTCCCACTAAAGGGAGAGGTCATGGAAAGTATTTGAAGAAATAAAGGTTAAAAATATTTTCAAGTGTGACAAGACTATAAATTCACAGCTGCAAGAAGATCACAAACACCAAGCAGAAGAAACACGAAGAAAAGGCACGTCGTAATACAATTACTCAAAACCAATGGTAAAGAGAAAATCTTAAAAGCAGACAAAGGAGGTGGGGTGCCTGGGTGGCTTAGGCAGTTAAGCATCTGCCTTTGGCTTGGGTCATGACCTCAGAGTCTTGGGATCTAGCCCCTCATGGGTTTCCCTGATCTTTGGGGAGTCTGCTTCCTGCTCTCCCTCTGCCCCCACCCCCATTTGTGCTTGCTCTTTCTCTCAAAATAAATAAAATCTTTAAAAAAAAGGAGCAGACAAGAAAACATGTCATCTGTAAAGATACAAAGATAAGGAAGAAAGAAAAATAACCTGTCAACCTAGAATTCTATACTCAGGGAAAAATACCTTTCAAAAACACTGGTGAAATAAAGAATTTCCTCAGACATAACAAAAGTGAAAGAATTCACCACCAGCAGACCTGTATTATAACACTCTAAATGTTAAAGAAGTCCCTTGGGCAAGAAAGAAAATTATACCAGTGGGAATACTAATAAACACAAAAGACTAAAGAGTACCAGAAATGTTAACTGCATGGATAATTATACAAGATTTTTTTCTTAACATTTAAAGTACTTTAAAAAGTAATTTATTATTATAATGCCAATAAAATATAAGTAATAAATAACAAAACTAAATAAAAATAGTTATATATTGTTGCATTTATAATATATATAGAAGTAAAATGTAAAAAAAAGCACAAAAGATAGGAGGGGAGAAATGGAACCATATGATTGTAAATTTCTTATACTATATGGGAAGTAGTATAGTCTCACTTGAAAGTGGACTGCTAAGTTTGTTTTTTTTTTTAAGATTTTATTTATTTATTTGACAGAGAGAAAGAGACAGCACAGCAGGGGCGCTGCAGAGGGAGAGGGAGAAGCAGGCTCCCCGCTGAGCAGGAAGCCCAACATGGGGCCATCCTAGGCCCTGGGATCATGACATGAGCCCAAAAAATTTTGCGTGCCCAGGCATGCAAAAAATCAGGTTAACCAACTGAGCCACCCAGGCACCCCTAGACTGCTAAGTTAAACACGTATAAAAGTGCTAAAGCCACCAATAAGATAAAAAATAAAATAAAGAAAGAGTTCTAGCTAATAAGCCAACCATTAAGACATAATGGAATCATTAAAAAAAGAAAAACCTTGATTTCAAATAAAGCAGAAAAAGAGAAAAAGGGGAGCAAAGATTTAGATGAGACAAATAGGAAACAAATAGCAAGATGACAGGTTTAAAGCTAACTATATCAATAATCATATTAAAGTAAGTGGTCTAAATACCTTAATTAAAAGGCATAGATTGTCAGATTATATTAAAAAAGGAAGACTCAAAAGACAGTTGGCATGGCTACTGTAGCATCAGACAGAAAAGTTTAGAGCAAAACTACCACCAGGGATAAAAAAGGTCATTTCATAATGATACAGAAGTCATTTCACCAGAAAGGCATAATAATTAATTATGTAAGTGTAACTGTCACCAATAGAAGTCCACTAGAGGACTAATTATGAAGGAGGGGAGGTAACACCCCCTAGGCGCACTCAGAATGGTTGGGATGGCAAGAAGCAGGAGTAAATAGTAGAATGTACTTTATTTATTTGACAGAGAGAGAGAGCACAAGCAGGGAGAGGGAGAAGCAGGCTCCTCCTCCTTGGAGCACAGTGCTCCATGCAGGGTTCGATCCCAGGACCTTGGGATCATAACCACAGCCTGAGGCAGATGTTTAAAACACTGAGCCACCCAGGTACCCAGAGGATGCCTAATTTAAAATATAAAAGCTAAAATTTCTTTAGACACAATATCAGATAATAAACCCAACTCTGCAAAGTGTATTTCACTTTCTATTTGCACACAAAGTAAGACACACACATGTATTTAGAAAATTAGTTTACATTAAAAACCACAAGACAGGATTTTTAAGAACCTAAATATTACATATGTTTATAATATTTATAAGAATTTATACATATGTATATGTATATGTGTTTGTGTTTTTTGATTTTTGATTTTTTAAAAAGGAAATCACCTGTGAAGCTCTGCTGTTATGAAAGAATATATAAATCCTGTCTTGTGTTTTTTTTAATGTAACCCAATTTTTCAAATGTCAAACTAAACCTAAATATTTTTCCAGTTATAATTCACCAAAAAAATAAGTCAACATAAAAGAAACATCTCATTAACATATCTCACTAACACAACACAATTCAATAGAAATGTATTAGTGCCACCCGGTGGCAAACACACAAAATTTGGTACAAGTGAAGAAGCTGTCTTCAAAAAAAATAAGTAAGTAAATAAATAAATAATTCAGTTTTTAACCTAAAAATATTCTTCCGAATCCCTTATTATAATAGTACTTCTCTGAAAGCAATTTTAGTGTCTTTTGTATTTAGGATTCCCAATAACGACACATGGCAGGTGCTCCATGAATGTTACTCTAATAAGCTGAATGTGCTTATGATTCATTAATACTTAAAGCTAGAAGAATTTATCTTAAAGACATAACCAAAAAAATGAACTAAGTTTTAGATATAAGGATAGCTACTGTAGCTTATTTAACATAATTTAAAGAAGGGGGGCACCTGGGTGGCATAGTCAGTTAAGCAACCAACTCTTGGTTTTGGTTCAGGTCATGATCTTGGGGTTGTGGGATCAAGCCGTGTTGGGCTCTGCACTCAGTACAGAGTCTTCTTGGGTCCCTCCCACTCCCTCGCCCTCTGCCCCTCCCCCCTGGCTCTCTTGTTCGCTCTCTCTCAAACAAATAAATAAATCTTTAAAAACTGAAATAGCAAAAACATAAATAAATAAAAATAAATAAATAGTAAAAACATTGGAACCAACATATGTTAATTGTAAGTTGGCTTGATCATTTGCACAATATACTAGTATAATATGCTGCCATTGAAAATGATATTGTGAGAAACATTTAATGACATCATTGTTCAAAGTATATTATTTCAAAAAATCAGTTATTCATAGTATAATCTCATTTTCATTTGTGATATATACGTTAAGGTTTTTATGTTTATAATCCATATTGTGGTGGTTACCATAGAAGGCATGACGAACAATGCTGACCCCACCATCTGAATCTGGTTCAGATATAGAGATTGATTTTGATGGGCCCCCTCCACACACACACCAAGAGCATACGAAAAAGTTTATTGCTCACATAATGAGGCTTTCTGGATGAGCAGGAAGGTTCTCAGTCTGGTCCAAAAATGGCTTGAGAGAGTGGAGAAAGGAGACTGGCTTGGATTTTATTGCAATTAAGGGGCAGGGCTGGGATGAGGGTTTCCACATGTGGACTGGAATGTGTTATATGCATTTTGAACTTCTTGCTGGAGCTAAAGGAGGGAGCAACAGGTCTTTCTTATCAGGGGAGAATGGTTTTTCTCTCTCGTTTTTTTAAGACTTAATTATTTGGGAGGGTGTAGGGGGGAGGGGCAGAAGGAGAGAATCTCCTGCAGACTCCCCACTGATCTCAGGGCCTGCGTGAGGCTCAACCTCACAACCCCATGACCCCAGTGGAAACCAAGAGTCACACACCCAAAAGACTGAGCCACCTGGGTGCCCAGAGATTGATCTCTTTAGAACTTACATTGATCATGTCATTTCCTTTCTTTTACCTTTCCTTAGCATTTTTTTTTTAATATGTGGTCAAGTAAAGTATAAAATCCTAACCATGACCTTCTGAGTCCTCTGCCCTCTGGCTCCCATCTACCTCTCCAAGGCTCACCTTTCGTCATCCTCCAGCCCTTTCTCTCCATCCCACCATTTGGGACTTCTTGGTTCCTGCATTCCTTCAGGAATATGCCTTCAGGCCCTGGAATACATGCTATAGTTTCTTCTACTTGGAACCTTTGTTTTTTTCCAGAACACAAATTATATTCACCCTGAATATCTCAACTTTAAATGTCACTTCCTCTGGAGGACCGTTATTGTCCCCTTCAGCACAGGTGAGGGCCCCCAGCTATAAATCTCGGAGGCTCCCTGAACATTCCCTTGCCTAATATTCATCGTATCTCAAGTAACATGTTTGCTGGGGCCTCCCAGACACTGTACCAAGTGTTTCCCCTTCATTCTCTTATTTAACCCTCATAATAACCTATATGGATACAAAGAAAAGAAAAGCAGATACTCAGAGATCATGTAACATCCTGAAGTCACAAAAGTAGTAAGAGATAATGATAAATTCTAGAAATTTCTTGAGCACCCATAGGATACAATTTGCTCAAAATATTAGCAAAACCAAGATTACAAAGGACACCACTTCATGTTTGGGAGGAGGAAAAGAGGAAAAATATAGGTCAATTTCAGTAAGAGTTAGGCAATGAGAGAGAAACTGATTTGAAAAGGGAGGGAAGGCGGAGTCTGCTGGGGGGCGGGAAGAGCTCAATCCCCAAAATGGATTTGAGGAAGGAATCTGGCTTTAGAAGCAGCCTCTCATGGCGGAGTGTGGACCTGATACAGAACACAACTTCATTAAGGCAAAGTTGCGCATTTGGTTCATTCTGAACAGGTGAATGGGGGATCTAAGAAGCATTAAATGTAGATCTTCCTTTTGTCTATATAACACAATTATCATTATTCTCTCTTCATATGCAGGGAGAGGCTCTACTACACTTGAGAAGCCTGATGGGACTAGAGACTATGTTACAACAAAGAACCTCAATTTCCCAAGACATTAAATAGAGTTACCCAAAGAGTTGGGAATCTGACCAGGAAAAGGTTAATCCATTCAATTTTAGGGGAAAAAATGACTATATAGAAAAATTAACATAGGCAAAATAGTCCCCAATCATGCAGAAGGGTCTTCAAGCTATAAAGACTTTTCTGATCACCCTGATTTTGAAGGATTCCCAAGTGTTGAGTATAAACCCTGGAGGTTTTAACATAAAGGTGCAGAAGTTATTACACCAACCATTACCAGTTTAATCAATCAACTTCATATTGCATTTCTAAATCATTCAGGTAACAACTACAACAAAGTATTCCACCCTTTTTTTTAAATGAAATATCACAGTTCTATGAAATGGAATTTAAAATTCACTGTGTGCCTTTCGGTATACTAGATCTTATTAAGCCTCAAATAGGAAAACTATTTATTTATTTCAACTTGCTTCTAATATTTTATTTATTTAAATAAGTATTGGTATCAAATATTATTTATTAAATATTAATATTTGAGTTATTTATATAAATAAATATCAATTTATAAATATAAACCATATTTAATTATATATCATATATAAAAATATAAATAGAATAAAATATTAATGAATTAACATTTAATATTTGATAATTATAAATATGATAAATATTAAATATTATAATAACAATTAAATAAGTATTAATAAATATTATTTAAATAATATATTTAAACAAAGTATTTTAAATTAATTTAAATTAAATAACATATTAAATATTTTAAAGTTAACAAACTGGCACCTGAAAATACATTCTGTAATGGCCAAAGAAAATTAACCGTGTGTTAGTAGGTAAAACAAAGGTGATAAACATTACGCCCCATCAGAACGATGTCAGCACCAAGGTCCAGGGTCTTGCCCTTTGGGAAACAGGAAGTGATTGTTACTGTGTTTAACCCAGATCAGATCAAAGCTTTTGATTAAAACAAACAAACAAAAAATGCCAATGTATCATTTTGTTCAATGATTCAAATATGCCTCAGGTAATGCCAGGCATAAAACAGTGTGGATAAGGAACACCTGGGTGGCTCAGTCAGTTAAGCATCTGCTTGGGCTCAGGTCATGATCCAGGAATGGAGCCCTGTGTCTGGCTCCTCGTTCAGTGGGAGACTGCTTCTGCTTCTCCCTCTCCCTCTGCTCTTCCTCCCTCTCTTCGTGTGCTCTCTCTCTCTCTCAAGTAAAATAAATAAGTAAATAAATAAATAATCTTAAAAAAATAATGGGGGTAAAAACACACTTTTCTTTCCTTTTTTTAAATTTTATTTTATTATGTTAGTCACCTTTTCCTATAGGTCTGTTCAATCAAGTATTTGGTCACCATTACCCTCCTTCTATAATGCTGGTTTATCTGGGCACCCAATTCTAGAATGACAATCATTTACCTCATGGATGCTATCTCACAATCTTCTAGAGTCCAATTTTACTACTGAGAGGTTTGCTATCAATCTAATTACTGAGCTCGGTCTGTTGCCTTCTCCCTTACATGCTCTTATGATCTTAGTTTTGGGTTTTTAGACAGTTGCACTGTGATATAGCTGGTATGGATTTCTTTTTGCTTAATCTCTTTGGGAGTGATTGACACTCCTTGATTCTGTGAATATATATGCTTCATCAACCTTGAAAATTGCTCTTTGGACATTACTTCTCCCCCATTCTTTATCTCCCCTTCTTCTAGAGCTCTTAACTGGATAGAATGTTAGACCTTATAATTCTATCTACATATTTCCAACTTCTGACTTTCCATCTTTTTGCCCTGGGCTGCATTCCAGATAATTTTCTCAGATCTTTAATTTTCTAGTTCTTTAATCTTCCATTAATTGTATCTAACCTGCGATTTAATCGATCCACTGTGTTTTTACTTCAATAATTATATGCTTAATTAATAGAAGCTCATTCAGTTTTTATTCAAGTCCATCTAGACCTCTGAATGTTTCTTGTTCTTGACTCAGGTTTTTATCCCATCTTTATTCCTTTAAACATCTTTAACATGTTTATTTCCTTCTATGTCAAATCATTCCAACTTATGATTTCCATAGACATTTACATATGTTTTGAAATTTTGGACACCTTTTAGGTTTGATGAGGCTTTATCTGCTTCCAAGGAAGCATCCTGGATTTGCATTTACCTCTGCCAGAGGTTCTGGTAATATTAGCAACCATGAACTCCTATAAGTAAATTACCAAATAAATTACTCGGACAGTAGTTTTTCCAAACCGTAGAAGTAGTATACATTGGAACACCAACCTGGGTGAAGGCAGATCCATGATCACAGATTCTTAGGGGAGATGTTGTTCCCCCACAATGAATCCCAGCTGAGACAGATAGGTTTCCTTGCAATTCTTCCTTCCTTAAAAAAACAAACAAACAAACAAAGTCTCTGTTTTTGAGAACCAGCATGTCCACTTCTTTCAGGTACCATTTTATTTATCAGCCCACCATTGTCATTTTGAACGACAATGAAGTTAAATGTTGCTCTCAAAAACACCTGTTAGTCAGCTCTCAGTTCAGTCCTAATCCTGACTGCATTTCCACAGCCACTCTTTATTTAAATTATATATTTTTTTGTGTTCCAAAATTCATTGTTTATGCACCACACCCAGTGCTCCATGTAATACGTGCCCTCCTTAATACCCACCACAAGGCTCACCCAACCTCCTTCCTCCCCTCCAAAACCCTCAGTTTGTTTCTCAGAGTCCACAGTCTCTCATGGTTTGTCTCCCCCTCTGATTTCCCCCAACTCACTTCTCCTCTCCTTCTCCCAATGTTATTCCTTATGGTCCACAAGTATGTGAATTCACAGCCACTCTTGATGTCCCATCTCCATGACCCACCTGCCATCTTTCATTAGGCTCAGGATGTACTGTGCGCGATGAGGTACAAGGACGCTGTGACCAGGGACGTGGGTAGAGGGAGTGTGTCTCGTTATGTCACCTAGCAGGGAACCAAGTGCCCCAGGAATGAACGGAGTGCTACATGAATTCAGGAGGTGCAAGAGGAAGAATTTCCACTAGACGTTGTACCATCCGTGGTTAAGCAGAGAGAAAAACAGGTAGGGCGTGTGTTAGGTTAAAATGAACGGCATTGAAAAACAGCCGCAGGCTTTCTACAAAACAAGTGTTTTTCACTCCAAAATCGACTCTCAGCTTCTCTGCCTAACTCACTACAGTTAGCTGTTTTGATCAGGATCCATTTACTGCAAGCCTTCTGCGGACAGGCCCCACGAGAGACAGACATGAGGCATTCACAGGAAAAAGGTAGAATCCCCAGCTGACAAGGGGCCCATGGTGCGGGCAGTGGCAGACAGAGGGTCACAGCACGTTTCCCTTCTAGCTATATTATCAGTTCCCCAGGGCCGGCCCAGATGTTTACTTCCCTGTGCATCCCCAGCCCACAGCACACACAGCTACCTTGTAGTGCTCAGTAAAGCAATGGAAGTATGAAGTGGAACCTTCAAACCTCTTACAACCCACAATCTTTAACCCCCAAGGGTTAAAGCTGAATTCCTTTCTGTCCTGCTATTGGCTTAGATATCCCAAGGGTATACCACTGTAGCAGCTAATGGCTATCGGAGAATTTCTGCTTCCTTTACTCCAGGCCCCGGAGATTAAAAACTATGTGGGTCCTTGAGAAAGTCCTTTTGATACTTCTAAGAATTTCTGCTGTTACTGGGCACTTGGAAGTAAGGCTTTTGAAATGATTGACACTTTGAAGCCACATGTGTTCAACTACAAGCCAGAGGAAGGAAGGATGGAAGGCCGGAGGAACAAAGGGAAGAAAAGACCTTACCAAAGGTACACATTCATGCTTTTAATTGTGTCTGGACATTTCTTCCCACTCTTCATATCTGTGATAGCAGATCCTTGCAGAGTTTCCTTCTATAAATATTTTGCAAAAAAATATTTTAAACTTTTATTCATGAAGAGCTTACTTTTGATTATACATGCTAAAACAAGAAACACATGTGATATATGAATAGAATCCTATATATTTCCCTGTTGGAATAAAGAAATTAATATGCACTGAAAAAGGTGTTCTGTTTCCGGCACTTTTCACACAATCTTTCATTTAGCTTTCCAAAGAACCCTGTAAAGCAGGTATTAAAACCCCCACTGCATAATCAAGGAACCTGAACCAAGGAAAGTCTGAGTGAAGCTTAGTGAAACGTGTGCAAGACAAGACACTTGGCTTCTCTGAGTTTCTCTCTGAGTTTCTTCTCTGAGTTTCTTCATCTTTGAGACAGAACACTGACAGTATCTGTTTCATAGTGTTGTATATATAATCTCTTCTTATTCTTGCAAAGTGATTTACCAAATTTGAAAGGTCCTTGAGCAATTTACTTCCAGTAAAGAGTCATGCTTCCCATCAAGTTAAAGTTAAGAATATGGGCGCCTGGGTGGCTCAGTCTGTTAAGCATCTTCCTTCAGCTTGGGTCATAGTCCTGGAGCCCCGGGATCAAGTCCCACATTGGGATCCCTGATCCATGAGGAGTCTGCGTCTCCCTCTTCCCTTAACCCCACTTGTGCTCTATCTCTCTAATAAATAAGTGAAATCTTCAAAAAAAAATAAATTTACTAATAGGGGCGCCTGGGTGGCTCAGCCGGTTAAGCGTTAAGCATCTGCCTTCAGCTCAGATCGTGATCCCAGGGTCCTGGGACTGAGCTCTGCATTGGGCTCTCTGCTCAGCGGAGAGTCTGCTTGTTCCTCTCCCTCTGCCCCTCCACCCATTTGTGCTCGCATTCTCTCTCTAATAAATAAGTAAAATCTTTAAAAAAATTACAGCACGTTTGTCACCACATGAGGACCGTTAAGGCTGAAGTCTGCCTCAGCTAATGTTACATCATATTTAAAATCCACCAACAGTTATGATGGCAAATTCACTCACAGAAGTTACTTTTTTGATAGTATAAAAAGTAAGAAACTTTTCTTTAGAATAAAGAAACAGACAAATAAAAATACATTGTCTACACAGAAATGAGCCACCTCTGAAAGGTCATCTGCACAGTAGTCATCATCAGTCATAACTCTGAGCCTGGGCAGACAGCACATTTAGTAAGACCACAGGAGGGGGGCCAACGGCTCAAGGAAAATAAAGCTAATGAGCAGATATCTCTGTTCTGTTTACACTTAAACAGTCGATTGATTTTTTTGTGTGTTCCAGACAGCCAGTGTCGATATGACATATCCAGGGACCTGCAAAAGTGTTTGTATTTCAAAAGTAGGATCATATGTCTTTCACATTTCACAGGGAGCCGAACCCAGATGGTACCAAGGAAACAGTGCCAATGAAAAGCATGATGATTGCCTGAAACATGCAGCTTTTCAAACTGAAGGGCTCGTGAAAGAATTTACTCATGTCACTTCCCTTCCTGTTGTGACACAGTCTGTATGGCTTGCAGCAAAGTCTACCAGCTGGAACTAAAACAAGGGTAAGAGTAGAAAGGTAGGTAATGACTTGTACTAAAGAATCTTATCCAATTTCAGTGTGAACCTCCATGTCCAAAGCAGGGTCCAGAGCCATTTGAAACGTTGCCTTGATTCATTAGTCAATACATCTTTAACACCACATGCATAAAGTAGTTTATAAACACAAACAGATAACCAATCAAAGCAGCTGACAGAGCAGATTTATACCATAACACAGATCAGAAAGGGATTTCTAGTGCTCAGTCCTAAGAGTTACACCAAAATCTAATGAGAGCACATTAAGCCGTCATAACTGTTCATCGCATGATACAAGGGCTTCTCGCTTCGGGACGTATCGCATAAATGTCAAGAACCTCCCATTATGTCTTCTCCAGGGACAACTGCTATTTTCAAATCAACGCCAGTCTCCCTGGCTATCTTGTTAAGGGCAGCAGCACACTCCAGAGGACAGCGCCCCCAGCAGAAGACATGCCCCACGGCCATCACTCTCTTGTGAAACTAACCACCAGCCTACACCCAACGATCCCTTTTTTTTTGCTTTTAGAGTCAAGTACACAAAAGGCGATGGCATCCCTGTACAATAGCTAAGTGGTGCAGCCACTACCGGTGTTCACGCCCATCGGATGCGTGGCTAATAACCAATGGCAACAGAGATTTAAGAGTTGGGTCCTAATAAAAATATCTGCAGGCTGTTAAAGGAAAGTTTAGTTTTAATCTTCAAAATTCTCTGGATTTTCTAAATAATCCTCCAGAGAGGATCTAATCGATTAACTTTCAGACTCTTTAGTTAATTTCATCTCCGATGGTGTCTGGTTGAGACAGTCCACGTGGAAACCTACTAAGAGGTTAAAACTAGAGATTTCAGATTCTAGAATTCTAGAGTAGATGAGACTCTAGTGAGCACCTAATCCAGTGAGTCTTAGCTTTTTAAGATAGTCTTTGGGGAATCTGAAAAAAATTATGGATTCTCTCTTTAGGGAGAAAAACAGTTTTTGCTTCCAATTTTAGGGGCATTTCAGATTCCCTAAAATCCATCCTTGGTCACCAGATTGGGAAATCTTGACCTAATCGGACCACCTCATTTACAGAATAAGAAATTAGGGTACAGAGAGGCTCAGTGACTTGTCCAGAGTCATGTAGCTTATTAATGACAGAGGCAGGAAGAAGACCTGCTCTTCCCCCTCCTTGTCTGCCATCATCTGTGGTGTCACACTCTACATGGATTTTTGTGTGTGGTTAATGGCATGGGTCATTAGACAGTACCTGCAAAGCTTTGAATGCTCTGCTCAGCCACTTCTATTAACTGGCCAAAGAATGATTACTAACTGTACATAATTAGAATGTATAACCACTAGTCCTCTTTCTAACCAAGTACATATTTTTTTTCTGTTTTCACTTTCTTCTACCTACTCAAGTACATCTGAACTCAGTCCCTTTCGCCTCCCTGACTCCACCAACACTTTCTTAAAAGTCCTTTCTCCCTGGGCTCTGGTGACACTGTACTAACCAGGTTCTTCCCCTTCCTCCTCCGTTCCCTTCACCCCTCCTCCTTTGTCTCCACCACCTCTCCTCTTTCCTTTTTCCTAGCTTAACCCTATTCTCCCTCATAACCATTCCCATCCCTTCTATAGAAATCTTTCTCGGTCATAGCTTCAACTGTTACTTTTTTTCTTCTTGTTTTAGGATCTTATTTATTTATTTGAGAGAGAGCAGGAGGGAGGGACAGAGAGAGAGAGAGGGAGTAGAAGACTACCCCCCCCCCCCCAGCAGGGAGACTGATTCAATGTGGGGGCTTGATCCCAGGACCCTGAGATCATGACCTGAGCCAAAGGCAGAGGTTTAACTGGCTGAGCCACCCAGGCACCCCTGAGCTGTTATTTCTATTGAAGGAAACTCCCTCCCCCAAATCTTTCTCTTTCCACCCTCTCATCTAAGATGCGTTAGTGTCATTGACTTTGTTTGTCCAGGATATCTGGCTCTATGTCTGCCACACAGCAAGGGCAGTACAAACTTCTGTGGAGTAACTGACATTTCATGATTCCAGAGTAAAAGATAATATACAAATATTTCTATTTACCACCAGTACCTGGGGTTTGTAAGTTTTGGCAAGTCTGACACCTTGCTTTTTGCTTTACTTTCTCTGGGTAACTAAATTTTCAAAAGGGGATACAGCTCCTCCTAGTGGATAATAATCATATTTTAAAATGCAGACCTCCGGGGGTGCCTTGGCGGTTCAGCGGGTTAAGGATCCAGCACTTGCTCTCAGCTCGGGTCTTGATTTCAGGGTCATGAGTTCAAGCCCATGCTGGGCTCCACACTGGCATGGAGTCCACTTAAAAAATAAATAAATAAATTCAGACCTCCTAACTCTTAATGTATTCTGAAATGCATCACAACAATAAAACTAAAGTGTACATAATAACTACATGCAGACTATTAATCATTCAAAGCTCTTCAGCGTAAAGATCTTAAACAACAATAAGGGACTTATCCTTTTAAATCAGAGATCCATTTTTAACAATTAGAAGAGAGATATTCAGTAATGTCATTTCCAGTTACCTCGGTATCCAACTGCAAAAGACTTTCTTGGTTAGCCCAGTAAGTCACAACACTGTGAACATGAGGCCAGAATCTTGGGTTTGGTTCCAGTATGGTCAGCAGCTTTTATGGTGCCACAGCTATAAATCTCACCCTGACTCGAGGAAGATGCTCTAATAAGATTTGTCCTGTGCCACCGAAGATGCAAGGTGAGGAGAGCAAACAACCAGTATAGTCTTAACTCTCTGACTGGAAATCAACCCAGACATGATGGCGGGTTAACAGTGGCTATATTTGAAAATACTCTTTCATCTAATGCCTACTGCCTTCTCTCCTCAGAACCACATCAACGTGACTAATAAAGCCTCTCAAATGTTGAGTTATTTAATTATTTACGTTTAGTGACTCTATCAAACAGTTATATATAGTTATAGCTATAGATAGAAATATACAGATACTTTTCTATATGTCCTCTCATTCTTAAAATCTGACACACTGCTGAATATAGGCAATTAAGATGATTTAATGATATTTTTCAAATTACCTTTTTAGTAAAAAAAAAAAAAAACACACCTTTTTAGTGAATATCCTTTATATATGGAGCCATGGCATCTGCATAAAATTGGGAACATAGCCCAGGTCCCAAAAATATAACAATAAGGGGCACCTGGGTGGCTCAGTGGGTTGAGCCTCTGCCTTCAGCTTGGGTCAAGATCTCGGTGTCCTGGGATGGAACCCCGCATCGGGCTCTCTACTTGGCAGGGAACCTGCATCTCCCACCGCCCCCACCATCTCCTTGTTCTCTCTCTCTCTACCAATAAATAAATAAATAAAGTAAAAAAATATAACAATAATTGTGTTATCCACTCTAAAGTGTATTTATTTGGGTGCCTGGGTGGCTCAGTCAGTTAAGTGTCTGCCTTTGGCTCAGGTCATGATCCTCAGATCCTGGGATCAAGTCCGGAATTGGGCTCCCCATACTCAGTGGGGAGCCTGCTTTTCCCTCTCCCTCTTTTCCCTCTCCCTCCACTCCTCCTGTCTGTGCTCTCACTCGCTCTCTCTGTGTCAAATAAATAAATAAAAATCTTAAAAAAAATAAAACGTATTTAGTTAACTCAAGGTAACAGTGCAGACTAATCGTCTTTTAGTTACTTGCAAGGTTTCGTTAAGCATTAATAGCAATATTTTTGTTATCTGGAAAGAACCAATGCCATGTGATTTTTAAAATATAACCAATCAATGGAAAGGTCTAACATTATGTTCCAAAGAAACTGAACTTTCATTATCCCCAAAGTGGTAAAATAAGGATCAAACAAAACTTATCACTTCTCTTTGTGATCTCTGAGCAGTTTTAAATCCTAAGTTTTATTAAAACCTAAAGTTCTCAACAGTATCCATGCCCTGAGCATTCATCACTAAAATCCTACACTAATTCTCAGGGGAAGCCAATGGTGTCTCCTTTGCTTGAGAGAGTATAGAAACAGAGGCAGGAAACCAAACGGTAGAGTGGAGTAAGAGTTATCATAGGTGATGAAGTTATTCCACAGTACTCATTTGCAGTCTAATTATACTTTAAATCACAAATTAGGTAATTAGTTGTGTTCCTATGGGTTTATTTTTAAAATTAATTCTACCAAGCAGAAGCAGCTATTTACATAAGCTAAATATCACAAAGTTGATGACAGAGCTATATTAAGACTTTTGCATATTCTCTAACAAGCTAAATAATTTGAATGGTGTTCTTGTCTAAATGGAAATTCTGTTGGGACATAGTCCATGCTTCAGGCCAATTTCTAGGCCTTAAATATTAAAATTAAAAAATCAAATCCACTAGAACTAACAAATATTTCAAAGTTAGGACTAAGATATTTCTCATGTACTATCTGTGACAGCATAATGTTAATAAAGCTTTTTACAAGTATAATTTTGGTGCTACCTTAGATTTTGTTGCTTGGATATCTCATCACTTATGTAACCATTTCATTTTTGTTGGGCATTTAGGTTTTTAGATTTTTGTGTATATTGTAAATGAGGCCACATTATCCATCTGTGTGAATAAAGCTCTTGCAGAGTTAGCTGTATTTCCTTAAGATATTTCTGCCTTAAGTGATAGTAACTAACCAAGTTACTATTTTTCTAATAATGAGAAGGCCTCACACTGTAAAGCTTTATAGTAAGTCACTTATATAAACATTGTCTTGTGTAATCATCCTTTAAATTATGGTTACACGGTTATTAAAATGACCATAGATGGTTTTACTTTTGCAGTAGTTAGCAGGCACATAGTTATCTCTGAGAGATAACCAAAAACCAAACAACCCAGCTTCTCTCCATATAGTAGCTGAGGGACTAGAAGTAAAGCACAAAGTATGTATAATTTACTTTTTAAAAAAAATTAACAATAATTTAATCAAAATTGAAAAATGCATGACTATAATCTTATTTCCTTCACATTACCCAAATACCAAATCTGTAGATACACACTCATGCATTTTGGAGATATTGCCCTGGAAACCCCTTCTACCTTACTGAGCTTTTCTTGCCATTGTACTTTACATTCAAGCATTGCCATATTGGGGTGATAACCCACACACAGTCTTGCTAACTGAAGGAAAAGTAAATTATTATATGGCAAGAGAAAAGACAAGTAAATTGAAAAATATCTATGGCAAAGATTTTCCCATGTCCCAGTGCTCTCCAGACATTATTTCCTTCAAATGGCAAGGATTCTTTCTAAAAGAAATTATGTATTACCAATTCATCGGGTGTAAAATCCTATTTGCTATTCTAAGCTCATAATCAATCTAGGCAAAAAACCAACTCTGCCCCTCACAGCTTTGGGTGTGATGTAAAGAGAAGATAAAGGGAAAGTCTGCTCTTACCAAGCCTCTAGGCTTCCTCCTTCTTCCATTCTGAAATAATTTATTGTCTTCAAGTTACTCCCTTATTAAAAACCTTATTCAAAGGCAATGCCCAAAGTACAAAACAAGAGACATAAAAGTCTAAAGAAAAACACTACCCTAAAATGTTTTGTCCTCCTAAGCACTGTTATGTTTAAAGGTATGGGCTTTGTATTATTGTGGCGTCCCTAGTCTCCAGCACTGTACCTAATGGGCACTTAGCAAAATTTGATTGAATTAATGTTTGAATGACTAAGAAATACATTTCAAAACAACTCTTCTTCCAAAAGTTTCTTCACATCACATCCTTCATTTTTCATACCCACAGGTTATGTAAGCTTCTAATTTCTTTTTTTTTAAATTTTTTTATTTTTTTTTAAGATTTTATTTATTTATTTATTTGACAGAGATCACAAGTAGGCAGAGAGGCAGGCAGAGAGAGAGGAAGGGAAGCAGACTCCCTGCTGAGCAGATAGCCCAATGTGGGGCTCGATCCCAGGACCCTGGGCTGGGATCATGACCCGAGCCGAAGGCAGAGGCTTTAACCCACTGAGCTACCCAGGTGCCCCTAAGCTTCTAATTTCTTATTAACTGCCATAGAATCCTTTATTCTGTCATGCTGAAATTCCTACAACCTACTTTAAAGATTCCATGTAAAGGCTTTTCACAGGTGGGGACTTTTTCCACTAGTCAGAGACCTTGGCACAGCAAAGCCTCATGTCAACACATAAAATAAGCAGAGTTAATTAAGAATTATTTATTAATTACTGAGATACTCACTTATACTTTTTTCCCCTATACTGCAAGAAAGATGGATGGATTTTATAACCCTAAGAGTAAACTCAGACATGATGTAATATATGTACAGAAAGCCCATTAAAATAAATGAAGAAATTGATGAAAGAGAAATGGTTCTATAATTAATTCTGTGTGATTTCTCCAGGACCTGTGAGCTCAGAAAAGGCACCAGCAACTGTTTTGAGATGAGGAGCAGTACCATCTGTTGAAACATTGGGTGTCAGTCTCCAATTGAGCCATTCTATAGACCACACACAGAACAGAATCTTTTCATCAGTGATTTCAGAGAAGGAAGAAAAATCTCACTTTGTGATTTCATGTCAAGATGCTTAGTAGAAGTGTGAAATTCAAACAGGGCACCAGTGGTTGTATTTGTGATCGTGGGAATATTGTGGTAACGGAGAAAAGGAAGACAGGAACAAATGGATGCCACAAAAATCAGACAAAGCCGGCATTGTAGCTGATGGATAATTCAAATGACCACTGTAGGCTTCATGAACAATGTAAAATCCAAGACAGAGATGTAAACTGCATTGTAAATTAGTGTCACGTATTTTTAAATGTTTCCTCATTCAGATTCTTCAATCATATCTGCCTGTGTTTCAGTAGCCCAAGAGGAGACAGAGAGGCTCATGAAATCTGCTTTCTTGAGAAAAGTCATCTGAACAAGTGTAAGACACAGCAGAAAATTTCCAGAAGGAGCAGAACTGCCTGTCAGTCTGCCTTCCCTTCAATGATGGGAACTGCAAGGAGCCCAAAGCCCAAAGAGATGGTGCAAGGATGACCTTCTCCCAAAGGCTGCGAGGTGTCCTCACTCAGGTCACCTTCTGTGGGATCAGAGTTTGAACAAACTTTGTCCCCTCAAACTGTGAGCCTGAGGGCTGCTGAAGAATTAAATGAATGAATGTAATTGTACACTGTGTTAATCGGAACTTTAAAAAAAAAAAAAAGTAGATAGAGGTGAGAAGATAGAAATAATTATCTTATTTTTCTAAAGTTTGTATTTACCAAAAAAAAAGTTCTCATTCCTTGCTGAGAGTCTCAGTTTTTAAACAAAGGTAAACTACATGTTGAATTTGGTATAAGTCTGGAAATAAATAAAGATCAGTAAAAATTATTCTGGATCCAGGAAATAGGTAGTATTCTGTTTTGTATTCCCAAAGCCCAGCACTATGTTCAAGAAATAGTTACTGATGAGTAAATGTTTCACTAAAATAGTGCAAATTAAGTTGATATTACAGAATTCCTGATGAATATATATGAGACTAAGAGATATTCCCAAAGAGTAAACCTATGTGCAATTGATAAATAACTGATACACTGTGTGTGAGAGGCACTGGGCCCGGCAAAGATGAATAAAACCTGGTCCTGTGGGTACTTACAAGGCCGTTAGGCTTAACGGGAAAACTATGGCCAACTTCAGTGAAGGAGCCCTTTCTCCAAATGTAACGTTCCATGGTCAAGCACATTGTTGTCTTCCTCGGTTTAGGGCAACTTTAAGCTTGTTGAGACCTCATACGGTGGGATCATCTTCTCACCCCACGTGGTGCACGGAGGTCAATCACTCAGGAACCCAACCATGGAGGGGCGGGGCTTCCGAAGCGGGGCTCCCGGGAGGCGGGGCTTCCCTTCTGGTTGGGGTTTGCACTAAGGAAAAGCTCAAAAGATTACCTGGGTTCCTCAAGTCCTTCTGAGCCTGCATGATTATCGAGGAGGGGGTAGCAAGCCAGGGAAAGGGTACATCACAACCAAAGCAGGACTGCTTAGGAACTCCCAGGGAGGTTCTGAAGCCGCCTCATTTTACCTAGCAGTCCCCCTTAGTCCATAACTTTTAAATCTGAGTGACAAGAATCCAGAAGTGTGCCTGGGATGCAGGATCCCCTCAACTCACAATCTTCTGTGTCCTAGAGGTCTCAAAGCTAACTCAGTCTCAAGAATATGGCTTACAGGGCGCCTGGGTGGCTCAGTGGGTTAAGCCTCTGCCTTCAGCTCAGGTCATGATCTCAGGGTCCTAGGATCGAGCCCCGCATCGGGCTCTCTGCTCAGCGGGGAGCCTGCTTCCCGGGCCCCTCCCCCCCCCCCCCCAGTCTCTGCCTGCCTCTCTGCCTACCTGTGATCCCTCTCTGTCAAATAAATTTTTAAAAATTTAAAAAAAAAAAAAAAAGAATGACCTACACCTTTGGAGTTGCAAGGAAAACTAACTCAAGATGAAAAAAATAATCAGCATGCTATCTGACTTCCTAATATCTTCTAACTGCATTAGGGGCAGACTTCTGGTCCTCAAACAGTTGGCATTGTATACACCTCCTAAAACTGGCCTACCTACACTATAACTCAGGAGACTGAGTTTCCTGAGGATAAAGGCATGTCATATTTCCTTTTGAATCTCTATGTTCTGTCAATGTGTGCTGAACTAGAATAGATAGTACTCACAGTGCAGGACCAGATAGCTTCGCCCCACATAATTACTTGGATTACCAGTATGTGGTTAAGCAGTTGAATCTGTGCACAACGTTTTGCCAAAGACTGAGGTAATAAGAATATATATTGCCTTCTTAGGCATAGCAGGGCCAAAGGACATGTAAAAATTATGCAGGAACAATAGGATGTCAGACAATCATTTTCATTATCAATGCCACTAATTACTAATTTTCTGAGTGCATTATGTTATGAACACTGAAATCATTGACTCTGAAAAGTTTATTATAGTAGATTATATACAGTATCTTCAGTAATATTAGTGCCCTATGTAAATGTGTGGCTTTATAGCTTACAAAACACATTCACACACAGAAGTTATCCAAACTGTTTGTTTTCTAGCTTCCTCATAGCCAAATGCTTTATGTACCCTTATATTTTGCCTTATACTCACAACAAACTTTCAAGCTATTATATTTTGTCCATCCCACAAATGTGGAAAATGGACCTTCTGAGACGTCCATACTATTTTTGAGTATGTAACCAGGATTTGTTCCCAAGTCTAACTACAAAGCCCAAGTTCTTTCCAGCATACAAAATGGCCTTACAATATGATCTTCACTTTAGCCCTGTGATCCAAATATTATAAATATTACCCTTCAGACTCATTCATTCAATAAACATTTGTCAATAACCTTCCATGTGACGTTTGTGCCTCCAACAAAATTCATATGTTGAATCCTAATGCCCAGTGTGATGGTATTAAGTGGGGCCCCTGGGAGTGTTTAGGACATGAATGGGATTAGTACCCTTATAAAAGAGACCCCGCAGAGTTCCCTAGCCCCCTCCAGAAGGTGAGGACACAACAAGAAGTCTACGACCCAGAAGATGGCCTTCACTTAACTATAACAGCACTTTGGTCTCAGACTATCAAAATCTCTGCCCTCTTTGGAGTTTCCATTCTGGGAAGGGGATGGAAGGAGGGGAAAAAAGAAAAAAAGAGCCCCACAAATATCTGTCAGCTGGCAAGAGCTGTGGAGAAAGATAATGCAAGGTAAGGGGTTAGGAAGTACCAGGAAGGATAGGGTCAAATGTGACTATTGGATGTCAAGTGGTCAAGGGTAGGGGTCTTTGATAAGATGATATTTGAGTGAGCAGAGGCCTAAAGGAAGTGAAGGAACCAGATGGTGGGTTGTCTGGGAAAAGGAATGTTTCCAATGAGGAGACTAGTAATTGCAAAGTCCCCCAAACAGTGATGTGCTTGGTATATTGGACTAACAGCTGGAAGAAGTGTGCCAGCAGGGCCAGTGGACAAGTGGTGGGGGGCAAGGAAGAGATGAAGCCAGAAAAGAATCTGAGACTAAGTCACATGTTTAGGTCACTGTAAGGACTTCAGATTTTACTCCAAATTCGATAAGCCATTGGACAGTTTTCTTCCAACATAGGACATGACTGACTTGCAGGATTACTCTGAGGAGAATACACTGCAGAAGGGCAAGGTGAAAACCAGAGAGATGAGGTAGGAGGCCATTACTACTGTCCAATTAGAGGGACGGTAGTTTAGAGGAGAGTTAAGGTGGAAGACAGGTTTGACGGCAAAGGTGTTGGCCTGAGTGTAGAAAGACAGGGTTGTCGTTGGCTAAGATGGACAAGACTGGGGGAGCAGCAGATTTGGGGGTGAAGATCAAGAGTTCAGCTTTAAACATGTTATCTCTGAGATGCCTCTTACAGAAGATGTCAAAGAAAACAAGTGGATATGGGAATACGGATTTCAGAAGAGGACAAGTCCATGTTGGAGGCGGAAGTGTGGAGTCTATATCAAAGTATTGATGTTAAATATCATAGAGGAGAGTGTCTAAAGAGTGAGTCCAGGGGCACCTGGGTGGCTCAGTGCTTGGGTGTCTACCTTCAGCTCGGGTTATGATCTCAGGGTTCTGGGATCAAGCCCAGCATCAGGCTTCCTGCTCAGTGGGAAACCTGCTCCTCCCTTTCCCATTCCCCCTCTGTGTTCCTGATCTCACTCTCTCTCTCTCCGTCAAATAAATAAATGAAATCTTTTTAAAAATTTTTTTTTAAAAAGACTGAATCCAAGAGGAGGCCTGCAGCACTGTAAATCTTAGCTTTTAAAGATGAAGACGGACAGTTAAGGAGACTGAGAAGGAGTGGGCAGGGAGGAAGGAGGAAACCTTCAAGAGACTTCAAGAAAAAAGTATTTAAGGAGAGAGTGATCAATTTGCTCCAATACTGCTGATAGGTCCAGGAAGATGAGGGCCGACTGACCACTGATTTTTTAGCACTCACTGGCTAGCGGATGGAGGTTATTAGTTCCAGCTCTCCTGAAGTGAGATAAACAAGGTTCCAAGAGATTACATAAATTGAACAATCAAGGTCACATAGCCAGTTAGCTGCAGAACTGGGCCCAGGACCTACTGAACACAGCCCTTCAGAAGTTGGCCCTGTTTCTTTCTTTCTTTTTTTTTTTTTTTAAAGATTTTATTTATTTGACAGACAGAGATCACAAGTAAGCAGAGAGGCAGGAAGAGAGAGAGAGGGAGAGGGAGAGACAGAGAGAGAGAGAGAAGCAGGCTCCCCGCTGAGCAGAGAGCCTGATGTGGGGCTCGATCCCAGGACTCTGGGATCATGACCTGAGCCAAAGGCAGAGGCTTTAATCCACTGAGCCAACCAGGCGCCCCCAGAAGTTGGCCCTGTTTCTTGAATGCGAGAGCAGGCTCTTCTTCAATAACATATTATGATCTCATGCTTCTCTTGGTAACTGTGATTCAGGTGGGGGGACTCTTAAAGAACATTAAGACTGTAAACAAAAGGAAATAAACATCAATAGAATTTGGGGGCATAATGACAAACAATGGTTTGGTATTTCACGCCAGAGACAATGGCCCTCAAATCAAACGGTACAGACTCTACAGCTAGGGCATGCCCAAGTGTCAAAACACATTTCGATGCAAAACAAAGTTTACATTCCGCCCCTCCCCCCATGACTTCTCTGTTCATTGTGTTTCATTAGGTGATTCCATGTAAATAAATAGATAAATAACCCCAGGCCTGATTACCCTATGTTAATGTGTATGGATAGTCCAGGTTTGAATAATGAGGATCTGATTCTCCACCCTTTACTTCACTTGATTTCCTCCTTATAAAGTAGTCCAAAAAGGGAGAGAGGGAGAACATAGTTTTACTTTGAATAAATGAAACAAATCTTTGGGCAGGGTCGGGGGAGACAAAGGCACAAGAAAGCCCTAAACCATGGAGGTACAAAAGCCACGGTTTTAACAGTCCCCACTCCTAACCTCAATCCGTAGCCGCCAAAAACCGAGCCCACTGTGTAGCCCACGTCGGCCGAAAGATTTTGATTTCCAACGGGAGGAAGAACAGGGAATGGACGGACGGAAAGGAGACACAAGGCTCCGAATATTAAAGCTACTCAGGGTGGGCCGGGAGGGAGGGACCCACTAGCAAGGGCAGGCAGGGAAAGGGAGGCGGGCAGGCTCTCTTCCAGGGAGGGGCTGAGCAAAGGCGGGCGCCCTGCTCACTCTCTGGGGAGGGGAAACGTCGGTGCGAACCTCGGACGCGTGGTGGAGCAAAGCGCCAAGTGTCAACGCACGGACTGCGGCCCCTACACCTGGGGCCTCCCTCCAGGGTTGCGGCCAACGCCTCGCGCCTCCCTTCCCGCCTTTTCTTCCGAGAACGCAGGGCAGAAAGCGCGTGGGGGGACAGGGTGCCCCGGATCAGTGGGAGTAAGCACCGGGCGCAGGCTGTGGCTCTGTTACCTGATGCCCTGGAGTCTCCCCGGAAGGTGGAGGCATAGCCCCCCCGATCCGGCCCGTCACCGCGTCGCCTTCAGCCTGGGTGCCCAGTGGCGCTGGCCCCGCGCCCCAGCGGGAGAGCCGCCCGCCGCAGTTGCCGCGCCGGGGACCGCAGCAGGGTGCTGCAGGAAGCCGGGAGTCCGAAACCCGCGCGCGCTCGCCGGGCGGCTCCGCTGGGTGACGGCGCTGCGCGCGCCCCCTGCTGGCCAGGCGGCACCCGCGCGCCGAGCCCCGGGTCTGAGGCCCCCACCGCCTGCCACCCCGGGCTCGGGCGATTTCAACAAGCCTGACCACAAAACACGGTTTAGGGTTGCTGGCCAGGCTCCTCTGCTGTTTTTGGAGTTTGTGCCAATGATGTAAAGATCCTTCCCGCACTCCCCGCCCCCTTCCAAATTCTGAGTTTGAGAAGGAAAAATCCAACAAGACAAAGTTATGGCAGCCCCCAACTTCCCTTCCAAGGAACTAGAGAACTATATCCAGGCCAGCTTTGTTTCTCCAGCCAGCTCCGTGAAGAAGCTGGTTTTCCTGTACTTACGAGTGCCCTCTGAGCAAGGCCTGCTGGGAACACAGGTTCGCAGCAAACATTCTTACTAAGTATGGAGGGAAGCAAAAAGAAGTAGCAGAGGGTGTTTACAAACTAGTTAATTTTTGGTGGACAGAAAGAGGAGCTAATCTCTTTTTTATACTTAATATTTGAGCCATTTTGTTTCCATTAATGCACTTATCATTCTTCCAAGTCCCATGGTGCTGGCTCGCCTCCTAGATTGAATTTAACAAAGCAAAAGCTTAAGTTAGGAGTAAAATTTTATAATAAAAGGAAGAAAACAGAAACCAGCTCTTTCTTTGTTATTGAATAACTAATATAAAGTTTACGGATCTGAGAAGTTACGTGACTAATAGTAAAATAGTTAACATTCGTGGAGTTCTTACCATTTACCAGAAACTGTTCTAAGAGCTTTATTCATATTCTAACAAAAATAGGTTCTTATAAGATGCTGTAAATGTTTTATATTTATTAGCACATTAAATAAATCCACCCCATGTGATGAATAATATAATTATTCCCATTTTAAGGTTGAGGAAATTGAGACATAGAGAAGGTCACACAGCTAGAAGGAAGCTGTAAAACTGGAATTGGAACCCAGGTAATCTGGCTCCGGTGTCCATACTCTCAGTTGTTATGTAATGTTGCCCCTGGTAGAAAAAAATTAACCATGATCTCCTTTAATCCTCACAACAAACCCAACCAGGTGGGTTCTGTTGTTGTCTCCCTCTGACAGACAAAGAGACTTAGGCCCAGAGAGGGTAAAGAATTGACCAGATAACAGAGCTAATGAGTGGTGCAGGCGAGTCAGTCTGATCCTTAACTAACCACAGGAAGGGAGATGCTCTTTTTGTACATTCAACCATACAGGGGGAGAAGGAATTACTAAGGAAGTGTGTGAATCTTTTATTACCTTCCAATACTGAGCGCCTGGGCTTTGGGCTCAGTCTCTCTGCGTCCTTTTTCAGGACTAACTCAGCTATAGTGTCTCTCCAAGTCACTCCACCATTGCCAAGGTCAAGAGCATAGGGGTCCTTGACCAGACTCAGAGGAAGACTATTAGCCATTTTGCCTACAGCGGGGACAACTCTTCCCTGTGGAGGGATAGCATATTTAAAGTACCTACACACTGCAAGCTTTCATCCCATCTGTGGCTAGGCCTCCAGGACACTTTGGGAAGGGACAGTTAGGGGCATTGGTACCTCCAAGCCCTACCTGGGAAACAATGTCACCTTCTGCAGGGGAACAAGAGAAATCGAAGGGGAGGCACAGAGAATGTGTAATGCAATGCCATCCCCATATGAACAACTTGATTTCTCTGAGTCTTTGAAGTTCATTTCTTTCTCCCTTTGGAGGCAAGGCCTATCTTGCCTAATATGGTGAGCTGGAGGGATCTAGGGTGGGTGGCAGAAGAAGAGAAGACCATGAGGTGGGAGTGAGACACAGCAAGCTTTATTGGGGCAACACGTTGACCGGTTTGCATCTGGGAAGCAGGGAAGGGCGTCCAACAGGGACCATTTGGTTGCTATGACAGCCCAGAGGCTTCTGCCCAGAACAATAGGAAGGTAAGAGAGCTCTTGAGGGAGAGAATGAGGGGAGAGGAGACTTACAGGTCTAGGTGAGGCTGCTCAGCAGCGTATCTGGGAGCTTCTGATCATGAACTCCGAAGGGCAGCCGCAAAGTAGACATCTTGAATAGCTAGAAACTTTATCTTAACTGTGGTTAGCAGATGTTGGATGCAGTTTCTTGGTATAGGCAAAGCAGGCCAGTTCTAAATATGTTTTTATTTATTTATTTATTTATTTTTTTAAAGATTTTATTTAATTTGACAGACAGAGATCACAGGTAGGCAGAGAGGCAGGCAGAGAGAGAGGAAGGGAAGCAGGCTCGCTGCTGAGCAAAGAGCCCGATGTGGGACTCGATCCCAGGACCCTGGGATCATGACCTGAGCTGAAGGCAGAGGCTCCAACCCACTGAGCCACCCAGGTGCCCTAAATATGTTTTTAAATATGTTTGTTTGGGCTGTATTTAAAACAACTGAATATTTTTTTGGAGAGAGAGAGAGAAAAAACACACAAGCGGGGCTTGGGGGAGGGGCAGAGCAAGAGGAAGAGAGAGACTCTTTTTTTTTAAAGACTTTATTTATTTATTTGAGACAGAGGTCACACGTAGGCAGAGAGGCAGGCAGAGAGAGAGGGAGGGAAGCAGGCTCCCCGCTGAGCAGAGAGCTCCATTCGATTCCACAGGGCTCCATCCCAGGATCCTGAGATCATGACCAGAGCCGAAGGCAGAGGCTTAACCCACTGAGTCACCCAGGCGTCCCAAGTGTCTGACTCTTGATTTCTGCTCAGGTCAGGATCTCAGTGTCGTGAGTTTGCGCCCAGCGTTGGGCTACGCACTGGTGTGGAGCCTGCTTAAGACCGCCTGGGTGACTCAGTGGGTTTGAGTGAATAGATACACCCATACAAGCGTGTCTATTGCTGCCTGGTGGGGGAAATAGTTTCACCGGCAGGTGGCTCTGTTGCCTTGCATATCGGAGAGGATGGCTCTTCCAACATAGAGCCTTAAAATAAAGTGTTATTTCCGAGTTGCTTATATTCTGGCCACTAGCTCTAGTAAACACTATGTAATCCGGGATATTTATAATGACGTATGCTGTATTAAGCCTATTCACTACTCAATCCAACAGATTTGCCCAAGGCCCTCAGGAAATTCAACACAATGAGGAGACTAATTTCACCAAATATGCTAATAAGCAAAAGCAATTTACTAGACACCCCATCTGCTTCTGGCTCCATAGAACATGAAATCAGTGAAATGACTACTCCACTACTCGTTTTGTATTACTGGACATGTTCTCCAACAGCCAAGATTCTCTTTCTTTTATTGTTGATTATTCTTTACCTCAAAAGCATTCTGAGGCCCAGATAAACAGGTGAACTGAAGTGCGCGGGATTTCATTCTAGAGATGGGAAAGTCTGGCACGTCTGTAGGATTGGGGCGTGAGGCAGGGATAGCGATTTTCTTCCATTCTCTGTTCTGTTAGCTTGAAGTTCAGGCCCAACTTCTATCCTCAAGCCCTTTATTTTCACACCATATTTTCTTCTTGGAAACTCTTCATCGTCTCTCATTGACGCAACATCGAGTCTCATTCCCAAAGCTCTGTCTCCAGCATTCTGACGCCACCACCTAATAGAGGTCTCACTACTCTCAAACTTAAAATGTGGGAGACTGGACTCATGTCTCTCCCCTAAACCAGGTCCTCCGTCTCATTTTCCTCCATTTATGTCAGTGGTCACCATCTGTCTGTTCCTCAGAGTGACGATCTTTAGCCCTTTCCTTCCCATCTCTCCCTCCCTCAATCCTTCCCTGAGTCTTTTCTACTGTATTTTTGGAAAGCGCTTGAATCTCTCCAAGTTGTTTCTTGAACATCATCCGTGTGCAAGGACTTCTGAGGTGTGTGAAGGCATTGGACTTGGTGCCAGCCCACCGTTCATTCTTCTGGCAGCACTGGGGCAATATTCATGAAGCAATACCTATCAATCAATCAAATTACCGAAGTCTAATTTTGAACATAA
Source organism: Martes martes (assembly GCF_963455335.1). Lineage (NCBI taxonomy): Eukaryota > Metazoa > Chordata > Mammalia > Carnivora > Mustelidae > Martes > Martes martes. The sequence continues at coordinate 84,259,358 of NC_137889.1, forward strand.
ATAGAAGAAACTCATACTTTTTTTATGATTCTTTTTGCATCAAGAAATTATTCCAGTGGTGCTTTGGTAGAAACACAACAAAGAGGAATTATATGAGCTTTGAGATTGCTGAGCAGAGCTCAAACCGCCTCATGGAAAGCAGGTGTGATTACTCCTCAGTACAGGGGGTAACACTGTTCTCTTATGTTCCTGCGCAGAACAATGACCTAGGGAAGCTTGTTAATAAAATGCACATTCACTGGGGTCCACATCTGGATACTCTGTTCAGTAGATCTGGAAAAGGGCTGAGGAATCTGCATTTTTTAAAGAAAATACAACAAAAATTTGAGGAGCATTTTAAAGAAATCATCATGTAGAAGAAACTCTAAAGTACTTAATACAGAAATAAAATACTGTCCTGATATCATTAAATTGCTTTATACAAGTACTCTTCAATTAGTCACTTAATTTGTGTTATTTGATTCCATCGTTCTCTCTCAATAGCTGACTGTTTGCTAAAATTCTACCTTTAGAAGTTGGTATCTTTGGTTTCTAGTTTTATCTCAGGTTTAAATTTCCATCTTGGTAGAAGTAACACTTCAGTCTGGTTCAGTCATTGACACCTTACCACAGATGTGTTTATCAGAGCCTGTTCTGGGGTAAACAGGCTTCCTTCCTGAAAGGAGAAAGTAGGTACCACAACACACCCAACGAGGGTAAGGTGCAGAGCCGATATGACTCTTCACAGTGTGCAGAGATGGGGCGCTCTGAGGTAAACTGTGGTTGAGGCATGGAGTGGGGTGGGGTGGGAAACCCAGACACTGCAAAGGTTTCTGAACCATTGGCTATGACCCCTCTTATTGGTGCTAGCTTGGGGCATCATTGGGCAAGCTGGGCTAAGGTGTGGGACTAGAACAAACAAGCCTAAAAGAAGGAGCAGGTAAAGGTCCTTGGCTTTCTTTACCATGCACACGAACCCTACACTTGTATGCGGTAGACATTTTTCTTAAGTGAGTGCAAATGCTTGACAGAACTCCCACACACCATGCTTCGTAAATTCCCATCTTCCCACGTCCTAGTATTTTATTTAACTTTGTTAAGGTTGTACTGCTGCTCAGAGCCCCCAAGCAGGTTCTAGGCCAGTGGGAGTAGCTCAGAGGCCTGTGTGTAGCCTTTTCTCCTTTTACTTCATAGATTGAATAAGGAGAAACAGTGACCAGTGGCCCCTGGAAATTCTTCCCAGTGTTTTGGCACTGGCATTTGTCCAACCAGTTTTAAGGCAGATCATTCTAACTTGGACTGGTTTTCAAGTGTTATATAGTTTTGCTTTAGTTTTCCAAAAATAAAACACATGTGAAGTCTCCTTTGGTCAGAAAGTCACAGAGAATGTCTTCTGCCTTATGCCACCTCAGATGGGGTCATAGAAGGACCACTGCGATTTGTCCAGAGGACACCATTGCTATTTCTGAATGAGCCTGTGGTATCTGATTGCCTGGCTACATCCGCAAACACATTGTGCTCTGGGACAGATGCTTTTGAGGCTGGGGTAATTTGTCTTTTCTTTTCCTGACTAATTTTCTAAACCCCTTAATATGCATATGCTCTCCCTCATACTGCACTTTAATATTATGCATTAAACATGTATTTATTTGTATTTATTGAGGAAGTGCATTGTTTTAAATGCTGTAGATAACAGTAGATAAAAATCTGTACCTTCGTGGAACTTACATAAAATTTATTATAATTAATTTATTATTACATGGCTTAATATTGTTTTAAAACTTTAAGGGATTGCAATACCTTAATCCAATTTAGAAGATCCGGCTGATAAACTACATTGGGCATATTTTTGTGGATAAGCTTAAATACAAGGCTGAGAAGTGTGTATTTTCTTGGATGGGGGTAGGGAGACCTAGAAGGTTCTCGATGAAGACAATGACATGATTGGAGTTCCATCGCAGGACACCAGACGTGGCAGTAGGATGTCGATGGACTTTATCATGCTTCACAGGGTTCCTCTACTTTATTCTCACTCTGTCACATCCCTGGGCTGGGCAAATCTCTCACAACCCCAAATCAAAAAATTATGGATGTTAGCTTTGAACCACTCCCCTCGAAAATACCTAGGGCCTGCAGGGGGCAATGGTGAGCCAGCCAGGAGCTTTGCAACCAGCTCCACCCTAATCCCAGCAAACCTGGCCTTATCAGAGAGGGCTTCCCTGGCCACCCTATCCCAGCTAGCCCTGGCTCAGCCTCTCTCATTCCCTTGCTCTTCTTTGTTTTCCTTCACAGCCTTTGTCATCAATCGATATTATATAATATATTGTTTATTGCCTCTTTCTCTACACTAGAGTGTAAACTTCTTGAGAGCAGAGACTGTATTTTGTTCATTGTATTGAACAAGGAGGGCCTGGCAAATAGTCCATGCTCGATAAACATTTAGGCTGAGCAGCCTGTGGAGGAACATGGGGGGACAGTGGGCATTAACTCTTTAACCAAATTTGGGGTGCATATTTGATTAAGCATTACTTTGAGAATTTTCCTAGGATGATTCTGTCCAGTATCTGTGTCAGAGCCGGAGGCAGCTTACCATATCGGGAAGATAGGAGGAGTGCGAGGACAGGGCCTTCCATACCCATAATGAGATGACGCAGTGTTCAATATTCATGAAGTGCTGGTGGGGAAATTAACCTAAAAAAGCATACTCGGTGAGATTCAGAAGTACTGATATGAGAATATCAGGTAGCTTTCCAATCCAGAGGGAGGCATGATTAAGCAATTGGTTTCCTGGATCTTGGTAAATGGAATTTCCTCTGTGTTGTTTATAAAAGATGAAAACACAATGTTCTGAATTTTGACTGATTTTGTTTCTTTGTGGATGAGCTTGTCCTAGTTAGCCCTGAAGGCAGGTAATTTTTCAGTAACCTACTGGCACAGTAATTATCAACCAAGAATGAGGTCTTCCTTGCAAAACATTCAGTAAATATTTGGGCTTTTGCAAATCGTATCTTTGTTTATCAAGCAGAGGTCACTGTTCCACCACTCAAGGTAAAGCATACACAATAATCTGTGTTTAAAGAAGGGAAATGTATGTCACCTTCCTTGGAAGAAGCCAGGTCCTTCAAAATGTCAATACAAAGTTACCCTTTACAGACAATGTATTCTCTATGGGCTTAACTTTGAATTGAAAGGACTATAGTGCAATCCAATTCAGGTAGTAAAATTACCCAAGTAGTTAGAATTTAAAACAAAGACACAAGTCTAATCAGTATTTTATTTGCTCTCATTCGAGATTGAAGGTCAGAGCAAATGCGGGCATTAAACAAGGTCAAGATGAATCATTTCATTTCTCTGATAGCATTTTCTATTCTTCCTACATCTCTTCCTTCTTTAGGAATATATAATTCTTTTCTACAAAGATAACTTATTTGACAAAATGACCAGAGTTCTCCTCAAACATAATGCTGTCCCTTTCACCATAGGCTGGCATCTCTATTCAGAGGCTTAAAAGGTCCTGTCTCTCTAGAGTGTATTTTTGTGAATGTTACTTGGCCCCTTTGTCATTTTTTTTTAAACCATATTCATTTGCTCTTGCTATATTCTGCTGATCATTTAGTGGGAAGAATTGTTTCATAGGGTGAGGGATCTCAAACGGTAGATTACATGAGGATAGAAAGGAACAAACCAGTAATAGAGACCAATATGACACTTCAATTTAACATTGATTTGTCTCAATTCAGGGCAGTCTCAGAACATTTCTTAAAGTCTAGAAGTATTAAAAACAGCTTCTTCTTGGCCATATTTAGCTCTGAACACAATTCTGATTGGGATAATCTTTCTTTCTCTAAATTGCTTAATTTTCTAAAATCTCATCTATAGCACTTTTGAACACCCCTGCCCCTAGGCCAGATATCCTAATTGATGCTTGTGATGTAGCTTGATGGAGTTATGAAGCTCAAAACCCAACCTGTGGCTGCCGCCCAGCCCCAAGTGAGAACTCCATATTGCGTGTTCCATGTTGTTTTTCTGACGTTGATTTACATAGTGAAACTAAAAGCACATTGTTCAGAGCCTATCAAGAAAACATTTTCATTTTCACTTTCCCTGGGCTATTTTTATGAACAAAGCAAACATACTAACTGACAAGGATGTTTCCCTTAATGGGATATTTTTACTGTTTGGCTGGATTGATTTTCAACATGTCAACAGGTCATTTTCTTTCTGCCTACTTTGAGGAAATCCAGTTCTGAGGAGTGAGGCTATAAATTTAGCTTGTACCTAAAAATAGTTTATTTATTATAAAAATAGAAATATCATTGTTAGCACTGATTTGGGTTTTCTTGGACCACCTAATGGAGGTATCTTCCTTTAATCTATAGAGAGAATTCAATTCATCAAGTTTTATTGAACTTGAATCTCGTAGTCAGCGTTGAAAAAAAGGCTTCCATCTAAAATTGGGCTGAAAATTCAAGCATCATAAAACAATAAAAATCCAGGTTTAAGAAAGACTATAGAAGACCATCTAGCCAACTTTGTCTCTAACTCAAAGAAGAGAGACAGATTATATAGATAAGATAGAGGTAAATACATGTTCATACCATACAGGCGTATCCTTAGATATATATGCACACACATTATTTTTCTTAATCCGTAAACTTCACTAGGAACCCATTTCATCAGTGCATAGCTTTGATTCTCATAATAATATCTTGTACCCTAATATCACCTTCAGTTCTTCTTAATAAGAGCTTCATGATTCTATTTAGAGTCATGGTTAAAAGCTCAGGTGTTGGGCTCATAGGTTTGAATTTCTGTTCTGGCACAGTGACTTTGTGTAGGCCATCGTAATTGCTCAAAGACTCTCTTTGCTCATTTAGAAGGTGCAGATAATATCTACCTCCTCAGCTTGTTATGAAGATCAAATGAGAGACTATCCAAAATGGCAACAGCTAAACCACAGCATGACATCAAGCGTAAAGAAGATGGTTAATTTCTGTGGCTCTCTCTTTTTTTTTATTCCTGAAGGTCTATATCATTTGTCACCAGGTCAAAAGTCTCAAGTTAACTCTACATAATCAAATTCAAATTCAGCAAACTATTTTGGAACATAGATGAACAAAACAGACAAGGGTTTCATAGAGTAAATTATCAGTATATGAAGATCATTAGCAGTAGATTTTGTACTTTTAAATCAGAACACAAACAGTTGGGGGAGAGGCAGTTTGGGAAATTATTATTTCAATAAACAGACCCATTGACCTCCAAACCAAATGAAATGATAATTTTGGCTTAAACACTACATAAGCTATTTTCTCAGAAAATGGACGTAGAAGTAGAAGAAATCTGACCTAACAAATACTCTTCTTTCCTGGAATTCATTAATCATTTATAATTTATCAGAGAAAAAAATGGCCCAAATGTGGAAGAGAACAACTAGTTAAAATTTAACAAACTTAAGAGATACCAGACAGAATGCAGGGCCAATGTAGGCCACTAAGTCGCTGTTGCTCATTTTCTCCCAAAGAGCATCTTATCTAATAAAATTTTGATTGAGAATGTGGCAAAAAGCAAGTTTTTTCTCTAAAAGTATGATTATGCATTTCAGATCCAAGGCAAGTCAGTAAAAGCCAGACATACAAATACAATACTTCTAAAGTTAGATGTGATACAAGGCACCCAGATGACTCAGTTGGTTAAGCGTCTGACTCTTGATTTCAGCTCAGGTCTTGATCTCAGGGTCATGAGTTCAAGCCCCACATTAGGCTCCACACCCAGTGTGGAGTCCTACTTAAGAAAAAATGGATATGATAGAATGTCCAATTTCCTCAATTTAAGTGTCTATCAACCTTGTGCATGTGAGATTTTGTGTGTGTGTGTGTGTGTGTGTGTAGATATAACATTTATCACAAAGTTATGAATTGTTACCTTGAATTCAACAAAGCAACACTTTACGGTTTTTAGCGAAGAGAACCACGGTGACTACATGCTCTGTTGGACTCTCTGTATGAACTGTCTTACTAATAGGAAGTACACCTTCTCATAAGGCATGCAGTCCAGGTCATTAGCATTTCATCTTTGAATGGTGGAATTAATTTTGGTGAAATTTCCATCTAAATTAGACAACCAGATGCATTCTTCCTCAGGGAGCATTACAGAGTCAAAATGTTATAATAGATCATTTATTAAAGAAAACTTCCTATAGCCTGAACAACAAAGCTTGTTCCCCACGAGCCAAATCTACCAATAATGGTCAATCTTAGAATTTTATGAAAAGAAGTACTTATTTTTACAAGTTCCAATTTCACTTGAAAACATTTGGTAATTCACAAACTCGGAGAGGTTAAGTGACTTGTACAGAGTAACATACCTCGTGACTTGTAGAGATGGGATTTAAACCCTGGCAGATGGACTCCGGAGCTCTTAACAACTAACTACCTATGTTTATTCTCCTCAATCAGGCTACACTCTCCTTAGAACGCAATGCTTTTGTCGTCTTTTATATTTAAGTTTCTAAGACTCAAGAAATAGTTACTAATACAACCAATAAATCATTGTGAATGATTGTTAATTACATATTTTAATTGTATGTACTTTGGGGAAGTAATATGTGCATAGATTCAAAATTCTAAAGATACTGAATATACAGAAAAAAAGAAGACTTTTTTCCCAACTTTGTCTTTCCTGCTTCTACCCCACACCTCTTAGACTCTAGTGTGTAATCTTGAAATGATATTTCGTGTATATGCTAACATGTATATGTATAGATTGTGTTGTTTTCTGTATTCTGCCTTTTGTGTATAGCTTTTTGTTTTGTTTGGTTAGGAAGTTTTTTTATGTAGTCAAAATTCAACAATCTTTTCTGGGGTTTTGTGTTATATTTAAATAGACCTTCCATACTCAAGTATTATGAATGATTTCTCTCATTATTTTTCTAGTATTTTTATATTTAAATAATTATTTAATCTGGGATTTAAAAAAAGATTTTATTATTTACTTGAGAGAGAGAGAGCACAAGTGGGGTGAGGGGCAGAGGGAGAAGTGGACTCCCCGCTGAGCAGGGAGCCCAATGTGGGGCTCAGTCCCCGGACCCCAGGATCATGACCTGAGCCAAAGAAGGCAGACACTTAACCAACTGAGCCTCCCAGGCGCCCACTAATCTGGAATTTATTTTTGGCTTAAGAAGCTAGGTACGCATGACACTTAATTTTTTTCCCAGATAGCTTCCCAATTGTCCTAACAGTAGGCTAATGCCATAATTGAAAAATTATAAAGGCTCACTCTCACTTAGCCCAGTTCAGTTCAATGTCATCAAATCATTACTGAGTGTTAAATATGGCTATGATCTGTGCAGTACACATGAAATTAAGTTTACAATCTAATAAGGCGGCCACAGCATGTATATACACAACAGAAAATTGCTCTAAGTGCTATGAAAGAGAGGGCCTTCAGAATTGGGGGCCTGAAGGTTATGTAGGATTTTGACAGCCTGAGATGCGGGAGTCTGTATGAAGTCAATCTAGGCAGACAGAGTGACATATAATAGAACACTATGTGATAAAAGAACACTATGTGAGAGGTAGGACTGGATGGTGCATCCTACCAGGAGGTTATACAATTCTGTCTGGCTGGACTAGAGGGTATAGGAAATAGAATCAGGAGAGAAAGTGCAGCAAAGGTAGGAAGGACATTTCTTATGTTTACATGCCCTATGATGGGAGATAGGGTTGTCATTAAAGGTATTTGAGCAGGTAAATGTCAGGATCTGAGCTACATTTATAGGAAGAGGCATCTGTCAACAGTGTGATGAATGGTTTGGAGCCGGAAGTGACTGGAATGTGGGAAGGGGAGTCAGTTAACAAGCATTCTACACAAGCAGTGTAGACAAGAATTAAGGAGGCCTCCTCTAGGGTGTTGACCATGAAAATAGAAAGTGGGAAGAAAGTAGCAGTGACAGTGGGAAAGAATTTTAGTAGCAAGTTTTGACAACTGATTAGATGAGTAGATAAGGAGGGTGAAGAAGATGGGCTAGGGGTATGTGATGTGATTGGCAATTACCCGTAAGCCAGAGAGGACAGCCATTAAGAGGGAAAGAAAAGGCAACACACTTGATTTTGTTATATTCACTTTGTTATGATGATTATGGATTATTTACCAGGTAGGAACATTGGCCTCTATTTCAAGTCAAAATGAAAACTCCTTTGTAAGGATTAAACAGTGAAGTGTTAGTATTTCTTCTAATCTAGATGTATTTCTCCCATTAATATATTTAATTAAAATTTGCAGTAAGCTTGGTTTTAGAGGGCCAAATGAGGGATGATAAAAAACAGGGGTATTAATAATAGCGGTAATGCACAATTATAAATTATCAATAGGAGAGGAAGATAAACATGTTTTCCCAATATACAAGGAAACTCTAGGGGCAGCGCAAAAAGGGACAGCCCCTCCTTAATACCTCATTTTGCCCTTTTCCTCCAGCTGTGCTTCTAGTAACATTCGGGATGTGGTGTTTCCTAGCCTCTATATCCAGGTTTTCCTCTGAGGGAACAAGATGGATCCTCGGGGGAAACAGAGTAGGTTCCCGTTCCCCTCTGTGGCGGATGTGACAGCCGCACCAGCTAGTTCTTCCAGCAAAGGGAAGAGCAGAGCTTCACTGCCCCCCACAAATGGAGAGCCCCGGTTGGTGGTCAGCGTACGGGGGAAGCTAGTCAAAAGGTACAAACTTCCAGTTATAAAACACGTCCTGGGGATATAATGCACTGCATGGTGACATACTATGGTGAAATAACCCTGCACTGCATATTTGAAAGTGGCTGAGAGAGTAGATTTTGAAAACTCTCCATACAAGGGGGGGAAAAAGTATTTTGTAACTAGTGCGAATATTAACTAGACTTATGATGGTGATCGTTTTGCAATATATACAAATGTCAAATCAGCAAGTTGTCCCCCTGAAATGAATGCAATGTTATCTATCAATTACATCTCAACTGAAACAACAACAACAACAACAACAACAAACAAAAACAAACAAAAAAAAAAACAAAACAAAGTAAATGGTCGACACAGAGGGGCAGGAATATATTCCCAAGTCATTCATTCATTCCTGGGAATACTGCCCAATTGGGACCTGCTACTTCCACCAGGCAGGCAAAGTCTCCTTCTGCCATAGCCACAGGTTAAAAATAGGTTTATCACCTCCTCCCATGGCCAAGAAAGGACTTGGCGCTGAGTTAGATCATGGTACCAGGCTTCCTCTTCAGGTTGGGGCGGGTTTGTTCTCGCCGAGGTCAGCCCTCCGTGTTTGCTCTCAGCCCCTACTGGAAGAGGTTGCAACACGCAGCCCCCTGGCCCCTCCCCTCGCCCAGCAAGAGCAAAGGCTTCACCAGTCTTTGCCGGTGAATGTGTGTTTCAGGGGAGAAAGTTTGAGCTGAGCCAAAAAGGCGGAGTTTACACCCTGTGGGCCAAAGCTGCAAACCTAACTGAGTGTGGGGTGGGAGCCAGGATGAGGAGAAAGACGGGAAAGACCTCCCCGCCTTGCTGGAAAGACGGCCCCGTGATCAGCCCCAGCCACTGGCTGTGCTGGCCATCCTTGGAGCTTACATAAAGGGACAAGGGGAACCCCAGAGGCCACAGCGCTGACAGGACAGGGCTCGGAGCACCGGGCAGCACCCAGACACCATGACTTGGTCTTTGAACCCCCAGGGTTTAATTCTCTACTTCTGTTCTCTTGTACTGCTCCCTACGACATGCCTGGCAGTAAGTGCGCTGTTTCTAGAACATGGTTGTGTTACACGGACAACTGAAAAGTAAGAAAAGCTGTGCAACACTAGTGACATCTCTTTGTTTTTCTCCTCCAGTACGTTGCTACCAGAGACAACTGCTGCATCTTAGATGAAAGATTTGTAAGTAGTTTTCATGTTTCTCACTGTGTGTGAAGTGGGGAGGGTCAGAGGGAGAGAAGGGATGCTCTCCTAAATATCATTTGGCATTTTAAACTTTTGTTTTAAAACATCATCTAGGTTTTATTTGTTTTTATTAGTAGACTTTATGCAAACTTTTTTTAAAATCAAGATTTCTGATCACTCTCTTGTTGTATTCTCAGGGTAGTTATTGCCCAACTACCTGTGGAATTGCAGATTTCCTGTCTACTTACCAAACCGGTGTAGACAATGATCTACGGAGTTTGGAAGACCACTTCACAGGAATTCAAAACAAAACAGCAGAAGCTAAAGAACTGATCAAGTCAATCCAAGTCACCTATAATCCCAATGAGCCACCAAAGCCAAGTGAGAAACGAAATACAGCTGAGACAATGCTTGGTGATGTTCTTTTGCTGCGTATCAGTGCTTCCATTTGCTTACATCTTCTTCTGTCTCTGATCCCATGTTACAGACAGGATTGTAAGTGCTACCAAGGATTCCAAGAAAATGATGGAAGAAATTATAAAATACGAGGCATTGGTTGGATCACACGAATCAAATATTCGGTAAGCATTTTTGTTTTCATTTAATCTCCATAGCGGGCTTAGTTGTTATTCAATATTCCAAGCTTCAGTGGAAGTAACCTTTTTATTATTCCCCGCTTATGAAATCCAACTGGCATCATGCCTGACCATCCTGAACACAGTAGAGGTGGGAGTTTTTAGTGCACTATGAACTGCACCGGGTTATTACTGATTTTTAATGATCATATGGGAGAAAGGTGTTCTATATGTCTCCAAATGCTGTTCTGACCAGAATTATCAAAATGGTCAACCATCACCCATCTTGGACTTATAACATAAATTTAAACTGATGGGAATTTGGTTGTTGAAAATGAAATTCTTTTACTAAAAATGCCAACACATAAGTGGCGGGGAAATTAGTAAGCAGAGGTAGAAGGAGGATCTTAGCTACAATCCTATATTACACTGGAGGCAGAGCAGCAAAAAACGTGTTTTAAGAAACCAAGCGTAACAAACATTGTAAGGCAAGTGTCAATCATGGCACATTGAACCTGCAGTCTTGTATTCTCTTCTCTTTACTTAAAAGTAAAATGTCTCTGTTAATAACTTCCTGGGACTCATGGACTTTCTGAGCATAGGGTCTCAGATACAGTTTAGTTTCTTACTCAATTTTACCCCCTCGGTTGTTCTCAAAGTAGCATAGGAAATTGAGTTAAATGGTGGCTGAAGTGACCCAGAAGGGATCTAGCTTCTCTTTGGTATCAGAGGCCATTATTAGTTTTGTGGTTATTTTTAGACCATAATTTGCATTATTATTGCCCATCATTGAAGTTCAAGGACACTATTGTGCAGAATTTTTTAAGGCTTGGGAGAGAAAAAAGTGGTCAAATAGTTTGTCTGTCCTTCTTTACATCAAAGAAAGATACAACAGTCCGTGTGTTATAAGTAGTTTTCTGTTATTTCTGAGTATGTACAGGCAACCCTGTGAGAAATCATAAAAACAGATTTGTACTTCCCTCAGACTCTTTCCAAAGCTATGTAAATGGAAACATTAAAAAGAAAGAGAAAGTGTCTTTTTTTATTTTATGTAAAATAATGCCCCAGATATGTGTCCCATGTAAGTCACTGACTGAAGTCCATAAATCGACCCTCAGTAGATCCTCAGTGAGAAGGAATAGCTTGGGCCCCTGTGAGTTACTGAGCAGAACCTTTCCTTCCCTATGAATGTTTTGTCCTAAGAAACATCAGGTGGTCTTCCTATTAACCAGGTTCCTCACTCAGTAGGTTGTTTTCTGCTGCCCTTTATGCAGGAGAGTTAAAAATCTGGATGACCACGGCACCTGAGTTGGTTAAGCAGCCCACTCTTGATCTCTGTTCAGGCCTTGATCTCATGGTCGTGAGTTCAAACTCCATGTTGGGCTCCATGCTGGGCGTGGAGTCTACTTAAAAAAAAAAAAAAATCAGGATGATTGCTTAAGATGACATCGTTCACTGACAAGGACTCTCTTATTTTCTTTCCCCCAAAGCTTAGAACTTCAATTCATCTCAATTCAGTAACATAATTTCATAATTTTTCCAAGAATGAATTTATCAGGAAATACTTCTTGAGAACATAAAGTATTTTGTAAAGAAAATACAGAATTACTGCTCTAAAAGGAATAACTCCATTATCTTATTCTTCTGTTTGTAGATTTTTACAGGAAATATATAATTCAAATAACCAAAAGATCAATAACCTGAAACAGAAGGTAGCCCAGCTTGAAGCAAAGTGTCAGGAACCTTGCAGAGACACAGTACAAATACATGATACAACTGGGAAAGGTAAGTGAAACGTTTATATTGGGATGATTCTTATCGCAGCAAATGTACAAAGCAAAGGAGAATGTATAGGAATGTATAGGACTAATCTGGAAAGTGTTTATAAGAATATATAGGAATAATTTGCAAAGTGGTTAGTCAGTAAGTCTAAAGTGTTCACTTGCTTAGAATTTTCTTGAGCAGCTAAAACTAGTTTGAAAGGAATGATGATGTGAGAGGTAAGAAAATGTTTTTGGGGGGCGTGAATAGTTTGCAACACTGTGAAAAGCTCATCGTGAAGACTGGAACAGTCTAACAGGGATTTCAAAACACAGTAAAACATTCTTCTCCTTCTCCTTCTTCTCCCCCTTCTCTGCCTTCTTCAGATTGTCAAGACATTGCCAATAAGGGAGCCAAGGAGAGTGGGCTTTACTTTATCAAACCTCTGAAAGCTGACCAGCAGTTCTTAGTCTACTGTGAAATTGATGGATCTGGAAATGGATGGACAGTGCTACAGAAGGTATCCCCCCCTCCCCGTGCATATATAATAACACTCAGATCAACATCTGCCATATGCCAGATACTTCTGCAAGCACTTTGTGAACAGGAACTCAATTAGTTCTCACAATGTCTCCACTTTCCAATGAGGTACAATCATTACCTCTAGAGAGGAGGAAACTTAGTCACAAGACGGTCAACAACTTGCCTGAGTTCACATAATAAGTAACACAGTTAGGACTGGAATCCAGGCAGTCTCGTTCCAGTCTGTGCTTTTGACTCAATAGTGTATTGGCACTGATGTTGTAGATTCATGAGAGCATATCATCACAGTATCAGAATGACAAAGAACCAAAAGAGACCTCTTGCATCAGGTAGCTCAAGATCTAAGGTTGCCCATCACAAAAAGATAAAGTCCCCGAGAGGATACAGTTGGGCTATTCCAAGACAAGCGTCCTCTGTTTCCTCTGCCAGAGCCAGACACCCATTGCAGATCCTCTAACCATGTTGATCTTTGATCAGTGTTACAACTAATCCTGCAGGGGGCGCTCAGAGAGAGTGAGTGACAGAAGTGCTGTTCCACATACACAGAATGAGCAATGGGCTGACCTTTCCACCATCAATATAAAAATCAGCAATATCAAGTTGGGGTCTGAAGTCCTCTAAGTGCCTTTTTAAAACTACCACTGATTTAGAATTTTCTATGTACCAGACACTCCTTTCAGTATTTCTCTTAATTCTCTGGTGTAATCCTGCAACAATAAGAAATAGGCACCATTATTCTAATTGTACTGATGAGGAAACTAAGGCAGCTTGCCCAAGTTCTCTTAGTAAATAGTGGAATCATACTGTCCAGATTTTCAACAAGGTATTTATAGCATCTTCTTTATGTGCACTGATAATCCACTCTCTCCTTTTGTCCATGCGATTGTGTACTTAGAGGCTTGATGGTAGTCTGGATTTCAAGAAAAATTGGATTCAATACAAAGAAGGATTTGGACATCTGTCTCCGACTGGAAACACAGAATTTTGGCTGGGAAATGAGAAGATTCATTTGATAAGCACACAGTCGGTCATACCATACGCATTAAGAATACAGTTGGAGGACTGGGATGGCAGAACCAGGTACTGTTTAGAAAGGACTTCCGTTTTTTTGTTGTAGACGCTGTCTGGAATGTGCACTTTCCAGTTTTCAATAGGCCGAGAGAAAGACAGCCTGACAAATGCAAGAGCACATCCAACCGTTTTCCCCAGGTGTCAGTTTGGTTCCTGGGCGATTCAAAGAGATAGTCCCCATCCAGGATGGAGAATGTTTTGGTGTAATCTACTTACCCTGGAAACATACAGAATAATAGCTAATATTTACTGAGAACTTAATAAGTACCAGGCATTGAGCATGAAATTATAACTTAATCTAATCCAGATAACTATTTCATGAGGAAGGTACTATTATTTTTTTTTAAAGATTGTATTTATTTATTTGACAGAGAGAGATCACAAGTAGGCAGAGAAGCAGGCAGAGAGAGAGAGGGAGAAGCAGGCTCCTTGCCAAGCAGAGAGCCCGGTGTGGGGCTGGATCCCAGGACCCTGAGATCATGACCTGAGCCAAAGGCAGAGGCTTAACCCACTGAGCCACCCAGGTGCCCCATATTATTAATCTCATTTTAGAGATTAACCTTCCCAAGGTCACATTGCTGGTAAATGGTAAAACTTGGATTTAAACTCATGTAGTTGACCCTACAGCCTATCCTTTTAATGGTATTCCGGTTGAAAAGTGAATCCAGGCTTTTCAAATTTCCTGGTGTTTTAATGACAATCCATTCAGTCGATCCACGAGCTACCCTAAAATTAAATCAGCTAGCTCCTTTGGTGAGATAAAGTCCCCTCTATGCTTAGAGGAGATTTGAGCATAGCATTCCTAGCTAAATTTCAGAAAAAAAATTTAATAATTTTGATATATTTATGAAATAATGGAATATATTGTCTCCAAACCTGTATTTTTAATTTTTTTTTTAATCAGGAAGTACCATAGTCAGCAGACCTTCCTCTATGAGTACACCTCCCAATTTCCAAGTGCCGGAGATTAGGAAGGAAGCAAAATATTTTCTGAAAATTTCTATTCATACACCAAAGCCCATTCTTTCCTGCACTCCATAGTATTCTGGCCTTTACTCACAACTTTTTCCCAGGGAAGAATCGCTCTCTGATCCTACAACTTACGTTTTGTGGGCCACACAGGGAGCATTTCTTCAGTGTGATGCTATAGGAAGCCCTCCTTCTTGTCACTATCACGCTGCTTTGGGAAAGAAAAATCCCTTTCAGACCTCATCCTTCAAGGTACTCCGAGAGGCAAATAGAGCTATAGCTCCTTCAAGTTTGGTGCATTAATTAATGATCACTTAGCACCCTTTGCTGTGGTTTATGATAACTGCGTGCAATGCTAAATGCTTAGGGAAAGGTGGAAAATACGAAATAGTCAGATTCATCCACACACCTGGATTTGATTTTAGGATTCTATAGGCAAAAAGCATAGGATGATATTCTTAGTTTTCACTGGGATGCCCTGAAAACTTCTAGACCAATTCTTTTAGATGCTTCTATACCGATTGTGGTGGGGTTTTTTGTTTGTTTTTTTTTAAGATTTTTTTAAAAGATTTTGTTTATTTATTTGACAGACAGAGATCACAAGCAGGCAGAGAAGCAGGCAGAGAGAGAAGGAACCAGGCTCCCTACTAAGCAGAGAGCCTGATGCATGGCTCGATCCCAGGACCCTGGGATCATGACCTGAGCCGAAGGCAGAGGTTTTAACCCACTGAGCCACCCAGGCGCCCCTGATTGTGGTGTTGACGAGCTCTGAACTGGTTCACACATCCATTGCCTCTTGCCAGATTTGCATAAAATTTGATTCAGTGAGCACATTTCAGACTTAAGAAGCAAAGTTAAAACTTCCAAACAATTTTCCTGTGGGAAAGGGAACTTCTGAGATCCCTAATGAGGGTCAAGATATGATGTCCCTATTCTCTTCTTTATAGTACTGCAGACTATGCCATGTTCAAGGTGGGACCTGAAGCTGACAAATACCGCCTGACATATGCTTACTTTATTGGTGGAGATGCCGGAGATGCCTTTGATGGCTATGATTTTGGCGATGACCCTAGTGATAAATTTTTCACATCCCACAATGGCATGCAGTTCAGTACTTGGGACAATGACAATGATAAGTACGAAGGAAACTGTGCCGAACAAGATGGATCTGGTTGGTGGATGAACAAGTGTCATGCTGGCCACCTCAATGGAGTTTATTACCAAGGTATGGCTTTCTTCCTTACATATGTGAATTAGTATATGGTCTGTATCTTTATAAAAGGTAAAAAATAATATTAGAAAGTGAGAAATAATTAGTAAAGAAGTTGGGGGCTTACTACATAGTTTTTCATTTTAAACCAGAATTGGATAATACTAAACTTCCACAGAAACTGGCCTCTCTAGAAGAGATCTACCACGTTGGGTTCTTCTATCTCTTCTAGACGTCTAGACATATGTGCGATCTGGGTGGACTAACATTATCATATTTGTGTTTGTTAACACCAAGCCTGGTGCGGCTTCCACACTCAGACAGTCCTTTACAAAATTACATAAGATCTGATGCCCAAGGACAAGGAGAAGGCAAATCAATGTGGTCTTCACTGTATAATGGAGATGTAAAGTAACTTTCCAGAACTGTTTTCTAAAGTCCTAATACTTTTCAGTGAGATTGTGTTTTTAGATGACTTGAGGTCATCTGGTCAGGAATTGTGACTCCTGCCATTCTAACTTGTTTGTGGAAAGATGGTCCATAATGGCTGATTCCAGGATGGCTAAGCTCAGGAAGAGAGACTGACTGGGGCAATTTGGGGTTCTAGCCCTGTTATTAGGGAATACATTTAGTATGGATGTGACCAAGAAGTACAATATAGATATAAGATGTTGACTCATAATAAATGTATTTCAATTGTAAATCAGGATTTTAGGAATCATTAGGGGTTTTTCAGATAGTAGGTAACTATAAATTTGATGTAAGTGACAACGTATTTTGTAATAAGCCATTCTTTATAGACCTTCTGAGGCAAGGAAATTCAATAGCAATTATATGTACATCTACAATTTGTTTTAGGTGGCACTTACTCAAAAACATCTACTCCTAATGGTTATGATAATGGCATTATTTGGGCCACTTGGCAATCCCGGTGGTATTCCATGAAGAAAACCACCATGAAGATAATCCCATTCAACAGATTAGCCATTGGAGAAGGACAGCAGCACCACCTAGGGGGAGCCAAACAGGTTGGACCAGAACACCATGTTGAAATAGAATATGACTAAATCACTTTACCCTGAGAATTAAACTGCTAATTTCTGTTAGTCCACAAAGTTTCAGAAACTTTTCTGAAAGTTTTATTTTCTCTTACTATATTTATTAATTTTAAGTCTTTTATTAAGAATATTTAGCTTTAGATGGAAATTAAAACTCACTTTGGATTATATTCCCAAATTACTGAACTCAGAGTTGTTTAAAATTTGTTTATTTAAGAAGATAACGTTTTAGCTTATTTCTTAAATATATAATAATAAAACTGTTGCCGTATTTTGCATTTCATTAACATGTCATTTTGTCTTGGAGATTTGTTTGTATTATTTCTTATATATTTTAGTTTATACTAATAAAATCAGAGTAAATTCTAGCATTTCAAATGCCTAAGTATTTTTTCCATGTTTATTGCCCCCATATCACTCATCTTTAATTCTTCTTTTTAAGCAGAGAGAATTATATCTTTTTATTTTTGTTTTGGTCATAGGCTGGAGACATCTAAAAGACCATTTCAAAAGTGATCTTTTTTTAAAGGACTTTATCTGAGCAGAGAAATATAATATTTTTCCTTTGGGACAATGGACTTACAAAGCCTCACTTCATTTTAAGAGTAAAAAGAACCCATATTGAAAACTTCACTAACAGTTTTATGCTGGTGATAATTTATCTACATGCCATTTCAATAAACATTTTGTTTCCTAAAACTAGAAACATGGTACGTTTTATTGATCATTAAAAACCATCATTTTCCTTCAATTCAGTAATTCCAGTTGGGCAATCATCAGTACTTGCTGAGTTCTTAGTTTATGATGAACCTTATTCTTGACTCTGAGGGAGTTATGAAGAAGATGGAAATCATGGCCTTTGTCTTCTGGGGGTATAAGACAAATACAGGAGAATACAGTTTAGGCCTAAGAAACAAAATTTGGTATAAGAACATAAACACAAGACACAATCACATAACCAAGGTCCATGGTACCCAAAGTAAAACTGGACCTAGAAGGTTGTTTGAGGATTCTGTCAGAAAAACCTTTTAGCTCCAGACCCCTGTAGCCAGATGTGGGCATTCTGAGAGGATTGCATGCAATTCAGAATAGTTAGCTTTAGGGAACAATCTGTTCTGTCTCTCACTGGTAACTAATTAAG
The DNA here is from genome assembly GCF_963455335.1 of Martes martes. Classification (NCBI taxonomy): domain Eukaryota; kingdom Metazoa; phylum Chordata; class Mammalia; order Carnivora; family Mustelidae; genus Martes; species Martes martes. The sequence goes on from NC_137889.1 coordinate 84,277,567, forward strand.
TGAGTGGACTGGAACCAGAACTTCATTCTGAATCCAGGGATATTGAGATCTGAGCAGCTAGAGATAGGAATTGGCAACTTTCTATAAGGAATAGCAAAGTCTATGTAGTTGGCAAAAGGTGAACCATGTAAAGTAACTGACTGATTTCACGAGAGGAGGATCTCTTTGTTTTACAGCCCTCAGCTTTCGCTTTGGATTATCTTCCTCTCCACAGTTTTTTTTCCCTGATTCTCTCACCTCCTTGTTGTCATGAGTCCTGGTTTTAAAATATCCTAATAAGGAGTTAAAAGCATTAAATCAACTTCTAGGTATACAACCAAATACCTGTGAGGGTCTGAGATGAACACTGATTCACTGTGTGTAGTGCTCATTCATTTATGTATGCATGGAGCATTCATTCAACTAACACTTACTGGAGGCCTTCATTGTACTAGCCACCATGCTGGTTAGTGGGGATATTATACATAGTACTATCCTCCTTCCTCCCAGACCAGTTCTATGCCATCCAGTTCTCATGTTCCAAACAACCTAGCCCCTCATCTTCCAGTCTTCCTTATTCTTCCTTCCCCATATCATGAAGCCTGCCAAATCCAGCTGCTAAATATTTGTTATATTCTTCTCCTTCTCTATTATCCACTGCCACCATTTTTGGGGGGACATACAGCATCTCCGGTCAGGATAATGGCAGTCATCTCCTTCCTGTCCTCCATGTTGCCTTCAACCTTGCCTGCTCCCACCTCGTCATACTTCAAACCATTTTTAAACTCAGAATGCATACAGTCTCCCTTTGTGAATCTATAAAATCCTCTGGGTGAGCAACCTGGTCAGATAAGAAGAGTTGTATTAGTATTCACAAATTTTTTGGTGATAATACCACTTCAGTGATTTATCCCAAGAAAATTGTTTTTGGAAAAGAAAACATCTATGTACAGAAATCTAATATAACCATATGTCTAGCAAGTGAAAAATTTAGAAAATATATAACAGTGGAAGAATGGACAAACAAGATGATCTATTAGTACAACAGAATCGAATGCAGTGATTATATAATGAGTATAATATCTCTATATGAACATGGAAACATTTAGAAAATAATAAGTGAAATTTTAGGATGAAAAACAATTCTACAGTGATAATTATGTAAAAAGTATCTATGAATATACATTTTGAACAAAATGCAATCTTGACATGTATACATTCTTTGTACACATTCATTTTCCCCAACAAATCTAATGTAAAACTTAATATTAAACCACAAAATTAATATCAAGAAATCCAAAAATTTCTGATTTTTCCCATGATCACTTGTCCAGTGCTTCTTCTAAAATATCAATTATAACATTTTTTCAAAAACATTTTGGAGCTCCCTGTTTTTATGAGTGTCCTGAATACGTATTTGGTCTACATGTTGGATAATCCAGCATTGATTGCTAGAGGGAGACTGACTGGCAGAGAGGAGTGTCTGACTTTTTCTTTATATTGTTTGATTTGCTATAATGAGTACATATTAAATTTGAAGTTAATTTTAAAACCCAGTGAGATAGAGAAAAACAGATAAACTACAAAATCCTATTTGTTTAGTTACTACTATTCAGTGGTAAATATCAAAGGGCTACAGTTTAAGAAATAAAGCATGGGTAATACTTCCAGACCCAGCTGGATCATGTCTCCGCAAACAAAACAGAAATATAAAGGATTATCTTGATAAACTTTAAAAAATCTACTTTTAAGTGAAACAAAGAGTTTGAGTTTTCATAGAGACAGATTATTTTTCTTCACAGCTCAAGCCATAGATAACTCACTCAACCCTTTCCTAGATATACAAGACCAACGGTCACTGCAAAATAGTGAATAAAAAGAATAGAAATAAATAGAAGCCTAAGTGCAAAGCAGATGTGCATGGTCCCACAGTTTGAAAAACCTACAGAGGAGAGCTTCCAAAGAGGAAGGTCCTCGTACAGGCGTACTGATGCTACAACTTCAGGTCATTGCAAACACAAGGCAGAGTCCTTTAATCAACGAGCTGGAGTAATCATTTACTGAACAAATATAAAAATTTTAAAACATATCTCTGAAAGGCTGTAGCTTTTTTTCCCCAATTCCATTTATGTTTAATAGTCATAAAGATTATGTTTCAGATTTGTGGGTGTGTTGAAAGTGAGTGAGAAATGAAGAATATAAGTATAGGCAACACACTTGAGGACATTACAAGAGCTAAAATTTTTTGACTCACTCTAACCAATATAAATTAGCCAAGGTATTTATGGTTGATATCTTTGGTTTATTCAGTTGATAAGAGTGAAAAACAAAGTACACACTTAACCCTGGAGAAAATGTTTTTCCCTGATAATTTCTTTTTTTAAGATCTTATTTATGAGAGAGAGAGAAAGAGGGAGAGAGGGAGAGAGAGACAGCACAAGTGGGGAGAGGGGCAGAGGTCGAGGGAGAAGCAGGCTCCCCCTAGAGCAGGGAACCCCTTACCCCAACACAGGGCTCCATACTAGGACCCTGGGATCTGGACCTGAGCCAAAGGCAGATGCTTAACCATCAACTGGCCCCTCAGGTGCCCCTCCCTGATGATTTCTTAACATTTTGATGTAGCTCCAAAAGAGTGCAGAAAAATAGTTAAAGACAGTAAAAGGAGATAAAGTAGATGGATAATAATAAGTTGTTGATAAAGAGACCAAGAATATGAAAAAGATTGTTTCTGTGTGTGTGTGTGTGTGTGTGTGTGTGTGTGTGTGTGTGTGTTGTGCATGTGTGTCTCCCTCAGGGGCAGAGGTTGAGTTAATAATAATCCTGGTAACACCATTCTCATTCATCTGTGCTGGGTCACTCTCTTGACTGATTGATTCTCTTTTATTGAAATTTCCTTTTCTTCTTTCTATCTCCTTAATAAAAATCATTTCAAAAGATTTGATGTGTTTATTTGTATGCATTCTTATAAATCATAAATTGATCTATTGTGTTATGTATTTTTAAGTAATATAAAAGTCATTGTATTATAAGTGAGTATTATCTGGCTGGTTCCCAAATTCTTTGTTACTGGTCTGTGTTAAGATAGGTAGAAAAATTGAGGATTAGCACGTAGAAACATTTTTTCCTATATTATCTTTGCTTGAATTATATTCATTGAAATGTAATTTTATGTCTTCAGAATCTAATAATAAATATTAGGGCCTACATTTGATACATCCTTACTTTTTTAAAATTTCACTTTTCTAGTGATTATTTTTATTTCATTTTATGATCTATAGGTCTGTAATTGTTTAGAAATTTAACAAAAGTGGTTCTTTCCCACAAATAGTTTGAGAAACATTGCTAAGGTCTTCAATGTACTTACTACTTTTTTCATTCAACACTGTGTTAAGATCTACCCACAATCTGAGTACGTTATAACTTCCTTGATTTTCTTTTGAGTCCAAGGGTTAGAAAGTGAATATTACTTTAATTTAAAAAAAGAAAGTGAATATTACTTGGTTTCAAAGCTTATGATTTTTAAAACTATTTTTAATTAGTACCTAAATTTATTGCATTGTGATTAGAGAAGATAATCTTGATATTGGTTCTTTTGTTTTCTTTCTCTCTCTTTTTTAAAAGATTTTATTGTTAAGTAATCTCTACACCCAACATAGGGTGTAGATCAAGAGTTGCATGCTCTTCCAACTGAGCCAGCCAGGTGACCCTTGATATTGGTTCTTGAGAGAGAGAGATTTCACAAGATATTCTAGGACAGAGGAATTATCAGAATTAATCAATCTCATAAAAGTGTACATAAATCATAATCACTCTCCAACAATGGTCTATATACCAGAAGACAATTAATATTCTTCCCTTAAGAAGGAAAACAAAGAAACTAAAGACAGACAGTGATAAACATAAGATTTGTTCCAAATGGCCCTGTAGTCATGGCACCTTACAAGTACTGATAGTAGGCTTGACCACTGACTTGGGGAACACTGCTCGGTATCAGGTTTGAAAGACTTTTGGGAAGGCTAGCTGGCACGATTTCAAGCTCTTGCTTATTTCTCTTTAATTGGGAAATATCTGAAGGTACAAACGAGATAAATTCTGGATCATGACATTTAATCGGGTTTACAACTGGGTCAAAAATGTGTTTCCCAAATCCAAAATCCAATATTCTTGGCCCTCACTCTTATTTCCTAGGTCCTTAGCCAGATTTTCCTTTCCTGGCAACTTCAAACGCACAAAACGACCGTGGGTAGACGAGAAACCTCCCTAAATAAATCTAAATGCTGACTTCCCCTAAATAAACACAGTAGGACAGATTCCACTCTGAAGTGATGAAAGTGGCCTATTTCAAATGCTCCGGGGCAAATAGTTAAAGTGTGACTTTAAAAAATATGACCTAACTTTAAGATTAGACCTTGGACTGGCAATGTTTTCCTTCCAATTTGCTCTCCTTACATCACAAAGCTGTGGTAAGACTCAAATGAGAAAACATATGAAACTGCTTTGGAAATAAAAACTAAAACAAATTGGTTTTTTGCTGTTAAGATTGGCATTGCTGCATGGGATCTGAAACCAATGTCAGTTAAGTTTGGCAATATAATTTTAAAACTTTAATAATTTTTGCCTTTATGTTTTAATAACATTTTTATTTTATAATTTTTTTTTGGCAGGGAAGTTATAAAGATACTACAAAAAATTCCCTATACCTGTCACCCAGTTTCCTCTCCTGCTAACACCTTATACCACCATGGTTTATTTGTCAAGACCAAGGAACCAACTCTAGTAGTTCTGTTCCCTCACCGCCACACTTCATTCCCTTTCACCAGTGTAAAACCAATGTCTTTTTTCTGTTCCAGGATCCTACCCAGGATACAATATTACATTTAGTTGCTACATCTTCTTCCTCAACTTTTGTAATAGTTTCTTAGTCTGTCCTCATTTTTCATGACACTGACAGTTGAAAGGCATATATTCTGGTACCCTGGTCAAATATTTTGTAATATATATTCCCCAACTGGGGCTTCTCTCCCGCTATTCTCAGTAATTTTTTGCTTACTTAAGCAAAATTTTACCGAAATGCATTCTTTAAACTGCCTTGGTTTTATTATGGAATGACCCATTTAAAAGAGGCCCCAGGTGCGCCTGGGTGACTCAGTTGGTTAAGTGTCTGACTGGGTTTCAACTCAGGGTCATGAGATCAAGCCTCAATTCAGGCTCGATGCTCAGCAGAGAGTTGGCTTGAGATTCTCTCCCTCTGCCCCTCCCTCACTTGCACCAGTTCTCTCAAAAAAAAAAAAAAAAAAAAAGGGAAAAGAAAAGAAAGAAAATTTTTTTTTAAAGTTCCAATAAGAATCACAGAGTTAACTTATTTTGATAATTAAATTCACTTACACTTTTAATTTAATTTCTTGCTCTGAAAAGTCTAAGTTACTTAAAAATGCTAGTTCTCCAGATCTTAATATACCATTATTAAATTAGTACCAACTGATATATCTTATTTGCTAATCTTTAATAGAACCACAGTAAAACCGGCAGAGAAGAGAGCCAGATTTAATGGACTTAAGGTATATGATGTTAGAATGAATCCACATTGTTGATATTAACACACCAATTGATTATTCATCTATATAATAGTTTTACTTTTCAAAACGAACATTTATACTTCAATGCATGTTCAAAACAAACAATTTGATCAATTTAGTAAAGCACATTGTAAGAACAATTAATTTATCTTGAAAATGAATTATTTAATTGATGACATGGTTAGAAAAATGACAAGAAGTAAAGCAGTGGGAAAAACTCAGGGACCTCATTGAACTCATCTTTCTTCTTCCCCCGTTTCTTCTTCCCTCTCTGTTTCTCTAACACATACACACATATACACATGTCACATACACACATGCTCAGAACTACTTAGTGGAAACTTGATTAAAAGTGCTGAAGTTGAGGCACCTGGCTAGCTCAGTTAGTAGAGCATCCAGCTCTTGATCTTGGGGTCGTTGAGTTCAAGCCCCATGTTGGGCATGGAGCCTATTTAAAAAAAAAAAAAAAAGAAAATGCTTAAGCAGAAGACCATGAAAATAATGCATCAGGACAAAGAGAGAGAGAGAGAGAGAGAACTATCAATATATTATTGGAGCATTACACAATTTGATTTTAAAATTACTGAAAAATTGTTCTATTAAATGGCTATTAATTTGGAGACCGTTCAATTATAACAAGGTAGATTTCTTTCCTGCATAAGAAAATTAAGGAGAAATGCAGTGTGACAGAAACAAACAAGATCAAGAAAAGCCCCCCCTACTCAGTTTTGTAAATCCAGCTCAGAATCGTTTCTGTATGTTTAAAGAAAGTCACATCTTCTCTCTGGAACTGTAACTTCCAGGGAAACCATCTGGAACCATCAGGGTACTAATGAGTTCTGAATGTAAATGTCCCACTAGTTACTCTTACATATATCATCAACAACTCATTCACCTTTCACAGTCAACAGCTTGGTTAAAAGCCAACTTTTGCAACACCCTTGAAATACAGGAGACCAACAGAGAAAATCAGATACACAAAGCTAAGTAGCCTTGCCATTGTTTTCCAGTGAACCCCTTATAGATTAGTCTCTGCTTTAAAACCTGAGACAGAGGCCCCAAAAGATACCATAAGTCTCTAAATTCTCAGAATTTAGGTGTTTCCAATTTTAGAAATTAATTTTAGTACTTTCTAATTGTGCATTTAATATTGTTTTGATGATGTATGGCCTGTCAAGGCACCCTTATCTTCTTGTTATTAGGACAATAACAAATAACAGATTCATATAGATCTATGCTGGAAGACATAGTGACTATTTTCCAGAAATATCTTGCATAATTGCAGTTATAGAATTTCTGTTCTTTTTATATACATTATATACCATTTCAGTCCTGCCAGATATTATGGCATAGCAACTAGATAATTTTAATTTGTTAGATAATTTTAATTTGTGGAATATTTTATTAATTTCAAAAGGACAAATAAATGAAACACCTTTCTCATTAGAGCTAAAAAAATTAAGATATGGTAATCTCTGGGAAAAATACAATACTCTACGGATGTCGTGGTTTGTTTGTTTGTTTTTAAGGATTTTATTTATTTATTGACAGAGAGAGATGACAAGTAGGCAGAGAGGCAAGCAGAGAGAGAGGAGGAAGCAGGCTCCCTGCCGAGCAGAGAGCCCGATGCGGGACTCGATCCCAGGACCCTGAGATCATGACCTGAGCCGAAGGCAGAGGCTTAACTCTGAGCCACCCAGGCGCCCCAGAGGTTGTGGTTTAAGAAACTGGAGATTTCTCAGACTTTTCCCCCCATTTTTGTATTTGTAAAACTATCCTTACTATCACGTGCTTTTAAAAAATGATACACCTTGTATTATTTGTCACCTGTTCATTTGCATGGCTTCCTGGCTAGATAAAACCTGCTTCTCCACAGGTTATAATACAACTTGCTCATAGGGTTAGGGGGCCCACCCTGGTCAGTGCTCCATCCTACAGTGTCGGGCCAAAAGAAAGCCCCACAAAAGTGTCTGGTTATGGAATTCTGGCACTGGAGAGATAGCATGGGAACTTTCAATTTTGTGGCACTGGGATATTCTAGGAACAGTAAAAGTGACCATTTCAGGGTCTCCTCATGTGACTATCATGGAACAGCAAGGCTAACAGCTAAAGGTGGTACCTTGGAAATGCCTTGATGTGGCACCGGAGCTGAGGCAGTCAGTCAAATGAATGTTTTCTGTTCAAACTGTTTTCCGTTAACTTACTTTCAATTAGATTATGTTCAACTGAATCACCTGAAGCCCGCTGGGTTACTCTCTGGAAACATCTTCCATATACTGTGTTCACCTCCCGAGAGGAAACTTCCTGTGAGCAGACAAAATCATCTGAAGAGGTCAAGCCTCAAGTTTCTATGCATGCCTGGCATTTTGCCAGTTTAGTAGACACTGTCGATTGAGTATCACTCAACTCCCCATGGAATCACTGCCTTCCAGAACTTGGACGGACTCTAGGGCTCTCTCTGAGTTTTGCAACTGCCTCTAGAAATCCAAGAAAGCAACATCAGGAGTGAGCTTGATCAAAGAGCCTTCCAGAAAGCGAGCGGTGAAGGAGGGTACTGCTTTGTACGCAGCTTTCATCCATTTATAGCAAGCTTCCCATCCCTATAATGCCTGAGGAGGCAGTTGGTCAACTCCACACTCGTGTTTCCTTGCTCAGTGAGGGCCCGTGCCTTTTGGGACAACATAAAGACCAATAAAATGTGTCAGTTCTCAAGTCTGTGATCTAGTGAAGCAGATGGACAACACTCCTACAATGGTAAATGCCGTGAGTGGTACCTGGTCTAAAGAAGTATGGAAGAACAAGAAATGGCTTTTAATTGGAGGGATGGAATCAGGTATGATGTAAAGTGTCTAGCAAAGTGCCTGGTAACTGGGAAAACACTCAATAAATATTACCTATTACTATGATCAGAATTGACTTCATGTAGGAAGCAGAATTTGAGTCAAGGTAGGTTCACCAGGCAAATTATAAGATGTCCAGTTAAATACGCATTTCTGATAAGCAATAAATATTTTTTAGTCTAAGGATGTCCCATATATTACATGGGACATCCTTATATTAAAATATATGTGTTGTTTATCCAAAATTCAAATTTAACTGGGCACCCTGGTTTTTTGTTTGCTAGATCTAGACAAGGAAAATTTTCATAAGAAGATGAAGAGCGGGGAAGGTAAACTGGCATGTCCAAAGGCACAGACAATGAAAAGAAATGGTATTTTTCATGGCACTTTCTGTTCTCTAATAAATGTTAACATTTACTGAGTAGTTACTAAGTGGCAGTCACTGATCTGAGGGCTTTACAAGGGATTAACTCATTTATTCTTCATAAAAACATGTAATTTGACCAAAAGCCAGATTTGGGAAGTGGTGTACCTGAGATTACGAACCTAAAATGCTTGGCTCCAGGGGCTATTGTCTTAACAATTTTGGGTAGAGGAAAAGAATCTGTTCAAGGTAACGTCAAGAAAGACTTCAGGGTCAGCCTATCACCACGGTCATTTTTTTAAAGAGTTATTTCTTTATTTAAGAGTTTATTTATTTATTTATTTATTTATTTAGAGGAAGAGTGAGCAGGCAGGGGGGAGGGGTAGACAGAGAGGGAGAAATAGACTCCCCACTGAGCGGGGGACCCCCCACCCCCACCCAGAAGAAGCAGGACTCCATCCCAGGACAAGTGGTGGTCTTGAGCAACTTGAGCGGACTTGAGTGGAAATCAGGAGTGCAACACTCAGCCTACTACTGAGCCACCCAGGTGCCCCCACCACAGTCATTTTTTTTTTTTTAAAGTCCTGCGCTCCAACCATAATTCCTATATGAAGTGCAATACCATTTGCCAAATCTGTTTGCAGCGGGCTGCTGCCAGCCTGCCTCAGCCTCTCTCCATATTGTCCCAAGTACTCAAGCAGAGGTCTGTCTTCCTATGTTTTGCCTTTTCTAAAGTCATCCTGTTCCTGAAATGTGAGATCGTCCTGGAATTGCTGCTGCCTTTGCAACAGCTTATCGAAAGCAAACAAGCTTGGGGGAATTGAGCAAGAACTTCTGGGACACCAACAAGAAGAAGCAGCAAGGGTTGGAGAGCACATATTGACTGTCTAAACAGGACAAAGATAATGATTAATCAAACCTCCTTGCAAATTTAAATAGGCTAGGCACTAGGAGTGGAGGCAGTCTTTCTCTCTTTGAGCTGGAGTGCTCAAGAGCCAGTTCCAGCCTTCGGAAAGATGTTTTCTGTGAAGATCTTTTGCCTGGTCCTGAGTGTGGTGGGCACAGTCTGGGTATGGTTGCCTTTATTTTCTCTTCTTGCTTTGTCTCTGGTGTTGAGTGAATCTTATCTACGTCCTCGTCCTCACAGACTGTGAGGTTTATAAGCTCTAGTGCCCGGAGGCAAGTTCCTAGATAAGCCTGACACCGCACAAGTAAGAGGGACGCTTAGCTGGACAAAAGTATAGGTATTCACAGGGAAAGCTTTGGCATCTGTGTTTCAGCCTTAGAACATTGTTTGTTTTACAGGAAGAAATCTCTGCTATCTTTGTTCCAATAAAGCCTCCACGTGGTTCATGTTAGTTAACGGAACAAAGCATTCTTTTGCTGAGAATTTTAAAAATCTCATTATTAATTTATTGCTAGTTGTCCATAATACACAGAACAGTGGCTTAATGTAGTTTTTCTGAACGGTTGTTTTTGTGCGCGTGTGTGTGTTTTTTAAAGAAAAGCAAATTAGCTGTCTTTAAAACATATAGCATAGGATATTTTATTACATATTACATAGTCAGGAGAGATTAATTGAAAAGGCAATATTCTTTTTGGGAAGTAATCTTTTTTAAAAGATTTTATTTATTTATTTGAGAGAGAGAGAGTGAGAGAGAGCATGAGAGGAGAGAAGGTCAGAGGGAGAAGCCGACTCCCCACGAGACGAAGCTGGGAGCCTAAAGCGGGACTGGATCCTAGAACTCCGGGATCATGACCTGAGCTGAAGGCAGTTGCTTAACCAACTGAGCCACCCAGGCAACCAGGAAGTAATCTTTTAAAATAATTACTAAATATTGCAACAGTTTCTAAAGTCTGACTACAGAGGCCTATGGAAAGGAGACGGACTTCATTCAACAGGCCTTTGAAACACTTAGATCTTATAAAACATGACAAATATGTTTAAGAAACTCAGTTACTTTCAGGCTATGAATTATTCCAATTTATTTCTTTCCCTTCACCACTCATAAGCCCTACTACCAGAGCAAAAAAACTAAAGAGGGTTTCTAACTTAATTTTCTTCTTTAGAGTAAACTAATAAGTAAAAAAAATGTTATGGAAAATAAGACTAACATTATTTGCTAACGTGGTCTTTTGGATAATGCATAAGTTTTCTGTAAATATTTAGCTTTTGTCTGTTTTTATCGTTGTGCCATTTTATTTTGAAATATGTTAGAATTCATAATTTTATTTCTTAAAGAGTTTGTACTTGTTCTTTTAAATAAACTGCCCTTGATTGCTTGAATAATAATACTTATTATTATCATTAGGGTACTTATTTTTAAAAAAGACAGCAAATGTTAGCTAACTATAAGAATAAACTATCCAAGGAAGCACCTGGATGGCTCAGTTCATAAAGCACGCGACTCTTGATCTCGAGGTTGTGAGTTTGAGCCCCATACTGGGCACAGAGATTACTTTAAAAATAATAATAATAAACTATCAGAGATTAAAATAGTCATAGCAAAATCTCTGTAAGTTAGTAGTACAAAATAAAAATAGCTAAACCTTAAAACCCATCTTGATTTATTAGGATACAAATAGTCTTGTTGGAAGACTATTTTTTATGTCCTATTTCACTTCCTAGGTCACAATAGAAATTTTAAAAATAATCTGTATTTCTAATTAGAAGGTGTTCAAAAAAAGTTGTCAGTCATGGATCATTATTTTTGCTGTCTACTCTTTTGCATTGTAAATAAGAAGAAATTATTATGTGAGTGAGTAACCTCAAAAACATTTCCCAGTCTGATCTGGCCACATTTGTGCCCTTGATGTACTTGCTCAAATTATGGACCCATCAGATCAAATTAGAAACTTAAAGGAGGGAGAAATTAAGCTAACATAGTATAGGTTTTTTCCTACTGAAACAGAAATTGCAAGAGAAAGAACTCTGACTTTTGCAATTACCTTTCTATCTCCAGACATTACTGAAAATGAAAAGGTAAATTTTAACTAATTTTGTTGATTCAAATAATTTTCCATATATAATAAACCCTTTAAAACTTCTAGTATTTATTAAGTGCTTGTTTCGCCTTCAACAGAGTTAAAAACGTGTATACCTTATCTCCTTTAACTCGTACAACTCCATAAAAATACCTATTAGGATTTTCAGTCAAAATGTCAGAAAGCTGAAGCTTAAAGAGGCCCCAAAGCTGGGGCTCTTAATCTCTGTGGGAGCTCTCCCTTTCCTTGGGAGATATGCCTGTATGCAGGTATGCCTGTATCTTCTTATCTGCCTGATGTTGTTCTGTTTTGTGTGTTAAAATGAATCCATAAAGACCACCCATGTCAAGGAAAGTGAATTTATAGCCGAAGGAGCAGCTGCCCGTGGCCCAAGAATTGTGGAAAGACAGCAATCTACCTGCAAGGAGACAGACTGGCCCTTCTGCGCTGATGAAGACTGGGTGAGCAGCAGGAGGAGGGGCAGAGGGAATGGGAGAATCCTTCCCCATGGTGCTAGAATTGTGCAAGGGCTGACCCAGTAGGTCAAGAAAACTCTTCCAATAGGAATAATCTAATAACTCATTACATGTCAAAATCAAGAAGACAAATGGAAAGCAACCTCACCCTGAGAGCACTATTTAAATTACCTCCCAAACTCTGGGTCATTAGTGAGATTAATAGTTTGGATTTTAGTTGCATGTTCAGATAAATCCCAGAAACCTGAGTGTTATGGCCTCAAGATTTGGTGGGGCTTAATTTATGGCTAAGTGGACCCGTGTTACAAAACTTCTCTATGACTTCTAAGTGGTCCTCTCAAACTACTCTTAAGTCAATAGATGATCTGAGGATATTGGAGGAGAGAGGGACCGTGGGGGCTGCATGGAAACTTTCAAAATTGTACTATATCCAAGATATAGACTTTTAATATACTTTTTCCTCTTCACTTCCAGAACTACAAATGCCCTTCTGGCTGCAGGATGAAAGGGTTAATCGATGAAGTTAATCAAGATTTTACAAACAGAATAAATAAGCTCAAAAATTCACTGTTTGATTATCAGAAGAACAATAAGGACTCCAGTTCATTGACAGGGAATATAATGGAACTTGTGAGAGGGGATTTTGCCAGTGCTAACAGTAAGCATTACATATTTGGTACTTTGACTTTATAGCGCACAACAACACAACAACAAAGGCTCTAAATAAATATGCTGTCTTCTTATGGCAACTTCCAATTTTATTCCACAGTACTTAAGATAGAAACACATGCCTTTATGATGTCCCTGAATTTTAAGGAGGGGATTGCTTTTTATAAAAGTAACATTAAAAAGGTTGGCTTAGAATTGTTTAATGTCACAAAGTAAGTCAGAATTTTGTATTGAAGACTAGAATTTAAGTGTGTTCTTCTTTTAAGAGTGTATACTGAAAAGAAGATGAGCATAACCTTTTGAGGAGGTAGTGTTTCTGTCTTACAGAGGAGGAAGGAAACAGAGATCAAGAGACTTACCCAAAGACACAAAGCTATTCATGTGATGGATTAAGAGTTCCTTCCACAGACTCCGCCAAGCTGTTTCTGTTTTGTTTTGTTCTATTTTTCCATTTAAAATATAGAGCTATGTTCTCCATTTCTCATAGGTCTATGAGTAAGTCTCATTAGGACTAGGAAACGTCGGATTTACTCTGGGCATGGGAAGCCCGTTTAGGAAGGCCCTAGTTCCTGAAGCCTGCTTTGACTCTTTATATCTTTAGGATACTCTTAACTAATGTAAAGTCAACAGTACAATAGTAATAGCAAGGGAGTGATCCTGTTGACAGAAACAAAAGAAAAAAAAACAAAACAAAAAAACCACAAAAAACACCTTAGGAATAATTTCAAAAATATACGTAGGAAAGAAAACTCCATATGAAAATTCAAGAATATGTTTAAGTATGTTAACACATTGTTTAAATTATGTTTAAGTCCCTTTCGTTAAGGAAATGAAGAAATAATTGAAATGTGACCGAATTTAATCTCCTAATTATAACTTTAAAATTCCAAAGACATTTCTTCTGCATTTATTTAGATTACTAATAGCTAGTAGAGCATCTTAATTGACAGCTATGGGTGACTAAAGGACATGACATTGTCCAAACATCAAATGCCTAATAGATTTGGAACTCACAAATAAAATGTCCAGAGAACAAATTGCTATTAAAAGGAAAAAGACGTTTATAAGTAAATTTCTTTCTTTTGCTGACTATGAAAGCAAGTCACTTAGCAGCTCCTTCACTCTCGCTTTTTTCAGATAACGATAATACATATAGCCAGGTGACAGAAGATCTGAGAAGCAAAATTGAGATCCTGAGGCGCAAAGTCATAGAACAAGTACAGCAAATCCGCCTTCTACAGAAAAATGTCAGGGATCAGCTGGTAGATATGAAACGACTGGAGGTAAGTGAGTGTTTGACTTTGACATCAGATTTCCTTGTTTTTGAATAGCAGGGAAAAGGAAGGCAACAGTCATTCACTAAAGACAGACTCTATGTAGAGCAAAACGTTATATCCATTATCCACCTACACAGTAGGTATTTTTTACCCCCACTCTACAGATGAAGAAGAAAAGTTCAATGATATTAAGCAAACTTTCCAAGGATACGTAGTTAGTAAATTTCAAAAGTAAATATTAAGTTGCTGCTTGTCTTGTTCAAGCTCTGACACCACTGTGCCTCTGGATCTTCAATCTCAGTCTCACTAAGAGTCAATTCATCAGTGTTTCCTTTTGGAGGGAATAACATCTTACTGATATGTTTTAAGACTAAGATGAATTCAGATAGCTCCTACTTCTTCTCCAGGCTAACCTTACAATACCTCACATCTCTCCCACTGAGGGTATGACATAAATGAAAAATAGAGTGCTGGGGGCACCTGGGTGGCTCAGTGGGTTAGAGCCTCTGCCTTCGGCTCAGGTCTTGGTCCTAGGGTCCTGGGATCGAGTCTGTGTCGGGGTCTCTGCTCGGCGGGGAGCCTGCTTCCCCCTATCTCTCTGCCTGCCTCTCTGCCTGCTTGTGATCTCTGTCTGTCAAATAAATAAATAAATACATCTTAAAAAAATAAAGTATTGATTGGTAGGTCTCCACCTCAAAGAAATGAATCTAGTTTCCAAAAAAATCAATTAACTGCTTAGAAATGAACAGGCATAATTTCTTTCTATCAACCTCTTTTCTTTCTCTTTCCCCCCCCCCTCTTAGGTGGACATTGATATTAAGATCCGATCTTGTCAAGGGTCATGCAGTAGGGCTTTAGAACGTAGGACAGATCTAAAGTACTATGAAGATCAACAGAAGCAACTTGAACAAGTCATTGCCAAAGACTTACTTCCACCTAAAAACAGACAACAATTACCACTGCTGAAAATGAGCAGAGCTCCAAATACACTTCCTGGGGACTTCAAGAGCCAACTTAAGAATGCCCCTCCGGAGTGGAGGGCACTCATGGAAATGCAACAGATGAAAATAGCGTTCGAGGGGTCTGGTAGAGATGGGAATACCCGAGGAGACACTGCATCTCATGGAACAGGATCCATGCCTGAAAACCCCAGGAACCCTGGGAGCTCCACACCAGGAAGTTCTGGCACTTGGAACCCTGGGAGCTCTGGACCCGGAAGTTCTGGCACTTGGAACCCTGGCAGCTCCACACCGGAAAGTTCTGGCGCTTGGAACCCTGGGAGCACCGGGCCGGGCAGTGATGGCAGCTGGAGCTCTGGGAGCACTGGGACAACCAGCAGCAGCTCTTGGAGCTCTGGGAGCTCTGTGAGCACTGGCACTTGGAATGCTGGGAGTACCGGAACTGGCAGTACTGGTCCTTGGAGCCCTGGAAGTTCTGAGTCTGGAAGCTTTAGGCCAGATAGCTTAGGGCATGGGAACTCCAGGCCTACCAACCCAGACTGGGGCAAATTTGAAGAGGTATCAGGAAGTGTAACTCCAGGGACAAAGAAAGAGTTCCACACAGGTAAACTGGTCACTTCTAAAGGAGATAAAGAGCTTCTTATTGGTAGTGAGAGGGTCACCTCTGGAAGCGGGACCACCACTCGTCGTTCATGCTCTAAAACTGTTACTAAGACTGTTATAGGTCCTGATGGTCGCAAAGAAGTGACCAAAGAAGTGGTAAACTCTGAAGATGGTTCTGACTGTGGTGACTTACCCCATTCTTTTGCTGGTAGCCTAGATGATCTCCATTCTAGGCACCCTGATCTGGAGAGTTTCTTTGGCACTTCCTCAACTAGAAACATATTTCCAGGTGGGCTTTCACCCTCACACAGAGAGTTTGATAGTAGGACCCATGCTTTGGGCTCAGAATCGGACATATTCACACACTTCGGGGCATCTGAGTTCCCTTCCAGTGGTAAAACTTCAAGTCACAGCAAACAATTTTTAAGCAGTAGTACAACTGTCAACAGAGGAGACTCCACATTTGAAAGCAAAAGCTATAAAGTGGCAGGTGAGGCTGGAACTGAAGAGGAACATGAAACCCTCAAGGGAGGATATACCACCAAAAGAGGCCATGCTAAAGTTCGCTCTGCCAGAGGTATCCACACTTCACCTTTGGGGAAGCCTTCCCTCACCCCCTAGACTAAGTTCACTATTTTGGCAATGCCTCCCCTAGCGCCTTGAACTTCTTTCCTAGCCCTCTATTTCCCTTTCCAGAAATTACACCTTTTGTTTTTTTGTGTTTGGGCACTAGACTGTAAGTTCCATGAGGGCGGGGACTCTGTCTGTCATGTTCATCTCTGTATTCCTAAATGCCTAACAGTGCAGAGAATCATCACTCAATAAACACGTGTGAAATGAATGAATGAACCCCTCTGAAACTCGATTTTAAGTTTGTTTAACCAAATTCTTTCACCACTCAAAATGTGTGCTCTTGGAATTGTCACCCAACTTATTAATCATATTTTTAGTGTGTGTCTCAGTTGACATTTAGATCAGGTTAAAAACAAGTTACATTAGCACTAAGTGATGCTTAGATATCTTTGCCGGTTACTTGCTGTTGTCAGTACACGCAAGTAAAATTTCAAATCCATTGAGGAAAATCCCCTCTGTGATTTGTAGGTTTAAGTGTGACTCACTTACATAAGTTTCAACCCAGTGTAAGTGCACTCTTTCCCCATGGAGGGAGGGAAGGAAGGAAGGATGGATGAAAGGAAAAAAGGAAAAGGAAGCCAGTATCTGCCTTCCTTTAACCTGGGCCATGCCTATCTTTGTAAAGTTAAATGAGAATAACTTCTTCCAACCAGCTTATTTTTTTTTTAGACTGTGATGATGTCCTCCAAACACATCCTTCAGGTGCCCAAAGTGGTATTTTCAATATCAAGCTACCAGGATCCAGTAAGATTTTTTCTGTTTATTGTGATCAAGAGACCAGTTTGGGAGGATGGCTTTTGGTCCAGCAAAGAATGGATGGATCACTGAATTTTAACCGGACCTGGCAAGACTACAAGAAAGGTTTCGGCAGCCTGGATGACAAGGGGAAAGGAGAATTCTGGCTAGGCAATGAATACCTCCACTTACTAACTCTGAGGGGCTCTGTCCTTCGGGTTGAATTAGAGGACTGGGCTGGAAACCAGGCTTATGCAGAATATCACTTGAGGGTAGGCTCTGAGGCAGAAGGCTATACCCTGCAGGTCTCTTCTTATGAGGGCACAGCAGGTGATGCTCTGATTGAGGGCTCTGCAGAGGAAGGAAGAGAGTATACGTCACACGCGGACATGCAGTTCAGCACCTATGACAGGGACAGAGACCAGTGGGAAGAGAACTGTGCGGAAGTCTACGGAGGAGGCTGGTGGTACAACAGCTGCCAAGCGGCCAATCTCAATGGCATCTACTATCCTGGGGGCTCCTATGATCCAAGGAACAACAGTCCTTATGAGATTGAGAATGGAGTGGTCTGGGTCCCCTTCAGGGGTGCGGATTATTCCCTCAGGGCTGTTCGCATGAAAATCCGGCCCCTGATGACTCAATAGGACTGGAAGGGAGAGTAATCTGCTTTCTTTGTTTAGTGAAATAGAGGAAAAAATGAGGAAGATAAAAAAGTTAAGATTCTTTACAATCTACTAAGAAATTCATGGGTGCTATTTTATTATTCTTTGTACTGTATCTAGATGTTACTGAGACATATTACTGCTTTAAAAAAATAAAGTTATGTTAGTTTTTTTCTGAAAGTAGCTCTCTGGGTTTTCAAATTTCTATAAGGCTACACCGAGGCACATTCAGTACAACCAGGAAGAAGTCCAATTGATGCTCCTCTCTATAACCCTTATGGGTGTTGTTTTGAACACTTCTCTCCCCACACCACTCAAAGTCATAAAGCCATTCTAAAGTAAAAAAGTTTTTCATCCATTTTGTTTGAATGGGTTGAAGCCAATTTTTTTAAGAGATTTTATTTATTTATTTGACACACACAGAGAGAGAGAGAGAGAAAGAAACAGTGAGAGAGAGAACACAAGCAGGAGGAGTGGGGGAGGGAAAAGCAGGCTTCCCACTGAGCAGGGAGCCCGCTGCAGGACTCTATCCCAGGAGTCTGGGATCATGAGCTGAGCCTAACGCAAATGCTTAATGACTAAGCCACCCAGGTGCCCCTAAAGCCAATATTTTAAATTACAGATCACTGAATTGAACGATGGCTAGCCTTCGTAAATGGAACTTAACAAATTACAAAGTACATTCATCTCTTCTGTTAGCAAGCAAATCCAGGAAGGCAGGAGGAGCATTCTTTCCTAATAGAAAGAGAAATCTGTTCCTTAAGTTTTTCAGTGAAGACCACAATGCACAATTAATTTTTTCCCCAGTTTGATGAATTTCTTTCAAAAACACATGGCAGGAAAAAATGCATTTAAAATCCTTTAAATATTTTCAAGTATTCAAAAAACACAGCTAGTATGTATTGAATTCATAAATTCAATATATTTACATTGATCAATATTTTATTTGATGTATGTTGCATCTCTGACGTTGGCTCCTGCCCCTAATTTTTAACTCATATTTCTTGTTAGTGAGAACTACCTGCTATTTACACTTGAAAACGTATTAAAATAGTCCAACCACACTGGGCTCCTGGTACATTGTTCTCATTTTTGTGGTCTTCACCCCAGTTTAACTGCATCCTTTATCCTAGAGAAGAAAAAAAGAAGGAAGCAAGCAGGCAGTCTAGGGATAGAGGCCAGAGCTGGGGGAGCAGACAAGAAGATGGACTTGCAAATGAGTCACATAGGAAGCCCCAGCTTCTTGCATTGCCTTATGTGCTACTGAAAATCCTTGATAGGTTTGCCTGGGTGGCTCAATAGTTTAAGCCTCTGCCTTCAGCTCAGGTCCTGATCCTGGGGTCCTGCTCATCAGCGAGCCTGCTTCTCCCTCTGCCTGCTGCTCCCCTTGCTTGTGCTCTCTTTCTCTCACAAATAAGTAAATAAATAAAATCTTTTAAAAAAATTAAAATCCTTGAAACAAATACACCTCCAAATCTTTGAATAGCTGGATAAGAACTTCAGAATTAACGGAAGTTTCATTTATTTCAGGCCTGGGAATTCCATGTTATCTCTATGCCTGCCCCATTTACTACTCACACATATGCCTCCACAGAATTTGAGCTGGGAATTGGAATATTTTACTTTCCAGAGTGTCACACCATTAGGGACAGAGTTGGGTCCCCAAATATAGCATTTTTACTTATGTGTCATCAGCCACAGCTTAGTCACATGGACATACCTAGTTTCAGGAGAGGCTGTGACACCTTGGCAATACAAGATTAATACAAGGCTATACTAATTAAAATTAGGATTCTATTAATAAGGAGAAGCAGAATGCATGTTGAGGTAGGCAATTAGCAGTCTTAGCCAGACCATCCTTTCTCACTCTATAAGTGAGTATATTTTCTCCTTGGTTGATTTGACTATCACCGTTGCTTCAATGACCATCAATAGGTTGGTGATGGCTTAATCTAAAACTTTGGCCCTGACCTTCGTATCAATGTTTTCAGTTCATACTGATCACATCCATTTAGGTCTTTCTCATTAGCCTAAGATTGAGCTAATTACCTTCTCATCGAAACCTATTGCATCTTCTGTGTTTCTTATCCCAGTCAGAGGCATCATTAGCCTCTAGTTTCCTAATCTAGAAAATTTGGGCTCCTTCTCAGATTCTACTTTTTTCTTTAATTCTCATGTCCAATCTATCTCTAAACCCTCTTCTACACTAAAAATGGCCATTCTTGGGGCACCTGGGTGGCTCAGTGGGTTAAGCGTCTGTCTTCAGTTCAGGTCATGATCCCAGGGTCCTGGGATCAAGTCCCCTGCTCAGCAGGGGAGACTGCTTCTCCTTCTCCCTGCTGTTCTCTTTCTCTCTGTTTGTGTCAAATAAATAAAATCTTTTTTAAAAAATGGCCATTCTGGGGTGCCTGGGTGGCTCAGTGGGTTAAAGCCTCTGTCTTCAGCTCAGGTCATGATCTGGGGGTGCTGGGATCGAGCCCCACATCGGGCTCTCTGCTCAGCGGGGAGCCTGCTTGCTCGTCAGTCTCTGCCTGTCTCTCTGCCTGCTTGTGATCTCTGTCTGTCAAATAAATAAATTTTTAAAAAATAAAATAAAAATGGTCATTCTTATAGCACTTTTATTATGTTCTTATGCTATCTTGAGTTAATTTTTTCCAATTTCGGCTCTTTAACAGTTTCTTAACCTCCCCCTTTACCACCATTCTTTTGCACATTTATTCTCCAGAAAGTTATATTTTAAAGATTAAGCAATCATGTCTTTCTCCTGCTTAAGGCCTATTTGACATTGAATTAAAACTTTGTAGCTTTGCACATAATCTCTTTCACAAATTGGTCCCTTTCTAATGTTTACAGTCATTCGCTGCCTTTGGATTGCATTGAACTTTCACTAGTATCAGAAAACCAGATCCTTTAATGAGTTTGTGCCTTTACCTGTACTGCCTAGAAGAGTCCCCTTCATCCTTGAGGATACTACTCCATAGTGTTCCTTCTGTAAACCCTTCCCTAATTCCCACCATAGGACATAGCACCAGGAATTTTTCTCTGTGCTCTCAGAGTTCTTGTTTCTTTTCTTTTCTTTATTTTTTTTAAATTTTATTTATTTATGAGAGAGACAGAGAACACAAGCAGCAGGGCAGGGCAGAGGAAGAGGGAGAAGCAGGCTCCCGACTGAACAGGAAGCCCAATGCGGGGCTCGATCCCAGGACCCTTGGGATCATGACCTGAGCTGAAGGCAGCCTCTTAACCGACCGAGCCACCCAGGCACCCCAGAGTTCTTGTTTCTATCCCCATCTCTAACATAGTTTTTGGATCCCTATCTCTAACATAGTTGTTTATGTCACTGGGTATATTCCTTTAGGTCAGAACTCAGTTACATGGTATTTCCTGCCCTACATAAGAATGTCTCACCTACCGCAGAATTCTACAGATAAGTTTTAAAAGTTTCTTCAAACATTTTTATTGTTTTTTCTTTTATTTAAATATTTAACCTATAATTTATTTTAACATATTACAGAGAAGGCCTACTTTTATTTTCTTGTGGATGGATATCCAGTTATGCTGGGATCAGCTATTAAATTATTCTTTGCCAGTGGAATCAAAATGCCAATTTTGTTGAATAGAACAGATCTATACATATGCTCTCTCGTGCTTATATCACTTTGTTCATCTTTAAAGTATAGCTTTTCAGTGGACTATTCTCCCTCTTACCCTCCATTTTTTTTTTCTTAAGCCAAAAAAATTTTCCTTTCAGTTTTTACTTCCTTTGTTTGTTTTAGGGGCTTTGGAAAGGTCTTTCTTAATTTTGAAATATTTAGTTTTTGGGGGGTTTAGGGTGAGTCATCTTTCTTTTTTTTTTCTAATTCCACATTGACCTCATGTGGAATTAGTGAGTCATCTTTTAATTATTAATTTCCAAGTATTTCATTATATAATGTCCTTTTTTTTTTTTTTACTTATTTCATGCTTTTGGAAATGAATTTTAACTTGTCAAATATTGATAGTGTCATCACTTCCAATTTCTTTTTCTTTGCGCTTACCTATATATCTTTACAGGTCACTTTGTTTAGAAGCCTTTCCTGAAATAATAGGTGAATTCTGAAATACATTTTATTTTAAATTTATTTTTTGTTTTATTGTAGTTTCTCCTTTCTTTAACTCTTTTCTTGTAGTTCTTTCGCTTTTAAACTATACTTCTTTCTTAATTTAGGAGATGTTCTTATAAATAATGAACTTTTTAAAAACGACTTTTATTGTATATTTACCTTTAAAATTTTTTTGTTTCTTCTTTCCTTAACTTCTACTGACTTCCTCATGATGCTTTCCTCCATCTAATGCCATGCCCTCTTATTCTTCAAGCTTTAATTGGGTTAGATATTTCAACATAACTCTTCGTTGAATGAACGAGTAAGTAAATGTAGTAAAATGGACATGAATCTGAAAGTTTTGCCACAAAAGCACATGGTTTTTAAATATTTCTGCCAGGGGAGCCTGGGTGCCTTAGTCATGAAGCATCTGCCCTCAGCTCAGGTTATGATCCCAGGGTCCTGGGATCGAGTCCTGCATTGGGCTCCCTGCGCAGTGGGAAGCCTGCTTCTCCCTCTCCCACTCCTCCTGCTTGTGTTCCCTCTCTCACATCTCTGTCAAACAAATAAATAAAATCTTTAATAAATCAATAAATAAGTAAATAAATAAATATTTCTTATTTCTGCCAGAGAGGAAAATGATGAATTTGGGATTTTGATCCTGGGTAAGAAATGAAATAAATGTCCAACTGCATTTTAATTTGACATCGAGATGGATGGGTCTTCATCATTTAGCCCATAACTGTCCTTGATGCTGTCGTTCAGGGTGCCATGGTACATGAAGAAAACATGAAGAACTTAATTGCTCTTTTCTTAACTGAAATTACTGTATTTTATTTCTACCACTTCACATAAGGTCTGACACAAAGTGATGATCCAATAAGATGTTTGTGAATTAAGGAATGTAAGTGTTTAGTGGAACTTTAAAGGTCATCCAGTTCAACCTCCTCCTACTAAATGCATAAATCTCTTCTATATCTGTTGATGTCGTGTTCGATTTTTATTAAAAGAGATTATTCACATTTCGATTCATGTGCTCTGTTTACGTGTTTGCTTTCAGTTTCTGGAAACCCTTTAGAATAAAGTATTACATTTCCAGGAAAAATTATTCAGATACTTTTGATCCATGAGTACTAGAGTTTCTTTAATAAAGATGAGAACATTTTACAGGTTGATTTTTCTAGTGAGAAAAATAGTTTAGGAAGGCTAAATAATGTGATGATAAGGAGCACATCTGGGGATGAAGCTCACAAATCTTATATTCTTACTGGCTCTAGCCCTGTAAGTCCCACACATCATTTATTATGAGTTCTAGGATGATGATACTGTAGTTTTAGATGAATGGAAGAGTACAGTTGACTCCTGAACAATACTGATTTGGACTAAGCAGGTCCACTTATAAGTGCAGATCTTTTACAGTACTGTAAATGTATTTTCTTTTTGTTATTATAGTCTTAGTAATATTTTCTTCAGCTTGTTTTATTGTAAAAATACAGCATATAACACATATAATATATCAAATATGTGCTAATTGACTGTTTATGCTGTCAGTAAGGGTTTTAGTTAGCGGTAGGCTGTTAGTAATTAAGTTTTTGGGGAGTCAGAAGTTAAACTTGGATTTTTCTATTGTGTGGGGGTCTGGACTACTAACCTCTGCATTGTTCAACAGTCAACTGTATTACCCATATCATTTAATTTTAATTATTTTCCCAGTGTTATTGTTGACCTAATTATACTCTGTCATGGGTTCTCCTTAGAACCAATAAAACACATTTCCAGTTGAGTTAGCAGACACTAGGGATGTACCTGGTGAATCAGAACAAGACCCATCCAGGGAACTTCACTAACCTCAAATCATATCTGGAAAAGTCTGAAAGAATAAGTACATGCAGAAGGCGAAAATCATAAACTAAATATTTTTTATACTTGAGTCAAGTAGTATAACATTTACTGTTTGCTGAAACAGCTTGAGAAGTAGCAAAATCTAGATTTTTGTAGCCACAAATATTATAAAACTCATCTGTAGGTAACAAAATTTACACAGAAACCCCTTTGGGGATATCATATTTTATTTATTTGTTCATATGGGTTTTTTTGTTCATATGTTTGTTAATCTATATCCTGTTTTTAATTGAATTTCAAGTGCTCTGTAAATCTTGCTTATGGAGAAAAATCCTTCATTAACTGGGGATGGGGATGGCAAGGGCCTTAAACATCACAGAAGGGAATAATATGGTGAGGAATTTGCACCTGGGGAAGAGATTCAAATTAATTCTTATACAAAAGCTGGACATTATGTCCTCCATTCCCACATAGTAAAAGCAACTCTTCATCACCGTGGAGGCAAGAAAAGTTAAGATAACACGCCAAGTTTGAGCTAAGACATACTCAGTTACTAAACAATGGTCAGCCTATTCTTCACCTCTTTGCTAAAGGTGGCTTTGCGCTGGTTGCAACATAGGGCTATGAAAAATATTTGCTAAATTCACCTTTGATTCTGTCTACAATAGGTCTATGACCTCAAGGTCAGAGACCTACATAAGCTCTTACAAAACTGCTTGAAAGTATCTCCTTTTGAGAGATAAAGCAAAGGTAGCAAACAATTGGTGAATCTAGGTGAAGGACATAGAGGTATTCATTAAACTATTCCGGCAATTTCTCGGTTAGGCTGGAACTTTTCAAAATAAAAAATTTGAGGGGAAATGACTATAATTTAGTCAAAAAACAAAACAAAAAAACTTACTGCCTATTGGTCACAGCTTGGTTGGGAGGAGAGAAAAGGGTATAATCGTTAATATTGGCTCCAGTATAAGCATATGTATAAGCATTTGTATAAGCATATGACTCTTTGAGTCTAATCACTTAGGAAATAAAATATTTGAATAAATAGAGGGTAATATCATGTTCCTGATTGCTATCCTACATATGTAAAGAATGGTTAAAAATTCATATAAAAGATGATTTATGCTAATAGAAAAGTAGCAGTAGGGAGAGGATATGAAAAGTAACTCTCAAAGGAAGATAGACAAATGGTCATTAAACATTTAAAAAATCTCTTACTTGCACCAGTAATTAAGATGTGACAGTTAAAGCAGCTGTCAAAATTTTAATTACAACATTTAGCATTAGTGAGGGAGAAGAAAAATAAAAACAAACAGCTGTAATTCTGTCTGTCAAAGGTAAATTGATACCATTTTTTTCTGGAGAGTTATTTGGCAATATATATGTTTTAAAAACCTTCAGAACACCAACCCCTTTATTTCCTCCAGGTATTCTGCTTCTAAAAATTTACTCTAGAGAGAGTAGATAACGATATATATTATATATAATACAGATTATATATATATATACAAAAAAGGTTATGTAGAAGGATACTAACTTCAGTATGATCTTTATTAGAAAATACCAGAAAAATCTAAATTTTAAAAAGTGACAGGGACTTGCTTAAAAATTAGAGTACATTCAGACAAAAGGTTGATATCCAGGATCTATAAAGAACTTCTCGAACTCAACACACACAAAACAGATAATCATATCAAAAAATGGGCAGAAGATATGAACAGACACTTCTCCAATGAAGACATACAAATGACTATCAGACACATGAAAAAATGTTCATCATCACTAGCCATCAGGGAGATTCAAATTAAAACCACATTGAGACACCACCTTACACCAGTTAGAATGGCCAAAATTAGCAAGAAAGGAAACAACGTGTGTTGGAAAGGATGTGGAGAAAGGGGAACCCTCTTACACTGTTGGTGGGAATGCAAGTTGGTGCAGCCACTTTGGAGAACAGTGTGGAGATTCCTCAAGAAATTAAAACTAGAGCTTCCCTATGACCCTGCACTTGCACTACTGGGTATTTACCCCAAAGATACAGTTGTAGTGAAAAGAAGGGCCATCTGTACCCCAATGTTTATAGCAGCAATGGCCATGGTCACCAAACTGTGGAAAGAACCAAGATGCCCTTCAACGGATGAATGGATAAGGAAGATGTGGTCCATATACACTATGGAGTATTATGCCTCCATCAGAAATGATGAATACCCAGCTTTTGTAGCAACATGGATGGGACTGGAAGAGATTACTCTGAGTGAAATAAGTCAAGCAGAGAGAGTCAATTATCTTATGGTTTCACTTATTTGTGGAGCACAACAAATAACATGAAGGACATGGGGAGATGGAGAGGAGAAGGGAGTTGAGGGAAATTGGAAGGAGAGGTGAACCATGAGAGACTATGGACACTGAAAAACAACCTGAGGGTTTTGAAGGGGCGGGGAGTGGGAGGTTGGGGGAGCCAGGTGGTAAGTATTAAGGAGGGCACGTATTGCATGGAGCACTGGGTGTAGTGCACAAACAATGAATACTGTTACACTGTAAAGAAAAACAAAGATATAAAAATAAATAAATAAATATTTTAAAAAATTAGAGTACATTCACATGATGGAAAATTATATAGCCATTAAAAAGAATATTATAGAAAATAACGTTAAAGGAAAATATTAAGTAACATGGAAACATTTCCATGACAGCATGTGAAAAATTCAAGTGCTAACACATGTACAGAATCACAAGAAAAACACAGATGGGGATGGGAGCTGCTCTCCTGTTAGTGTTGAAATTATAAGCAGTTCTGCTTTTCTATATTTTCCCCCAAATGTCTGCAAATAATGTGTACCACTTTAATTACTTAAAACCAAAATTAATTTTGTTAAAATGAACAGATATTATTCCATTTGCTAGTTTGGCTGTAATTATGCACCAACACGTCTCTTAGTGCTGAGTTGAGCAACAGTGGAAGGCCAAGCAGGTAGCATCAAGCCACATGACCCAGTATGGGGAGGGATGAGATACAGAAATCAATTTCAGCTCAATGGAAAAATGGTAGGTAGCATTTTTAAGGTGTTTCTACATGGTAAAACAATAAAGTCAGACCTTGAGAATCACATGAGCTCAGAGACAACAGAGTAGAAATAATAGTTCCAGCTCTTGGAGACCGTGTTGTTTAAACCCAGGTTAAATTTTAAACATAAGAGGTTGGTCCCTATGAAATCACAGTCGTTTCAAAGATGAGCACTTGCCCTCAATCTTGCCTTATGGTCACCATTTGAGTGAAAGAAAGGCTATATGAGAACAACAGGAGTCTCAGCCAAATGCAAATGTAGCTTGTATTAGTCATTCTAAAACCTAGCCTCTTGTAGCTGGTGAATCAGAACAAGACCAATCCAGGAAACTTCACTATCTATAAATCGGATCAGAATCTCTTGGGAACAGATCAGAGTTTCTTGGGGACATCTATTTAAAAATGCAGATTCTGAGGCTTTTCCCATGTAGAGCCTCTGATGTAATAAATCTGGGTTGATACCGAGATATCTGTATTGTAAATAAACTCTGCAGGTTTAGACAGTCAACATGCATGTTGTCTGGTGTGCAATGGTTAAACCACAATGTCAGCTAAGCTACTGCAGTTGGTGGTATGTCACATACCCTACATTTCTGTCCCACGTGGAAAATTCTGTGTTCAGTTTAAAAGACAATTTTTTAGACACATTGGTTAGCTGGTTTCCTTGGTTCCTAAATGCAGAGAAACTGGAAGATTACATCCCAAGTACATATATCCTTTCTAGTTTTTTTTTACACATATAATAAAATATATTGTGATTTTCATGCCACAGTGTGGGATTAATAGTTTCCAAGTAATCTTTTATTATCTTCATAAAAGTCATGAGTTAAGGTTTTTTGAAATTGTTTTATGTATTCTAATTCAGGGACACTACCTTTATATTATATTCAAAATTATGGTGCTTGAATGGGCCAAATCAGATATGTAGGATTTCTTACCAAATGATAACTTAAGAAGGCTTGCTTCTTTCTAGACAGACTTAGATTACACACCATCTAGGAATGGTCTGTTTCTGCAATTTGCACATTAACCATCAGATTGACACTTTAACATTTTTTTGTTGTTGTTATCTGTGGCTTTATTTTAAGCTCATTAGATCTTCTATGAGTCCCTAAGGGGTTGAGCAAAGGTCTGAGGGATACTGCCCTTGGATTGGGTTCCTGCTCTCTTCCTATCCTTGATTCCATGGGCTTTTGCTATACTCAATCTTTTTTCTTTCTTTTTAAAATATTTTATTTTATTTTAGAGAGAGCAAAAGCAAGAGAAGTCACAGAGGGAGGGGGACAAGCAGACCGCTGAGCAGAGAGTCCGATATGGGGCTCCATCCCAGGACCCTAAGATTATGACCTGAGCCAAAGGCAGAGGCTTAACCATCTGAGCCACCCCAGGTGCCTCTGCTATACTCAGTCTTGCTGCATATGTTCTACTTTCAGGTATTTTGTGTGTTAAGTTTCTGTGTGTGACTTTATTGGAAAATGGGTTCTACACAAAAGAAAGGGGGTGTTTCCAAGATCTTGATAATCACTGGATTTAGTCATCCAATATTTATCAACTTATGAAAATCACATTTTCTGACAGGCTGATAATTCTGGAATCAAAGATGAGTAAGAGCTCCTCATTAGTAAAGGAGAAAGATATGTAAAACAGAGAAATTGCTGTTAAACTGAGGCTTAAAAATGAACAGTAATTTGTCAGATGGTGTTGGGGGAAAATGCTATTAACAATGGAAGCATCATATAAAAGGGCCTTCTCCAGAATGGTGGAAAATTTACTGTGACAAGAATGTAGATGCGTAGTAAAGGGGGTAGGAGACATTGTTGGGACCAACTAGCAAATCATTTCACTCCCAGTTAAGGAAGTTGGATTTTAGGATTTAGGTAACAAAATCTCCCATTAAACAGGAAGCTAACTTGGTCAGAATGTCCAGTTTTTAGAACCATTTATGTGATGGTAGATTAACAGAGTATAGGTAAGGGTGAGACAGAAATTATGGCAGGGAAACCAGGTAAAAATTGAAGTTGGATTTGATGAGGAATTAAGAGAGTGACAGCATTTCTATGATAGAAATTAATAACCTCTGCTCAGATGCAAGGGTAAGAGGATGAGTTTTGAGACAATAAGTTTCTATGAAAATCAGTGGCAATGATGCTACATTAGGGAAGGAGAGTCTGGGGGCATAGGGTTACCCAGGGCAGTAGGAGTGAAATGATGGGAGAAGAGAAGAGAAGGGAAATATTGAATTGATATACATATTACTTGGGGCGAAGTAGGAAGAACAGAAAACCCACTTTTACTTTAGTTTTGTTGTTATCATGTAAAAGACAAAGATCCAATTGAAGTCGATAGGCCTAACTTCCAGGGGCAATAGGCAACTGCTGTTTCCTACCCCACTCTTCCTCTAAAAAAAAACAAATGATGAAGACTGGACCCTTATTGTCCTACTGAGATTTCTGATCCCAAAGTCTAGCTAAATGGCAGAGTGGTTTTCCCATGGTGCAGAGTGAGATTTTGAACCTTCATATGTCCAGTGCCATTTTATTAGCTACTTAAAGTTGTGATTATTCCTCTTTTCTCACAAGTTCAAAGCTTAACTCATTGGTCATGTGGATTACAAAATAAGAATATGTTAATTTATTGTAATAGAGACTGGTTTAATTAATAAACCTTTTCAAAAGATTTGTGTGTGTGTGAGAGATCTTACGTAAATAAATAAACTTTAAAGTGGACTTTTGAACAAGGACAGAAAATTCCTCTTCCTAATTTGAAACTTTCTAAAATCAACTGAAACTGAAATTATGAAACTGTCCACAATTATTGTTTTAGTTAGTTCTCAGTGAGATAATACAAATGAACAATACAAAAGAAATTCATGTGCCATTTTTAATATCATTTAGCCTAAACTTTTCCCAAAAAGTCACACTCACAACCTTTTGATAGTTTTAGAGGGATATAATGTGTGAAAGACTATTCCAAGGACATAATATACAAAAACGTGTTACATATAGAAGAATAAAAATTTATGTTTTGGGGGTTATTGCCGTGGGAAGAAGGGTCTGATCTTCATAGACATCTTCTTCATTGAATACCAGGACCCCTTCCAATTCATCCATACCACTCCATCATCTGTGCCATGTTTTGCCATGTCCCAGCTGTAATGTCCACCCCAGTAGTATCTGCCATTTGGGTTGGCTGCATGACATCTATTATACCACCATCCACCGCCATCTTCTTTAGAACACTGTTTTCTGGGATCTGTAGTTATCCTGAAAGGAAATGTTTGGGGTTATTAGAACTGCAGTACTGTTGAGTTTATTCTTTGCAAAATATCCACAGAAGAGTGCTGTGCACAGTATTCTTTCACTCTGATTTTCTAAGTAAAATCAAACTAAAACACAAAAGGCATTCTCTGTCCTATAGCAAGAAAGAGAGAGAACTGGGCCTGGTGACAAGTTCATCTGCATTTGTTTCTGTAAACTGACATGTCAGGTTTTAGCTCCCTTAGTATTAGAGAACCCTGGAAAACAAAATGAAGGTCCCAATATATACATTAGGATATACAGCTAGAGAAAATTATCTAAATGCTCACTACTCAGAAGGTAACTGTGGTCTAGTTCCAGTTCCATCTTTTATCATTGTATGACTTTGGGTAAGTTACTTTGTCTCTCTAAACTTCATCTGTCAAGTGAGGATAATAACGACAACCTTATAGAAGAAATGGTTTAGAGTAACACATGAAGAGCTTAGTATGGTGGCTAAGGCCCAGGAAGCACCTAAGAAATGACAGTTATCAATAACATGAGCTCCCATTAAGGATCCCAATCACAACATTCATAGTGGCTTTTAAAGCAGGGGAAAAGACATACATACCAGCCATCATTGTCCCTGTCATACGTGCTGAAGTACATGCTGTTGTGAATGGTCATAGTTTGATTCTCTCCAACCAGTTGAGAAGCTCCTTCTATGAGTGCATTGCCAGCTGTTCCCTTATATTTGCTCACGGAGAGTTGGTATTTGTTGGCCTCATTCTGTACAGTGAATCCTCCATAAAGGGCCTTCACCTTGTCGCCTTTCCAGTCTTCCATTTCGATCAAAAGTTCTGTGGGTCCCATGTTGGTAAGCTGGCTAATTTTATCATTTCCAAGCCAATACTCCCCTAAAGGAAAAATAAAATAAAACCTCATCAAAAGTAGCACCTTTGGAAATTAAAAACTGCCTTCCTTCCATTATCTTTCATTTTTACAATCTTTTTGTAAACTCCTCTTAACCTCCTAAAAACAGACTCCCAGCACTACAGTTTTTTAAATGGAAATTAAAAAATTTTTTAACACGATGATTTATTTTGTACTCCCACTTTTTACCTGGTAGACCACAGTATTTTTTCCCATCAGCATTGGTTGCAATATTTCCAAATCCTTGTTTATACGGATCCCATTTCCTGCCAAAGTCAACACTACCATCTTGACGGTTCTGAATTACTGTCCATCCTTTGGTTGAAAGAAAAAAAAAAGGCACATATCAACCAATAACAAATAATCTCACTTTGGAAAGAATATATGAATTTCTCACCAATTCAATTTATTTTATGCTGTAAATAATTTATTCTATTTGGTGCTTCAAAATGGATACAATAAGGAAATAAATACGAAAGGAAAACTTAAAATCTTTAGAGACCTCAAGTGCTTTATCTTATCCCAAACTGTGAATCATAGATATTTTATAACCTTTAAAATATCAGGTTAAGTTCCAGGTCAAATGGCTCATTGTTGGTATGTTAAAGCTGGGTCTTATTTCTTGGCATTCTATGGTATCAAAATAATTACAGCATAATAGGTGAACAACTATCAAATACTTACCTCCACTCTCTGTGGTCATATCACAGTATACTCTGTATGGTGTGATAGAACTGCGAGGCTGAATGAGATACATTTCAGATGTTTCACCTCCCTTCCTGATAATTTCCTCACATTCTGCAAACATAAGATAACATATATTCAGGGAACTACAACATAACTCCTTGGTCTTTAGTCATCAATTTTATAAGATAACACAGGTTACTGAGGAATGTTTTATTCCAGACATTTGAGAATAAATTATAGAAACTGAATCTTCTTTTTACTGAAAATCAGACTCAGTTTTGAGTTCTATTTCCCAAGGGAATGAAACAAGCCCTTCTTCACCTTTTATGTCCTAGGATATACATAACCTGCCAGAACTCAAGGGATGGAGAAACTCCTATGCCCCTCCTCCCCCGCTGTGCTTCTGCCACCTATCCAAGCAAACATGTGCATTAGCTAGGTGGAGCTATCACCATCATTACATTACATCCTATTCCTCAAAAACTGGCCAATACATTAGGCTAAGTCAGAACACAGCAGGCTAGGGATATCTTCATGATGTGCTCTTTTGTCATTAGGGTTTGTTGGGGAAGAGCCACTAAGCTTTTTGAAGTTCTCTTATTTTTAGAGACTATTTGTTCTGGAACCCTCTAGAAATATGTTTATTAACTACTAACCTTTGCCAGACACCACAGGAATATTGCAACTGACTGTGCATGGGGTGCGGCAGTATTCCATCTGAGCGGAGACATCTGATTCTAATTTTTGTATTTTGCTTCTCAGGTTTTCCAGGATTGAACGGAGCACACGAAGGTTAGTTGGGACATTGCTATTCACAGTTTCATCTATATATAATTGGTGCTTTTCCAGCTCTGAGGAGTACTCGTTTATTGCATTTTCATTATCTGGAAAAATTAAATTATGAAGGAATGGTAAGCATTTTCTCCAATAAAAAACTACAGGTATTCAACCATACAGTTATGACTTTGATTTTCTGAGAATAAGTTAAGAGACACAGAGCTACTGTCAGGCAATCATGATATGTAGTTGTACAAGAGAAAATCATTTCACCCTTGACATCTACAAGTTAACATAAAGTCTAGCTACTATACTAGTAATTTACCTTAGTTGTAAGCCAAAAATCATGCCTAATAATAAATACAAAATGTTCTTTATTTCTCTGGTGAGGAAAAGAGGAGAAAGCAGTGTTTAGGCCTTCAATCTCAGAAGTTCAACATCGTATGGATTGGATACACTTGATTTACTTACTCATCTCATAAGAGTACAGTAGAGCCTTGAAATTTACAAGAAGAATGTCATGATACCTTTAAAAACGTCCAAATTAGGATAAGCTACTCACTGAGATGTCTATGCCACGCTTACTCACTAGTTGATTCTTAACCACCCAGCCAATAGCACTCAATATTCAGATTTCAAGATTCAAAGATTTGGTAGTGATATTTGCAACACCATTGAGTACATCATAGATTACCCTCTTATATTCAAAACCAGAAGTATTAGATCTATAAATGCTAAATTTGACTCTAAATATTGTCTTCTGATTCACAAATTTCTTATAGAATGAAAATAAGGACTCATGGTAAATTTTTCATAGAAAATGATTCTAGCTGAGAAGTGCTGTATAGTGCTTATATGGCAAACTGCAGGTAAAGGTGGCTAAATGAGAGCCTTAGGGTAATCAGGCTCATACTGAAAGCAGTAGGATGCTATTTAGGTTAATCTAGAAATGCTGATCTTCTCAGAACCATGCATTCCCATGGCAGTTCAAGACGTTCCAATTTTATAATAGTAGCAAACATAAAACACAGGATATCTACCTAGTATTTGTTTCTGCCTGTTTTTCCACATGTCTTTTAGCAGAGTTATATACTGAAATGTGCTAGAAGAGGACTGGGACACAGACTCCACATTGTTATTTAACTCTTCTATACTTTTTCTGATTGGCCTTTCCTGTTTTACCAAAGTATCTTGCAACTGACATCCTGTAGGACACAACACTCCCTGCAAACAAAGAAGATAGCAGGCATTAGATAAAGGATTCAGATTATGGGTATTTGTGAAAATAGTACAACAGTGAAAATTCAGTATTATTATTAGCCAATGTAAAAACTTGTAATTTGATTTTCTGTATGTAAGTCCAGAAATTCTAGAGTCCTCAACATATTCCTATGAAGATTAAAATTAGTCCTTACCATAGAATAAATATAACTGGACTATGAAAATTTTACCACCTGAACAATTCAGGTGGGCAAAATACAAAATTAAGAACAATTTTTACAATCTTGGGCTCAGACTAAAGGAGACTAGGAAGGAACTCTTAACCCAAGCCCCAACAAGTTTTGTAGTTATTTCCAAAAAAATAAAAGCAAAATAATGATGATGATGTGAGTCAAGGAAACATTAGAAGGCCATGAGGAAGATAGGCATTCTCTGCATGGGAGACCCATCATCACAAGAAACATCAGTGCACCCACCAGGTCTGGGTCAGCATGAAGACAGCCCCCAGCATCAGGGGCTTTTCTCTCTACTTTCTTCTGGCCTGCTGCTTTTTTGATTGGACGAGGCTGATAGCCACCCCCACTGATGGGAGGTGGAGCAGGTCTCAGGCTGGGAGCCTCTTCTCTCTTCTTGTCACGTGGCCGGTGACCACGCGCATCCACAGTGGCCTTCAGGGAACCAGGCAGACATAAAACGTAAAGTGTTATCAGAGATTTGACATGTAAATATTCCAATACACTCAATTTACAATTTAGGTTATCACACGATTAATGGTTTCCTGAAGGTCCATCAAATGGCTAGTCATTGTAGGTATATCAATAGGCTGCTTAGGTCTCTTCAGTAACAACAGAAAGAAAAACTGCATGAAAAGCTATAGTCCCAGAGGGAGTTGTTTTGGTTTTTTGTCTTTGTTTTGTTTTGTTTTTACAAAGAGCTTTTTTTTTTTTTTTTTTAAAGATTTTCACCTATTCATTTGACAGACAGAGATCACAAGTAGGCAGAGAGACAGGCAGAGAGAGGAGAAAGCAGGCTCCCTGTTGAGCAGAGAGCCCGATGCGGGACTCGATCCCAGGACCCTGGGATCATGACCTGAGCTGAAAGCAGAGGCTTTAATCCACTGAGCCACCCAGGTTCCCTACAAAGAGCTTTAAAATAAAGCTGCACCAGATTGTGAATAGTCAAGGACCTTAGATTCCTGATACCTATACTAATGGAATACATCAAATAGTAAGGCATCTACACTGTCAGAATGAATAAATATTCTCAAGCCACCCAGATTACTAAATTCCTGTAACCATTGTTCATTATTTTCCCACTTTCAGTTTTTATGAATTGATTATTTTGCCTAACTCCTATATAACAATATTTGAGAGGCAATACAGATTTATTCAAAGTGAAATTTACTTGGGATTTATTTGTAATAAGATGATCTTTGACTCTAGCATGTTTGAAGAAGAATAAGGTACTCTGGAGCCAGACTGCTTGAGTTCAAATCTTGACCCTACCACTTACTAGTTACAAGATCATGTACAAGTTCTGATATCTGTGCTCCAGTTTCCTTATCTGTAAAATAGGGATAATAACTGTATCTGCTGTATAAAATGATTGTAAGGGCTAAACGACTTTGCACGTGATGCCCCCCAAAGAGCACCTGGTGTATAGTAAATACTCACTATTTCTATTACAATAAAACATAATAGATACTACAGTTCAAAAGGCTTCTCTGCTACTAATTCCAATCTTATTCTTTTTTTTTTAGATTTTTATTTATTAATTTGACAGAGAGAGATCACAAATAGGCAGAGAGGCAGGCAGAGAGAGAAGGGGAAGCAGGCTCCCTGCTGAGCAGAGAGCCTGATGCGAGGTTCATTGTGGGGCTCGATCCCAGGACCCTGAGATCAAGACCTGAGTCGAAGACAGAGGCTTAACCCACTGAGCCTCCCAGGCGCCCCTCCAATCGTATTCTTATTTTATATCCACGAAATTACTTCTTAAACCATTCTCCTGAAATTTCCTACATGATTTCTTTATCAAACAGCGTAATTTTCTCCTATCTAAAATAATTCTCAAGGTATGTGGTTAAAATTATTTGTTAAATTTAAAAGTACTACATTAAAAGATACTGAAGTAGAAAATATGAAGTGCAATACAAAAATGTTGGCTGGGATTAACTGCATTGTCATTTGGCCGTGGTCAGCAATCACACTTTTTAAAAATTACACTAGTTACAAATTAATAAATAACTAGATGTGAAGCAGAGGCTAAACTCTCCAGCCATTCTGAGAGCCCAGAAGTCATACAATGACTCTATTTTGAATTTTACTGTCATGAATTCATTATGTTATAATAATATTTAACATTTAGTGAGAATGTACAAGTCTTTCAATCCAGGCAATTTGGCTCCTGATCTCCCCACTTAATCACTATAGTATTGGGGTATGTGTGATTGTAATAAAAATAATAATGTGTGAGGATTTGGGGAAAAATATATATATTTTTTGTGGTCCTGGTCTGTTCTACCAGAAATTTTATGAAATGTGGCTTGCCTTTTATTGCAAATCAAATTATAATAGAAGAAAATATTTTCTTTCTATTTCATAGTGCCATTAGAGAGGTAGCATTGATGGTCTAGCTTTACCAGAGAAAGGGAAATTAAAAATATTTAAAGAAATTCTATGGATATTTAGGTTCATGAAGATAACTTAGGGAAATTTAAAAAAAAATAACTAGAAAATCTATTTGGGAGCCTAAACTAGTAAACTATCTCTGTAAGGATTAGCTGGTAAGTAGAAATGTAAAAGTGCTTAGCCAAGTGTTTACAAAAGTTTACTCTTACATATTCTTTACATTCTTCTTACCTAATGCAATTAGCCAATCATCTTTTTATCTGTATGGTTTGATAATTAAAATAACTTAGGTTCCCTTCAAATTCAACAAATGATCTGAACAAATCACTTCCTTTACGTATTATTATATACTCTAGTTTCTATGTGACAGACTATGTTACAGACAAGAAATCTGATCATGATTCATTTGAGAATAAAATTAAAATCCTCTAAGTATTTATCTCCCTAAATGCATTTCTGTATTTTTGTTATCTTCAAACCAAGACAAACAAATCAGCAAAGATAGTAGTTGAGGTAAAACTGTTCCACAAATGAATAAATTATACAGAGCTATGTGTTTCACAACTATTATAATAACAATAAATACTACTTATGACTTAGATTTTCTCACTTGAAGAAACCCAATTATTTCATTTTCTATCACTGTACTTGGTCTATTCTGCTTTTAGATTGGTTTAGAATTTTCATTCATAAGTCACCAGTAATTTCAGGAGCTAAATATTACTCTTCTTCACCAAAGAGTAATTCATCACAGCTTTTTTTCTCTTAAAATACTGCTTTTTCATTATTTTATAGGCTGCAAAATTTTCAGATTTGTCCTCATAATTGTAATAACATATTGCTAGAATTAAATAAAAATTGCAGTACTTAGGATAACAAGTGAGAAAAACAATCTTACCGCAGCTCTGTCTCCTTCATCCTGGGAAAATAAAGGAAAGAAACAAGAAAATAAGAAATTATTATTTTGATTTTATGCAAGAAATACTATGTAACATCTTTAAATAAAATGGGTCCCTGAGATTAACAATTCAATTTCATAACTAAAATCAAGGTTAACATCATTAAAATATTCATATGATTACATTGTTATATTTTATATTAATAATATTAGTAATAATATAAGTTTAAAATAATCACCAAATAGTCATAAAGTTGATCTTGTGACTTAACAATAACAACACACAACAGTAGCAATAATAGATTCTTCATGATTTTAAATTTTTGGATGTTCCAAGAGACCATCCTTTGCTTATGGACTTCACTGAGAGATCTTCAATCCTATATATAGCTGAGTCTACGTATCACTTTAGAAATGGTACCTTCCTTAGTTAATATTTAATCTTTTGGTTCACTTTTTGGCTGAACCATTTCATCACTTAAGCAACATATTCCCAGCAAGACTTATTTACTTGTCATACAACTATTCTGTGTTGGCTGAATTTAGAAACACCACAGTTCTTAATTGGACAATACGAGGGAAAACTAGGACATTCCTCAAGGAAATGTGTATCACTTTTCCGGTAAATTAGTGTAGATGCTGCTCAGGTTCACAGGGGATGTGTGAAGAAATAAACATTTCTCATCTAAGCACAAAATTCTGGACCTACTCACAAAGAATCCACTAAAACCGTGCATTCACAAAAATTATAGCACAAATGTTTATGCTTTGAGGCAATCATATAATTAAGCTTTAGGAGGCCAATATATTAAGAATAATGTTATATCACCATGTATTTATCTTTTCTTTTAGACATTAATCAGAACAGGAAATTTACAACTCATGCCTTATACTCTGATAGACAAACATCAAAAGAAAAATGTCAACTTCTCATTTCTTTCCACAGTTTGTCCTTCAGTAATATAAGTGTTCAAAAAAATTCCAAATACTGTTAAAATAAGACAGCACAGATTCCTAAATCAAAATCATTATTATTGTGATTGACACATAATTAACATTTTATTTTTATATTACATTATATATATTTTATAGTATATTATATTGTTTATAAAGACAATGTTATTTCACTATTAGTGAAGCCTTCATACATCTATTTCAAATAGAGGCTCAGACACTACTTGGTCCATTTCCTATCATTATTTCCTGTAAACCACAAAATCCCTGCCTCATCTTTTTATCTATTTGTTGCAAACAGGATTACCAACTCCTACAAGAATCAATGGGGAACTCAAAGTCAACAACACAAATCCCAGAAAGTGTGCTGTTTTATAGCATTTCCTGTGTGTGCATGTGTATGCATGTGTGTGTTTAGTACGGAAAGTAAAACATTCTCGTGACATTTAAAAAATAATTCTTTGCAAGATACCAGGTTATCCATGTTTAAATCAGGAGAGTATGTTTTTAATTGAAATAGAGTTGATATACAATATTATATTAGTTTCAGGTGTACAACATAGTGATTCTACAATTATATATATGTTAGGAAATGCTCACTGAGAAAACGACTTGTCACCATACACAGTCATTACAATATTATAGACTCTATTCCCTACACTGTACTTTTCATCCTCATGGTTTAGTTTACAATACAAATTTGTACATCTTAATCTCTTCTCCTATAAATCATGCTTGGAAGCAGACTCTTGATAATAGTATGAGACCCACTAAATTACTTTCTTCTCTGAGCAGCAGAGATTGAATCCCCAAATTCTTTTAACTCAAATTTAGAGAAGCAAAGTATTGAGTTTAAATTAAGTAAAATACCTCACTGGATTTTTTCAAATTTGTATACCTTTTATCAGTACTGAGTAAATGTCGTATTTTAAGACTAGCTTAGTTTTAATTATTCTTAGAAGAATACACATCTGACCATAAAAGCAAATATATGTGTGTATTAATTTAAAAAAAAGATGCAAGAACATTTATCTTTGAAATGTAACTAAGAGAAAGCTCATTTTAGTAACTGGACAGGGTCTTATGTTAATGATGTCAGATTCTTGCTGATTTGAAAAGACTATCTGATAAGAAGACTAAAACATTTTTTTTTTCTTTTAAGGTAACATCATCAGACTACTACTTCATTTTCAAGCACTGAAACTAACAATAGAACTGTTATTTAATTTTCATAAGTTTGTTGATTTTCAAGTTTCTTCTGGTATTTAAAAGAATTAAAATGAAACATTAAATGAAACATTAAAATGAAAATGCCTTTAAATTCTCACCTTTTTCTACTCTAACTGGCATTCCTGCCATCATCAATAGGAAGGTGGAGGACGGAAACTACTAGAATGTTATGTTCCATAGGAGCAGAGACTTAATGTTCATTTCACAAATAGTTCTTGAAAGCCTCCTATGTGATCAGTAGTATGCTAGAGGCTGGGGACACATTTGTGAGCAAGACTGACATAGCAGGCATTCAATAAAAAATTGGAGAATGAATGAGTGAACTAGGTTTCCCTGAAACATGCCTCACAAGCCAATTCCTGATAATCATTTATTGCACTTAATTCTTAAAACCACTAAGTTCCTTGATGATGAAACTGAGGCTCTGAGAGGTTAAGCAAACTATCCAAGGCATTCAGGTAGTAAACACAGGAACCAGGACTCGACCCAGGACTGTCTGAGCCTATAGTCCATGCTCTCTGCCCATTATGCCATACTGCCCCACAAAATATAAACATAAAGAATTTACCAGTAGTTTTTTTTTTTGTTGTTGTTGTTGTTGTTGTTATTTTGGCCAGCCCATGTCTTGGGGCTATACTGTCTCAGACCAGCTCACTCATTCTTAGCCTTTATTTGCACCTTGATATATGGGTGTGGGTGTGACTATTCTTGTTCATGGGAAAGGCATGACTAATCCAGTGATAATAACTGTGAGTTTTTGAAATTCCAGTTCTTGTTAGATATTTTTTCTTACTGAGTTACATACAGCTACACTAACATTCTAAAGTACCTGATATTACAAAGTAAACTACCATTATTTTCAAAGAGAAAAAATATATTTGCAGATATTCTGGTTATAAACATACTTAAATTTTTAAAAATGTTGATGTTATTGGTGGAGGAGGGAGTACTATTTGTTCAGTTATATTTTCAGGTCAATAGTGCAGTGTTCTTCCTATCCTGATACCGTTACATAAGTCAAGGGCAGTAAATCAGTGACAGAGATTACAGATGATCTGTCCTGCCCAGCAGCTCTCTGGCATGAGGGGCAGCCGTGTGGGCACTGATTGTCAATGCACTTGCTGATACCTCTACAATTCATGTCAGGCCCGGTCTATAGAACACAAGGCAATTTGTGTTCATCGAATATTTATAAAGCACTTACTGTGTGGGAAGTAGTACACAAGGAGCCCAAGATATTTTGGTGAACAAGATACACATGTGCCCTCTAATCATGAAGCTTTATGTCTACAGTGGAAGACAGAAAATGAGCACTACTTGTAATAACATGTAATGAGCCTAAGTCATGGAAAGGTGAGGCTTTGGGAATAGTAACTTAGGGACCTAACCCTCCTTCAGAGGGAAAAGGGACTTGCAAGGACAAGGCTTTGGGGCTTGAAACTTATTCAGTTATTCTTTGAATAACTGTATGGTTTATGTGACACACTTGGCACATGGTAGGTATTTTATAAATATCTGTGGAACACGTTTACGAATGTATGAAAGAGGAAATGATTAAATGAATAAAATAATTCTCTTTGTCTAGACAGCCATAGCATTTGAGAAACTATACTAAATCATTGTTAGTCTCTATTTTTCTTGTCTTATTCTGAGCTACAGTTTGAGAACCACTATCCAAAAGGAAATTAATACTCAAGAGCTGGAGGCTAACTTGGACCAGAGCTTTGATAGGCAAGCCTGAAACCAATATTGCAATGACACTTGTAATTGGTTAGTCATTTGCAATGGGAAAGCAGATTGCAGGGAAGAAGAGTGGGGGCCCACACTGTATCTTGTACAGACTCTCCCTCTATTGACTTGAAATATATCAGTTTGCTTTCCTGAAGGAAGCTGGTATATGGCATGGCAATAGGGGGAAAACCAGCACATTTTCTTCACCCCATACCAGTCATAAGAGGCAAAGAAAAGTAGAGATGTTCTTCTGCTCCTGTCACATTGATACTCAAAACCACAAGGCTATAATGGATACCTTTCAGAGTGCTGATCCCTTCTCCTGGAACAACTCTTGAAACATAGGGATCCAGTGGTCCTATTAGCATAGTGATACCCTGACCCTCTAGCTAGACACTTGACCTGGTGGTAGACTCCTTCCCTAAACTAGCCCGATCCGCTTCTCTCCCCCAATTTAATGTTTTCAAAGGAAATAAGCAAAGAATTGGGTTGACTGACCCGATGTCACATTTGTAGCAGCATTCCAGAGAGAGAGCCTACCAACCTTGGCAGCAGAAGTAATCAAAACCTCTAAACTTGACCATTTGATTATTCTGTCAAATTTGTGAGACCCCTGATGTCCTTCTAATAGTACCCATTCCCCTGTTATCTTTTGGTAAGTTCAGCTGAGATGGCTTCTGGAGTTTGCTGAATTAAAATTAAATTAAAATCAAATTTTTAGGAATCAAACTATTTTTTAAGCATACATTTCACATTAGAAGGAAAAGCTGTGTTCAAACAATGCAATAAATCACTAAAGGTTTTTATACTTAAAGTATATAATACCAGCAATAAAATCTGTAGAAAAGAAAAATTTAAATTTTACTTTGGAATGTTTTAGTAACATTCATTTAAAAAATCTTTCATTGTTTAATAACTATTTCTTGAATTAAAAGTATTTTCCATAAAATGTGCTTGGGATTAGATTCATGGCATAGCAGACATTTATAATTTTGACTTTTCCAATGCAAGAATAACTGTCCATTTTCCTTGATTCAAATCTTTTTCGGGTGGTGTGTCCCTTAAATATTTTTCTAGGTCTTGCACATTTTCATTTATTGCTGTTAAAAATAAGATTATTTCCCCCATTACATTTTAACTGTATATATGAAAGCTATTGATTTTTTGACTACTACTTTGTACTCTGCTCTCAGTGAATTCTCTTGTTGTTTCCAACAGCTTTTCCAGTTGATTTCTTGTTTGTTTGTTTAGGTATACGATCATACCATTTGCAAATACAGATAGTTTTACTTCATTATTTCCCATTTTACACATACATTTCCTTTTTTGTCTAACTATGTGACTAATATTTTCAGGAAAAAAATAAGTGTGGATAATAATAGTGATAGCGGGAATTTTTGTTTTGTGATGAAGGTAAGTTTTAAAGTTTATCCATAAAAATAATGCTAGTTTTTGATAGTTTACTTTTAAAAGAAAGCTTTAAAATGCCTAAATTATAGTAAGAAAATATTGAAACAACCAAAATGCATTATCTTCTTCATTATTGATGTCAAGAAGTTTTTCTGCCAACTAAACCCATTTTTGAAAAAGAATATATTTTTACAAATAAATCAGTACCTTTTAGTTTAATGTCAGAACTATACAAACTAGATAAAATTTTGTACTAGCTTACCTAAATATAGTGGAGAATAATTCATTTTCATAAAACTTACAATGATCAGAAAGACTGTCCTCATACAAGCAATTCTCTGCCTTTCATACAGAAAAGGTTAAGATTAAATTGTTGAAATAGTGCATCTTTTCAGGAGTAA
This sequence comes from Martes martes, assembly GCF_963455335.1. Classification (NCBI taxonomy): domain Eukaryota; kingdom Metazoa; phylum Chordata; class Mammalia; order Carnivora; family Mustelidae; genus Martes; species Martes martes. The sequence goes on from NC_137889.1 coordinate 84,320,418, forward strand.
GCACATAATATACACATACAATGATACACAGTATTTGATACCTGCAACCCCACATCAAAATTAAGGTCTCAGTGCCTTCCATCCCCACATTTAAGTGTCTAAAACTTAACATCTTACTTATTCAATCATTCAACAAACACTGAAAGTCTTACCAGTTGCAAGTTATCCAAATACTGGGTGTGTGATAATGAGTATCACACCATATTCACCCATATGTCTATTGGGGAACACAGATAATTAAGTAAATATTACCATCAAACATGTTAACATATGAATTCAGCTGAGAAATCTGGAAATGTCACATTGCTATTTTTTTTTTTCGGTATAAGCAAAAACACTCACACATTTTTGCAAAATAAAACACAAGAAAAGATAAAATATGAGTTGTGATCATATTCAATTTGGCACTTGTTTTTGTGACATTGGATGGGACTTCACACAGTAGGAACAAAAACTGTGATAAGCAACACTTCCCTTCTCTCTCTGTCACACATATACACCCCTTGCTAAGATATTTATAACTGACAGTACAGCTTAATTAGGTATCAGGCCTTTCCAGGCATTGATCAGAATAGCTCCCTCACTGTTTCCGGTGATCCCAGAAGCTTTCCTCTTAACTCTGTTACTAGAAATCACTTGCTAACACTACCTCAGCATTCGGGCCCATTCTCAGTATTGTAATAAACGAAGACTGAACTCCTGGAAGAAACGTCCAAGTATTCTTTTTAACTGGTTCTGACCTTATAAATTAAACAAGAAATGATAACGTCCACCTTTTCTCCCTTTTGAATTAATGAAGAACTACAAATCTGAAATTCATGGGGAAAAGGACCTATTACGTCAAACAAGTCTAAAGAATATTGTATGTAAAGAGACTAGTGTCTACAGAGATTATATATTTAACCTTCTAAACTGAGAGAAACAAGAAGAAATAATATCTACCTTTTTATGAGTATAAAAGTCAGAAAACACTTTCAATAAAAAATCTGATGAAAAGGACACTGAAATCTATACTCGTGTGACCTCCTTTCACTATTTCAGGGCAAAGGACAAAAGTATCTGAAGAGAATGAAGGGATCTCATACACTGGTGAGTTAGAAAACTAGATTAAGTAACAAAGAGAAGAGCTTCCTTAAAATTTGTACTATTGGTTTTGCAGAGACTTCATATTTACATTAATAAATTATTCACCATAATTTAGTAGGTGAACTCTTATCCTTATAAAGACAGGAGAAAAGCCTTAACGAGGGTAAATCCTCCTGTCATTATAAAGAGCAGCAGTGACCCCTACTGCTCAAATAAGGCATCCCTGGGTGTCTACCAGGATAGAGATTCTATCTAGACCTTTCCTGGGTCCTAGATCTTTTCATGAATCCAAAGAAATCTATGGTTTGTTTTGAAAGCAAAACAAAACCCAGGTTCTGATATAAATATAAAATTTGCATTCAACATAGGTAATTCATAGATCCATGAACTACGTAAGTGGGTCACTGAGCTCTATTTGTCTATATAAAACTTTAAGGTGGATAGATAATATAATTCAATAGATTCAACAGAGCTTTTTAAAAGAAGCATAATCTAGTGCAATTTACCTTAGCTATTACAATTTATTATGAGTCTGGGTTTATAAAACTTTTCCAGGATGATTAACATGTTAATAGGCCCAACTAGGCAGTTATTATATTGCCATAGATATATCAGAATATTGAATACATTTCTATAATTTTATTGCCTTTTTAAAATCATATTCTTTTGTATAGTTATTACTACCTATGGGAAAGATATAGCTTACCAAGTATATATTTTTACAATTATGGAATTTCTTTGCAAGTTCTACCACCAGTGGTCACTGTTACAGAAGATTGATTCATAGACCAAACTCACACTCAAATTCAAAGATGATTGTATTTTCAAGTAGAAACATGACCTTAATGTTTGATTAATTAAAAATCAATGAATTTCTAATGAGATTATCAATTCATATTGCTATACTTTTGGTAAGATATTTTTCCCCTTTCAAAGAATGTGCTGTATGCTCTGCGTAGAAGATCAGTGGAATTGATTAGGTTAAGGAACAATCAAGGCCAGTGAAATGTTTATCAAGTTTACAAGCGTCCATCTCCATCAATCTTTCTTTTTACATAGAAAAGTAATGGAGCAGGATTGAAAGAAAACTGCATTTTACCTGAGTAAAAAACAAGATAAAATACCGACACTTAGGCACCAAGATGTATATAAATAAAAATGGCTCAAGTCTGCAGTTGGCGTCTTTCTTCCACCAGCTTTGAAAAGCTGTACCCTGTCATTGTTGACGCCACATTAATTACCAGACAACTAGGAGACGCCAAAAATTATGTGGTTTTGAGATATTTTTAAAAATCTATGCAGCGTAAAATAAATTTGGGGGTTTACTATATAATGCTAAAACAAAAATCTATGCAAACTTTCCCAAACCTTGCAATATTCGACAATATTCCCTCAACAAGTGTTAACTGGACAGTCTAAGTGGAATTGCTTTTAGGAGCTAAGGCTACAAAGGCGTCAAAATGCTTCCAGACAAGTTTGGCCAAGTAGTGGAAGCAGGCGACGTAAATCACAGAGGTGAGCCCCAAAAGGACAGGACCATTTAAGTTTTAGGGAGGACCGGGATTCGCTCGCTCCAGACCCTCCCTAGAACTGATTCCTTAGGTTAGCTGAAAAAAAAAAAAACTAAACTTCGGGAAATACAGCGCAAACAACCAAATCGCTAAACCAAACTATTTAAGTCTTACAATTAGGCAGAAAACGTTATTTCAAGACTTCTACGGAGATTCGAGGGAGACCGTTAAGTTACGACGTACTAAGAGCCTCCTACCTCAGGGTCGAGGCCACGCCCCCGAAGAAAAAGGCCCGCTTCTCGATCCCAGAAGGCCGTCGGGCGACCAGTACGCGTGCGCGGATTGCGTCACATCCGGCGCCAGGGCGGTCGACTCCGGAAGGGACTGCACAGTTGTGGCAGCGGTTTCTCTGTTGCGGATTAGCGTTTCTTGTCTCTTGGAGCGGCGCGTTGTACGGCAGCATCATGGTTGAGGTAAAGTGGCACTTGGGCACTGAGAGGTTGTTCGCATCTGGAATGTGTTTCTTTGGCGGCTGACGTGGAAGAACGAGGGTGTTTGGCGTTTGGGGAGAGTAGAGCCTGCGAAGGGAGGCTCTCTGGCCGAGGCCGGGTAGTCTCTTCTTAAGCTTTTCTGGGATAGAGAGAGGCCGGATGGGAGCACTAGCTGGAAGTTACTCCCAGGCGAGAAGCCTGAGAGAATTTCTCAGTTCTTATTTGACCTTTGAACTCGGCAGTGCTTCTGGATGCGTTGAATTCACCGTCTGCAGAATAGCGCCAATCAATGGTTGTGTGTCCCAAAAGACTGGCAGCCCTCTCTGGTGTTAACTTTGTGCCTTCCTTCAGCTCTTCCCCAGGACAGCCTGACATTTTGAAGTTTTGCATCAGCTGTTCTGTTAGCCAGCCTTGTCCATCTTATCTCAGAAATATTTCTTGATTCTTGTCCATATCCACTGTCTTCACCTTAATTCAGACCAACATCATCTTTTGTCTGGACAAGTGCATTAGCTCCCTTCCGGTATTCTTGCTTCCATTTTTGTTACACTCTCCCCCCTCCGCAGATTGATCTGTTTAAAAATGTAAGTTGATCATGGGTTTTTTTTCTGCTTAAAATCCTTTTTTGGCCCGATGTTATTAGAGCAAAAGTGTAGACTATTGCAGAGATTAAAAAAAAATTCTTAATCTAATGTGGACTTTGTCTACCTTTGGAACCTCTTTTCAGCATCACAGTCCACCTTCCTGCGGAGCGTACACAGTTCTCTTGGAGCTCCTACTTCATTGTTCTGTGTACATGGCATTTTCTCTCTGCCTGGATTGTTCTTGCCCCTACTGTGCACAAGGCTACCTCTCTTCTTAACTAATACCTCAGAGAGATCTTTCATAACTATCCTAAGTTTTCTCTGCCCCAGCCCCTTGCTTGTTTCCTTCATAGCACTTATTAAAATGTGTTGCCTATTTTTGTTTTCTCTTGAGCACTGGGACCATGGCTGCCTTTTCATCATTCTTTTGCTAGCTTCTAGCACAGTACCTGCCAGACACATAGTAGGAGCTCAGTAAATATTTACTGAATAAATGACTAAGCTCAGGCATCCCTTATTGTTATACCTGGGGCTCTTGCCAATGAGGAGTTTCCTCTACTTCTCTGAACTTGACTCCTATAGCTTGCTACAAATAGCTGTGGTGAGTGGTACAGAGCTTTTTACATATTTAAACATGTAAAGTGTATAACTAATTTTACTTTAATTTATGTTATGATATGTGTAATTTATAGCTAGGTATGTGATTCTGTTCTTTCTTTCTAGGAGGTACAGAAACATTCTGTTCACACACTTGTGTTCAGGTCATTGAAGAGAACGCATGACATGTTTGTAGCTGATAATGGAAAACCTGTGCCTTTGGATGAAGAAAGGTAGGTATTGTTCCTTTTCAGTTGCTAGAATATTTAAACTTCTGATGTTGGGGGAAGAGAGCAGGGAGAGGGGAACTTTTAAAGATTAGTGAGTGGTACTAACATAGGATATCTATTCAATAATGAATGGTGTTTGGGCATGATTTAAGCTGATTTAACTTTTTTTTGGCCTTGTCTTTCACAGTAAAAAACCCATTAATTAATTGCATTTATAAATACCCAGTAATTAGGACAGTCCCTTTTAGGTGTTATATTTTATAATCAATCACTTTGTATGTGCTTTCAGCTTCCCGCTGCTCTCAGAGCCTTGCTGAGCTGAAATTGTACCTGGCCAGTACCTCTACTCCCATCTTTTCTCGTTAGTATGATGAAGATTTTTGAGTGGTGGCATATTTTTGGTTCTACATCTCCAGCTCCAGTCTGGGATTGCATTATGTGCAGTGTTCCTCCTTTGTCCTTTACCCTTCTTTTAAACTATATTTAATTCCTAAGACAAGCATTTATATTTAATTTATAAAGTGAGCTACTCTTAAAATTAATATAGTAAGTGCATTTCTTTTAAAAAATACTGGACTAATTAAGTACTTTGATTAGTTCTAATTAATCTTTTTAGATACATTCAGTAAAGGTTATGATAGAAGCTTTTACTATAGTTTTATATTTATACATTTGAAGGAAAGTATTTTGACTTTGAGGTTTTAAAAGGATATATTAGTTTCTATATATTTTTAAGTCAGACCCTTGATAATTTATCATGAAAGGTTTTATATTTATTGGTTAACAAACTAAAATGTTACTTAGACTTAATGGATGCTATGTGGTGGATTGTGAACAAAAGTGTGGAAATGCACTTCGAGCTTTTTAAAATACTGTTTAAAAACTTCATAGAATTTTTTTCTACATGATTAGGCAAACCTAGCTGTTTAAGTACTTGTGTTTCTTGGCTGAGTATATTTCCATAGGTTAATATATTTAAAGAACTCAGAGATATATTCTTATGTTCATAATTTTTAAATAGTCACAAACGGAAAATGGCAATCAAGCTGCGTAATGAGTATGGTCCTGTGTTGCATATGCCTACTTCAAAAGAAAATTTTAAAGAGAAATGTCCTCAGAATGCATCGGATTCATATGGTCATAAACAGTATCCTGCCAATCAAGGCGAGTATGCGTTATCAAAAACATCAGGACTTTTATTTTAAAAATGGAAAAATGAAATGTTTTAGTGCCTGTCCCAAAAGGACTGATTAGAGCCATATCCTATTGAACAACTATATGGGTATTATAATGGAAGTCTTGATTTCCTCATTGGAGTAGTGAGTGAGATTATTGGTTTGGTGGATTTTTTCTTATAGGAAATAAAAAAGTGGTAGAATAATAATGACAGATTCTTAGGATATAGAGAAGGTCACAGTGGAGACTAAAGGAAAAATTTCTAACCCATGGGAAGACCATCTGTCTATTTTAGCTATCATTCATAAAGGTGATATTAAGCACGGAAATTGGCAGTGAATAAAGATAATCTAAGATTCCACAGAGAAGTCATTTGCTTGGAAGAAAAACCAGAGTTGGTTGTTACTTGATGGGATGATCTCTCTGCAAGCCACTATAATTCTACAGCTTTTTTAACATCATATTAGCAAATAGTCAAGGAAATTTCCTATGTACATGTTCCTCAGAAGTCAAAACAAAAATCAGTATATCTTGGTTCTGAACTTTGGGTTTAGTTGGGAAAATTTGAGCATTTTAGTTGTTAATTTAATATGCATTAAAAGAGATGATGCTTGTATATATGATAAATTTGCCACTGATGATGATGATGATTCCTCTTCCTTTTTTAAGGACAAGAAGTTGAATATTTGGTGACAGGTACACATCCATATCCACCAGGACCTGGTAAGTGAGCTGTTACATACTGGAAATATCTTACAGACATTTCCATGAATGAACCAGTAATGTGATTCTAATTGCCTATAAAATACAAGATAAGCTCAGTAGCCAGGCATTCAGGCATAGCTTTTTAGATGATAGTTAACTAATACTCAGTTTCATATCATTTCATTCAGCAAACATTCTTAAACATCTAGATTTTTTTTCAGGTGCTATGCTAGGAATTCAAAGACAGTAAGACTGCTCCAGGCTAAAAGATGCTTATATGGAGGTTTAAACAGACATGTTATTATCACTAAACTTAAAAAAGTGATAGAAGTGTTAGTGTAGAAGCAGGTGTGATAGAAATGTCCACTAGATATTTGTGTGTGTAGACAGCTGGCACATAAATGGAGTGGCTAGTATAATGGTGTGGAGGACAAAAAGTTTCTAGTTCTAGGTTCTAGGTTCTAGTAATTTTAGAAGATGGAATTACCATATTGAAAGTACAGGCAAATTGTTGCTTCTTGTTTAGTAATTTACATTTATTCTTGAAAACATTCTGTTAGTATTTGGGAACTGCTTAATTTTTATATCTGAAGGTAATGTCTCAAGATAATAGAAATTTAACTTTCTTATCTTGGATATGTTAATACCAGGCTGCTTGTGATTAATCCAATTTGAGTTATCTGATTTTAAATTATATTTATTATTAAAAAATAGAAATAAAAGACACACAAAACGTCAGAGAAATTTTTGTAATAATCATCACCTGGAGATAATCACATGTTTTCTTTCAGTATTTTATTTTAAACCCCTGTAAGTGAAATCAAAGATAGCTACTAAAAGGAATTGATTTTTTTTTAAAATAGGTGTTGCTTTGACAGCAGATACTAAGATCCAGAGAATGCCAAGTGAATCAGCCGCACAGTCCTTAGCTGTGGCATTACCTTCTTCTCAGACCAGGTATGAAGTATTACACTTACAATTATACAGATTTTTTGAAAGCATAATTCTTTGTTTACATTTTTTCTCATTTTAAGATTTCTTTATAATTATGTATTATATGACATTTTCCTTTATCATTGCTTACAAAATTTAAAGAGTTGGTTCTGCACAACACATGACTGAAGACAGTTACTTAGAATATGACATTTCTTTTGCCTCAGGGTTGATGCGAATCGTAATGCACCTGCTGGAGGTGAATACCGACATCCAGGGGCTTCTGACCGTTCACAGCCTGCAGGGATGACTCCAGTAAGTTTTTCTGTGTCAGATCACACTGCAGATTTCCAACTTTTGGAACTTGTTGCCTTATTTCCTTTTATCCCAAGAGTCTTAGGTTAAATATTAAGTAAATGAAAAATTTCCTCGCTTCTCATTAGATAACAGCTGACTGAGCCAGTTAATATTTCATAGCCCTAAAATTTAAGTTGCTAGTGATTTTGCATATCGTTTCGAATTTAAAACTCAAATTCTGTGTCTGTTGCACATTGTATCTAATACTTAACTTTGATATAGTGTGATGTTACTCTTTGTTGTCCACTATTAAAAATACGAGGAATGCTATTCTGAAACGTGTATTAGTATGTGTTAGATAGGAAAATCTCTCTCTTTTTAAACTCATAAGTTGGTTTACACAATTTGAGTTGAGTGCTGTTAGTAATGTAATATTCACAGGTTGTGCGGGTAGTATCTTATAAATGAATATTTAGAAATATGGAAGTTTATCTATTTGTAAGTTAAATGGCAGCTAATGTTACTGGTGAAAGTAATTATAAAAAGAGTAACTGTGAAAATATCTAGTTTATTTTATCAGGCTGTCACTTGAGTAACTGCAGGCTAAATGAATGAATTTGTGGTCTTTCCACCACATTTCTTCTTTTGCCTCCATTCATAGATCTCTGCCCAGGCTTTCTGTCTCCTAAGGAGGAGGTAATATAAGCTTCTTGATGGTAGGAACTTACGGACTTAAGTATTTTTTGGGTGGTTGGTTGGATGTTAATAGTAGATGGTACATTAGCTAGAATACCTATTAAAATATTAGTTAAACTTCTCCAAAGGCAAAGGAAACAAAGGCAAAAATGAGCTATCGGGACTTCATTAAGATAAAAAGCCTTTTTTTTTTTTTTTAAGATTTTATTTATTTATTTGACAGAGATCACAAGTAGGCAGGGAGGCAGGTAGAGAGAGAGGAGGAAGCAGGCTCCCTGCTGTGCAGAGAGCCCAATACGGGGCTCGATCCCAGGACCCTAGGATCATGACCTGAGCCGAAGGCAGAGGCTTTAATGCACTGAGCCACCCAGGCGCCCCGATAAAAAGCTTTTGGACAGCAAAGGAAATAGTTGACAAAACCAAAAGATAATCTACAAAATGGGAGAAGATATTTGCAAAAGTTTTATCAGATAAAGGGTTAGGATCCAAGATCTATAAAGACCATATCAAACTCAACACCCAAAAAACAATCCAGTCAAAAAAATGGTCAGAAGACATAAATGGACATTTCTTCAAAGAAGACATACAAATCGCCAATAGACACTTGAAAAAATGCTTAATATCACTCGGCAGCAGGGAAATACAAATCAAAACCACAATGAGATGCCACTTCATGCCAGTCAGAATGGCTCAAATAAACCACTCAGGAAATAACAAATGTTGGAGAGCATGTGGAAAAAGAGGAACCCTCTTATATTGTTGGTGGGAATGTAGGCTAGTGCAACCACTCTGGAAAACAGTATGGAGGTTCCTCAAAAGGCTCAAAATAGAGCTACCTATGACCCAGCATTTGTAATACTAGGTATTTGCCCCTAAGATACAATGTAGTGATCCAAAGGGGCACCTGCACCCCAGTGTTTATAGCAGCAATGTCCATAGTAGCCAAATTCTGGAAGAGCCTAGATGTCCATCAACAGATGAATGGATAAAGAAGAGTGGTATATATACAGTGGAATATTGCTCAGCCATCAAAAAAAGAAATCTTGCCATTTGCAATGACGTGGATGGAGCTAGAGAGTATTATACTAAGAGAAATAAGTCAGAGGAAGTTACCTAATTTTTTTCGTGGAATTCAAGAAACAGAAGAACGTTGAGGAAGGGAGTGAAAAATAAAACAAGATGAAATCAGAGAGGCAAACATAGGAGACTCTTAACCATAGGAAACAAACTGAGGGTTGTTGGAGGAGAGGGGGTAGGGGAATGGGGTTAATTGAGTGATGGGCATTAAGGGGGACACGTGATGTAATCAGCACCGGGTGTTATATACAATTGATGAATCACTGAACTCTACCTCTGAAACTAATAATACACTGTATGTTAATTAATTGAATTTAAATTTTAAAAAATATTACTTAAATGTTTTCTTGGAAAATAGTTTCTTCTTTTGCTATAAAGTCCATAATGTGAAAATACAACAATGAAAGGCAGTGACATTAATCTACTTACAATTACTCAAATAATAATAGAAGCTTACACGGAGCATTTAGAGTAAACACTATTTTCACAGTAACTGTCTGAGGTAAGCTCTGTTATTTCCATGTTACAAAGCAGGCACAGAGGTTATATAATTTTTGCTTAAAGCCAGTCAGCTAGTAATTAGCAGAGCAGGGTTTATGAACCCACGCACAGTGTGATATGTGCTCTTAAGTCTGATGTTCTGCCTCTGAGATTTTTTAATTGATACTTAAAATTAACATATGGAAAATATAGTTCTGATTAGAAGTCTCAGTTATGCCAACGTTTTCTATTTATACCATATTTTAATTGTCTTATCCTCTTCAATTAAGAGAAAAAAACCTCACAAATCCCCTTTCTGAATTTTTCTTCTTTGAATGAACGTGAAATATTAGGTATGATGTCTTTAACGATAGCATAATCTGTTCTATATCTAGGCCGTTATGGAGGCTGGCAATGCCAAGAACTCTGCACTGATGGCTAAAAAAGCCCCCACAATGCCGAAACCCCAGTGGCACCCACCGTGGAAACTCTACAGGGTGAGTGAATATGTATATTACTCCACTGCAGGAATGATTATTGCTTTCCACTTACTAAGAGCTCAGGAATAGAATATGGAAGAAAAGGAGTGAATATGAGAACTGATAAAGTGATCTGAGATGGGATGTGGGAAGGGTTTTAGGCACAATCTTAAAAGACATCTCAGAAGGAGACTTCCTTAAGTAAAAGCCATGCACATATTTTGTATAAAATAGAGTATAAAATGTTGACAAAACTATTAAAACGTGGAGAACAGATGAAATAAATTTTCTAAACGTTTGAAGTATTTAATGTGAAGGCCTGGAGGGAGAACAACATATGATGATATTTCTTTGATTATTCTATTGATTATCTTTTCAATTGTAGTAAATTTAAATGATTCAAGGGTCACCTGGGTGGCTCAGTTGTTAAGCTCTGCCTTTGGCTCAGGTCACGGTCCTGCGGTCCTGGGATTGAGCCCCACATTGGGTTCCCTACTCAACTGGGAACCTGCTTTTCCCTCTCCCTCTGCCTGCTGCTCCCCCTGCTTGGGCTCTCTCTCTCTGGCAAATAACTAAAATCTTTAAAAAAAAAAAAAAAGATTCAAAATGTACTAAATCTGAAATGAAACATATGTAGTAGGAAAACCATAGCTACACAAAATATATACGTTGAATTTTAGTTCTCTAGCTACATACTAAAATAGACTTTCTTTTGTTGTACATACCAAGTAAATTTTTTTTTTTTTCCATACCAAGTAAATTTTAAGAGACGTATAAATTTCGGTAATCACTGCCACAGTCAGTGTGTAGAAGTTCCAACACACAAAAAAACAGTCCTGCGCTATTATTTTATAGTCATACGGTTCCGTACCCCTGGCAGTTGTTCATCTGTTATCCATACTATAGTGGTGTTTTTTCAATTTTGTTAAATAATGGAATTATGCAGTATGTACCTTTTGAGACTGACTTCCTTCTTTCCTTCAGCTTAATGCCTTTGAGAGTCCGCCAAATTGTTGCATGTATTAACATATTCCTCTTTATTGCTGAGTGGTATTCCACTGTATAGCTATGTCATAGTTTGTGTGTATCTGTTTACTGATTTACTGTATCTGTTTACTGTTTACTGATTTATAATTCTAAAATCTAATTGTTAAATAATTGTATAATGTTTTTGAAGATACAAGGAGGGGCTGTTCAAACTTGACTTATGTGTCATGAGTTGATATTGAATAAACTTTAACTTACGTCTAATGAGTCTGCCCATTCTACGTTTTGTTTTATACAGGTGATTAGTGGGCATCTTGGCTGGGTTCGCTGTATTGCTGTAGAACCTGGAAATCAGTGGTTCGTAACTGGATCTGCTGACAGAACTATAAAGGTAATAGGAGGAAGAAAAAGAATTTATGACTTTGTATTTGCTGCATAAATTTAATCTTTTATTGTTATTGGAATTGCTATTGGAGTTCCTCTGATTTCTTAGACCTGAGTATGAAGTAAAATTTATTATCTTTATCAGTTCAGTGTTTCAAATATGCTTGGAAAGTGGTATTTAAATAACAGGGTTTTTTTCCAAACAGTACATACTCTGTATCTACCACTAATATCTTGATATTTAACGTTTTTTCAACTCTGGTTATAGAATTCAAGCACGCTTATATATAAAAAGTGTGGAAAATACAAAAAAGTATTAAAGAACACAGACCATACATAATCCAACACTGTCAGATGATTTGAACAAATTTCTTTTTAAGTATTTATTTCTGTGCATATGTGTCATTACATTTCCTTCTGAACTTTTTTATATGTGTGTAAATATGTATCTTTAAAAAATCATGATGGGGGTGTCTGGGTTGCTCAGTCAGTTAAGCGACTGACTCTCGGTTTCAGCTTAGGTCCTGATCTCAGGGTTGTGAGATCGGGCCCCATGTCAGACTCTGCACTCAGCATAGAATCTGCTTGAGACTCTCTCTCTTCCCCTTGCTCCACCCACCCTTCCCCTGTGTGCACACGCTATCTCTCAAATATTAAAAAAAATACATAAATTTAAAAAACACAATCAATATGTAATTTTGCACTCTGCTTTTTTTTCCACTTAATATATCAGAGGCATATTTTTTGTATAAAAGTGAACATTTTTTTAAATGGTTTCATGATATATCATTTAGATAATCTATACTCTTCCTATTGTTAGACATCAAAGTTTTTAGTGTCTTGATTTTCACTATCACAAGTACTGCTGTAATTTTTGTGCGTAAAGTTTTTTGCTTATTTTAAGTTATTTTGTTATGATAGATTCCCAGAAATGGAATTAATGGGTCAAACATTTTTGAAGTTGATACCCAAAGTACAAATTACTTTCCAAAATGGGTGAATTGTTACTTGCAATGTATGAGAGGATCCTTTCCAACACACTGTGTGTCTTTAAAAATATCTACTAACATGTTAAGCAGAAGTGGTTATCTAATCTTTCAAAAACTGTCCATAAAAAATTTCTAGTGGGGTTGAACTTTTGATACCCAATAAAGCTGTTCTTAAGGTTTTTGGCATGTATATATTTTTTTATTGAGGTGTAATTGATGTACAATATTATGTTAGTTTTGGGTGTCCAACATAATGATAGTGTATTTGTGTATATTGTGAAATCACCGCAACAAATCTAGTTAACGTCTGTCACCATACATAGTTACAGAACTTTTTTTCCTTATAGTGAGAACTTTTAAGATCTACTCTCTTAACAACTTTTAAATACACAGTGCAGTATTATTAACTGTAATTGCCAGGTTGAACATTATATCCCCATGACTTACCTATTTTATTTTAAAACTGGAAGTTTGTACATTTGACTCTCTACCCTCTACCCATTTCACCCACTCCCCACCCTAATCACTGGCAACCACTAATCTGTTCTCTGTATCTGTGAGCTTGGTTTTTTTTGTTTGTTTATTTTTAGAGTTCACATATCAGTGAAATCACATAATATTTGTCTGTCTTGGTCTGACTTACTTCACATAGCATAACAAACTTGAGGTTCATCCATATTGTAAATGGCAAGATTTCATTCTTTTTCATGCCTGAACGATCGTCCATTTTGTGTGTGTGTATGCGCGTGCGTGCGTGCACACACACATTTTTAAAATCCATCCATTGATGGACATTTAGGTTGTTTCTGTAGGGTTTTATTGTCTTTTTTTTCTAAGTTGTTGCCATCCTTGCTTAAGTTAATATGATATTCATACTTTCATCATCTGTGATATCCTTTTATATGTTAAGATTTTGTCACTTATTGCAAATAATTTCCCAGTTTGAATGTGCTTTTTAATTCTATTTTTCCCTCCTTAACAAGAGAGGAGATTAGTGGGAGATTATTTTGCAAATTTTTGAAGTTTTTTCTGTTTATACCTTCAGTTTCTGAAGATTTAATTTTAACATTAAGAATCTAAAAATTTGCTTTGAAATAACGAAAAATTAAATATTCTTTCATTGCAGATTTGGGACTTGGCTAGTGGCAAATTAAAACTGTCATTAACTGGGCACATTAGTACAGTGCGTGGTGTGATAGTAAGTACACGGAGCCCTTACCTGTTCTCCTGTGGAGAAGACAAACAAGTCAAATGCTGGGATCTCGAATATAATAAGGTAAGTTTGGAGTTAAGGATTTAAAACATTAAGAACCACTGGTTTTCTTTATAGATATTTTAACTCTCCTGCTTTATTTTTAGGTTATAAGGCACTATCATGGACATCTGAGTGCAGTGTATGGTTTGGATTTGCACCCAACAATTGATGTGCTGGTGACCTGTAGTCGGGATTCCACTGCACGGGTAAATGGAATAGAGCTTTGTGTTTCTTTGTAAACATATTGCATCTTACACTATGCATATTTGGTCAGGGAGTCGTATATTATTTGTTGGAGTATTAAAGATAGTTGTCTTCACCAGCAATAGCCCAGTCCCTCAGTTTCTTGGCATGTATGTTTTTCTACCTTCATTTTCAGTGCTGTGGCTTCATCATGTTTATTATTGGCAGTGCCCTGCCTCTGAAATGGGACACTCACACATTCTATTCCATCACTGCAACAGTTTCCATTAGCTGTTTACTTCAGTAGTCTCATTATGCCCATTCTTAACACTTTCAGTACCCTGATCTTTTAGTTGTTTTTGTTGTTTTTTTTTTTTTTTCCTGTCAGCTGCCTCCTATCTACATTCCCCATCCAGCTTACAAATCATTATCTTTTCTTTGAAATGATTTTTCATTCCATTCAGGCACAGTTGTCTGGTAAATTCCCAGCCTTGAATTGGTCCAGTTACCTGCCTAAGATATGAATACCTGTTCTCTCTGATGGTATGTCTCTTGTGTTTTTACAGATTTGGGATGTGAGAACTAAAGCCAGTGTACATACGTTATCTGGACATACCAATGCAGTTGCTACAGTGAGGTGTCAAGCTGCAGAACCACAGATTATTACTGGTATGATTGATACTCTCTAAGTTTACAGTTTGATCAGAATGCATTATGATGATACATTACACTTTTCATATTCACTATGACTCTTGCTTTGTTACAGAGGTACATTGTATTTGATTGTTTTTATTTCATATTCTTTACATTTCATAGGATATATCTACCTATCATAGACTATGTCATACACAGTGTCATGTAATGTCTGACTAGAAAATGGTGCTATGAGATACATTCAGACATTGTTTCATAGTATCAAAATTACTAGTCTAGGAAACTGAGACTAAAAGACAAAATATCCAGAGACCAATAACCTTTAGAGCTGGTTTGAGTTTTGTTTTGCTAATGGTAAGATTAATAATAGACCTTTACTCTAAGAGTAGAAAATAATTTCTTCACTTGATGTATTTTGTTAATTAAAAATCATTTGTTTTTTTCCTTCCCCTATCATTAGGGGAACTACTGGTGTTTGTTCTAGCTGTTCAGTTGACAGTGTTTTAAGCACTTACTGCATTTTTTTAAGCATTAAATTGAAAACCAACCTATAAGTTTGGAACTGTAAAGTAATGAGCCAGGAGCTGGTATGACTTTCATGTAGTATGTATGTGTCTATGGAAAACTGATTCCTATGTTATGTTTAATTTTTGCATAATTTTTCTTGGTCTGTATTTTGTGGATGTGTATTTTCATTATAGGAAGCCATGATACTACAATACGATTATGGGATTTGGTGGCTGGAAAAACAAGAGTTACATTAACAAATCACAAAAAATCAGTCAGGGCTGTGGTTTTACATCCAAGACAGTAAGTACATTTTCTTAATTAGCTTGTCTTTTTTCTTCCATTTTTAGAATAAGTATAGAAATACCAACATTAGTGCTACTTTGGTAGCTGTTTACCATTGTCATTTCCAGGCCTGTGCCACTTACGAACTTGCATTTCTTTCATTTTTCTTGTGTAGTATTTTGCTTCATGACCTATATATAATGAGGAAAATTTTCCACAAGGTGAAAAATGAAAGTGTCATTTGAGACCATATAAATAAATCATGGCTAAAAGCTGCATGTCAGAGTGGAGGCTAATAGAAGTTGGATTTAGTATTTGACAGAAATGTTATTGGATACTGAGATATACATAGAATAGTTTAATTCTTAAGGAGGAAGTTAGTATACATAGAAAAAAAAGAGTAGGAACCCTGAACATTATTATCAGGGTGTCCAAAGAGGTGGAGCATAAGATCTCAATCTGTTTCTTGCATCACATCACCCTGACACTTTTTTGGCCACATTGATTTTTATTTTCTGTCCTCCCTCTCCCTCTTATCCATTATTTCCTTCCTCCCTTTCTCTGTCTTCCTCGCTCCCTTTCTTCCTCTTTTTCTCTCTCTTCCTTTTGCCCTCTGTTTCTTCCATTCATTTCCTTTCTTCATAGAGTCCCTTCTCCCTCTCTTGCTCTCTCCAGAATAGTTTCATAACCCCTTGCCCTTAATGTGAATCTAGAGGTTTGTACATTTGTTGCTTTAGCTCAGTGGAGAGCATTGGAGAAAGAAGAAAGATTAATCTAGGACTTAAAATACATTAAAAATGATTTGAAGATCTGATTTAACCTGGAACAGATGTCTTCGTATTTTACCTGTTGGTACGACAATAATATTTTGCTATAACTATATAGATCCATAACTACACATGTAGAGTATAACCATAAGCTGTTTAGCTTTCTGAATCCACCATTTTACTTAACTTGGTTTACTTAGTCGTGAATTCTTTTTCATCTTATTTCAGTTATACATTCGCATCTGGCTCTCCTGATAATATAAAACAGTGGAAATTCCCTGATGGAAGTTTTATTCAAAATCTTTCTGGTCATAATGCTATTATTAACACATTGACAGTGAATTCTGATGGAGTGCTTGTTTCTGGAGGTAAAGTAAGATTTTAATAATAAATATGTTTTAGTCTGTCATTTTTTCTTTTAGTAAATGAGTAAACATTTATAAAATTTCTTTTTTTTTTTTTAAAGATTTTATTTATTTATTTGACAGACAGAGATCACAAGTAGGCAGAGAGGCAGACAAGACAGAGAGAGAGGAGAGGAAGCAGGCCCTCTGCCGGGCAGAGAGCCCGATGCGGGGCTCGATCCCAGGACCCTGGGATCATGACCTGAGCCGAAGGCAGAGGCTTTAACCCACTGAGCCACCCAGGTGCCCCAACATTTATAAAATTTCTAAGCCATCCCACCTAAGTATTATGGCAGAACTTGCCTGATTAATGTGTACTTGAATGTTCCTATGTGTGTTCATGCATGTTTGTAATACATGCAACATATTCCATAATTTAGTCTTCTTTGAGTTCCCACGTGATAAATCTAACCTGTTCATGCTGAGAATTACCTAAATTTTGGTTACGTATTCCAGAACTAGATAGCATTTTGTGGTGCTTTTTGAGCTCTATAATAAATTCTGGATTAGCCACAAATGAACATAGACAAACCAATATTAAGAGAAGCTGGATTGCCTGTGTCTTATAACTCTATTTAGTCTTTATGGTCATGGTGCCTGACTCATGGATGGTCTTAAATGCTTGCCAAGCTGAATTATTCAAAGGATACCATGTTTAATTAGATTTTTTCCTTTAAGCTGACAATGGCACTATGCATCTTTGGGACTGGAGAACTGGCTACAATTTCCAGAGAGTTCATGCAGCTGTGCAGCCTGGATCTTTGGACAGTGAATCAGGAATATTTGCTTGTGCTTTTGATCAGTCTGAAAGTCGGTTACTAACAGCTGAAGCTGATAAAACCATTAAAGTGTATAAAGAGGATGATACAGCAGTAAGTTTACTATTTCACATACATTTTGAAGTACAGTAAGTCAACCATACCAATTTTGCAAGTGCTTTCTCATTTTAAAGTTATTGAAATTATCAGAAAGGAAAATGATCTTACAGTATTAAGGTATTTGTTATCTTGAATAATGTCTGCTCGTAGATTTCTGTATTGGTTTTGTTGATGCCAGTGAATCCATAGATTGTTTTAATTTTATCTTTACTACAATTACTGGGAAAAATCTTATATCAAGAATAACCACAAACAAATTGCTATGCAAATTAACTTTAAAATCATAAACTTTGGTATTATTAGAATACCTAAATAGTAATTTTATTAGACTTGAAAAATCATGAACTGAATTTGTAGTGAACCCATACATTCTTTATTAGGTTCAGATGATGCAAAAGTTTGTCAGATATTCCTAAAATTGTTAAAGAACTATTAAATATGTAATGCCAACCAATATAATATATAAACTAATACAATAATATAAGAATAGATGCCTTATTTTTGTTAGGAAGAGAGTTCTTAATATAAAGCAAATTAATAATACTTTGTTTTAACTTCTTTAATTTTCTGTTTCCAGACAGAAGAAACTCATCCAGTCAGCTGGAAGCCAGAAATTATCAAGAGAAAGAGATTTTAATCTGGCATTATCTTCATGGTGGCTCCTTTTTTTTTTTTTTTTCTTTTTTTAAAAAAAAAAAGCTTGGTGTTGATGAGAATATCCAGTCATTTTGTGCTCTGGCTAGGAATATAAAGCAGAAACTCACATGCTTAAATAATTCCTGTTTCATATTTTATAATAAACTGCCCCCCCATGTTGTTATTTCCAAGATAAATAGAGATCCTAGGAAGTAAGATGCAGATATCAAGCCTATGTAGGTTTGTTGAACATGACTATTCTAAAAGTAGAATTGTCAGTTTTATTAAAAGATCTTTTAAAAAAACTTAAACTGCTTACCATAATAAGGACTTGTTTCAAGGGGAGCAGTTGCATTTTTGGGGGGGGAGCTTTGTTTTTGTTTTCGCTTTAGTCCTTTAAGAACTAGTATCTGTGACTAATAATTGGGGATTAAAGGATTAGAAGTCTTACTTATGTATGTTTATTCTACAAACAGTTTTTCGAGTGCATGTTCTACAAAGTTCTGCACTGGATGCTGTTCAGGAGACAGCCAAGTAAGATGTATGTCCTCCATCACCCTAGTTAGCTTATCACAGAAGTGCTGTAATAGAGATAGAGGCAAAAAGCTGGAGTAGTGCAGGAAAAGACCATCATTTTTTCCCAGAGAGCATTGTGGAAGACTTCATAGAGTCCAGGTATTTGAGCTGAGTCTTGAGAGGGCGGAGAGGGAAACTGGTATCCTAGGATGAGGCATACAGTGAATGAAACCACACCTGTGAAACGGGGTGTGTTCTAGGAGCAAAGAATTGTCTGCTGCTGTTGAGTAATGAGTACAGCTGGTTGGTGGTGGAGAAAGCTTGTTTGGAGTTTGGATTTTATTCTACACGCAGTAGGATACCAATATAGGTATCAAAACCTGGACGAATTAATGAGATACCAGTGGAGGTATTGGAAGCTGTGGCAAGCAAGGGCTGCAGTCTTTTTGAAGACTTTCTGGAAAAGTGTTATTTAAGTTGCTGATACCTATTCCTTATGGTAAATAGGAGTTTTCAAAACCCTGCCCTTAGGATCCTGATTCCCCATCAGTTAAGAAACTGTGTCCACCTTCACTTTCTGTAGTTAGAAAACACAGTTACAAGAACAATTGATACAGATTTTTATTCAAATTTAAAAATGCACCATAATTTTGAACAAGCATTTCTAAATTATACCCCATCTTGCATGCTGTAGGTGGGAGTATAATTTTATAATCTGTAGGAGGGTTGTTTTTCAGAGTACATTGAAAATGCTCAAAGCGTTTGGCTAATTCTTCATTAAAGATATTAGGAAACTGCCCAATATGAGTAATCTGACAAGTGTACACTAGCAAGTTTACGGCACCTTTGTTCTTTAATTATTAAAACTAGCTCAGATGTCCTATCAGTAAGGGATGGTTTAATAGATTATGGTACATTCATGCAATTTATTTCTATCCATTAAAAGTGAGGAATGTCTCTGGACTTATAATAAGGTGTCCAAACTTTACTCTTAGGTAAAAGTTGTGGAAGCATTTTTTTGTAGATTAACTTGTTAATGCTTTAAAAAAATAATGGGATAGTAATACCACATTGTTAATAGTGGCTTTGTGAGGGAGTAAAATTGTGGGAGAACTTTCATGATTGGCTTTATATATTTCTATAATGTTTTAATTTTCTATAAGCATGTATTTTGTAAGCTTAAATAAAGAAATCCACTACACTTGCATCCCTGAAAAATTCTCATATGCCTTCTAACAGGAGAAAAATAGAGCTGAATAGGGTCCCATCCCTAAAGGCCAAAAAGAAATTTACTGTTAGTACAAGGAGGTGAAAAAGATAGCTTTCACTGTCCTGCCTAGCAAAGCTTCAACTGTTGTTTATTATGCACTAGTATCAGATTCTGAATAGCATTTAAGAAATCCATTTCCCTGCTTCATGCTATCTTGTATTACGGTGTTCTCAGATTCTCTTGCAAAAATTGCATCTACCGTGTGTTCATGAACCCTGTGGAATTTTAGGCAGAATTTCATGCATGTGCGCTTTTTTTTTTTTTGGCCCACTTGATAGAACCCCAACTCAGGATAAGCCCAAGTCTCTTACTGTGCCTGTCTTATGTTTACCCAAGCTGTAGAATGTTACCAGAGGAAACCAACTGTACTAACTGGACTCATTGTTTATTTATGACCACATACCTCAAGTGGGCCATTAACAGTGACAACACAGACATTTGTATAATTCGTGTCTTCTGCCTCCTGTTGCAAAGGATGAACTCTACCCACCTAAAAACAATTCCAAATGTATAGTATCACTAGACTTAACATTCCCTTCTAAGTATGCAATTAACTCTATTCCCTTTTATAGCCAAACTCCCTGAATTTTCTTAACTTCCCATGTTCCTCACTTCCCATTCTCTAAACTGACTCCAGTCCAAAAATAGTCAAATATGTTTAAACATTGTTCTTAGAGAAATGGAAGAAATTTAGTATGAAGTTGATAGGAAATAATGAAATAGAAAAGATACAGAGTAAGCCTGAATGTTGATTTTTTTTTTTTTTTGGTACATAAAGTAGAAATTAGATAAACCAATCAAGAAACAAATACAAGAATCATAAATACCCTAATAAAAACAAAAGGGGAAGAGATAATTGTGTCCAATTCCATGCCATATTTAAAAAGCAAAATAAACTGGTTAATTTTAAAGAAAAATATATGGCAGATTCCAGAAGATACAGAAAACCTAAATAGGTTAAGTATCCTAGATGAAATAGTTCATAGAGGAATTAACCCCTACCACCCACACACATCACTAAGTGCATTAAACTTCAAAGTGGAATTCTAATTTCAATGCACTATAAGTTTTTATAGGATTTAGATAAAGCTTTTATGTGTTTTAAAATGCGAGTATATAAAAAATAACCAAGTCCAATGATGCACAAATGAAATGATTTTATCTTGTATGTGAATATTGATGGGAAAATCCTTACTAAAGGCAAAGAATCAAGTATCACTCATCTAAGTGAAGTTTGAAAGTGCGAGGAAGTTTCATTATTAGCAAGTAATATAATTCACCATATTATGGTGAATATAGAAAAACATCTTTATGATGATGCAGGGGCATTTCAGTATAATTTGAAATCCATACTTCATTAAATAGAAACAAAACCTATTACTGTAGGAACAGATGGGTATTTTTTTTTTTTTTATTTTTTTTTTTTAAAGATTTATTTATTTATTTATTTGTCAGAGAGAGAGAGAGAGAGAGAGAGAGAGGAGCGAGAGTGAGCACAAGCAGACAGAGTGGCAGGCAGAGGGAGAAGCAGGCTCCCTGCCGAGCAAGGAGCCCGATGTGGGACTCGATCCCAGGACGCCGGGATCATGACCTGAGCCGAAGGCAGCTGCTTAACCAACTGAGCCACCCAGGAGTCCCCAGATGGGTATTTTTAAAAACTTGATTAAAGACAACTATGCTACGACAAGTTGTTGATTGGGAAATACTTGGGATATTCTTATTAATACCAGAAACAAGACAGGGATGTGCACAGCAGTGTCTAGCTTTTTAGAGAAGAATTCTGGTCTTCTCTAACTTTTCTGGAAGTCTTTGAGATGATGTAGAGGTATAATAATTGGAAAGCAGGGAAATAACATGATCATTGTTGGCATATAATTTGATTATACACTTGGAAAACTTAAGAGAATTGAAAGACTTAAAAAGAATAGGCATATTGAGTAAGAGCTTGGTACAGAACTGAGAACTCAGAAATCAATAAGCAGTAAGAGCTAATGAAAAAATAAAAAGCCCTCATATGAAATGACCAAAAGACTTGGAATAAAATTGAAGTGTGCAAGTCCTGTCTGAAGAGACTTTCAAAATCCTCCTTTAGGGATAGAAAAGAAGCCTTGGTTAAATAAAAAGCATATTACAGTCCTGGGTTAGAAACTTCATGCTGTCATTTCCCTTTAAATTCTATTAACTCAATCCCAATAAAATTACCTATTGTATTTTTTTTAGAATTGGACAAGCTGATTTTTAGTTCTTACAGAAAATTTTTAAAAAGCGGCAACACCAAAGATAATCTTGAAAACACAAAAAGGGGGGAGGGAACTAATTTGGTATTGCTACATGATCAATGGAATGGAGTAGGGTCCAGAAATAGACCCAAATACAAATGATAATTATGTATATGAGTAAGGTACCCTAACGTAAGATGCTCAATCATATTTAAACCCAAATTTAAAACTACAGTAAAAGCTACAGTATTCACCAATAAGGATGTCAAAGTTTAAAAAAAAAAAAAGTGATAATATACGTAGAGGTGGTGTTAGAAAATGGTTTTCTATTGTGCTGGTATTAGCAATATTAGCAATACTTTGTATTAGCAATACTTCTTAAAATCACATATTTTAACCCAGAAATTCTACTTCTAATGTGCTTGAGTTTGTGAGAAATGTATATTCATTGTTTACAATAGAAAAATATTGAAAGACACCTGATTACAGACTTCAAGCTAAAGAAGAGATGTAGATCTGAGAAACTCATAGTCTTAACGTTAATGATGCCTTGCATGTTTACATTTTACACAGAGCTGTCTTGTCTGTGATTACGTATGATCCCTTAAGACTTTTGAGAAGTAAGTTGGGCTAATATTCCCATTTACAGTTGCAGAATCAGCCTAGTGGGCTCAAAGCATGATAACAGGAGGAGCTAGTGTGAGAGCCCAGGGTTTTTGTTTTGTTTTAAATCTCTGTTCCATTTCTCTTGCTAGGAAATGACACTGTCTTATAATTTCTTATTAATTTCCATAAGAGTTGACTTTCCATTGATTTAAAGGCACTTTAAGGGAAGAGTAAAGCAAATATTTATGTTTCTCCTGAACTGACAGCATTCTTAGCTAAAAGCAACATTGGTTCTAGCAATGGCCTCAGTCCATAGACCTTTCTGGCAATTCAGTGCTTAATACATATATTCTTAAATCTATTCTATGTATCTACCTATTCATCTACCACCCATTTTTCTATCCATCATCTGTCTAAATTTACCTTGAAGTTAAGGAAATGCATATTTGTGGATTAATATTTATTACTTGGATTCTTATAAATTAGTAAAGTCTTTAAGGATTTGGAGATTTGGGAGATTTTAGGAGGAGAGGATTACTGATTTGAGGATGCTTGTGCATTTGTTGAACATTTTTTTTTTTTTTTAGTTCATACACACTTAATAGGTGTTATAGAAATTACCAAAATTATAGTGTGTGGTATCTACTCTCCTAGCTGAGTTATAATCAGGGAACAAAATATTAAATTTTTATATAAGGACTGAATAAGAATATAAGAGATTTCTTTCTACCACAATCATAAAATGAAGTGTTAAATGGATGTTTTATCCTGCGAATGCTCCAGGAGGGGGAGGATAGCATGTTCCAGAAGGGTAATTTTTGTGAAGGAACTCACTCTTGGACTGTACTTTGAAAGATGGGAGACTATTTAGGCTAGATAAACAAGTGGGGAATGGGTAGTTGAACCTAGTTTTATGTTGTCACCAGATAACTGAACTGGAATTAAATTTAAGCTTCTGTTACCTCACCTACTTTGGACTCTGGGAGATGAAAAGGGCTTGACCTTTTAACACGGTTGGCCTGGCACCTGAAACTGGCAAATGTAGTCTAGGGTATACTGAGAAATTCTTTGAGACTGCGGTTCAAACCACATGAAATGATCAGCTTCAGACCCAGAAGCTGATCATTTCATCTGGGCACATACAATAGGCACATCCTCGATCACACTGATTTCTATGAGGTAGGCCGGGCTGCCTCAGTCAGAAGAGCATGCTACTCTTCATCTCGGGGTCATGAGTTTGAGCCCCACGCTGGGTGTAGAGATTACTTAAATAAATAAACTTTCTTTAAAAAAGTGTTTCTGTTAACTTGGACAAGATAATTTTAATAAGACACCATTTATCATGAGAAGGATTTGAATAATAGATCCCCACCAGAAATGAGGACCAGTCAGAGTTAAAGAAGCATGAGAAGTGCTGGGAGCTTCACCACGCGTCACTGCAGAACTAGCCTCTTAAACTCAGGGATAGCTCAAGCAGTGGCAGCCATTCCCTCTAGTCTGTCGGGGCTCACATTTTGCCACATACCCAGAGTCAAAGCCAGACTAGCATGGTGTCAGTGAAATCTTGAGACCTGTGTGAAAAGGAAGCAAGATATGTGGAAACTTCAGATTATTTGGCTGTAAAGAAATGGGAAAAAATAAGACTGACCTAGCATGACTTCATTTCCAGCAATGCAGCAGTGGTTAAATGATAGGCAACATTTTATTGCAAATGATTCAGATACACAAGATCATCATGCTAATTATATGCAGAAAGATCATTTGACAAAATTCAAGAAAAATGTCAGGTAGGACTTCTGAGAGAAAGAATGAGGGATATATGTCAATAATTTCTTGCAGAATAATTATTAGGAAGAAGCACTAAATCATTCTTCACTGTGGAGCATAGGGGCAGAAACAAGAATAATTAAAGTCAGGAATAATAAAAGGATGTCTGCACTGATTTTTAAAAATGCAGTGTGCTTCTGGAAACTGATTGAACTAATGGGATAAGAAAAAATAAATAAGGAAAATAAAATAATAATGATTAGTAGATCAGGCATATAAAGCAAACAACAGAGAAACTGTTGACACAAATGAAAGTACCCTGTAAGATGATTCCACACAAGACGGATGTAGTACATGAAAATTAATAGTTTTCCTTGGTCAGAGCAGTGAGCTGTTGCCTACTGTCTAAAAAACAACCACTTTCACACCATAAACACAACCTACAGCACAAACAGGAAATGTGGAAACTCTATAAAAAGAAACAAAATAAATAAAACTCCATCCAAATTCTTATTCAATGGAAAGACACACTGTGCTCCTGGAAGAAGAAAACCACAAAAATTTAAATATGACATTTCCATAGAAATTAATATATAAGTTTAATGTGATCTTAAACTTTCAGTGACTTTTGTTGGAAGAACTTTACAAATTGATGATCAAATTTATGTGGCAAAATATATCAAAATGTTTAAGAAATTTTTGAAAGCAGAATCTTGAGAGGTGGGAGTATCTGTCCTACCAGGTATAAAATACATGTAGAAATAAAAAGTTAAGTCAGAACAGAATAGACAGCTCAGAAACAGATATGGTTGTATGTAGAAATTTAGTATGGGCACTGATATGGGAAAACCTCAGTATTATATTGAAATAAAAAAGGTGTGTGCTAATCTAAGTGCAACATTTATTTAGACTCATCTAAACATGTAATTTACCAATATAAACACCATTGAATGGATATATGTTGAAGCATATAAGAAATAACATTGCTACCTCTTTGAAATGGGATAGGGTCTTGGGTAATGATAGATCATTTTATTTTATTTTATTGATTTAATTTATTCATTTATTAAATCCTATGGCTAACTTTATTAAGGGAAACATACCAGTTTTTACAGAGAATGAATTTAACCACTACTTAGGAAAGATTCTTTGGTCCCTATACACAATTCTCTAGGGTTAACTACAATTTAATGATTTTCATAAAGAAAACCCTTACAGAGTCTGATTTCTTTGTTCTAGACAATTTACCATAATTCATGTAGCTTCTATCGGATAAATTCTGGTACTAAACTGAGAGATTATATTATTCAACAAAAGAGCAAATGCTATTTGGTATATAATTAGAGTTTATCACTGTAATAAAAATTTAGATTGCCATAGGATTTTTACGAAGAAAGCAAAAGTCACTCTCTTGGTATGGGTTAAAATTTTTATATTAGGCTGTGATTACAGAAAACCAACCAACCAACCAACCAACCAGTAGAAACAACTGAAATAAGTGACTACAAAATGCTACCAGGGCTAAACATTTCTGAGACTATAGTAGCTGGCTGTATGTGTGTCAAAAACCACTTCAGAAAATTACTGAGCTAATAGTTCTTTTCACTCTGCATATATATTGGCTTCTGTAAGAGAGGTAGTACTGCCTATTGGTTAGGGCACAGTCCCTGGGTTGCCAGTGATAGCTGCTGTATGACTGTGTAAATTATTTGCCCTATATATAAGGTACTTGTGAGAATTAAAAGACATAGTCTATGCAAAAAGGCTTACTCCAATGTCCAACTAATATTAAGCACTTCCTATGTATAAGCTATCATCATCATCATCATCATCATCATACCAGATGATAGACGCTTTTAATGTACACCTTTTGGTATAAAAGCATCTGCCCATGAATAGGAGACTGGTTAATACATGTTTTTCAGTAAAAATATATAATATGCTTCTCTGAAAAGAATATAGTAGATACTTCATTAATGTAGAAAGATAGCCACAGAATATTAGGGAAATTACTCAGAATATATAGCATTGCCTTAATTTAAAAATCCACCTTAATATAGATCTAGAAGGATATTGATTAAAGTATAAAGGTAGAGACTTAAGTAACTCTTTTACTTTCCATTTCATTGGGAACTAGTAACTACTTGTGGTCCCAGCTACTCACATCTATTAGTTCTTTCCTCACCCATACATCACTGTTCCACATCCAGACACATTCATGGAAAAAAAAGCTGGCCTTTATCTTCCAGTTCTCAAACTCTGACAACAATTTATAACTCATTTGATAAAAATTAGTTTAGTAATAAGTTATGGTGCAAGAATACTGTGGCACAGGGAATAATATGCTGCCATTGAAAAAAACCCAGTAAATTTGAACATGCTGATGTAGAAAAATGGCCAAAACAGGGGGGAAAAAAAAAAGTTCATGGGAACATATTTAATGAGTAGATTTCTTTGAAGGTCGGTTGATTGAACATAGACATCTGCTTTTGCTCCTCAAAATCTCATTAAAGTGACAGTAGGATTGTTTTTGGTTGTTTTAGCCATAAAAACACAGGGACAGGAACAAAGAGAAAAAAAAGGCAACAAAATTTTAGAAACAAGTGTACCTGAAACTGGTATTACATTATATGTTAACTGACTGGCATTTAAATAAAAACTTAAAAAAAAAGCCTCTGGCAAGTGGAGAAAGCTGATTCCTAAGCTGCTAATGAGAGAAGTAAAAAAGCAACTTAATTTTTACAGCTGAATCCTCAAAGATTCAGAACTGGTCACTATCCAGCAGAAACTGGCATAAGTAATTAATATAATTAGTATAAAATACAGGACACTCAGTTAAATGTGAATTTAGATAAACAACAAGTTTTTTTGGTATAAATATGCTCCAACTATTATATAAAATACACCTATAGTTTAAAAATTATTCATTGCTTACCTTAAATTAAAAATTGAGTTGGCTGTCCTGTATTTATTTACTAAATCTGGCAGCCTTACTTGGAACGGACACAGCCCCCAGGAGCACCTCTCTAAGAAGGAAGGGGAGAGATAGGCGTAGAGAGAACACATTTGCTTCTCCCATCTCTCTGCCTTGTGATTTGCTAGTGGTGTGCCCTATAGCAGAATGGACCTGGGAGACAGTTGGCAAAAAAGCCTAGGAAATGCTTTTTTGACCCACAGCCACACAGCATTACAGAATAGAGGATAGAAGGAAGGGTCTGGAGCTGACTGACAGTAAATAACAGGCAATTGCTTATATGAATTATGTATAATTTTAGCTTGAGATATTTAAAATTGTGGAGATGAATCTTGGTTAATTTCTTTGTATACAGGCTTTGGGTTGCCTATTTTGGTGCTCGAACATTTTGGGTGCTTCTTTTGGGGTGGGAAAAAATATCCATGATAACTGGAATGTGAAGTGTCAGAAAACAAGTACCACACTAGAGACACTAGAGGTTCGCTTAGAAATGTCACAGGAGGGGCACTGGGTGGCTCAGTGGGTTAAAGTCTCTGCCCTCGGCTCGGGTCATGGTCCCAGGGTCCTGGGATCGAGCCCCACATCAGGCTATCTGCTCAGCAGGGAGTCTGCTTCCCTTCCTCTCTCTCTGCCTGCCTCTCTGCCTACTTGTGATCTCCGCCTGTCAAATAAATAAATAAAATCTTAAAAAAAAAAAAAGAAAGAAAGAAAGAAAGAAAAGAAATGCCACAGGAAGACAGTCTAGCAGCTGCCTTCGGCTTGGGTCATGATCTCAGGGTCCTGGAAAGGAGCCCCACATGGGGATCCCAAGGAGACTGCCTCTCCCTCTCCTCCACGCTTATGGTCTCTCTCTCACTATCTCTCCCTCTCTCTCTCTCAAATAGATAAATAAAACCTTTTTAAAAATGCCATAGGAGTGCAGAAGAGAGACTGCTCATTCTGACGAGAGTGGGGGTGGAGGGAGGGCTTTGAAGAAGCTTCACTGAGTCATTTGAACGAGATTTGCATGAAAGGGGAGGAGGAAGGACATTGCCAGACGACAGTGAGATCAAAACTAAACACACTGAGAAAGTGTGTTGTGTGTTCTGAGAATAGCTGTGGTTTGGTGCTGCCGCGTAGAAAAGATGTTGTATGGGTGGGATGGGGAAAGAGTTTGGTCGTGTGGGAACAGCACCTTGTTGGAGGAGGGCCCTGAATACAGAACTAAGAATTTAGCTTTTATTCTGCCCGATTATGCAAAGGCACTGGGGAACCATTCAAGGATACTGGAACCAAGGAAAAAGTCAGATCTAGACCAGGTGTATTTGAGGCCGGATTAATGGATTAGATTTTTCAGGAAGTTCAGAGCAGTGGGTCTCAGACTTGTAGAACCCACCGCCTCTGTTGATAAACACTCAGAAGTATCTGCCATGGGAAATCTTTATGGCACCTATTGTAAATCATTGCTTTATTCTACTTACCCCAGTCAAAACTAATTTTGTCAAACTTTCTTTTTCCTAGTATTTTGAAAAATTTTTTTTCTTTCCTAAATACAAAATATATCAATTCCAAATTTTTAAAAAGATTTTATTTGAGAGGGAGAAAAAGAGAGCGTGTGCGCGTGCGCAGGTGCATGTGCGCGCGCAAAAGCAGTGGGGAGGGGCTGAGGGCAGAAGGAGAAGGGGACTCTCCGCTGAGCAGGGGGCCTGATCCCAGGACCCTGGGATCATAGACCTGAGCTGGAGGCAGAAGCTTAACTGACTGAGCCACA
The DNA here is from genome assembly GCF_963455335.1 of Martes martes. NCBI lineage: Eukaryota > Metazoa > Chordata > Mammalia > Carnivora > Mustelidae > Martes > Martes martes. The sequence continues at coordinate 84,349,791 of NC_137889.1, forward strand.
CAGGCACACCCCCAAAACGTTTGGTTTGTCAAATTATATTAATACTACACTTATAAACTATTGAGGTAAATACATAAATTGCTGAAGTTATTTCATGAGCGATTTGACAATTCACATTATATCTCATTGTAATTTGATGGGATTCGTTTTCCTATTCTTGTGTGTGTGTGTATATAAGTGTGCATACACACACATATTTAAGCTTTATTGATACACATGTGTTTAAGCAGAATGTTATGGACTAAATGTTTGTGTCCTCCACCAAATTCATATGTTGAATTCCTAACCCCAATGTAATGGTATTAAGAGGTGGGGGTCTTCGGGAGGTGATTGGATCATGAAGGTGGAATTCTCGTGAAATGGGTTAGTATCCTTATAAAATAAGACCCTACGGACCTTTCTGGTGAGGATAGAGCAGTAAGATGGTCACTTACGAGTCATGAAGCAGGCTCTCACCAGGCACGGTATCCTGATTTGGGACTTCCCAGCCTTCAGGAACAGTGAGAAATACATGTTGCTTAAGCCACTCAATATATGGTGTTTTTGTTATAGTAGCCCAAACTGAGTAAGACAGGCTTGATATCCATAAATGGTATCACACTATATATTGAGATTTCCTTTGTTTCCTTAACCAGTATACTTAAGGATCTCTCCACTAACCCAGATCTGTACATTGTGTTATTGTTTTAAATGATATTGTATTCTATCATGTGAATGTACCATTATTAATTTAAACATTACACTTGAAGAAATTTAATTTTCCTTTTTTAACTTGTTATTATTGACCATGTTGGAATTAATACCCTTGATCTTAGAGTGCATGAGTAGCTCTATAAGATAATAGCTTACAATGTAATTACTGAGACAGCATATACAGATCACCCCTCACCATTCTTATGTATACACAAAATTGTACCAAAGCCTTCTACAATTTACCCTGATTTTTGTATCTCAATTCCTTTGAATTGTTATTCCTGCTCTATAAAGTTTGTTAATGAGTTAAGTGGCAACAAAGTAAAAATTCTCTCCCTCCCCAAGAAGAGATTATGTGGGATGTCCCCAGGGTCTAACAACCAGGAAAATTTTTTTGGAAAATTCTGAATATCTGACAGAAGACATTTGAAATATTTCAGAAAACGGTAGGGCTAATTTTGGAGTTCTGTTTTCTTAAAAATGTCAAATTGATTTTAAGACTATTCTGCTTGTATCTTGGTAATATTTTGACAGATAATATGTTTACAATGATTACATGTGAGGAGATGTAGGATTGGAAAAACTAATATGGACCTTCGGTTGGTGAATTAACTTTTTAAAAACAGCATTGTTGAGATAAAATTTGCATAACATATATTTCACTGATTTAAGATGGTTTTTAATATATTCACAGAGTTGTGTAACCATCACTGTGATCAATTTTAGAACATGTTTGTCACTCCCAAAAGAAACACCACACTCACTAGCAGTCCTTCCCCTTTTCCTTCCATTCCTCATCCCTGGGCAACCACTACTCAACTTTCTGACTCTATAAGTGTGCCAGTTCAATAAGGAAAATCCTATAGTATGTGGTCTTTTGTGACTAGCTTCTTTTTTTTTTTAAATATTTTATTTTTTATTTATTTGACAGAGAGAGAGAGATTACAAGTAGGCAGAGGCAGGCAGAGAGAGAAAGGGAAGCAGGCTCCCTGCTGAGCAGATAGCGGGATGCGGCACTTGATCCCAGGACCCTGAGATCATGATCTGAGCCAAAGGCAGAGGCTTAACCCACTGAGCCACCCAGGTGCCCCATTGTGACTAGTTTCTTTCACTGAGCACAATGTTTTCAAGGTTCATTCATATTGTAGCATGGATCAACATTTCATTCCTTTGTATTGCTGAAAACGACTCCATTGTATGGTATAGTGGGAGGTTGATGAGAAGGTATGACTTGTAGGTTGACCCACAAGCCAGACCTCAGCAGCCAAAAGCTCCCACCCCTCCCCATTCCCAGAATCTGCCCCAAGGATAGGGCCTTAAGATAGTGATGTGGTATTGATACTATCTGGATGTATTTGTGACTGAACTTAGTTAAGAATCTCTATATAAACTTAAGATTTGGTGGTCTGGTAAGGAGATCTACTCATCTTGCTGTCTCCAAAGACAAGCCTCTTAAGTAAGTATCCTTGTTTATTATACCTGCCACCTACCAATCTGGAATGGTGTGCCTCTTTCTTCAGTCTCTCCCTGCCCTCTGCATTTGGGGGGAGTAGGGAGGTGGGGGGCAGTTTCAGGTTAAACTTGGGAAGCTGAGTTTAACATTTGAATATGCACTTCATATTTGAATATGCACTTTTGAATATGCACTTCAAAACATTTGAATATGCACTTTTCCAACCATCAGTCAATGAGCATTTGAGTGAATACACTTTTCTACATTCAGAAACCATACCAAATACTTGCTTGAGCGTAGTTAACATGTTTATTTTAGGACTCTTAATTTGCTAAGCAAATTACATTTACAGTTGTTAGTCATTTGAGCCATGCTAACATTTCTGTATTACAAATGGTACAGAGCAGGGATGTTTGCCTAACAAATGTTTGAAATTGATAAACATAATGGTAGGGGACCTGGGTGGCTCAGTGGGTAAAGCATCCCTCTCTTGGTTTCCACTCAGGTCATAATCTCAGTGTTGTGAGTTCAAGCCCTGGGTCAGTCTCGGCGCTTAGTGCAGCATCTGCTTGAGATTCTGTCTTCCTCTCCCTCTGCCCCTCCTGTTCACGCTGGCTCTCTCTCTTAAGTAAATAAATAAATCTTTAAAAGAAATACAAATAAAACAAATATATGATTTCTAAAAAATGGGCAAAAGCTTGAAGTTACATAAAAGGATTATCATACTATATCAAAATTACCATTGAAGAAATACAAATAACTAGGAAATATATTTAAACCCTCTTTTAACACTTTGTTGCAAATAATATCTTTATAAATGGCATATGGATGAATTTTATCTTTTCTAAAATAAATTTTCTCAACGTCTGCATCTCTTAATAATGATAATGATAGGAAAAGCAAACTCTCAGAGAACATTTGCTATCTGGTTGGCATCATTCCAGGTGATTTTATGTGTATTAACTCATAATCCTCAAAACTAGAGTCAGCTACATAATTTTCAGGGCCAAATGAAAAATAAAAATTCAGAGCCTGCTGTTTAAAAACGAGGAAGAAAGTGCCATTAATAATAAGTACAAAAACATAAAGCTTTTTTCTTTCTACCTTGTGTGTAGTGTTTTTAAAAATTTGTGACTTAACGTCATCCTGAGTAAAACATTTGAAAATTTAAATCAACATGAATTAAAATTCACCTTCCTCTTTATATTTTACAATGTCCATTTTAAAAGAAAATATACAAGCATTTAACTCATATGACAAATCATCAAAATTGCGAATTGTATTTCCTAAGTTACACGTGCATATTCAGTCTCTTCTCAGAGCAGTGGAAATGCAGTGCGAAACTAACTCAATTGTTCTCTCCCGTCTCTTAACGCGTGCATGTCTTACCAACACTCTTGTCTTTGGTTCACTGATGAGGAAGGAAGAAGTGAGAGGGAGAGGAAGCATGGATTGCCTCATCTTTCCCTTTGCTGCCCTGAATTGTCACTTTCAGTGTAAGTGATTTGTTACTATGAGAAGCAATGTGAGTAAGCAGGCATATGACTGGGTTCCTTGATTGTCAGGGTTTCTTATAATCCTGTTGCCTTCATAGTATGTTTGGAGCAGGTTCTGGTTTGGAAGATATTTTTGTGCTTTTAGCGTGTCCCAGCCCCAGGGGCCTCACCCAGTCTCCCGGGGGGTATGGGCTCTCTAGGAGTGGATGAATAGAAAGGCTTCCAGAGCTAAATTTTGGTCACCTGCTTTAGGAGTTACCACCAGCCACCAATATCCAGGATCCTGGAATTAGCTTAAAGCTCCCAAAACTATTATGAAAAGCGTTAAGATTAGACTTTGGTTATTATTGTTTATCAGGAGCAAGCAGGCTTGTCACCTTTTCATATTTGTATAAAATTTGGCAGAAAGTACATTTTCAGAAATCTGTAACATGGCACAAAATTGAAAATGCTTTCTCCTGCAGGTCTGGACTAGAGAGAGACAAATTTGTGGTGAAAATGAATGGATGTGAAGGGTGGAAGACCGAAGGAAAACCTGAACTCTAGAATTCTTGACCACACTTTCCAATGGATTGGAATTTTAGCAAAGGAACATGCTGGTGATCTCGGATGGCACCAGTGCATATCCATGTCTTATACACAGCTTACACTAAGTCTATCATTGCTTTGTTGAATCAACGGTATTTTAGTTTTTGCCCATCTCAGGATTCCTCATAGTGAAAGCAGGGTTTTTAATTTTTATTTTTTATTATATTCACGAACAAGCATTCTTCAATGGCTTGCTCTGTTAACATTCATGGCTGATGGTACGTAGGTGGGACTATAATTGTTACCAAGAATTTTTAAATCTCTATTTTCTCACAAAAGCCAATAGATCCTTAGTAACCTTCTGTAAATTGATTGCACACTTAACCGTTTAGTGGAATGCCAAGCTTTCTCTCTTGTCTTGCTCTTTCATTTATTTTTTTCAGGTCCACTTGTAGAAATGTCAAACAATGAGAAATTTTTCTTTGATACCTCTAGACTTCTGCTGTGTGCAATTTGCTGCCAGATGTGAATGGATTGCTTTTGTTTTAAAAACTACAAAAACATTCCAAACTTGTGTTCACGTTCTTGAAAAAGACCTTGGATCATCCTTACACACTTTGATGAAGTAGGGTATGCAAGCTTTTGTGTTTGTTTGTTTGTTTTCAGTTTTTTATACATAAATACAAGTCTGTTTTGAAAAAGCATATGGGCACTTTGTTGCCTAATTCCATTACTGTATCAAATAGAAATATTGAGGCTTAAGACTCATACATCATGCTTTAATTTGGTAAAAGTTGAAGTTTACCAAATTTCTCTGTCTTAAAAAGGGGGTGGGGTGGGAGGATGGGTGTCCTTTCTACCTGTTTTAAAGTTGTGACTTTCCCATTTAAACCACTTAACATTCCTTACCCATCCAGTATCTCTGCTTTATTCTTCTCAGTTTTCATTTTTAATATAATTTATTCATTTTAATTGTCCATTTCCTCTAATAGAAAGTGAGCTTCTAATAGCAAGGATGTGTTGTTGTTCATCACTGTATTGCCAACGCTTGAAGTAGTGTCTGGAACATAGTAGGTTCCCAGGATGTTTTGTTAGACAATTGGAATCAGATATTCTAAGTAATTGGGAAATTGGGAGAGTCACCTTCCAGTGATCTGATTAGATTTTTTTTACCTTTGTAATAAAAATGAATGATTGAATGAATTATTAAACAATAGGGGATTGAAAGTAATTTTAATGAAGATAATTTTTACTTTTATGAATTTAAAATGTAATTAACTGCTAACTCTTAGCAAACTCACAGATTTGGGAGATACTCTGATGCCATTAAGCTGAATTTAGAAAGTGTTAGTTATAATCTCATACTATCTGCTCAGTTTTCCAAGAAGTGGACCTCTGGGCAATTTTCTTCTTTGATCCAATTACACCCTCTGCTGCCATTTTTTGGGTACAGTTTGTAGTTTAAAGATCCTACAATAATTCAAAAATTGCTTGAAATTTTTACATCCAATGTCATCTTTCATAGTGCATACATTTCTGAGGACCTCTGAAGTCTTGAAGCATGATTGTAAGTACGTTCTGTGTTTTATTCTTGTCTAATTTCTGTCTTGAACTCCAAATTTCACATAAGCGAGGATGGTCTGAAGGGCAGTGGTGAAAACATTTCATTTGTCTGGATACAACACTATTTCCTGTAACTCGACCCTGAGTAGAAAGACCCCTTGGGGATAAACATCTTTTCCCTGTAGCTTCATCATTACACAGAATTTGTGAAAGGTGAGGACTGACAAGCTTTTCAGGCAGTCTTATTTTTTTTAATTTTTAAAAAAATTTTTATTTTTTTAAATATTTTTAAAAAATTTTTTATAAACATATAAAGTATTATTAGCCCCAGGGGTACAGGTATGTGAATCAACAGGTTTACACACTTCACAGCACTCACCATAGCACATACCCTCCCCAATGTCCATAACCCCACCCCCCTCTCCCTACCCACCTTCCCCCGGCAACCCTCAGTTTGTTTTGTGAGATTAAGAGTCTCTTATTGTTTATTTCCCTCCCGATTCCATCTTGTTTCATTTATTCTTTTCCTACCCCCCAAACCCCCCACATTGCATCTCCACTTCCTCATATCAGGGAGATCATATGATAGTTGTCTTTCTCTGATTGACTTATTTCGCTAAGTATAATACCCTCTAGTTCCATCCACATCATCGCAAATGGCAAGATTTCATTTCTTTTGATGGATGCATAGTATTCCATTGTATATATATACCACATCATCTTTATCTACTCATCTGTTGATGGACATCTAGGTTCTTTCCGTAGTTTGGCTCTTGTGGACATTGCTGCTATAAACATTCAGATGCATGTGCCCCTTTGGATCACTACGTTTGTATCTTTAGGGTAAATACTCAGTAGTGCACTTGCTGGGTCGTAGGGTAGCTCTATTTTCAACTTTTTGAGGAACCTCCATGCTGTTTTCCAGAGTGGTTGCACTAGCTTGCATTCCCACCAACAGTGTAGGAGGGTTTCCCTTTCTCCGCATCCTCGCCAGCATCCAGGCAGCCTTTTTTTTTTATAGCCATCATTTGTGGTATTTCCAGTAGCAACTGGAAATTTCTGAGACTGGAATAAAAATGGCCCACTCCGAGAAAAACAATATTTGGTTGGTGTCTCTGACATCATTTCAAAAACAATGCTTATGAATTTCTTCAAAACTTTCAGACAATTCAGTTCACCTGCCATCAGCACTATCCTGATGATTCTCTCAGGTCACATTCTCTTTTCTTCTGATGAGCTGTCTGCCCTTCAGGAGGAGGAGAGGGTAATGGTTCAGAGCACAGCCTTCAGAACTGTCCACTCTGGTTTGATTCTCAGGGCCGTGTGTCTGCTGGCCAGTTACCAAACTTCTCTATTTCTTGATGTCCTAACTCATAAAAATAGTATCGGTCCCATAGAGTTGTTGTGTCCACCAAAGAGTAAAGTGATGATAACAGTGCCAGCAAATAGGAAACACTCGGTAAGTATTATTAACTGCTATTTCCCCGAATACAGTGATTTCTAGCATTCCTAGTTGCTGCTAAACCTTCTATAGTTGCCTAAAAATGTTACAGGTTCTTTACTCCCTCTTCTAGCTGGAGCTGCTAAAGTAGTTCTAAACCCTAGGACATTGATCTCCCTGAAGGCCATTGACAAGGCAGCTCTTTTGTTTAGGTATAAATCAAGACAGCAACACCAACACGGTCTTGAATGGAGTGTCTATGCTATTTGCCGGTTTCCCTTGCAAATGTGTTTTCAATATCATCCCATGCCACACACTTTTCTTCTTCAACAGCTGTTCTTTTTATATATGTAAACTATAGAATATATATATGTAATACACTTGAAATATTTTCCTTTGTTAATTGCTATTTAATTTCTTAATTAAAAATACTAATGGAAGCTTATTTACTTGGTTATTTATAATCAAACAAGGGTGAATTTTCCCTGTTCTCTAGCCTCTCACCAGGTATGTACGTGTGCATTCAATTCTACACCAGCTCCCTTTCAAAGACTCAGGTATTTTTTCTTCCCCCAGAGGAGAGGCATATGGTAAAGATCCAACACCCTTTTCTTCTCTTTGTAAGAAAACCCTTATGTTTTAGGGGGGAGAGGAATGCACTTAAAATGATACATATCTCAAGTGATTTTTGCATCTGGCCATGTGGAAAAATCCTAGCCAGTGAAATTTTATCAGAGATGTCGTGTGGGCCTGGGTGCCTGGGTGGGTCAGTTGGTTAAGCGTCTGCCTTCAGTTCAGGTCATGATCCCAGGGTCCTGGGATGGAGCCCTGCATTGGGCTCCCTGCTCAGTGGGGAGCCTGCCTCTCCGACCCCTCCCTCACCTGTGTTCACTCTCACTATCTCTATCTGTCTCTCTCTCAAATAAATAAACAAAATCTTAAAAAAGAGAGAGAGAGAAGAAAGAAAGAAATGCTGTGTGGGACTTCCAGAAAGGTTGATTTAACAATGTGGCCTCAGTAGACAGATGTAGAATTTTCCTCCATTCTCTTGTCAGTAATCAGGTGTTCCAACCTCCACCTTGCGCAAGAGGTGACCTTGAAGATGGTAGTCAAAGTTGGGATAATGCCCCAGAAATACAGAAGCCTGAGGTCTTTATGACCACAAGGCTGCTATCCCAGCCCTGGACTGATCACCTCTAGACTTCTATTATATGATAGAAAAAATAAACTTCTGTCTTCCTTAAGCTACTGTTACTTTGACTTTACTATTACACACAGCCATATAGAATCTTAATACATATACAAGTGTGTCCCCATCTGGGGCAATTCAGATGGGAGTTAAATCAAAGTCTCAGGGCAGAAGTGGGGAAAAGAAATGGTCTTTTTCTGAATGGCCAATGGTCAAGGTGCAGGCAACAGTGAGGAGAAGTTGTAGCTTCTCTGCCAGGGGCAAGACATTGAGCTCACAGGAAGGCAAAGGATGGTTCCTAGGTGTCAGCTTGGCTTCCTGACATTGCCAGGGGCTAGAGCTGTCATTTGTCTGACTCCTCTTAAAAAGTTGTGAACATTCTGGTATGTTCCCCTTGGTGCTTCTCCTTTAAATCTTAAAATTCTAATTTGGAGTAAAAAATGACAATACTGTAAATAATTTCTTTCTCTTTGAATTCCTGCTCTAACAATCTTAATTCTCCTCTGGGAAGTATTATTGCTTCTGGCTGATGAGTGGAAATATCTGGAAGTAAGAGAGAGAAAAACACAAGGATTAATACTGATGATACCATCATACCACCAGTACCTGCCATCAGAATGTCTTCAAACACTGGGATAATATGAAAAAAAAATACTCAAACAAATCACAATTGGTGTGATTTCTGTTTATTTTTAAAAAATACTAACAAAAGAAAAATATTCATCAAACCTCCTAAGAAGTATTGTCTTGTATTGAGCATGCTTATTTGAAGAGAAAACTCTCAAAAGGACCCGTGAATACAGTAGATCTTGTCTGAAAGTAAGTGTGACATTACCAACCTTTAATAGATATTTTATGAATGAAAACCAGCTATTTGAATACTATGCCTTGCCTATTTACTACCTTCTTGACAGTACTTGCAATCACATTGCTTCCAATGCCTTTGGTGGCATTAAAAGTGAATGAAATTATTGTTTTCCAGACAGAATGACTTGTGAATTTTTCATTTTATTATTATAAGGTGTGAAAGTGGAGATGTATTATAGCTAACCCTTTGTATTGGTAGCATTGCAAGAGCAAAATGTGGAGAGTATTTTTGAGATGATGGTAGGGAGACCAGAACAAAATAGGGAAGCAGAATGAGGTAAAAAAATGTCAGGGACACAGATGGTCCTTCTTTTTACTACATCTGTATCTTTGGGGTAAATACCCAGTAGTGCAATTGCAGGGTCATAGGGAAGCTCTATTTTTAACTTCTTGAGGAATCTCCACACTGTTCTCCAAAGTGGCTGCACCAGCTTGCATTCCCACCAACAGTGTAAGAGGGTTCCCCTTTCTCCACATCCTCTCCAACACACGTTGTTTCCTGTCTTGCTAATTTTGGCCATTCTAACTGGTGTAAGGTGGTATCTCAATGTGGTTTTGATTTGAATCTCCCTGATGGCTAGTGATGATGAACATTTTTTCATGTGTCTGATAGCCATTTGTATGTCTTCATTGGAGAATTGTCTGTTCATATCTTCTGCCCATTTTTTAATATGATTGTCTGTTTTGTGTGTGTTGAGTTTGAGAAGTTCTTTATAGATCCTGGATATCAACCTTTTGTCTGTACTGTCATTTGCAAATATCTTCTCCCATTCCGTGGGTTGCCTCTTTGTTTTGTTGACTCTTTCTTTTGCTGTGCAGAAGCTTTTGATCTTGATGAAGTCCCAAAAGTTCATTTTTGTTTTTGTTTCCTTCGCCTTTGGAGACATATCTTAAAAGAAGTTGCTGTGGCTGATATCAAAGATACAGATGTAGTGAAAAGAAGGGCCATCTGTACCCCAATGTTTATAGCAGCAATGGCCACGGTCACCAAACTGTGGAAAGAACCAAGATGCCCTTCAACGGACGAATGGATAAGGAAGATGTGGTCCATATACACTATGGAGTATTGTGCCTCCATCAGAAAGGACGAATACCCAACTTTTGTAGCAACATGGACAGGACTGGAAGAGATTATGCTGAGTGAAATAAGTCAAGCAGAGAGAGTCAAGTATCATATGGTTTCACTTATTTGTGGAGCATAACAAATAATATAGAGGACAAGGGTAGATGGAGAGGAGAAGGGAGTTGAGGGAAATTGGAAGGGGAGGTGAACCATGAGAGACTATGGACTCTGAAAAACAACCTGAGGGTTTTGAAGGGGCAGGGGGTGGGAGGTTGGGGGAACCAGGTGGTGGGTATTAGGGAGGGCACAGTTTGCATGGAGCACTGGGTGTGGTGAAAAAACAATGAATACTGTCACGCTGAAAAGAAATAAAAAATTTAAAAAAAAAGTGTCAGGGACTAATATGATTGGGATACTGATAAAGAAAAAACAAAACAAAGCAAAAACCCCCAAAATTCCATGGAGGAGGGGCACCTGAGTGGCTCAGTGGGTTAAGCCTCTGCCTTCGGCTCGGGTCATGATATCAGAGTACTGGGATCGAGCCCCACATCGGGCTCTCTGTTCAGCAGGGAGCCTGCTTCCTCCTCTCTGTGTCTGCCTGCCTCTCTGCATACTTATGATCTCTATCTGTCAAATAAATGAATAAAATCTTTAAAAAAAAAATTCCATGGAGGAGTATGTGACTGGGACAAAGTACCAGAATTCTCTTCCACCAGGGTCAGAATGCCACCCTCTCTTTGTTCTCCACTGGGGTTTGACAAATTTGAAATTAACCTACTTTCAATAGAGGTTCAAAATACTGGTAGAAGTAGCTTGCAGGCATGTTCTCCAGATGCAATGAAAGTAAGTGTTTTGTTTTTGGGTGTTAGCTGTCACATGTTCTCTACTATCAAATTTTAATGAGATATTAGATCTTTGTATGAGTCACTCATTCATTCATCAAACATTTACTGACATGTCATCCTTCCTTCCTTTCAGCACAGATGCACATTTTTCTCTGTTTTTATTTCTTTCAGTTATTCTAATTGGAAACCCCTTGGAACCATATGCATAATATATATGTACATATTTATCTAAAATCACTGAATTTTTAAAAATCATTTATGGAAAAACTGAAAGTTTGGCAACAGTATAACAGTATAACAAATATGATTATTCTTGTATATAGGAATTTAAAGTGGGGGCAAAACCAGTTATACTTGATTTTCAAGTGTGGCATAGATTTAATTTCAGATTTTATTATTTTATAATATTATTGATTTTGCTAGTTCATTTGATCAATCTTTAATTTGTTAAATGATGAAACCACAGATAGAACTTTCTAGCTATCAGTCCATTCTAGCCAGTAAGAATTTATCAAGTGTAGTAGCAGGAGAGTGAGATACATGTGTTAGAAGTTCATATGAATGAGAAAATTCTTCAAGTATTTGACCATAATTGTATAGATTTATACTGGATTCTAAACTTAAACTTGGATGGGTACATTATCATTTAGTTGTGGAATCCACCAGCTTGTCTAAATGTAGAAGCCTTTTCACATTTAGACTGTTAAGTGTTCAGTACTGAGATTTTAACCAATTTTTTATAATAAATTGCATTGATAAATATGTACAAAGTAGAGTGAATGCTTTAGTGTTATTCTATAGTTTAACTTGAATCAGGGCTGAAAAATTGTGAGATAGTCCTTTAAGTATTTTCTGTTAAACACCTTTTAACAGAGACTTGGGTTTGTTTATCTATTTTGTTTATCCATTCACCCATCAACGGATGCTTAGACACCTGGGTTGTTTCCACTTTTGGCTATTGTGAATAATGCTTCTATGAACATGGGTGCACAAATAGCTCTTTGAGATCCTGCTTTCAGTTCTCTTGGGTATATGCCCAGAAGGTGAACTGCTGGATCATATAGTGATTCTATTTTTAGCTCTTGGAAGAACTGCCATACTGTTTTCCATAGTGAATGTGCCATTTGACACTCTCACCAACAGTGCATAAGCATTATGATTTCTCCACATCTTTGTCAACAGTTGTTTTCTGTTTTATTTGTTAAAATGTAATAGCTATGCTCATGGGCATGAGATGGTATCTCATTGTGGTTTACGTTTGCATTTTCCTAATTATTAATGATGTTGAACATCTTTTCCTGTGCTTGTTGGTCATTTGTATGTCTTCTTTGGAGAAATGTCTACTCAAGTTCTTTGCCCATTTTTAAATAGGATTGATGATATTTTTCATTGTTGAGTATTTAAAGTTCTTTATGTATTCTGGATATTAACCTTTTATCATATGTATGATTTGCAAATATTTTCTCCCATTCCATTGATTGCCTTTTCATTCTGTTGATCATGTCCTTTGACACACGTAAGTTTTACTTTTGGATGTAACCCAGTTTATCTATTTTCACTTTTGTTGCCTGTGCTTTTGATGTCATATCCAGGAAATTATTGCTAAATCCCATGTCAAGAAGCTCTTCCTTCTTTTCTTCTGAGAGTTTTATAATTTTAGCTCTTACATTCAAATCTTTAATCCATTTTGAATAAATTTTTGTAAGGGTGTAAGGCAAGAGTCTAACTTCATTCTTTTGCATTTGGATACCCAGCTTTCCTAACGTCATTTGTGAAAAGACTTATCTTTTCCTATTTAATTGTTTTGACATCCTTGTTGAAAATCATTGACCATATATATGAGGGTTTATTTCCGGTATCTTTATATTATCTCATTGGTGTATTTCCTTTTAAATTTTTTTTATTATGTTCAATTAACCAACATATATTACATCATTGGTTTTTGATGTAGTGCTCAATGATTCATTAGTTGTGTATAACACCCAGTCCTCATCACAACACATGCCCTCCTTAATACCCATTACCCGGATTGGTATATTTCTTATGCCAGTAGTACATGGTTTTCATTCCTGTAGGTTTGTAGTAATTTTTGAAATTAGGAAGCATGAGACTTCCAACTCTGTTTTTCTTTTTCAAGATTGTTTGGCCATTTGGAATCTCTTTAGATTCTTTGAATCTTAGGATGAGTTTTTGTATTTCTGCAAAACAAAAAGTAAAAAACAAAGGGACACCGCTGGAATTTAAAATATCTGGATCACTTTGGGAAGTATTGACATCAGAATTTTCATTAATCTTTACTTTGGAATTGTTATCCAGTTTACAAAGGAGACAGGAAAACAGCCAGGTTTAATGAATTTCCAGAGATACAATTATTAAAGAACATTCACTCTGTGTCCTTGGGACTAGGAACTAAGCATGCTCCTAGTTCTCTTCCTACAACTGGCTCATCTTTTTTTTTTTTTCCCAGCCTGCCTTCCTCCTAACAGAACTAGATATAAACATTCAGGTAGATGTGCTTCCAATTTTTTACTGGTTAATTAACAGAAATTCAAAACATGAAATGCTTGAAGAATTTGTGTTACTTTCAGTTTCAAAGAAAAAAGACTTTTATGATGCTACCTGGCAGATAATAGGTCTATTACAAATGTAAACTCCCTCCCTTGCTCCCTTTGGTAATAAGCCTTTAACTACCCCCAAGGGATTTTGTATTGTCCATTTAGCCTTTGATTTTTGTTTCTTCTTTTCAGAACTGAAAATGTGAACCTCTTTGACAAGTCTACTTTTTAAATAAATCCAATGAAGGAATCTAATGATATGTTAGGACTTTGACAATTATTTTTTTTCCTTCCCTTAGGGGCCATTCATTCCCCTGTTATGTTCACATAGATAAAACCTGATAAAACATACATCATGATTTTCAAAGTCATTTTGAAATAATGGAAACCCTACCCAACCCTTTAAAGAAAAGAGCTTACTTTAATAGATTTCGCAGAGTATCCTAGCAACCACTCCATAATTTCTCCAAGTGAATTTTCACTAAATCCATGAAAGAGACACTTCAATTTTAGTTTCATTTTTTTCTAGATCATTCCAAAAATTTGATCTTCTAAGATATCTTCATTCTTTTTTTTTTTTTTAGTATATGTGCTGCCAAAGCGAGCATGATATCTTCACTCTTAAGCCTTCATTTAGTGACCATTAAAAAGATATTTGTTGTTATCCTGCTCAGACTAGCTCTTTTAGAAGGCCGTTCTACCAAATCATAGATAGATATATAGATAGATAGAGGAATATATTTTTTTAAGATCTTAATTATTTATTCATGAGAGACAGAGTTAGGCAGAAATAGAGGGAGAAGCAGGCTGCCGTGGAGCAGGGAGCCCTATGTGGGGCTTGATTCCAGGACTATGGGATCACGGCCTGTGCGGAAGGCATTCGTTTAACTGACTGAGCCACCCAGGCACTCCTCGGCTTTTTGGCTAAGATCAAGTGTAGATAGAGGAATATTTTTAATTGTATAAGCTGTCTAAAACTTAATGTGAAAGTTCAACATGTGTTTGTGCTTTTTGGTTTACTTCTGTATATGCAAAAATACAAGGCCAAACCTTCTTGATCCTCAGGGAATATTGACAGACACACATTCATTCTTGCTAATCTTGATTTTCCTGGGTAATAGGAATGGGAGAAGATTTATTTGGTTGTGCTTTCAGATATTAGTTGTTCCCAACTTGTTGACTTTTTAAAAAAATTCTGAATGCAAATCCAAATAGAAATTTTTCCTAGGTGTGTCCCAGGTGTGTGGACAAGTCATGCGTGAAATAAGAACTGAGCATACATTCTGCAAATAGGATTCAGAAATGAACGGGCTATTAAAATTAAACAGCGTTAACAATGCAGTTCTGAATAGCCAGAGAATGATGCCTGCATAGAAAATTTATATGCATGAGTAAGACTTATTTTCATCTTTTTGCTATGTTGAAAAGCAAGATGAAATTGTTATGTACATTGGTCTATGGGGAATCAGAATTCACGAATTGTTTACAAGACAGTCACTTAGTGTTTGCCTATCTATGAGGATGTGTGTATAAGGTCATGCATGTATAAAGGCAGAAAAAGATTTTAATTAGCATTATGAAAATTCAGTTATAGTGAGAGAATTTTTATGATCTAGCAGGCTTACTAATAATGTTTCCTTAATGTATTCTGATGAAGTAAGCATTTGGAATTCAGTATTTGTAATCATAGCCTTCTCCTGGCAAAATGCCCATTAACAGAGTTGGAATTTAAAGAAAATACTTTTTCTCTTAAAATATTTAGGCATCTGGTAAATTTTGGCTGATTTCACCATACCATGTATTCTTTATGAAATTTTTATTCAATGTAATCTGAATTATTTAAAATTGCATTTTTGAGTCATCTTTGAGCCGTCTTAACACTAGTTTGGCTTTTTACATCTTTTTGTTTATGTTTTCATCCATTTTTAACTTGTTTACTTTAAAGATTATTATTTCTTAAACTTTTGAAGGAATTTGGTTTCCTGGAAGGAATGGGGTTATTATTAGCTTGGGGCTCATTACTGATGGTGGCAACAAGGAAGTCTGGGCACAGAGTGACGGTGGCAGGAAGTGCCCACACCTTGGAAGTGGAAGATATTGAAACCCATCCACTTCCTTCTCTGGCCCTCCTTCGTTGGTTTTTTTCATCCCCAACACCCTCAGTGTCCATTCTGCCAATAATCTTAGCCAGGGTGATTTAAGGATCCCACAGGCTGAGACAGTTTTTCAAGACAAAACATATATGAACAGCGCACTTGATTTCCTATGACCTTAGGCAGGCCTCAGTTCATCAGTCACAGACCAGCAACTATTTATTGTATAATCACTATATGCTAATTGCATGTCATACATTTGCAGCAGATAAGCTATTTGGAACTCAGGAAGCATTTTCCAAAAAAAAAATTGACATCTTTGTATCTAGGTTTCTAGATTCCTAGGTTCCTAGACTGTGGACCAGCTTAACAACTATTTAATGAATCCTTTCCATCTCCTCTTTGATTAAAAAAAGGTGGGGGGGGGGACCTAGGTAGCTCAGTCCTTAAGCATCTGCCTTTGGCTTAGGTCATGATCCCAGGGTCCTGGGATCCAGTCCCACCTCGGGCTCCCTGCTCAGCGGGAAACCTGCTACTCCCTCTCCCACTCCTCCTGCTTGTGTTCCCTCTCTCGCTGTGTCTTTCTCTGTCAAATAAATAAATAAAAATCTTTAAAATCAATCAATCAATCAATCAATCAGTCAGTCCTGGCACACAGAATTCTTTTTTCTACACATTTACCTCAATCTCAAGGACTTAGGTTCTAGTTAGTTTTAAGCCACTCCTTAGGGCTAAGTGAAATAGGTAAGGTAGAAGTAAACAGAGATGACAAAAACTGGGCATACTGAACTTTAGCCACAGAAGTCTCCACTAGGGCAAACATGAGGAGGACTGGAGGGGTGGGGAGTCCAGCCTGAGGACTGAGGAAAGAAGCTGAGGCAGATATGGGCCCAAACCTTTTGCTGTTGACCGAATATTTCAGAAATATGTTACTCATTTTCGATGGGAGGACAGAAGCTTTGCGCAGGGGCAGTATCGTAGCCAATGAGGTTTATCCGAGGCGCGATTATTGCTAATCAATGGGAGGACAGACAGAGAACAATACCTTTTAGTATGCATTTTATTCTTAATAAAGCTAGACAAATTTATGAGCGGTTCCCTTAAATGGGCTGGGTGAGAGATCCTCTTTAGCAAAGAAAGCAAGAGAAGTCAAGTGGAAATTAAGAATATAATTACTAAGGGATTTACTCTCATCTTGATGACCTCAAACCCGTTTTTCCTTAATGTCTCAATCTCCAACTCTACCGCCACAGGAACTGTGGGCATCCAGCCACAGAACAGGAGAACTGAATGCTGAAAGCCATGAAAAATAGCACAGTGATGTTGCCATGCCCTTAATTAAAAGAGAAGGGCATTAAACTATGTCAAAAACAACACAGTGTGTTGTTTTGAATGCTGGTGCTTAAGGAAAGGCAAGTCTCATTAGGGGAAGATAAAGAGATTCAAAATGGGACTTGCTGCTACTTTCAAAGGCTTTAACTGTGGGTGGCACAGATTCTTTTTGAACCTGTTTCTTTCCAATGTTTCTACGTGAGTCTGGAGGGTTGCCCTTTTCCCTTTTTGTCCCCTGCAGCTTTAGCTGGGCTCCCACATGGAACAAAAATGTAACAAGAAATGTAACAAAAGAAAGGTAGATTCCTGGGGTGCCTGGGTGGGTCAGTAGTTAAGCGTGTGCCTTCTGCTCAGGTCGCGATCCCAGGGTCCTGGGATCAAGCCCCCATCTGGCTCCCTGCTCCGTGGGAAGCCTGCTGAGAGCATTGAGGGGGAAGATTTGTCAGAGCACAACTGAGAGAGTAAGGGGAGTGAGTGAGCGACAGAGAGCAGGAGAGAGAGGTGTGAGCACGGGAGACAAAGAGCACAGTGCGGGGCAGGCGGCGGGGCGGGGGGGGGGGGGGGTGCGATTCTGTGCAGATCTTCCCTCAAGGATCTCTTTGTTAGATGGAACTAACAAGGAGAGGAACTTTGATCTCGCATCTCTTTAAAGCTGGACTCAGAGCAGTGCTGTGGGCTTGGAAGTGCTTATTTAAGTCAGAGAAACCTGAAATCTTCTACATTAAGGTCTTCATTCTTAACCCGAGCTGCGCTTAATGTTGCCCAGGGAGCTTTTAAAACCACATGGACCTGCCTCCTCTCCCAGAGATAGGCATCAGTCGGGGGAGAAGCTGGGTACTTTAAAAAGCTCACATGAAGGCTGCTCTGGGCAGGGGGCTTGGGAACCTCGGATTGCTCTGGAGACGACGCTGGGCAGCGTGCAACTGGCTTGCCTGCGTTTGCAGAGTGCTGTTTGTGAGCCAAGGGTCATCCTTAGGCGCACGCCTGTATCTCTAAGTACTTGCTTTGTACGAGTTCCTTTGAGGAAGAGGACCCCCAGGATGCTCTCCAGGCAGACATTTTCTAAGGGCTTTGGGCTCCTCAAGAGCTAGAGATAACCTGGAAAAATATGGCATCCGGTAAATAGCTTCTTTCAACGACATCATTTCTATATGATAACATCTTTCTCTGTGAAAGTGCCTTTTCACCCTTTGGTGAACTCTTCTGCTGTTCAGATATACAAAAAAGGAAGTGAGCCCCTTAGTTTCCCACTGTCTGTTAATGTTGTGAAACCTCCCAAACACTGTAGAATTCTGTTGTGGGTTAATTAAAAAACTCCTACAGGTGGATTTTTACAACAGGTGCCCAGAAATATGAAAGAAAAGATCCTTCCTAGCTAAGGTTTTATCTTATCATTATTGTTTCATAGCTAATCTCTAATGAGCACCTGTTATGCACGAGATATTGTATTAAGATGAATTATATAGGAAATCTCATTTCATCACACAACTCTCTTTCTGGGGTTATACAACTCTCTTTCCGGGGTTCAGATATCATGGAGAGTGATTACAGAAGTCAGCCTGAAGATTTACAAAGAAGTTTTGTCCCCATTCCCTGAGAGATCACTGTGGTATAATGGCCTCTTTGCATAGAAGTTAGGAGCCTGGGAGAACTTACTCGTGTCTCCCAAGTTGTGGTTTCTTCATTTATCAAATGATGTGTTGAGATGAATCAATTTTAATAAATTTATGAAAATAGAGTAACCTACAGAGCCGTGGAATCACTAGGTTGGACATCTGAAGCTAAGGAACATGGTTTGCCTGCTGTATTCCAATAGAAAAACATAAATTTAAGATAAATTATGAAAATCATGGTCAGAAGAAGCAGCCAGATAAAACTATGAGCCGTTTAGTGCAATACTATAACATATTTTTGGCGGACAGTGCTTTAGAATTTCCATTTCCATTATAAATGTTATTATTTTTGATTCTCACTCACAGCTCCCTCGGGGGGTAACCAGGATGTATATATCACCTCGCCATCCCTGGGAAAAAGCCTGGGAATGTTATTCTTTCCTAAGAAATTCTACAGAAAGAACAGTCAGTTTTTGTTTTCTTTCTTGCAGTGCGAAGCAGTGGGAAAAGTAAATGAAAGGTTGCAAGATTGCTAAAACAAATACACAAAGAAATGAAATTGTGACTTTTTCACTATGCATTGCAAACATTTCACAAATTTTAATTTTACTAAAGAAGAAAATCATGAGAATTGTTTCTCTTCAAAATACTCCACTTGAAAAGGCAATTCAGTCTCCTAGCAACCAACACTTCTCCAAATGAGAAAAATGTCTGGAGGAAGAGAGAAACTACAATTACACACAATGAATAGGGTAGAATTCTCATGGGGCTGGAAGAGAATCATAAAGGGTCTCCAAGCCCATTTCTATTCTCCCAGTGTCAGCTTCGGGGATCCTCAAGAGGCTCCAAACAGGGTCACCAGCAAAGTCAAATGTTGTGTCTTACCTGATGCCTATGCCTGGTGCTGGGGCCTCTTCCTTTCACACCCTCTTGGAGCTTTGCCCTTTCCGTGAGAGAAGGATTTTTATAAGCAAGTTCTGGAAATCCTCTAAAGCAGCCCGGTCCAAAACGGTAACCACTAGCCCTGTATGGTTACTTAATTTTAAATTTTAATGAATTTAAATGAAATGAAAAAAAAAAGTCAGTTTCTCATTCACACATGTTCCGTTTCAAGTGCCCAAGAGCCACATGGGGTAATGGCTACCATATTGGACTGCTCGGGCTTAGAACATTTTCCTCACTGCAGAGTTCAGTGCTGCTCTGCAGATTGCCGGCGTGAGGGCTTCGGATGGAGAAACCAGTTAGGAACGGGCTGGCTGTGTATGGAGAATTGAGATTGCCTCCCCTGAGCTTTACCTCCCTGTTCAGATGTTTCCTCACCACATTTCTACATTACATACTTGGCGTTCTTCTGGAGTTGGAAAAGTAATTTTGATAACTGCTAAGTTATGTTATGGATGTAACTAAGGGTTACAGACAGGAAGACTGTGAGAGGACAAGTACTTTTTTGCAATCAAAAAATGGACGTTTTTCACAGATCTACATCTAGAAGTTTATAGCAGCCATAGGAACAACAGGCCACAAATAACAACATTCACCTCAGGCTAACTTGATACAAAAGAGTCTGAGAACCTTGTAAGCTATTCTCTTTGGTCCCGATTTTGGGATCCTGCCCCTTGGTTAGCATGTGAGGCAACACTGGCATTCATGCTTGGGAATGAACAAGGATTTCAAGACAAATTGAGATTTTTCTCCTAGATTTCCTTATCTTCTCTGCTTCTCATTCCTCATTTGATAGAGGTTCATCACCTGTTTGGGTCCCCCATCCAGTGAAACAGCTTAGATCCTCAGGAGACAAGATGAAGCAGGAAGGGCAAGTGGGGATCTCGTATTCTTGTTCTGTTTGCACTGACACTTGAGGGTAACGGACATCAAGACTAATCTGTGAAAGATCCAGCACAGGCCACCACAGAAACAACTCCCCCAACCTGAGCCTTAACTTCCAGCTGGCTGTGGGGGGCCCAGCACAGCCATCATGTGCCTGTCCCAGATGGATTCACCCTATTGTGACAATGCTGTTCGTTGTCATCTTTTCCTTTTCAAGAGACATTTGAAAATTCTTTCAGCAGAAGTACTCTTTTCACCAGCAGTCTTTTTAATTTGAGAAAGTATATGTCAGACCGAGTGGTGAAGTAGTAGAAGGAAAACCAAGAAATCTCGGAAACTTTGACCTCTCATATAAAGAGTGTGAATTAAGACAGAGCCAGATGGAAGGACTCTGATCTTCTGTGCTCCAAAGATGCTGCCCACGACGTGATTGAACAGCTTTGCCAACAGGGAGGATATTTACTGACATGCTCAGCCAATGATACAGCATCCGTATTCCTGCCCGTGGAAAATCGATTTTATATTAGAATTCAAGCAAGAATCAATGAATCGTAGCATGAGCAGAGGTTTGAAACACTCCTCTCTTTGCACAGGGCTGCAATATGGCAGAGAGCAATCAGATGCACAGATGCACAGAACTGGTCGAGAGACGGAAAGTGGTCAGTTCATGGTTTTCTTTCCTTGACATGCAGCGCCGGCAGCCAGAAATCCAGAGCAGAGGAAAGGGTAAGAGAAAAATCATCCTCCTGAAAATCAGTTGGCAAATAGTAATCAAAGAAGAAGAATGACAAAGAGCCTTCAGTAAGACTCAGTTTGGTAACTATTTTTATGCAAATCAACATAGTCCTCAAGTCTCCATTCCTGCTTGGAGGTAGAAGAGAAGAATCTTGCCAATCCAACAAAATTCAGTCCCTTCTGGTTTGAAATATAGTCAGGTCAGAATTTAAACTTATTCAAGGAGAGTTCTTCTGGTCCCTCCCCTTTCAGGAACACAAGCCAACACTTATGCACACTTTCCTCCTGTATTGGAGCTTGGGGACACCAGGCTTTTTCCCTCCTGGGGCTCAAATTGTCCCAGGGACCCCTGTGAAGCTATTTATTCCTGCAGTGCCAAATAGGAACTGGGGAATTGGCCTCCTGTGCTTTTGGATACCGAACCCTATTTGGGGTTTCAGTACTGCTTCTTTCTGGGATGAAGATGCGGATGACGAGACATGGGGTGGGGTGGGGACAGAGTGACTGTTTTGTTGCTTTCTCTCATTTTCTTCATCCTTTTCCCTACAGACCAGCAGGGTGGCCCTCTCCGTGACCTCAATGGCCCCAGTGCTCCACTCTCTGGGCCTTTGGAAACACAAACCCTTGTCTCTCTTAACAAAGCCAGACTCCTGTAAATGAATGCATGGCTTTCTAGTTTGTTGTTTCTGTAATAGATTTGCAAAAATTAATTTAGCACTTTGATAATGTCTTGTTCTAGATCTTACCCAGCCTCTTCCTGGAGACAATGAATGCTATTGATTCATGGAGTGGAGAGCCCAGGGGGGCAAATAGGAGCTTTGAGGGATCACTGGGATGGTGAATATATGTCAGTTACTAGGCCAAATGCCACGCTATCATGATGGTGATTGCAATACCCACCATGTGTTGAGCTTTTGTCATTTTCCAGATGCTATCTTACCTTTCTTTGCCTGTTTCATGGAATCCTCAGATCTATTCTGTGTCCATCCTACTTTACTGATGAGGGAGTCTAGTCTCAGGGAGCATGGGAAACTTGACCACGTTGTCCAGCCCAGAACTAGAGGAGACAGGATATGAACCCCTGCAATCTGACTCCTGGGCCCTTACTCAGAACCACCACACGCTGTTTACTCCCTGAGTGTCCTCAATATCCCCCAAACTATGGAGGCAACTAAAAATATGATTTTAAAAAATTTAAATAATTATTAAAGCATTTTTGCCATAGAGTGTTAACTCTGTACTCTTTCATGCTTTGAAAGAAATCTCCTGAGATAAGACTATTTTAGAGAACTAAAAAGAAAGAGCTACCCAAATGACTTTCTGAAGTTACATTACCCTTATATGAAAACAAACAAACAAACCTGATGAAGGTAGTCTAAAAAATAAAATGTTTAATGTGAGATAATATTAGAAATAAGTATACATAAATAAATATAAATACATATATATTTCTGCCACTTGTTCCTGATACAGAATTCCAAAAATCTTTGTTATTTCTCAAGTGATAAGAGCACTAGGAGCATCTTTTGTGCTAATGAGGTGACTCCTGGATGGCTCCTGGGTGGGGGCTGGTCACCAGAAAGACCCAGGCATGATTAGAAGCTTGAACTTTCCACAACCCACCCCCACTCTCCAGAGAGGATAGAGAGGCTGGGAATGGAGTGAATGGTCCATTATGCTTATATGGTGAAACCGCCATAAAAATCCTAAAATATAGGATTCTGAGAGCTTTCATTGGACGAACCCCACATCCATATGCCATGAGGAAGACATACCTCAACTCCATGGGGACAGAAACTCCTGTGCTTGGGACCCTCTCAGACCTCTTTGTATCTCTTCATCTGGCTGTTCACCTATATCTTTTATTATATCCTTTAATGAACTGGTAAATGTAGTTGTAACTGTTTTCCTGAGTTCTGTGGGCCACTGACAAATTAACTGAACCCAAGGAGAGTGTCCTGGGAACCTCCAATTTATAGCCAATTGGCCAGGGGCCCAGATGACAACCTGGACTTGTGATAGTATCTGAGATGGGGAAGGGGCTGTCTTGTGGGACTGAGTCCTTAACCTGTGGGATCTTATGCCATCTCCAAGTAGATAGTGTTAGAATGAGTTAAATTGTAGGACACTTTGTTGGTATCCCAGAGAATTGTTCATTGGTGGTAGAAAACCCCCACCCATTCGGTCACCTGAAGTGAGTGTTTTATGTGAGTCGTAAGGGAGACACACAAGAGAACCATGGGCTTTCCTGGTACAATTCACTGTAATGCTCTAGAGGCCTTATTTGGCATGCATATATGTGCTTGCCTGAGCCGGTAGGATTTGTAAAGATATCTTTATTATTAAGAGGAGCATGCACTACTAGTTTCATCTGTTCCCTACTGTCTTACACTTGACTGATTCACACATTTATATTATTTGTCAGTTCTTGAAGATATTTGAGTAGCCACTAAAAGCATTCATGATTTTAGATATTTAACCAGTACAATTTTTTAGATCTTTTTAATACGCAGGTATATCTCTTGAAGTGTGTGACGTGTAGCTCTTTTTAATTTTTATTGACTACACGTTTGGAATCCTGCTCCTGAGAAGATACCACAGAGTGCCTCCAGAGAGTTAGGCTGTCAGTCACTAGTCCTCACATCTTCAAGTGTCATTCTCCAATTATTGAAGAAGACTCTTTGACATATTAGAACTGAAATCCTGGGCTATCAAGATAGCTATAAATGTGGAGGTTAGTACATGTCTCAGTACATACTAGCAAGTATAAAATAATCACCTATCACAGCTAAGTAAGACTTAATCTAGAGTATATTAAGCGACAAGACTACTAGGAATCAACACATTGAAAGTGACAAGGACTGGCCCCAGGAGACAAGAAAATCTGCTGAAATAAAAAAAGAAATACTAGAAAATTCTGGGATATTTGTTTGTTTCTTGAGGTATAATTGACATACAACATTATATTCGATTCAGGTATATAACATAATGATTTGCTATTTGTATACACTACAAAATGATCACCACAGTAATTCTGGTTATCATCTGTTACCAAACAAAGTTATACAAATTTTTTTTCTTGGGATGGGAACTTTTAAAATTTACTTTCCTAAGAGTTTTTCAATATGCAATGCAGTATTATTGACTCTATTCTGCATGCTGTACACTACATCTGCATGACTTATTTATTTTATAGCTGTAAGAGTATACGTCTTGACCCCTTTCACCCATTTTTTCTGCCCCCTAAACTCACTCTCCTCTGACAACCACCAATCTGTCCTTCATATCTCTGGATTTTATTTTATTTGTCCATTTGTTTTGTTTTGGATGTAAGTGGAATCACATGGATTTGTCTTACTCTGTCTGACATATTTCACTTGGCATTATACTCTCAAGGTTCATCCATGTTGCAATGGGGAATATTTCTTTCTTTCCTTTTATGACCAACTAGTATTCCATTGTATATGTAAACTACACCGTCTTTATCCGTTCACCCACTGATGGACACTTAGCTTTTTCCATATCTTGGCTATTGTAAATAATGCTGCAATGAAGATAGTGGGGCATGTATCCTTTCAAATTAGTGTTTTCCATTTTCTTCAGATAAATACCTTGAAGTGGAATTACTGGATCATATGGTAGTTCTATTTTTAAGTTTTTTAAAATTTTTTTTCTATTTTTAATTTTTAAGGAACCTCCATACTGTTTTCCACAATGGCTGTACCAATTTACATTACCACCAACAGTGCACGAAGGTTCTCTTTTCTCCATATCTTTATCAACACATTATTTTTGTCTTTTCCATACAGCCATTCCAACAGGTATGAAGTGATTGATATCTCACTGTGCTTTTGATTTGTATTTCCCTGATGACTAGTGATAGTGAGCATTTTTTCATGTCCATGAGTATGTCGTAGTAGAAAAATATCTGTGCAGATCCTCTGCCCATTTATTAATCAATATGTATTTTTTTTTGCTATTGAGTTATATGAGGTTTTTAAAAATATATTTTGAATATTAGCCCCTTATCAAATATATGATTTTCAAATATCTTTTCCCATTCAGTAGTTTGCCTTTTCACTTTGTGGATGGTTTCCTTTGCTGTACAGAAGCTTTTTAATTTGATGTAGTTTCACTTATTTATTTTTGCTTTTGTTGCCTTTGCTTTTGGAGGAAGATCCAAAAAATCATTGCCAAGACCAGTATCAAGGAGCTTACCACTTATGGTTTTCCTTGAGGAGTTTTATGGTTTCAGGCCTTACTTTTAAATCCTTAATCCATTTTGATTAAAGACATGGTATAAGGTAGTAGTCTAGTTTCCTTCCTTTGCCCATGGCTGTCCAGTTTTCCCAGCACCATTTATTGAAGCGACTGTCCTTTCCCCATTGTATTTTCTTGCGTCTTTCATTGTTAATTAATTGACTTGCCTTGTTCCTGATCTTAGAGAGAAAGATTTCAGCTT
The DNA here is from genome assembly GCF_963455335.1 of Martes martes. NCBI lineage: Eukaryota > Metazoa > Chordata > Mammalia > Carnivora > Mustelidae > Martes > Martes martes. The sequence continues at coordinate 84,375,546 of NC_137889.1, forward strand.
TTCATCATTGAGTATGATGTTAGCTGTGGGCTAGTCATATATGGTCTCCACCATGTTGAGATATGTTCCCTCTACACCTCTTTTGTTGAGTGGTTTTAGGTTGGATTTTGTCAAGGGCTTTTTCTGGATCTATTTCAATGATCATATGATTTTTATTCTTAATTTTGTTTTGTGTAACAAGATGATCCATATACCAAAGCAGAACCTGAGGGCACTGGGGACTTGAAGAGTCAGTGATATTTCTAATTGCATCACAGATTCATTATGAAAAGCTTAGGCTTATCAGCCTTTATGTAAAAGATAGGATTCAAGTAATACATTCAATTATATTATAAATATTTAATTTATTATATAAATGCCAAAAATATATTCAAAATAGAAAAGGGTCTTTACACGTGAAAAGGGCCCAACGATAATTATCTGCAAAATTTACCCCATCCTTTGACATTATTCGGTTGGATAAATTATTACTATGCATATCACAGTTTTGAAAAAAAATTTTAAAAATAAGACAAAATGTCTTTCTACCCATATGGTCTCTGCAAACTGTCTGCTTGTGGGAGATTTGTAAATGTGAAAATTAATGTGCAAGAAAGAATCTGATGTGTTGGAATGAAGTGCCTTTTTTACACTTTTAGAGAGAGAACTGTACCCAACACCTGGGGATAACTAGTACCAAAAACCCCTAGCTTGTGTTTGTGCAGAACTGGAAAGTCTGTGCATGACCAACAGCAATTCCCAAGGGATGGTGCTGGATTTTCTACAGATAAACTAGAATACCTTAGCATTCTAATGAAGTGATGTTATACTATGGTGGTGTGTTTGTTGGGGGGCAGGGAAAGCAGCCCTCTGGTGCATTATTATACTGTGCTGAAGTCAGAGAGTTGGAATCGTCAGATCCATTTTACATGCTCCAGACAGTCTCTCTTCTACGTACCCATAAAGAGATTCTTCCAGGAAATACTTTCCTGGCAGTGGGCAGAAAATGAAGACCCTTCAGACCCTTAGATTGAATAATGTTAATTCACTGCTGACAACATATGAGGTAGAGAACACTATCCACCACGTCTAGTCTTCTGTTTGGGTCTGTTCAAGGATGTAGGAAGAGGCTGGTTTTTGGTGCAAAACAGAAATACAGAAATTAGAGAAGACGGAGAATGGCAAGTAGATCCTGGGAGCCTCTAGGTCCCATTTAAGTTAAAAGGCTGTTTGCCATCCAAGTATGTCATGATCCATTTCAGGGTATAAGAATACCTCTTTTATTATACCCAAAACAATTCAGCTAGGATCTGATACTAAGAAGACAATTTAACCTCAAAGATGTATTCCTATCTCTACATAATTAAAGCTTTTTTTTTTTAAGATTTTATTTATTTATTTGACAGAGAGAGAGAGAGATTGCAAGTAGGCAGAGAGGCAGGCAGAGAGAGAGAGGGGGAAGCAGGCTCCCTGCTGAGCAGAGAGCCCGATGCGGGGCTCGATCCCAGGACCCTGGGATCATGACCTGAACCGAAGGCAGAGGCTTTAACCCACTGAGCCATCCAGGCGCCCCCCATAATTAAAGCTTTTTGTTTGTCTGTTTTGTAGCAAGGAGGGAATTTGGAAGTTCTTTGGAAAAATAAATGTGGTATATAGTTAAAAAAATAAAAGGCTCTTAGGAAGTTTTTTCAATATCTCATATATGTGAGTTTAAACATTATGAAAATATTTGAAAGACTATTTTGTGTATATAAAGAAAAGGGCTTAGTTACATGGTTCACAACTCAGGGCATTAGGGTTTTGCCACATTATCCTGGGGTTGTATGGAAGCTGTGCTGGGAATTTTATCATATGAAAAATGACTAAATGTGGAAAATTAGCATTTCAGATGAATATCTTATGATCCTAAGATCTGAAACTGTAAAAATACTAAAAGAAAATGTAGGGGAAAATTTTCTTGATGGTGGTTTGGACAATGATTTTTGGAATTGACACCTAAGAAAAGCAAAAATAGACAAGCAGGATGGCATTAAACTAAAAAACTTTGGCACAAGAAGGAAAACAATCAACTGAGTAAAAAAGGCAAACTTCAGAATGAAATAGAAAATATTTGCAAACCATGTATCTGATAAGGGGTTAACATTCCAAAATACATAAGGAACTCATACAACTCAATAGCAAAAAAACAAATAATCTGATTGAAAAGTGGGCAAAGGGCTTTTTTCAAAAGAAGACATACAAATGGTCAACAGGTATATGGAAAAGGGGCTCAACATCAGTAATAATAAAAAAAATGCAAATCGGGGTGCCTAGGTGGCTCAGTGGGTTAAGCCTCTGCCTTCGGCTCAGGTCATGATCTCAGGATCCTGGGATCAAGCCCCGCATCAGGCTCTCTGCTCAGCAGGGAGCCTGCTTCTTCCCCCCCTCTCTCTGCCTGCCTCTCTGTCTACTTGTGATCTCTCTCTGTCAAATAAATAAATAAAATCTTTACAAAAACACAAATCCAAACCACAATGAGCTGTCACCTCACACCTGTTAGAGTGGTTATTATCAGAAAGACAAGAGGTAACAAGTGTTGAGAAAGTAGAGAAAAGGGAACCCTAGGGCACTGTTGGTGGGGATGTGAATTGGTACATACATTATGGAAAACAGTATGGAGGTTTCCCAAAATATTAAAAATAGAACTACATGAGGATCCAACAATCACACTTCTGGATATATTTCCAAAGGAAATGTAATTAGCATCTTGAAGATGCTGTACTCCTATGTTCATCGCAGCATTGCTCAGTTGTAAAGATTTTGAGACAACCTAAATGTTTGTGGATGGGTGAAAGGATAAAGAAATAGATATATGTTATATCCATTACACTAAGTGAAATAAGACATAGGAAGGCAAAAAAAGAATGATCTCATTTATATATGGAATCTTAAAAATAGAATCACAAAAGCAGAGGGTAAATTGATGGTTGCTGGGGGGGAGGAATGGAGAGGTGTTGGCCAAAGGGTACAAAGTTTCAGTTATATAAGACAAATAAGTTCAGAAAATCTAATGTACAGTATGATAACTATAGTTAACAATACTGTGTTGTGTACTGGAATTGGCTAAGAGGGTAGATGTTAAGTATTCTCACCACACACGCACAAGAGAGAGAAAATGGTACCCAAGTAAGGTGATGGATATATTAATTGGTTTGATCATGGCAATAATTTCACAATGTATATGTATATCAAATTATCAAGTCATACACCTTGAATATATACAATTTTTATTTGTCAAGTATACCCCAGTAAGGGTGGTGACAAAATTTTGTGTATATGAAGAAAACCCATTAGCGCACACAGGCTCCTCTGTCTCTCTCTCGCAGGTCCTCTTGGCTCCCAGACCCCATTATCTGGACAGAACATCACTGAACTCCTGGACCTAGGCCATCTTCGTATTTTGGGCTTTATGATCTAGTTACTTGTTTCCTGTGATAGTTTCTTTTGGCCTTCAATTTTACAGGTAACAAAGATTTGTGTTTTGTCTAGGGCTCAGCAGTCATGAAGATCTCAGTTTCACAGCACCCGAATTGAAGGTGTTTTAGTAAGAGCAGATCATCCCAGAATCCCTGGATCAGCTAGAACTGAACTGTGTGTATGCACAGGTCAAAAGCAGCACAAACAGCTGGTCTAAATGGAACAGACACAGGTGGGGTCCGGGGAGACTGGGATCAGAGGAAGGCCTGGGTTTCCACTGGCATTTGCTGCTAGCCTGGTCATAGTCTTCACTGTGGCCAAAGCAAGTCCTGTCATCTTGAAAACTTCAGTTTTTAAAAAAATAGTAAAGAGGGAAGCCTGGGTGGCTCGGTTGGTTAAGCATTGGGATCCAGTCTCACATCGAGCTCCCTGATCAGTGGGGAGCCTTCTTTTCCCTCTTCCTCTGCCACTCCCCCTGCTTGTGCTCTCTTGCTCTCTCTCTCTCACTCTATCGCAAATAAATAAATTTTTAGAAATCCTAAAAAAATAGTAAAGATCCTTGAAGGAGAGTAAGAAGGAAAGTTGAGTTTCAGAGACAACGTTCAATGGTCCCAAGGACTTAAACTCCTGGGCACGATCGGTGCCAGGATTTCATTCCGCAAGCACTTGTCTTTTTGGCTTATTGCTGTGAGTATGAATTCCGTTGTGTCATAGAACCTGCTTTGTCTGAACAACTGCAAAGACAAAAACATTTTTCGGATCAGTGATTTTTAAATTCACCTCTTTGAACAGTCTTGCCTCACCTTTTCCATTTGCAGGCTTTATCATAATAGCCATGGAGGGAGGGGGAAGCGGCCTAAAAAAGAAACCTAAAGAAAACAACAAAGTCAAGTAGTAATCCTGAAGCTTGTGGTGGGGTCAATCAGCCAATCGTTTCCATGATGAATCCACTTAGACTTACTTTTCAATATTGATTTATTTATAGGGCATGAACTGGTAATTAGTTATTGATGCTGTGAAAGACAAATTATTTATAAAGCATTTGTTCTATGATGTCACATGTTACAAATGAGCTTTAGAATGACCGATGACTTTTCTAAATAGTTTAGTTTATTCCTAAGTACGAAAGTCTCCAGTGGTTACCACGCTGCTCATGAGGAATCCAGTTCTAAGGGATTTGAAAACGATCATTCAGAGAACAGACTTTTTTATTTTTTATTTTTATTTTTATTTTTTTTAAAGATTTTATTTATTTATTTGACAGACAGAGATCACAAGTAGGCAGAGAGGCAGACAGAGAGAGAGGGAGAAGCAGGCTCCCCGCTGAGCAGAGAGCCCGATGCGGGACTTGATCCCAGGACCCTGAGATCATGACCTGAGCCAAAGGCAGAGGCTTAACCCACTGAGCCACCCAGGTGCCCTGAGAACAGACTTTTTTTTTAAAAATAAGCTACTATATGTGGTGAAATAATAGCTGAGAAATAGAGTCAAAGAAGGAAAGAGAAGAACTTGACAAATCTATTTTGTTCAAAGCCTTATCCAAAAATCTGAATTTCTAAGGTTTTTCCATTTACCAGGTGCCCACCCACACATACGCCCTCTTGGCAATGCCTTTGGGTGATTGCTTTGAACCTATTTTTGGTATGTTATTGGACTGGTCCCTTCACCTCTCTGCACCTCTATTACTTTTTTCAATCTTATCTTAAAAGTAGCATGTTTCCAGGTGTTGATGTTTCTTGGGTAATCAAGATCATAGAACACATCAACATTTCGAGATCGGACTTGAAATTTCAAAATAAAACAATGGCTTTGAAAAGTATTAGAAAACACCTGCCTCCACTTCAGAAGTTGTCACCACACCTACTGTCCACTTATTTATTTTTTCAGTAAGTAGTTCCCCAGGACTTTTTACATGCCTTGCTTTGCATTTCTGGTGGCAGGTAGGGTCCATACATTCCTCCCCTGCTGGAGTGGACAGACATAGTCTGGAGTTCGTATTAGCCTCTCGAAAGACTTCAAAATGTTCTCTGAAGCAATAAGAGACCTAAATCTACAAATGGCACCTAAATAAATGTGTCCTTCGATATCCTTAAATAATCTGGCTAAGGGAAATCAATAGAACTCTATAAAAGAAAGTCACTGAAAATAGAGACATTGAAAGCGAAGTTTCGTAATTTAGAGTTTCTAGTGGGAATCGAGTGGCTGTTAATTTTAAGGCTTGGAAAAGGAAAACCTCAGCTCCTCTTGTATATCTTTATATACATATAATATGTATAAATTGTATATAAATTGTAAAGGGAGGATCACTTTGCTTTCTGCCCTCTCCTGGGATCACAAGATGGCAGTGTTTCTGAGTTTTGCTGCTAAATAACTTGACTTCAAACAAAATTGGGCAGAATTGCTGTAGGGAAGTCAGAATAAATGATGCGGAGGAAACTTAGCATGTGAAATAAAATCAACTAGCAAAGACAAATAAACTAATTGTTCAGGAATTTGTATTTCTGAAGTGGCAAGCCAGAACCTAGGTTTTGAAAATATCTAGTTACTTACAACTTAATGTCCTTTTCTAGAACTCTCAAAAGATTTGAGCTGGTTGAGGTCTTGAGAGGAAAGAAAGGTGCTGAGGTTCTTCAGAAATAAGCTGGAATTTGATCATGAAGGGCTCTGCATCCTGGACTAAGGAGACTTGATTCTGGTCCTCATTGGGCAGTTTCTGAAGGGTTTTTAAACAAGGGGAGGGGCAGGAATCATCAGGTTATGCTTTGGAAAGATAACTCTGGTGATATTTTAGAGGTTGACAATGGAGGGGAGGGAGAATAATTAGATACTGCAGCAGGCTAGCTAGTCAAGAAGCAGTCTGATGGTTTAAATAAGACATAATCATCTATATTAAAACAATGTCATAGAGATGGGGGGAGAGATCTGAACCATATTTAAAAGTGTAGTCAATAGGGTTCAAGGATTATTTTGGTCATTGAAAGAGACATTCCTAAATTAGATGACCAGTTAGATAGTCACATCATTATAACTAAATGAATTATATAAGAGAGAGAAAATGGTACATGGGATTGAGTTGCCTTGCCTGTAAAATACCATTTAGAGGAGAGTAGTCACCATTGAAAATGAGGAATTAGTGTTTGAGGGGGAAAGAGTGTGATTTTTTTTTTTTCCTTTTAAGAGGTGAAGGAGTGAGCCAAGTAGATCTCTGGGGGAGAGCATTCCAAGACAAGGAGAGTGCTTTATGTGTTCAAGAAATGGTAAGGAGGCCAGCCCAATCTCCTAACATCGATCGATTCATTAAATAGTTATTGAGTACCTATAATATGCTAAGCACCAAGCCAGGAGTTGCAGAAAAAGAATTATTCCCCGACCTCAAGGAACTACGGAGGAGACAACACTTTCAAAACCATATGGGTATGGTGTGTGTGTGGCGCGGGGATGGGGGGGTGTGGCTGGGTGACTCAGTCCGTTAAAAGTCTGCCTTCAGCTCAGGTTGTGATCCTGGGGTCTTGGGATTGAGCCCCGAGTGTAGTCAGCCTCCTGTTCAGTGGAGAGTCTGCTTCCTCCTCTCCCTCTGATCCTCTACCCATCCCCCAGCTGCTCGAGTGCCCTCACTCTCTCTCTCTCAAATAAATAGACAAAGTCTTAAAAAAATACATATGGTTTGACTTTACCACTGTGCCTTCTTTGTTCTAAGACATTTTAAACTCCCTCTCCCCCCAGTCTTCCTCTTCCCTACCTCTTTATTCCATCTCTCCTTTCTGTGGCCATCTCGCTTCTCAGCTGTGACATCACCACATTTCTTTTTCTCATCTCTCCTTTTTCCCCTTCCCCACACTAGCCTCTCCATCTCCCCTTTCTCTCTCTAGTTCTCTTAGTCTCTTTCTCTCAGGAGTTTGTCCTTATTTTGATTTTCTGTAGTCTGAAAATGATATGCCCAGATGTAGTTATTTTTTTTCTGGCATTTATCCGGCTGGGTGTTCTCTGAGCTTCCTGTGTCTGAGGCTTGGGATCTGAAATTAATTTGGGGGAAATTCTCAGTCCTATGTCTTCTGTTCCTTTCTTTTTTTCTTCTCCTTTTAGCAATCCCATCATGCACCCGTTACACCTTTGGTAGTTATCCTAAAGTCCTTGGGAGAGTGTGTGATCTCAGAGTCTGGAGCATCACAGGGTCCAGGTAGAAAGCTGACACCAGAGGCCTGGGCAAGGGCATGGTGTATCAAGAATGAGGGACCGTTTATCCCCCCAAATAATACACACCATGGTAATAACAGTATTCTCTATACGGCAACTAATATTTAACAGTATTCTCTATACGGCAACTAATATTTTCTGCATCTTCTGTAAATCACGAACACATGCATCTGACAGCAATTTCCTTTGTGTAAATTGGGTGCAAGGGCTTCTGGATGATGATGTCCTATTTGTAACATTCTGAAAACACTTAATCTAAGTAAAAGAGCTGTGTTTGTCATGCAAAGGCAGTTTTAAGGCAGATTGTCTAATCTCCTCCCCCCTTCCATCCTGACAATGACCTTTATGTTCTCTCTAAGTTTTAAAGCCATCCCTGGACAAGATGAGAAGAGAAGAAAGCCAGGGGAAGTGGTTGTCAGTCCCACCTGTGTACCAGGATCTCCCATGGCTCTTTAAAAAGACTACACCATGCTTGGGTCCTGTGTATGGGGATTTTGACTCAACAGGTTGGGAAAAGAAAACCAGGACAGAAAGTTTTTGTGTAAACCACAGGAGGCATTTAAAGGAGGGGCTGGTCAACCTTGTGTGATGTAGCAGAGGCCAGATAAGGGGCCTAAATGTGACTTCCGGAAAGCCCCTGTTAAGACCTCATAAGAGCATCGCCCTTGGGATGTGGGGCGGACCCCACTTTGGTTAATGGAGGGAGGGAGTGGTTCTTCTGACTCAAGGGATGGGATTTGCCGATGAAAAGGTTTATTGAAGAGGTGTAGGGACCCAGTTGAGGCTGTATGCATAGATTTGAAGCGGTATCAGTCTGCATTTAATTCATACCTTTATTCAATACTGTTGTAAGCACTGGGGATAGAAAAGTAAAAAAATGCATAAAAATCTTACACAGGAAAAGCGGATAATAAATGGATAATCAAATAAAGCTGTTAACTTCACAAAGTGATAAGAAGGACATGGACAGCAGTGATGTGACCCTGAGTGAGAGAAGGATGCCTGCAGTGTCAGTTAAATGTCTCAAGGAAGACCGAAGCAAAGCAAAAAAGTTCTTGTAGTAATCCAAAGGGAAGGTTTGAGGAAGAGGCTGGAGCCTCAGAAGGGTCAAGGGCCAAGTATGTTAAGGTTGTTGGTGAGAAATGGTTATAGAGTGATGGACTCTTAGCCAGACTGGATGTGAATGGAAGTGAAGGCGTCCTGAGTTCTGTGAGCTTCTATCACACCTTACTGTGGCATTACTCATCTGGGAATGTAATGAAGTTTTTACTCATTTGCTTCCCTGACTAGACTGTGGTTTCTTCCAGGTAAGGGATTTTATTTTTCTTTTTAAATTTTATTTATTTATTTGACAGAGAGAGACACAGCGAGAAACGGAACACAAGCAAGGGGAGTGGGAGAGGGAGAAGCAGACTCCCCGCTGAGCAGGAAGCCCCATCCTGGGGCCCATCCCAGGACCCTGGGACCACGACCTGAGCTGAAGGCAGATGTTTCACCATCTGAGCCACCGAGGTGCCTAGTAAGGGATTTTCTCCTACCAGATTCTTCCTTGGATTCCTGATACCTTCCACTTAGTAGGTCTGTTTGGTTTCTGGAAGGCCGGCTGGAAGAATCTGGCTCTCTCCCCACCTTGTGGTAGAGCAGCATACCCCCGATAATCCGCTTGTATTGGGAGTAGATGACTGAACCCCCAAAAGGCAGGCCACTGGTTCGTCTATACCACAAAAAAGTCATGTTAGATAAATCCTCAAAAAAAAAAAAAAAAAAAAAAACAACAAAACTGAATTCGGTGGTTCATCTTTATGTTGGTTCAAAGATTACCGGAAGAAACCAAAAGGCAATCAAGAAAGGATTTCATATACAGAAGCCCTCTGCAAGCAACGAGGAAAACAATTTTTATCCAAATCTGAAGAAAGAGAGGTTACGATAATTTACCATGCTGTAATTTATTCATTCAATAATGCAGAAGATAATTATGTACTTTTCTACCATGAGACGTCATTCTTATTGTTTCATGCTTCTGCCTGCCTGCTCAGCCCACAAGAGAAAGCTTATATTCATTTAGATGCTTTGCCTTGGGAACAGCTTTGTAGTCTGATAGGCAGGCTTTCTGGAATTAATAAAGAGATTTCAGACTTTCTTTTTTTTTCAATTATTCTTTTAAATGTCTTTTGATTTCAAAAATTACTCATCATAAATTAAGAAATAAAAAGCTACCTCTGAAAAGAAAACTGTAAAATTTAACAGGAACTTAACTGCCTTTTGTATTTAACTGCTCTGTCTTTAATTGTTCTGTCAATCAAACGGTCCAAGGTTTGGGTGTAACACCCTCATTTTCAAATTGACTAGATAGGGACTTCTCAGATCTTCTGAGTCCAAATCACAGCTCTGGAAGGTTCTGAAACCACAGTCCGAATTAGAGATGAAAGCCCCCCTCTGACAAAGAGTCCTTAATGTTCCAGCTGCTCATAATTTCTTTCAGCTTCATAAATCAACACCCTATTTCCCTTCAGGACTGCTAAATCTATATATAGATATTAAAATTTCCCTTCAAAATCCTTATTTAGAATTCTAAGTGCATTTCTCTTTATAAACCACATTTCTAATGGTGCATCTGAACCAGCTTAAATTCTGGTTCTGGACAGAATGGGCAGGTGGGTTTTTTCCTGGGCTCACACTGATATTTTCCTTTGGTATTGCTGGCTTCAAGGAAATAGGTCCAAAGATTTCTTGGTACCTTCCCAACTGCTGTATTATATCCAGTGTTTATTTTCAGCTTCCTTTTCGTCCTTCTACCTTTCTATCACTTTCCATAAAAGAGACCATGTCTTCTCCCATAAAACAAAAAAACTCTCAACAGTTCATTGGGATTTAAAGGCAAAGTTACAAAGTAGTTTTGCGATACAGTTTCATCAAAAGGCTTCCAAATAGTATGCATTATACATACAAGGGTAATATTGTAAAGCCTTGAATTGTGACCCTTCTTCAATTCTAAATGAAGCACTATGGGACTCTGCTTCTCTGTTTTTTTCTTTCTTTCTTTCTTTCTTTTTTTTCCATCTTTCATTTTTAAAATCAAAGTAGCTGGAGTCACTCATTTACATTATAGTTTATTGACTTGATGCATTTTGGAGCAAGTGCAAAGTCATTTTGATATATGGCAATTTAAAATAATTGCTCTTCTCAAAATAGAAGGAAAATTAGCTGGTCTGGTGCATCAGGCTATTTAGGCAATATGTCTCCATATGTCAGCTCGCCGCTCTCCGCACCACCTGCTTGAGTCCCCATCAGGGACACAGACCGATGAGATCACTACAGCAAGCTATAGATCTTGGGCAAGTTAACTGGTCTGGTTTTGCCTGGTAATAAGGAGAGTGTCTCCGGAAAATGGGAAATTGGAATCTGTCACTGCTTAGCAAACTGATGAGTGATTGCTATTGTTTTGCATCTCTGTAGGTTAGCACAGTTTTATTAACCATTCCTCAGCCCTGAGAGTTTAGCATTACTCCTAGTTTGCAGGCGAGAATCTGAGAAGTGTGTTACAAAGCCCAGTTGTTGAAAACAAAGTGAAGGGGAGCAGTTTTCTGTGTCTTAGGAGTCTAGCATTACCTGCCTTGAGCAAATTTAGCAATGGGGAGTGGTGGGGATTTTTGTGGTTAGGATCCCAAATCAGAACTCTCTCAGGGAATGACTCACTTTATCCCTTAGCAGTGACTCTGCTTCCCTAATTCCTGAAATCAAAATTCACAAACATCAATGCCTATGTGGCCCAGACTCTGACAATATTTTCAAGGGTTCCTGATTTCGATTAGGACTTAATCACTACTCAAAAAAAAAAAAAAAAAGGAATTAATCACTGAAGAATAAGAAATATCAGTGCTATTTTAGAAAAAGCATTTATTAAATGAACCTACTGGAGGGAAAGTTCTAAGTTGTCAGTCTTAGCTTCATTCTCTTAAAAAGGAAACAGTGGATAAAACAATGTTCCTTTTGAGGAAAAACTATGAAATCATAAAGTTGGAAAAGGTCCTCAAAGTAGTCAGTTCCAAACTAGCATTTCATTTTTAAGTTCCTACGTAATAATGAAAAAAAAAAACAACAAAACTCTTAGTACTAATTGGGAAGAAAATACCTGTTTTAGTGTTAAATAGTACGTACTGCAGAAGATGTGTGTGTATGTGTGTGTGTTCTTTTAAGATTTCATTTATTTATTTGTCAGAGAGAGAGAGAGAGCACTAGTGGGGGGAGCAGCAGAGGGAGAAGAAGAAGCAGACACCCCGCTGAACAGAGAGATTGCAGAAGATGTTTTTTTTTGTTGTTGTTGTTATTGTGTTTTGTTTTGTTTTGTTTTAAGCTGCATATCATGACCACTTAGTGGGTCCTGGCCAGCATTTAAAAAATTAACAATGAAAGATAACAATAAAATTGGAAATATCAGAGTCCATCTCACATTGTAAGGGTAAATGGAATGTCATGAAAGTATTGTTCCAGTTATATAGTGTGTGTGTGTGTAGTGGCGTATGATATTGAAACTTATTTTAATACACTGGTTCAGAAAAGTTTGAAAACCACTGCATCTATATCTGAGTATGCAGAGATGAAAAGAAACATTGCTTGTGTGCGTTAGCAAGTTACCTACCCTTTGGGCCCCTGACCCCACAATGAGTAGATTTCATGGCCCATTATATAATACTTACATTGTTTCCTCAGTCAGGATTTATTTCTCTCCACAATGCAACCAGAACTCCATTTTCTGGCATTGGGGCCATGCATTTTGCTTTAAAAGAAAACTTGATGTCCCCCCCCTTTTCCCAAAGACTCACTTTCTTCAGACTCTCAACTGTACCCCAAATGCATTTCCAGTGAAGGTTGTAGCCACCATGATTTTGTTTTATTTGCTCAGTATTCCTTTAAGCTTCCAACGGGACTGCTTTCCTGTTGCAGATATATTTTTTAAACATTTTATACAAAGACAAAACTTTGGATAATGCATTCAAATCAAAGAAAAAAATTCATCTTGATGTTTTAAGAAACGTTCTCTGAAATGAATCTGTCCGAATTTCTAGCTGGAGCTAGTCCCAGGAGATGCTGTTGGCTGGAAATAAGACCAATGCTGTTGTAACTGCCTCCTTCTTTGCAACTGAGAACTCAGGTGTTTGAGAGACAACAGAGGCTCTGGGAACATAGATATCCGCTAGGGAAAACGCCACAAAGAAGACACACTGACCTTGGTACTATTGAGGAAGGTATTAGTTTCTTGTTGCTGCTGCAAGAAATTACCAGAGACTTAGGGGCCTAAAACAGTACAAATGTACTAATTTACTGTTCTGTAGGTGAGAAGCCTGACCCAGTTCTTACTGGGCTAAAATCAAAGGGTCGACAGAGCTGTGTTCCTTTTGGGTGGTCTAAGGAGAATACATTTCCTTGCCTTTTCCCCTTGGTAGAGGCTGACCAAATTCTTTCCCTCATGGCCCCTTCACGCTGGCCTTTGCTTCCCTTGTTCTATCTCCTTCTCTGACTCTGACCCTCTGTCATTCCCTTTTTAGGGCCCATTTTCAGTCTCCCCTTCTCAATCAAGATCCATAATTTGATCCCATCTGAAAAAGTCCTTTTTGCCATGGAAGGTAACACATTTGCAGGCTCTGGGGATGAGGACTTGGACATCTTTGAGGGGTGGCATCATTTTACCTCCCACGGGGGACTGAGAGGATGCATTTGTAGGAGCAAGGGAAAATGAGGTTCTGAATCATCCCTCAGATTACCTTGATTTGTGAAAATGGCTTTGATGCTGGTGCCATGCTTGCAGAAGAAGGGTTGTGATCCTGGAATCGTTCACTGCAGCACCTGCAGGATTCAAGTGTTGGCAGCTGTGGCCACTCTGCAACTTTGTACAGCTCTGCCTCCTTCCTCATGGGCGGCGTGATGTGCTTGCTCAAAAATGAGCAATTGCCTCTCTGTTTGCTGGTGGTTGCTTCTTGACATTTAATACTCATCTGGGCCTTGTGAAGGGAGGTTTTTGTCATTTGGGTCTTTAAAGCATCTTCTCTATAGTGCCTTTTTTACAGCTGTTATTTGTAAACTTCCCCATTCTGCCTGGAATGGAAAGACCAGGGCTTAGAAGAAGGAACAGACTATAACGCCCACAGGTGAAACAGAGGAGTGGGGGATAAAAATACAGGAGAAGCAGAGAGCCTTCAAAAGAGATCTTGAATATAAAGCGAAGAGCAAAAACTCAGAAGCTGGATTTACAAAAAAAGATCAGTGATAAAAGCCTGTGAAGGTAGAGGAAAAAAATATATATACATTTGCAGACATGGGAAGCTGTGTTTGAAGAGAAACTTCTGCAAATTCAGTAATGTTGCTTACTGTAGATATCCTGGAGCTCAGTTTGATGGCGAAAACACTCAGGGTACAGTGGTCAGAATGCATATCATTGGCCGTGGGATTTAGGCCTGCCTTCCTGCAAGGCTGTGGTTTATTCATTGAATGCATCTTGCCAGGACAAGAGCTTCTGGGATTTCATCCCTCTGTTTTTCTCTTTTTTATAATGGATACAATTAATTAAGGGAAACAAGAAATTGGCAGTCAATTGGAGGAAATTTGAGGGCCACTTGAATTCATGAAGTAGTTTCCACTATTGCCTCCCCAGATATGGCAATCCGATTTTCTGGGGGAAGTCATGGTGTAGAAGACTCTCCCAAGACCTCAGAATTTTAGGGTCCTCAGACTCCAAATCTGTGACATTTTAAAGTACAGCTTCTCTCTTCAGGATTACCTTTGACTGCAATATAAAAACATCTTTAAAATTATTAAGCACTGGGGCGCCTGGGTGGCTCAGTGGGTTAAAGCCTCTGCCTTCGGCTCAGATCATGGTCTCAGGGTCCTGGGATGGAGCCCCGCATCGGGCTCTCTGCTCAGAAGGGAGCCTGCTTCCTCCCCTTTCTCTCTCTGCCTGTCTCTCTGCCTACTTGTGATCTGTCTGTCAAATAAATAAATAAAATCTTTAAAAAAAAAATAAAAGTATTAAGCACTGTTGGGGCACCTTGGTGGCTCAGTTGGTTAAGTGTCTGACTCTTGATATTGGCTAAGGTCATGATCTCAGGGTTGTGAGATTGAGCCCCGTGTCCACACCCAGCATGGAGCCTACTTACGATTCTCTCTCAATCTCTCTCTTTGCCCCTCCACTTGCTCTCTCTTTCTCTCAGAAACAAAAGTGTTAAGCACCACTATAACCCTTATAAATTATAATAGCTGTGGGAAACTTCTGCATGACTTTAAGTAGGTAATTACAATAATTATTTAATTGTTGTAAATATCTACCTAATTTTTAGGTTAGTTTCCGAGTCAGTAGTGGTATTTGTATCATGAATTGCTGAAAAGTTATTTGGAAAGTGTAATGAAAATGTTGTATTGGATACAAAAGAAGTTTAGGTCCAAAAAATGGAAATATGGAGAAAATGTAAATTGTGATGATAGAGATACAGGTTTTTTTTTTTTTCCTCCATTTGCATGCTTTCAAAAGGACTAGAACATTCCTATTATGATGCTGCTGCTGTTTTGATCATACTAAGGAAAACCAAAATGGTTTTATTCACTTTTTGCCTTTCTTCTTACATATACATGCTGCTAAATCTAAAGAATCAGGGCAAGGCACTCCGATCCTGTGTGATCCAGGCAAACTTAAACTTAATCCAGGGGCAGAGCTGCCAGATCCACATATGTTCCCTGAGAAAAATAACCAAGATACTGACATGGCCAAGAATCTGCAGCATACGATTTCTTACTAAATGTCTGTATATTGAAGGAGTTTCTTGTAGATAGTATCTGTACCCAGTTCATCCCCATCTGCGTGTGCTAATCGTGAACTGTGCTTGAATCCAGCAGGATCTATTTATTTCCAAAATAACTGTGTCTTGATCAAATAGGATTCATGTGTGCCTGTCGTACTGAGGAGACACACTGGGCCGGATGTGGCTCTTTTTCCTGACTGCCTTGATTCAATGGGATCCAGGCATTTTCCAACTGAACAGCTGTGGCTTGGGGAGAATCCAGGTGTTTTTCTCACTGAATATTTGTGGGATTGGCAGGGTCCTGGGTATTTCCTTTGCTTTCTCTTACTTGGAATTATTATAACATATATTATGTATATGCATTTCAGTGAACTTTGCTTTGTCCCAGGAAACAGATCAGTTTCCTTTACTTTGCATAAGAGCAATTACACCTAGAAAAATATGGGCAGGATTAACTATTTATCTTTATCTTCACTAACTGTATCCTTCATGCTGTTTTATACAAATACATGAATATTCTAAAAATCCCTTTCAATGAAAGCAAGTAAATTACCTTTCCACACTGAATAATTATCTACTCAGAAGGTGTTGCTTTATTGAATGGGGTGTCACACCTGTTCCAACATCCACTTGTTAAGAACCTGTTGGACTTGGCTTTGATTTCTGATTGAAGAAGTGAGTCAGCGCCCCCCCCCCCAAATTTGGCAATACATAGACCCTGTTCGAAAATGGTGTGTGGTTTTGGTTTCCACATCTTATACAATATATAGGGAAATTGGAAGGAGTTCAGAGAACAGAAACAAAATGATTAAAGGGTTGGAGAAATAAGTAACTGGGATTATTTTATCTAAAGAAAAGTTTTCAGGGAAAGCAAGATGGTATGTGTGTGTGTGTACACGCCAAAGACAGAGTCAAAGAAGCCAAATCTTAAAGGCTATGTGTTTGAGCAGGTTTGATTGGCCTTTGTAGGCCATCTGGAGTCTGGTGGAGGGAGTGGGGAGAAGTTGGTCTGCCTTACCAATTATTGGGAAAGAGAATAAGCAATTTAAGAGAGAGACTTGGCGAAAGTCAGGCAGAAGTTACATTAGCCAGGGGTTCTATCTCAGACCTACTTATATTATAATCTTCAAATACATGGAAAATTTTGTATATGTAACCCTTATATTCCAGCTTCTACTAGATTTGAAAAATATGATTTGATATAATATATTTAAACCCATTTAATGATAAGCCATGTCATACTTCTCTCCAACCATATGATGAAATTTTGGGATAAAGTTTTTCTTCATTTTCCCAAAGAATCAGAGGAAATGACTATATGTTGATATCCAAAACAGAGACAAGTACTCTATAAAATTTAATCGTATTCTGTTGGGCTCAGAAAATAGAATGTGTGTTTATACAGGCTGTGCTCAAAATTTAAAAAGAGGGAAAAGACTATCATCTCTTTTGGACATTTAGAGCCTAAGGTAGGGCAGTAGACTTGATTACCTATCACATAATCACCTCTCTGGGTGAGACCTCCATCATGTTCAGGATTCTGATTTTAATACTTTCAGAATATGAAATATATGTATATCAAATACAGACTATGATAATAGATATTAAATCATCTTCTCTTCTTATAAAACTCTGTATTAGTCAGGGTTCTTTAGAGAAACAGAACCAGTATATATCTGGTAATTGGCACACAAGATTGTGTGGGCTGGTAAGTCCAAAATTTGGAGGGGAAGCCAGTGGACTGGAAACTCATGCAGGATTTCTATGTTACAGTCTTGAAGCACAATTCCTTCTTCTCTGGGAAACCTCAGTTTGCTTTCAAGGCCTTAGGCTGAGTGTGTGAGGCCCACTATATTATCAAGCGCACTCCCCTTCACTTAAGGTAAACTCATCGTCAATGTTAATTGCATTCACAAATTACCTTCACAACATTTGGTGTAGTGCTCTATTACCTATCATGTTTGGCAGCATAGCCTAGCCAAGTAGGTACATTAAATTTAACCATCACAAGCTCCATTTTTGAGAGATAGTAACATGTGAACCAAAAATAGGAGGGACACCACCTTCCTAGCCTGAGACTGTCTTTTTTCTGGGGGAAGAGGTGGGAAGAAACCCTCTATATTCCACAGGATCCTCCTCCTTACTTGGCTTTAACGCACATATCTAGTTTCTTCTCGGTGCCCTCTCAAGTAGTCACTTCCTTGTGGCTCTTCTCCCATACCGTCCTACCATTCACACAAACATGCTGTCCAGAGTTGTTCCCTCTGCAGTTTAGAAGCAAGGCAGTTTGCCTTAAGCAGAAAATCATAGAGATGATAAATGACCAGTGACAACTCCAAAGGCCATGGACCCTGAAACAAAACTGTCTGGCTTGGGAGTCCAATTCTTCCACTTAACCCTTATGTGACTTTGGCCAAGTTACTTGCAATGCCCTGAACCTCAGTTTCTCCATCTATATCATGGGATACTAATTGTAATTCCTTCTCGAAAGGGTTGGTGGGAGATGCTTTGAAGATTTTGAGTACTTAGTAACTATTTAGACTAACTATTGCAAAGCTATCTACAATCTGGGAGAAAACATTTTTTTTTTTTTAAGATTTTATTTGTTTCACAGAGAGAGAGATCACAAGTAGGCAGAGAAGCAGGCAGAGAGAGGGGGAAGCAGGCTCCCCGCCGAGCAGAGAGCCCCACGCGGGGCTCGATCCCAGGACTCTGGGATCATGACCGGAGCCGAAGGCAGAGGCTTAAACCACTGAGCCACCCAGGCGCCCCGAGAAAACATTTTTTTGATGATGGACTTCCTGTACTACTTAAACCATGTAACACTGGTGAAGGTCTGCTCTGTGCTTTTCTGCCCATGATTGTTGCCGCCTGTGATACCGGGAAGTTTTCATCTTCCTCTCCACACACTTGGGCTGGGGGGGGGGGGGGGGGTGGGGCAGAGGGGGGCTAAGAAATCAGAGTTTGATATGACTGAGAATCCCAAAGCATTTCAACCCTAAAATATTGCATCACATAAGCAACAGGGGCAAGAGAAGTAATATTTGCTGGTCTTCTATGTGCTAGTCTATATACACTGACTCACTCAAGACTCATAATGTCCTGTAAATTAGATAGTATAACCCCCAACTGAGAAAGCAGGAAACTGAGGCTTAAAAAGATTGCAATAATTTGCCTACAAGTATAGAGCAGAGCCAGGGTTCCCCAGTTTTAATGCCCAAACTCCTGCTAGTCACACCATGTTACTCCTCCCAAGAGGGTCAGAGACCTATTTCTTGCAAGTTATTGGCTTCTGTGCTAGAATCTAAAGTTGTTTTTGCATATTTGAGATATTTTTTTTTAACCTCACCAAATTAAATTCTCAATTTAGAATGCCCTTCAAGGCATCCAATGAAGGGTATGAAGTGGGCAGGAGAACTTGAACTGCATATGCTTAAATTATAAAGCCTAAAAACGAATGGGAACATAGATGTTTGAAGTTTTTGATTTTTCATTTGTTTCTAAACCAAACCACTGTTTACAAAGAATGTCAGTGAAAGATGCAGAATAACTAGCTGCTTTCCCTTTATTTTTAGACTCAAGTAAATATTTAGTAACAATAGACTGCAAAATAAGCTGAAGTTCAAAAATTAGTTCACGAAGCCCTGTAGAATGATTAAAATGAGTATATTGTGAAGATACAGTTCATCATAATAAAGGACTTCATGGTCAATTAATTCTGAATTATGGCTTTGAACCCTTCCTTTAACATACTTATCCCTCCATCCACCACCCATCAGCTAAACCAACCGTCCATCCAGTCATCCAACACATGTTTAGTGAATGGAGACCCATTTACATGATAGGTACTGATCTGGGTTCCGGGATAAAGCAATGCTTCAAGTGCACGAAGAGGATTGAGATCACAATAATCTAATAAACAATGGAATAAAGCAAGCTAATTTCAGGCACCAATAGGTGTTATGAATGAAATCTAATAGAGGATAAGGGTTTATGGTGGAGAAGCTACTTGAATAGAGTGCATGGTCAAGTTCTGGAGAGGGCACGCTTCCTGGTTGTGGACTGCCCACCTCCTGTGTCCTCAAGTGGCAGAGAACAGAGAACAGCAGGCTCTCTCCTGACTCTTAGGACACTACTCCCATGACCTCATCTAGTCCAAAGACCCCCACCTCCTAATATCATCACATTGGCAGGTAGGAGGACAACATATGAATTTTGAAGAAGACACAAACATTCAGTCTGTATCAAATACCAATATCAGAAAAAAGGCAGTACATTTGGGTCCAGAGTGGTGGTACGAGATGAGGTTGGAAAGGTGGGTAGGGGCATATTAGTTTTATACAACTGGAAGGAGCCTGAATTATAATCCAAGTATAATGAAAATATATTGGCAGGTTCTAAGCAGGGGGAGACATGATTTGAATTAGCTTTAAAAACAATAATCCAGATGCTTGGTTGAGAATTACTTTTAAGGGGGCAAGAGTAGAGGCAGGAGACTAGTTCAGGGGAGATTGAAGAGGCTGAGGTGAAAGAAGATTCTAGACTCACAATTGGTCTCCTTAATGGTAAGGAGACTTCACCTGTGAGAGGCAGCTGGATGTATTTTAATAATGTTTCTGTTTACATGCAACATATCTGCTATAAAATAAAGTTTTATTATTATTTTGTCAGAGGTAGAGATAACGGTGTAGATTAGCAGTTATATATAACTCCACCAAATATTAAAAGGCATTTTACTGTTGCTGCCGGGAACTATCATGAGCACTGTTGGTCCTCCTTAAAGGAGGGCAACAGTATCTAGGAAATTAATTCTTCCCTTTGGCCTAAATGCAAAATCGCAGAAACCATTTGCTAAATAGGACCAGCCATTCTCAAGAAGGCAGAAAGAGCCCTTCCTCAGGCATTCTTTATTAGAGGCCATTTATCAATTTCTACCTATCATTACAGATAATTGAAGGGAAACCTGCGACTGGCAATTGACTGGCATTTTTCTTGGACTCAGACAGAAGCTAGTTTGAAAGTGTTGTCAACAGCTGCCCTGGCTGCAAACTTCCTTGCTCAGGGGCGACGGGGAAGTGCTGGAAGGTGGTCTGGCCTGAGCTACCCCATCTTTCGGCCCATAAATCAGCATCATTAAACATCCTGAAAGTGTTGTGATGGCGCTGAATGCATAAAAAAGTGTTCACCAGCCGACTCTATTGTCGTCATTCTCGGTGGCAGAGGGGAGTGACAGGACGCTCACACGTTGCTGAGTAGTAGCGCGGCATAATAAAGCATGGTTTGCACCATGTGTGTCACAGATTTCTTGGGGTTTCGCGAAGGTTTTTCCAAGTTCCCCCTCCCCCCCCCCTTTGCAGTCATCCCGGCCCCAGCTGCGCGTCGGCCTTTGACTCCATCTGTCCTTCCGCTGGGGACGAGTCTCTCTCGCCAAATGGAGAACACAAGTTTGGCTCCCCAAAGTGATTCTAACCCCCACCCTCGGCTCAGCCTGAGCCAAGCGTCAGGCCTGCCGGAGGAACCGTCCAGGATGGAGGGAGGAGGGCGTGGAGGGGCTGCTGCTCTCGCCTTCCCCCACCCATCGCCACTTTGCAAGCAGAGCCCGGGCAGACAGCTGGCCTGCGCGACCCCCGCCCGCCTTGCGCTCCAAATCTGCGTGTCCTTCCTTCTGCGCTCCCCTCTCTCGGGTCCCCGGCCCAGGCGAGAACGCGCCCTGCTGCAGAGCGGCGACTCGCAGGTTGGAGTTTGCCCTCGTGTGCGCCGCGTCACTGGCGGGGAGGAGAAGGGAAGGGGGGGCGTGGGCTGGGTGGGAGCTGGAGCCCAGGCGGTCCTCGGCGCCGGGAGACGCGGCTGGGAGAGGCCGCCCCGGGAGCCGCGGACACGGCCGCAGCCAGAGCCGCCTCTCCCTCCCTCCCCTCCTCCTTCGCTCCCGCCCGGCGCCCGCACTCGGCCTCCCCGCCCTTACTCCACCCCCTTCCCCTGGCCGACCCCCGTCCTCTCCTTGTGTGTGCGCGCTTTAAATAATTTCATCCTTTTTGGCAAAAGAAATAATGCACCTGACTTTACCAGGGGGAAACAACAAGCCGAGCAAAACAAGGAACAGATGTAAAAGGAATAAAAGGAGAGAGAAAAGGAGATGAGACTCATTTAAAGAAATCCAGGGGCTGAAGAGGTGGCTGCAGCGGCAGAGGCTGCTGGAGCTTTCCTGTCTGCGTGAGCGGTGGCGGAGGACGTTTTCACCAGTTGCAGATTGAACCTCGGGAACTCCTGGGTCTGTTGGTTTGCCAAACAAAGTCTTTTCTTCTTTGGCCCCGACACTGAAGAGGCTCCAGACCCCTTCACAAGCTGGCAGTTGCCCGGGAGCCTTCCCGATCTGCTGGCGGAGCAACGAGTCCTTCTGGGCGGAGAATGGGCGAAGGGCACCAGCGGCGGGGGCCTCCCGCCGGGAAGCGCCTTCTGTTCCCCGGGAGGAGAGGGTCACCCCGCGGGCTGCCGGGCCGCGGCGGCGGCGCCACCGGGGCTCAGCGCTTCCTGCTGGGGCTCTTGGTGCACGCGTGGCTGTGGGCGGCCTCGGGGTCATATGCCCAGGTGTTCAACCTCAGCCTTTCCGTGGACGAAGGACTTCCTCCGGACACTCTAGTAGGCGACATCCGCGCGGGGCTGCCGGCTGCACAGCAGCAGGAGGGGGGCGGCTTTTTTCTATCCGAGGATTCGGATGACTCACCGCTGCTGGACGACTTCCACGTGCATCCGGACACCGGCATCATCCGCACGGCTCGGTGCCTGGACCGCGAGCGGCGGGACCACTACAGCTTTGTGGCCGCCACGCTGCTGGGCGCCGTGGTGCAGGTGGAGATCCGCGTCAACGACGTGAACGATCACTCGCCCAGCTTTCCCCGCGACGCCCTGCAACTCGACGTCTCCGAACTCAGCCCTCCAGGCACGGCCTTCCGCCTGCCAGGTGCCCACGACCCGGACGCCGGCCTGTTCAGCACGCAGGGCTACACCCTGGTGCAACCGTCCGACCTTCCCGAGGACCCCGCAGGACCGTTCTTCCAGTTGCGCTACGGAACCCCGGGGTCATCACCGTCCTCTTCGCCGCTGGAGCCCCTGGACCTGGTGCTGCTGCGGCGCCTGGACCGAGAGGCGGCAGCGGCACACGAGTTGCATATCGAAGCCTGGGACGGCGGCCGCCCGCGGCGCACCGGCCACCTGCGTGTGGAGCTGCGGGTGCTAGATGAGAACGATAACCCGCCAGTCTTTGAGCAGGGCGAGTACCAAGCCGCGGTGCGGGAGGACGCCAGGCCGGGCGCCGAGGTCTGTCGCGTGCGCGCCACCGACCGCGACCTGGGACCCAACGGCCACGTGCGCTACGGCATCCGCGCCCGGCAGGCGCTCGGGCCCCTGGGCGATGCGGCCTACTTCACGGTGGAGGAGCTGAGCGGCGTGGTGCGGGTGCAGAGGCCGCTGGACCGCGAGGCACAGGCCTGGCACCAGCTGGTGGTCGAGGCCCGCGACGGAGGGGCCGAGCCCGAGGTTGCCACTGTACGGGTGTCTATCGCTGTGCTCGACGTGAATGACAACCCGCCCGCCATTCACCTGCTCTTCCTCACGGAGGGAGGGGCCGCGCGCGTTTCCGAGGGCGCCGCACTCGGCGACTACGTGGCTCGAGTCTCCGTGTCAGACGCGGACGGTGATCCCGAGCAGGAAGAGGAGGCCATCGGGGAGCCTGGTGCTGGTCTGGGACGCGAAAGCATCTCCTTGACCCTGGAGGGCGGGGACGGAGCCTTTGCGCTGCGCTCTGGCGGCTCCCCCGGGGTATTTTTCCTTTGCGTCGAGGGGCCCCTGGACAGGGAGAGCCACGACCTGTATGATCTGCGACTGGTGGCCACGGACTCGGGCTCCCCGCCGCTGAGCACAGAGGAAACGCTGCTGCTCCGGGTTGCCGACCTCAACGACCAGCCCCCTCTCTTCAGCAGGGCGCATTACCTGGCCTCCGTGTCAGAGGCCGCGGCCCCGGGCACCGCGGTCGTGTGGGTCAGCGCCTCGGATGCGGATGAGCCTGGCACAGACCACGCGCGGCTGCTCTACGCACTGGTCCACCTTCCTGTTCGCTGCAACGCAGAAGGTGTGTGGCCCACCGCAGGGTGTAGGCCGTCCTTCAGTATTGATCCTGAGAGCGGCGTGATCAGCACCGCCCGGAGTCTGGATCGAGAGGTCCAGGAGGCAGTAGAGTTGAGAGTGGTAGCCCAAGACCTAGGAGAACCCCCACTCTCTGCCACCTGCCTGGTGAGCATCACCGTGGAGGACGTGAATGACAATGAGCCCGTCTTCCGGAGGCAGGTGTACAACGCCACCCTGGCGGAGCACGCGCCGGTTGGGCACTGCTTTTTGCAGGTGAGTGCGTCATGCTTCTGGATCAACCTCTGGATTCTAGAAAGGCCTGGGAAGAGAGGGCAGGATTAAGGGAATCAGGGAGAGAACATTGTTATGTAGGTGGTTGTACCCTAGCTCCAAAAGCACGGGGCCTGAGCTTCTGGTCCTCCTCTACAGTGAGGCGAATGGGCGCCCTGTGGGCACCTAACATTTTCTGTCAGGGGCTTACACTGAGTGATCTCTGAGGTCCTTTCTACTTCACGTGGTATTTGGATCCTGAGTTTGCTTAAGGAATCTGGGTTTCCTTCATGCTGAATATGGGCACCCACATTGATTTGGGAGGGACCACTCACTCTCAAACAGTATGCAAATGGCGGTGTCTCATATTTTGGGGCATCATTGTTTGGCATCTTAGAGAAATAAGGTGGTCCTCAGAAATTATTTTTTCCCAAATAATAATAATACACTTTAAACACCAAAACTGTTTGAGTAACCATTTGCAGAGATTTTTTTTTAAAAATACATTTCGTACCTTTCTTAGAGGCTTACAAAGGCTAGTTGAAGACAGTAAGTCTTTTTTTTTTTTTTTTTTTTTTAAATCAGTTGTGAGTTGAGTTCCTTCAGTGAACCTTCAGGACTCTGAGAAGTAGTGGGGCTCAATTATACAATGGAAATCTTTACCTTGCTTTTTGGAAATTCTGCCTTTAGAATTCTGATCTCTCCTTCAATCTCAGAATGTTGTGATTTGGTCCCTTCTAGCACCAGTCCTCATTGGTTCCAATTTCCTATTTCTTTCCTTGCTTGCTTTCTTTCCTTTTTTTTTTTTTTTTTGTTTTTTGTTTTTGAAGTGTAGTTGACACACAATGTTACATTGGTTTCAGAAGTACAAGGTGACTTGACAGCTGCATACATTAGGCTGTGCTCACAGTGTAGCTACCATCGGTCACCATAAAACACTATTGCAAAACTATGACTATATTTCCCTGTGTGATACCTTTTATCCTGGGTCTTGTACATTTCAGTAACTGGGAGCCTGTACTCCCACTCCCCTTCACCCTTTTTGCCCATCTCCTCACCCATCTCCCCTCTGGGTGGGAATTTAAATTGGTACAGCCAATGTGGAAAACTGTATAGAGGTTCTTCAAAGAACTAAAAATAGAAATACCATATGATTCAGTAATTTCAGTACTGGGTAAAGAAAAAAAAATGCTAAATAGAAAAGATATATGTATCCTTATGTTTATTGTAACATATTTAGAATGGACAAGATATGGATGCAACCTAAGGATCCATCAATACATGAATGGATAAACAGGATGTGGTACACACACATACACACAGGAATATTACTCAGCCATAAAAAAGAATGAGATCTTGACTTTTGTGACAACATGGGTGAACCTAGAAGGTATTAGGCTAAGTGAACAAAATGAGACAGAGAAAGACAGGTACCATATGATTTCACTTATATGTGGAATCTAAAAAACAAAACAAAGGAACAGAGCAGAAACAGACCAATTTCCAGTTTCTTATCCCATGTGAGATAAACAGATTTCTAAGATTGACTTATTTTTTTCCAAGATAACTTGAATAAATACAAAGAGCCTGAGAGACTAGTGAGTGAATCTCCAATGCTTTCTTTAGCTCTCAAGCTGGGCTATTTAAGACCTCTCTTGCTTGGGGCACCTAGGTGGTTGAGTCATTAAGCATCTACTTTTGGCTTAGGCCATTATCTCAGGGTCCTGGCATCAAATGCCCCATCAGGCTCCTTGCTCAGCGGGGAGTCCACTTCTCTCTGTCTGCTGCTCTGCCTACTGTGGTCTCTGTCTCTCTGACAAATAAACAAATAGAATCTTTAAAACAAACAAACAAGCAAACAAAAAGACCTCTACAGCTTATTACCTGTTTCTCAGGGATAGGGTCTTAACTTCTATAGGTGATGTCTCAAATAATAGCCTTTAGATAATCAAGATGTTATTATATTATAAAAGACTGCTTCTGTCTTCTGAATCTTTCAGCTCTGCAAGCAGTAATAATCTCCATCTCTTTTTGTAGAATGATTGGCAGCTCTTTGAGTTGCTAGGTTATTCAAAGAAGGCTTGAGAATCAATGAATGCTTGCTGTTGAAACAGAAAAATCCACAAATGTCAGTGAATAGCCAATGGAAGTTCATCTCTCTCTCAAGCAAAGTTTGATATGATACAAATTAGCTGGTATTCCTCCATCCAGTGTAGGGCCAGGCCTGAGCATGACTTAGATCACATCCACCAATGTCCCATTGGCCAGAGCTCAGGTGTGTGGCCTCAGGTGCACCCTAAAGGAGGCTGACAGAGGTAAAGCACCACATAGATGCCAATGTGCACTGATAGTTTCTGCCATGGATTTCTAAAAATGAAGTCATAATAAGTGAGAAATTGGACTTGATGATTTTTAAGATTTCTTGCACCTGAAGATCTTGACGGTTTTGGTATGAAATAGTACAGCTTGGGTCCATTTGAAGGAAAATAGGCAGGGTGGATTAATTGTAATTCTCTTGATTAGAACCTGTCTTTAGAATTGTTTCTAAAATGAGATGATCCTGCCGAGAGGTGTGTTTATCCCATTATTATGATTCAGTATGCAGCAGATCCTTTAGGCGAACCAAACTTGGCTCAAGGGGAGGACTGCATCTCCAAAGGCAAAAAACCTTTTCTGGTTGCCAAGTATCGCTGTAAATAGTATTAAGTCGTGCTAATTAGAATTTCTGGAAATTCCAGTGATGTAGGCCCTCAAGACTGCAGAAACCCTCTATATACTGGCTTTCCTGGTGGCCTTTCCCCAGCAGCTGTGTGAACTGCCCGTGTTCTCTAAGTCCACTAGCTGGCTCTGTCCCCTGCTTTCCAGGTAAACTTCGTCAGGTGTCTCCCATCTGTTTTGTGTCTCTTTACTCTCACTCCTTCTTTTTACCACTTTGTAAAACCGAACCTTCCCAGCTAGCCCTTGGGTCTCATGGCCTTTCCTTTCTTCCAAGGCTTTCTTTAATTACATTGTATCGATATTTACAGCCCTACCTTCTTTCTGTTGCTCTCCACCACTTTTCTCTGTTTGAACTGCGTATCTGTTCAATTCTCCTTTGTCTGAATCAAACAAAAGCAAAATGAGAAGCAACAGGGGGAAAAAAAAGTTCTTTCCTGTATTCCCTAAAAGGGAATACAGTGTCATCTAATGAAATAAAGGCTTGAACCTTCAAGGTGTCTTGGCTGTCACCCCACATTATTGATCCTTGAGGTTCTTCCACTCTTGATACTGCTTCTGCTGCCACCATAGTGCTGGCCATCCTCCTGTCCCCCGGTGCTTCCTGAACCCCTTTATATTCTCACACCCAAATCAGAACTTTACAAAGACTTTAAAGGTGAGGGAGAATGACGGGATTTAATAACAAGTAGGAGAACCAGTAGCAACCTGAGATTGGTGACCTCTAATCCCAAGAGGTTTTCACAACCGTGCAGGCACTCACCTGGATTCTTAATTCCTTGCTCCCCACTGTCCCCCATGCGGAGAACCCCTTCTTCACAACCCACCCCACAGGAGCTCCTCTCAGTGACTCTATATGGCCCAGGCGGAGAGGGATTTCTACTCAGCAGACACTCAAGGGTTGCCTCCCCAAATTCAGGGTCTGGCCCAAAAGATGCTCTTTCTCCTCAGATTACTGTCAAAAAGACAAACTTCCACAAGTACAGTGATGTGAACTGTGCTTACAGACTTTATCGCCAGCATTTATACCTGAATCACAGCAATGCTGTCATGAGTACTGTCTCAGACTTCCTCAAATATCATTACTGGGTTCCTTCACTAATTCATTTATTTAATCAAACAGCAAACTCGATTGAATAAACACAGCATTCCATGAGCAAATATCTGTGAAGTACCCCTTACATGATGGGAACTAGTGTTAGTGCTGAGGATATAGCAGTGAGCAGACAGGGCCAGGTCCCTGGGCTACCAGCGCCTATGGTGCTGGTGGTGCTCTTGGTGGTGGTTGGTGGCGGGGGCTCTCTCTCCTTCCCTCCACTGCCAGGGTCCTCAAGAAGGAAGGACACTTGCTCTGCCTCCACTAGCTGATCCTTCCGCAGCCCCCTATTCTGATGTTCCCTCATCATTATACTGAACCCAGTCTCTCAAAAGGCAGCTGTGTTTTTAAATTTAAATCCAATCAACTTTTCTTAATCATGAAGAATTTTGGACGGTGGCCCGCTCACTCCCTCTTTTTTTTTTTTTTTTTAAGTTGTATGCCAGTGTGTTTATTGCAGGGTTAAACACAATAACTAAATGGTGGGGAAAGAACCTTCATATCCATCAACAGATAAACTAAATGTATTATATATACAGTGGAAAAATATTCATCAATAATAAGTAATGGATTTCTGATATATGCTACCACATGGATGACCTTGAAGACAAGGAGGGAAGTAAGGGAAGTAAGCCAGACACAAAAGGATAAATATTGTATGACTGCACTTAGATGATGTACCTAAAATGGTCATATTCATAGACTGAAGACAATAGTGGTTGTTGGGATAGGAAAAGTGGGAATGGGAAGTTATTTATTTATTTATTTATTTTTATTATGTTCATCACTCCCTCTTTCTTGACAGCTGCCACATTTGTCTTCTCTTTCTGCCTCTCTCTTGCTGGGTTGTCCTTTTCTTCTTGGACCTCCACCCCCCCACCCCCCCCACCCCTCCACCCCCCCACCCTCCCGTGGTGGAGGTGCATTTATGGGCATCTGTCTTCCTCTCACTTTGCTCTTTTCTATGCTTTCCTGTCTATATTCCCAGAACAGCTTTCTCCCCTTACCCACGGGGTCAACCTCTCTTATAAACTCATATTCACGTTTCTTTACCTTGTACGCATCTCCACCTGGGTATATTTTGGGCACCTTAAATCTAACATTTCCCAAACCAAAGTCATTTCCTTTCTAGCACTAACGTCTTTCTTTCTTAACTTTTGTTCATTGGCTCCTTTCTGAAACGTTCCCATTTTCGCTAATGTGTCCTTTTTATAGATGTGTTTATGCATTTGGTGTGTGTCTGTGTGTGTGGATCTGCTGTTTGTTGGAGTGTTTGTGTTTGACATTTTTGGAAAGTAAAGGACCAGGGTAAAGAGCAGGTCATGATTCAAACCACTCAGTTGGGTAAAAAGCAGGTCTTGAGAGAGCACTTGGCTGTGCCTGTTCATTCGCTCTCGTGGTCTGACTTTGAGGAACCCGTCTAAGAGGGAGCCTCAGCAGTGGCCGTTAAAGATCCTATCTACCCCTGGGAAGACCCTGAGGGATGGAAAGACCTGATTCCTACTGGGGTCCATGGACCAGAAAGGACTAAAGTGTATCTTGTTTCTGATTATATCTTTATCATTATATCTTTCAGGGTTACTTCTTTTTAAAAAATATCTCCTAGCTGTTAGTAAAGTCTTGCTCAATGTGTTGGTTTTGTCTCAGCTCTACTATGGAGGTAAAAATGGAGAACGCCAAACCCCTCTGGGGGTGGTAAGATTTAAGTGAAGGGCCATTCATTGGCTTTAGTCAAACTGTCCAGGGCAAGCGGCCACTCCCTGAAGGCTGAGCGGTGATGAAAGCACAAATCTGCAAGAGAAGCTGAGGGAAAGTGGTTCCTATCTTGGTGGGAGGCCCTTTCTCTCCAGAGCCTTTCCTAGTGCCTTTGAAAGTAACAGACTTGATTAAGGAAGAAGATGTTTCCAAAATTCTTGGTGTCATCTCTGATTCCTCTGCACAGTTGACCACAGGAGCTGACCCATCTTATGGACGTCAGTATTTCTTACACCCATCCCTTCATTTATACCCATGGCCCTTACCCTAGTTCTGTCCATCATCACTTCTTGTCTTGTATTGCCCTTTGTTCAAACGAGATGGTAGCCATATCTTAAATGTGACCCCTGCCACTAAATGTTTTCTCATGTGTCCCGCTCTTCTTTTTCTTTTCAAATATTTATTTATTTTAGAGAGAGAGCATGTGTGCATGCAAGGGGACTTCCCACTGAGGAAGGAGCCCAATGTGGGGCTCGATCTCAAGATCCTGCGATCGCCACCTGAGCCACCCAGGCTCCCCTGTCCCCTTCCTTTCTTAATGTTCTTTGCGGTGCTACAGTTGTTTACTTGTATTGGTAAAACAGTGGATTGTAAGTAGCTTGTGGGGCTGCAGTTTAATGGTATTTTGAGTCCTCTGTAATTCCTCATGTCCTCCATCGAATGCGTTAGAAGAACAGTAACATTGGATTGTATTAAAGAGATGCAGAGTGAAAACAAAAGTGAAGTAAGAGCTTCAACTAGTCAGAGTTTTTACTTTTTAATTTTTCACATTTCATCTGAGTGTGTATTAATTTTATTTGAAAGTATATTTCCTCTGTATAGTTTATCATCGATCCTTTGGAATTCTGTGGTCTGAATTGCATTGCTTATCCCTCACCTTCCTACTAGTATACCCTTATTGTTGACCTTACTTGCATGCTTCCATACTTACATAGTGTATACTGGCTTTGATGGTCAATGATTGTCCACTTCTAGCTCTTTTATTGATTTTCTTTCTTTCATTCCTGGCTCTTTTAAGAGGACATGTCCTGTATGTACACATGCATTGAAAGCATGTGAGATTTCCACTGCAGTCATTTGCACCTGTCTCCAGGATATGTCTAGATTACCTGCCAACTGTCATCTTCCGTGATTATCCAACTCCTGCTGGCCTTAGCCCTTAGTTCCCAGCATGTGTTGTATATGCCTCTGGCTTTGCTTTAATGTCCTATTTTAAGCACTTGAGATCAACTATAGAATTCTTAGACTTCATTTTGATATTTATCTTCTTTCTTTCCCCACACAACTGCTACTCAAGACCCATCAGCTGGCTTTACTTCCTTTTCCCTTTTCCTGCTTGGGAAAGGTGATCAGATAATATATATGGATGTGTTACAGGAAGGGTATTGCCTAGAATCTGTGGGATGTATCTTCAGTTATAGTCAATAGATAACTTGCCGGGAAATTCTTGGTCCTATAATGAAAGATAACTGACACTACCTGGTAGAGTGTTCATAGCTTGTAAGATTAAAATTAATTTGCATGCAGTGATGAAAAACATAGGCAGACTCTGGGACTACAGTGCCCGTGTTTGAATCTGAGTTCTGCTACTTACTAGCAGTATGATCTTGGGCACTGTACCTCAGACTCTTCCCCTAGAAAATACAGATAACAGTAGTGTCAGCTTGGTAGAGTTTTTGTGTGGCTTATGAATTAATACATGTTTGGTTAGAACGGTGCTTGACTCATAGAAAGTACTCAGTACATATTATATATTATTCAATGTTAGTAAGCAAGACTTCTGAAAATGTTGAGGGAAACTATTTTGCCTGATGCAGTGATCAGTCATTAAAAATGACATTTCAAATTAAGATTGTCTTGCACTGAAAGATGGACGAGAAGCAGAAATACATTTAAATGGTGTACCAGGTTTTAGCTAGATTTCTATGTTTCTGGCAATGAAAGCAGAAATCTGTTTTACTTAATTTGGACATTTGTAACATCTTATAGGTTCGGAATACCACCTATCTTAAGGAAGGTTCAGATGACCTTTCAATAGCAAACCTTCCCATCCCACCTCCCAGAAAGCTCTGTGAGGATCTTAGAGACACTAGGCCCTGTGGTATAAGCAGTGGCCAAGGCCTCTGAGCAGTGGGTCGTGATTGCTCATGGGTCCACCTCAGGGGTGCTCCCCACCTTAGGGGTGCTCCCCACCACACTGAGATTCGGCACCAAACACTGACCCCTCTCAGCTGTGCAGGGCACAAATCTAATTTTTGAGTGGCTTAGTGTCTTTTTTTCTGTTGATCCATTATTATTCTTTTGAGTCTTTTATTGGGAAAGCATGGGATAAGACAGCACTGGACTTGGGGTCGGAATAACCTTGGTTCCGACTCTGACTGCACTGCTAGTTCTAATTAACTTTACTGGCCAGTTCCTCATCCATGAAATGTGTAGTCGTCAAAAATAAAATGTGTTTCTATATTACGAGGAATTGATTCACACAGTTACAGAGACAGAGAAATCCCACAATCCCGTCATCTGCCATCTGCAAACTGAGGACCCAGGAAAACTTGTGTAATTCAGTCCAAGTGAAGGCCCAAGAACCAGGAGAGCTGATAGTGTGGGTGCCAGTCAGGGGCGGAAGAAGACTGATGTCTCACCCAATACAGTCAGGCTGAGAGGCAGCTCATCCCACCTCCTCCTTTTTGTTCTAGTCAGGCCTTCAGTGGATTGGATGATGCCCACACACATTGGGGAGGGTATTCTGTTTTACTCACTCCCTCAGTACAAATATTGATGTCCAGGGATGCCTGCGTGGCTCAGCCGGTTAAGCATCTGCCTTCGGCTCAGGTCATGATCCCAGCATCCTGGGATTGAGCCCCTGCATCAGACTCCCTGCTCAGCAGGGAGTCTGCTTCTCCCTCTGCCTGGCACTTCCCCTCCTGGTGCTTTCTCTCTCTCTGGCAAATAGATAAAATCTTCAAAACAATATGAAGCAAAAACATATATTGATGTCCAGATGACAATATGTGATGTCCTCTGGAAGCCCCCTGCAGACATAACCAGAAATAATGTTCAGCTACATACCTGGGCATCTCATGGCCCAGTCAAGTTGACACATTATTCATCCCATGCTAGTTCATTCTAGCAACACATTATTGTAAGAATTTAAGATAATACATATGATGTTATAGAAATTAGGTAGAGTGTAGGAAGAATTCAGGGCCTTTGCAGGTAACAAGTTTTTTATGCAGTGGACTAGGATGGAGGTTTCATTAGAAATGCACCTTCTAGGGGCACCTGGGTGGCTCAGTGGGTTAAGGCCTCTGCCTTCGGCTCGGGTCGTGGTCCCGGGGTTCTGGGATCGAGCCCCATGTCAGGCTCTTTGCTCAGCGGGGAGCCTGCTTCTCCCTCTCTCTCTCTGCCTGCCTCTCTGCCTTTGTTACCTTTGCAGGTAACAAGTTTTTTATGCAGTGGACTAGGATGGAGGTTTCATTAGAAATGCACCTTCTAGGGGCACCTGGGTGGCTCAGTGGGTTAAGGCCTCTGCCTTCGGCTCGGGTCGTGGTCCCGGGGTTCTGGGATCGAGCCCCATGTCAGGCTCTTTGCTCAGCGGGGAGCCTGCTTCTCCCTCTCTCTCTCTGCCTGCCTCTCTGCCACCTTTTTTTTTTGCATAAAAAAAGTGTAAAACATTCCTAGACATGATCACTTCCAAAAGAGAATCATTTAGGATGGATTTCTGAAAGTTGTGGTTAGTAAGATTTCCTTTCTTTGAGGATTGAAGTCTGACAATAAATTAATTTTATTAACACCTTGACACCAGACTTACATTAATGAGCCCCTTGCCTTATAAATTATAAATTAAAAGTGAGCAACTATGAAAGTAATGTATGCTTTCATAGCCCATTAGGGAAATTATGCTGGATCGTTTTTAGAAATGCCAGGTTAGGAGGAGGAGTCAAGATGGCGGAGAAGTAGCAGGCTGAGACGACATCGGGTAGCAGGAGATCAGCTAGATAGCTTATCTAACCATTGTGAACACCTACAAATCCAACGGGAAATCAAAGAGAAGAAGAGCAACAATCCCAGAAACAGAAAATCGATCACTTTCTGAAAGGTAGGACCTGCGGAGAAGTGAATCCAAAGCGACGGGAAGATACACCCCGGGGGGAGGGGCGGAGCGACGGAGCACAAAATCGGGACTTTTAAAAGTCGGCTCCACTGGGAGACATCGCTCCAGAGGCTAAACTGGGGGGAAACCCAGGCGGGGTCAGCATAACCCCAGGACCCGCAGGGTCACAGAAGGACTGGGGGTGTCTGAGTGCCACAGAGCTCACAGGTATTGGAGCGGGGAAGCCGGCTATAGCGACAAAGCCGAGGAGTGAGCTCTAAGCCCAGGGTTACCTTGTGCCGGTCGCAGGCTGGGTGGGCTCGGAGCGCGGCCGGAGGCCACAGAGACAAAAGCGACCCGGCGCTTTTCTCCAGCTCCAACAATTGACTGCTTTCC
The DNA here is from genome assembly GCF_963455335.1 of Martes martes. Lineage (NCBI taxonomy): Eukaryota > Metazoa > Chordata > Mammalia > Carnivora > Mustelidae > Martes > Martes martes. The sequence goes on from NC_137889.1 coordinate 84,409,411, forward strand.
TCGAGGCGCGACCGCAAGCCAGGGAGGCGGGACTGTTGGGCGCTTTGCTCTGAGAGCGCACTGAAGAGCGGAACCCCAAGCTCTCGGCTCCTCCGGGCCGAGAGACTGGGAGGCCGCCATCTTCATTCCCGTCCTCCGGAACTCTACGGAAAGCGCTCAGGGAACAAAAGCTCCCGAAAGCAAACCCGAGCGGATTCCTTAGCCCGGCCCCTGGCAAGGGCGGTGCAATTCCGCCTGCGGCAAGGACACTTGAAAATCACTACAACAGGCCCCTCCCCCAGAAGATCAACAAGAAACCGATCCAAAACCAACTTCAGTCACCAAGAACAGCGGAATTCCACAGCAGGAGAAAGCAAATCCTACCTGGACAAAATGACAAGGCGGAAAAACTCACCTCAAAAAAAAGAACAAGAGGCCGTACCGAAGGCTGGAGACCTAATCAATACAGACATAGGTAGCATGACAGATCTAGAGTTCAGAATGACAATTCTCAAGGTTCTAGCCGGGCTCGAAAAAGGCATAGAAGATATTAGAGAAACCCTCTCCGGAGAGATAAAAGCCCTTTCTGGAGAAATAAAAGAACTAAAATCTAACCAAGTTGAAATCAAAAAAGCTATTCATGAGGTGCAATCAAAAATGGAAGCTCTCACTGCCAGGATAAATGAGGCAGAAGAAAGAATTAGTGACATAGAAGACCAAATGACAGAGAATAAAGAAGCTGAGCAAAAGAGAGACAAACAACTACTGGAACACGAGGAGAGGATTCAAGAGATAAGTGACACCATAAGACGACACAACATTAGAATAATTGGGATTCCAGAAGAAGAAGAAAGAGAGAGGGGGGCAGAAGGTATATTGGAGACAATTATTGGAGAGAATTTCCCTAATATGGCAAAGGGAACAAACATCAAAATCCAGGAGATGCTAAGAACGCCCCTCAAAATCAATAAAAATAGGTCCACACCTCGTCACCTGATAGTAAAATTTACAAGTCTTAGCGACAAAGAGAAAATCCTGAAAGCAGCCCGGGAAAAGAAGTCTGTAACATACAAGGGTAAAAACATTAGATTGGCAGCGGACCTATCCACAGAGACCTGGCAGGCCAGAAAGAACTGGCATGACATATTCAGAGCACTAAACGAGAAAAACATGCAGCCAAGAATACTATATCCGGCTAGGCTATCATTGAAAATAGAAGGAGAGATAAAGAGCTTCCAGGACAAACAAAAGCTGAAAGAATTTGCAAACACCAAACCAGCTCTACAGGAAATATTGAAAGGGGTCCTCTAAGCAAAGAGAGACCCTAAAAGTAGTAGATCAGAAAGAAGCAGAAACAATATACAGTAACAATCACCTTACAGGCAATACAATGGCACTAAATTCATATCTCTCAATAGTTACCCTGAATGTTAATGGACTAAATGCCCCAATCAAAAGACACAGGGTATCAGAATGGATAAAAAAACAAAACCCATCAATATGCTGCCTACAAGAAACTCATTTTAGATCCGAAGACACCTCCAGATTTAAAGTGAGGGGGTGGAAAACAATCTACCATGCTAATGGACATCAGAAGAAAGCTGGGGTGGCAATCCTTATATCAGATCAATTAGATTTTAAGCCAAAGACTATAATAAGAGATGAGGAAGGACACTATATCATACTCAAAGGGTCTGTCCAACAAGAAGATCTAACAATCTTAAATATCTATGCCCCTAACATGGGAGCAGCCAACTATATAAACCAATTAATAACAAAATCAAAGAAATACATCGACAGTAATACAATAATAGCAGGGGACTTTAACACTCCCCTCACTGAAATGGACAGATCGTCTAAGCAAAAGATCAACAAGGAAATAAAGGCCTTAAATGACACACTGGACCAGATGGACATCACAGATATATTCAGAACATTCCATCCCAAAGCAACAGAATATACATTCTTCTCTAGTGCACATGGAACATTCTCCAGAATAGACCACATCCTGGGTCATAAATCAGGTCTCAATCGGTACCAAAAGATCGAGATCATTCCCTGCATATTTTCAGACCACAATGCTCTGAAGCTCGAACTCAATCACAAGAGGAAATTTGGAAAGAACGCAAATACATGGAGACTAAACAGCATCCTTCTAAAAAATGAATGGGTCAACCAGGAAATTAAAGAAGAATTGAAAAAATTCATGGAAACAAATGATAATGAAAACACAACAGTTCAAAATCTGTGGGATACAACAAAGGCAGTCCTGAGAGGAAAATATATAGTGGTGCAAGCCTTTCTCAAGAAACAAGAAAGGTCTCAAATACACAACCTAACCCTACACCTAAAGGAGCTGGAGAGAGAACAACAAAGAAAGCCTAAACCCAGCAGGAGAAGAGAAATCATAAAGATCAGAGCAGAAATCAATGAAATAGAAACTAAAAAAACAATAGAACAAATCAACAAAACTAGGAGCTGGTTCTTTGAAAGAATTAATAAGATTGATAAGCCCCTGGCCAGACTTATCAAAAAGAAAAGAGAAAGGACGCAAATAAATAAAATCATGAATGAAAGAGGAGAGATCACAACCAACACCAAAGAAATACAAACAATTATAAGAACATACTACGAGCAACTCTATGGCAACAAATTTGACAACCTGGAAGAAATGGATACATTTCTAGAGATGTATAAACTACCACAACTGAACCAGGAAGAAATAGATAACCTGAACAGACCCATAACCAGTAAGGAGATTGAAACAGTCATCAAAAATCTCCAAACAAACAAAAGTCCAGGACCAGACGGCTTCCCAGGGGAATTCTACCAAACATTTAAAGAAGAATTAATTCCTATTCTCCTGAAACTGTTCCAAAAAATAGAAATGGAAGGAAAACTTCCAAACTCATTCTATGAGGCCAGCATCACCTTGATCCCAAAACCAGACAAGGATCCCACCAAAAAAGAGAATTACAGACCAATATCCTTGATGAACACAGATGCGAAAATTCTCACCAAAATACTGGCCAATAGGATCCAACAGTACATTAAAAGGATTATTCACCACGACCAAGTGGGATTTATTCCAGGGCTGCAAGGTTGGTTCAACATCCGCAAATCCATCAATGTGATACAATACATTAATAAAAGAAAGAGTAAGAACCATATGATACTCTCAATAGATGCTGAAAAAGCGTTTGACAAAGTGCAGCATCCCTTCCTGATTAAAACTCTTCAAAGTGTAGGGATAGAAGGCACATACCTCAATATTATCAAAGCCATCTATGAAAAACCCACCGCAAATATCATTCTCAATGGAGAAAAACTGAAAGCTTTTCCGCTAAGGTCAGGAACACGGCAGGGATGTCCGTTATCACCACTGCTGTTCAATATAGTACTAGAAGTCCTAGCCTCAGCAATCAGAGAACAAAAAGAAATTAAAGGCATCCAAATCGGCAAAGAAGAAGTCAAACTATCACTCTTTGCAGATGATATGATACTATATGTGGAAAACCCAAAAGGTTCCACTCCAAAACTGCTAGAACTTATACAGGAATTCAGTAAAGTGTCAGGATATAAAGTCAATGCACAGAAATCAGTCGCATTTCTTTACACTAACAACAAGACAGAAGAAAGAGAAATTGAGGAGTCAGTCCCATTTACAATCGTACCCAAAACCATAAGATACCTAGGAATAAATCTAACCAAAGAGGCAAAGAATCTATACTCAGAAAACTATAAAGTACTCATGAAAGAAATTGAGGAAGACACAAAGAAATGGAAAAATATTCCATGCTCATGGATTGGAAGAACAAATATTGTGAAAATGTCTATTCTACCTAAAGCAATCTACACATTTAATGCAATCCCTATCAAAATCCCATCCATTTTTTTTAAAGAAATAGAACAAATAATCCTAAAATTTATATGGAACCAGAAAAGACCTCGAATAGCCAAAGGAATATTGAAAAAGAAAGCCAAAGTCGGTGGCATCACAATTCCAGACTTCAAGCTCTATTACAAAGCTGTCATCATCAAGACAGTATGGTACTGGCACAAAAACAGACATATAGATCAATGGAACAGAATAGAGAGCCCAGAGATAGACCCTCAACTCTATGGTCAACTAATCTTCGACAAAGCAGGAAAGAATATCCAATGGAAAAAAGACAGCCTCTTCAACAAATGGTGCTGGGAAAATTGGACAGCCACATGCAGAAAAATGAAATTGGACTATTTCCTTACACCACACACGAAAATAGACTCAAAGTGGATGAAGGACCTCAATGTGCGAAAGGAATCTATCAAAATCCTTGAGGACAATGCAGGCAGCAACCTCTTTGACCTCAACCGCAGCAACTTCTTCCTAGGAACATCGCCAAAGGCAACAGAAGCAAGGGCAAAAATGAACTATTGGGATTTCATCAAGATTAAAAGCTTTTGCACAGCAAAGGAAACAGTAAACAAAACCAAAAGACAACTGACAGAATGGGAGAAGATATTTGCAAATGACATATCAGATAAAGGGCTCGTATCCAAAATCTATAAAGAGCTTATCAAACTCAATACCCAAAGAACAAATAATCCAGTCAAGAAATGGGCAGAGGACATGAACAGACATTTCTGCAAGGAAGACATCCAGATGGCCAACAGACACATGAAAAAATGCTCCACATCACTCGGCATCAGGGAAATACAAATCAAAACCACAATGAGATACCACCTCACACCAGTCAGAATGGCTAAAATTAACAAGTCAAGAAATGACAGATGCTGGCGAGGATGCGGAGAGAGGGGAACCCTCCTACACTGTTGGTGGGAATGCAAACTGGTGCAACCACTCTGGAAAACAGTGTGGAGGTTCCTCAAAAAACTGAAAATAGAGCTACCCTACGACCCAGCAATTGCACTACTGGGTATATATCCTAAAGATACAAACGTGGTGCTCCGAAGGGGCACGTGCACCCGAATGTTTATAGCAGCAATGTCCACAATAGCCAAACTGTGGAAAGCGCCTAGATGTCCATCAACAGATGAATGGATAAAGAAGATGTGGTATATATACACAATGGAATACTATGCAGCCATCAAAAGACATGAAATCTTGCCATTTGCGACGACGTGGATGGAACTAGAGGGTATCATGCTTAGCGAAATAAGTCAATCGGAGAAATATAACTATCATATGATCTCTTTGATATGAGGAAGGGGAGATGCAAGGTGGGGGGGTTTGGGGGGAGGTAGGTAAAGAAAAAATGAAAAGATGGGATTGGGAGGGAGACAAACCATAAAAGACTCAATCTCAAGAAACAGACTGAGGGTTGCGGGGGGGAAGGGGGACGGGAGAGGGTGGTGGGGAAATGGACATTGGGGAGGGTATGGGCTATGATGAGTGCTGTGAAATGTGTAAACCAGATGATTCACAGACCTGTACCCCTGGGGATAAAAATACATTATATGTTTATTAAAATAAAAAATTAAAAAAAAAAAAAAAAAGAAATGCCAGGTTATCTCTTGAAATCTTACTGAATTAAAATCTCCATTTTAAAGGATTTTGTGCTTTATGGCACAGGTAGATCAGATGAATATCATAACACATATCAATTTTAATTAAAACACTGTTTAGGGTTGTATAGTCTATGTGACGATAGTATAAATTGGAATAACCACAGTGTGTGTGGTTCCTATATTGAAGACATGGGAAGAGATAGCCCATGAAGGACTTTCAGTATTTGCCTAGAGTTTGGCCTTTGTTATGGAAGCAAGCAGGAGAGAGGATGGGAGGCTTTTGAGGAGAGATTGACGTATGTCAAGTAAGGTTTTAAGAAGCCTTGTCTTGGGTTAGTAGCAGGAGATAGGGAAACCAAGTAAGAGAGTCCTGACACTATTGTCATAATCCCTATTCAGCCACGAGGGCTTGACCGCAGAGGAATGGTCGTGTAAGGTAATGGAAAGGGTGGCCTGAGAGGCATTGTAAAGAAAGAATTGGTACAACTTGAACAGGATGTGAGGAGAGTCGTGCTGGGGGAAGCAAAAAATGGTGCCGTATTTCAATCTGCTTAGTGGGAAGAATAGGAAAAGCTGGAGGTGAGAATTTTGGGGGAAAGAACGCCCATTCAGTCAAGTGTCTGGCCTGTTGAGTATGAATTAATGGCCAGTAGTCCAGGAAAAGATGTCTTGATGGCTATTTAGATATTCAGAACCAAGTGCAGGCAAGAGCTTGAGGTTGACAAGAGAAAGTTGGAAAACATTCATGTGGAGGTGAGAATCAAAGGTGAGACCGAGAGAAGAGACTCAGAGAGGAGTCAATGGCTCAGGACGCTGGCTGGCGCAAGGGTCTCACCACTCCTCTGCGGTGGGAGGGCAGGTCTCTGTGTGGCTGCTTCTATTGCTGTTTTGTTGGCTTGGTCTCCTCAGCCTAGTGGATCAGAGCCCAGATGGATGGCCGGCAGCTTACCCGACTTCCTGAGCGAATCCACACTGCCTCTCAAATACTTGGCGTCCCTCCCCATGCTCCCAGGCGCTAAGTAAAGTGCACGCTCTGGCTCTGCTATTTTCTCTGCCCCACCATCTTTCTTTACTACAAACATCCTCGTCAGTCCCTCATATGCATTTTATTTTTATTTTTTTAAAGATTATCTATTTATTTATTTATTTGGCAGAACATGAGAGAGAGAGAGAGAGAGTAGCAGAGGGAGAGGGAGAAGCAGACTCCTCACCAAGCAGGGAGCCTGATGAGGGGCTCCATCCCAGGACTCTGGGATCATGACCTGAGCTGAAGTCAGAGGCTTAACTGATGGGGCCACCCAGGTGCCCCCCTCCATACACATTTTAGCCATTTTGTCTCCATTATAACTCTTGCCATTCAGCCAAACTGGTCTTATATTCTCCCATTTGGCCCAGTATTGATTTGGCCCAAATTGATTTTGTTGTTACTTTGATTCCAGGAGCCCCATCCCATAGCCAGACTTTACTAACCTGGAGGCATCTAGAACTTCTCCTCTCAGCTTGAATTCTGGCTGATCATAGCCTCCTGGCATTTCAACTCTCTCAGTCTTTGATTTAATTTATATTTACTTTTTGAACCTAGATTTTCTCTTAGGCCCCTTATTCTTCCTTTTCTTTCTTTAGCTATCAGCCCCTTCCTTGCTTTAGTTCCTTCTTTGTCCAGCTAGAATTCTCAGAGGCACGCTGCTAACCCTTGCTCTTTCGTATCTGTGTCCATACTACCGATGGTGGATGGATCCAGCGCTATGCTCTTTGTACCAGGGAACACTGCTGGAATAATTCTGCATGGCGGTTGGTTCCATTGTAAGTGTGTGGTATCAGCTGGGCCTTCCGTTCTGCTGGGCAATCTTGTCTTCACCTTGGCATCTCTCCCACAACTTCACTCTCTTTCAGCATCATGTCTTGCTCCCTTTTCTCTTACAGGTAATCATGCCTCCTACTCAGTAGACTCCAGAAGGTGAAAATGTGCTTGCGTTTTGCCTCCCATTATCAGACTTTCCTGTCTCTGTGCCATCCAGTCCCCAAGGACTAGGTGCTTCTCCTCCATCCAAATCAAACCCATCCATGGCTTCTCCACACTTCATCTCTTCCATCTTTTCTGACATCTCAGTTATACCCTCTCTCCTCTTTTATCCCTGCTTCTCTACTCTTTCCTTCTCTTTAGCATGTACTGTGCCTCTCCTATTGTTGGCAGTGTTTCCAAACCAAGTCTGTGGGCATGCTGCCTCTGTTTGCTCAAATTCCTTCCTCAATGCCCTGTAATGATCCAGGCTAACACCTGTTGGCCCATCTCTTTTTACACCTAACCATATGTTAAGAGCCCTTTCTCACTTGAAGGAAGGTTCTAGAAAATTCTGCTATGTCCTCTTTAGGGTCTGGTATCCCTTGATGATGGATTCAGTACTTCTAGAGCTAAAGTGGTCTTCTTCAGCATCTGCTAGTATAATGAAGTTGTGAAGAAAATGTAGCTCCCGGTGTGTGGAAGCATTTTAGCTCTCATTATGTCCAGGTGTCCTTGAGTTGAACAGAGGAAGAGGGATCCAGTGGACAAAAGTGTGTACTTTGGAGCCAGGCAGAGCTGGGTTTAAATTTTAGCTCTGTTCCTTAGTAGCTTGACTTGGAGCAATTTGCCAAAGCTTTGGAAACCTCAGTTTCTCATTCATAAAATTGGGATGATAGGAGAGTCTACCCCATAAGACAGTTGTGGAGATTGAACGAGATGATGAATATCCAGTGCAGAGAGCAGTGCCTGGCACATAGTAAACTCCCAGGAAAGTTTATTATGTGGACCTTCACCTGTGTTTGATTAAACTGAGAAGCCAAGGGAGAATGGAAGAAACAAAGGTCACTCTTTTGTTTGAAAAATCCCAATGACTAGTCATGTTAAATGACTAGAAATATGATTCTGAACCTCAAATGACATTCTAGGAAAGTGCACTGGCTTAATTACTATGTAGAGTTTCAGTCCCAAATATGGCCTGGGTGTTAGCAGGGAGAACCACAGGGGCCATGTGAGCCATGAGGATACCTTCACCTTCTTGGTTTAAAACAAAGATTAGCCTGAATCTCCTGTTCCTGACAGTCCTTCATAGCTCAACTCTGGTCATCCTTGCCAGTCTCAGGGCTTTTACTCTGGACATTTCTCTGGCCTTCCAAGTCAAGGGAAGGGCATTTTTTAAGAAAAAAGACACCACTTGATTTTGTTTTGCTGCACATGTCTCTTGTGATATGTTATCCCAGTGAAGGGGAAAGGCATTGAGTCCCTGACTTTTGTCTTCATTTTTAAATGTTATTGTCCTAAGAGCTTCTTCTCATTCAGGAGTAGAAGTGGGGCAAAGGGAAAAAGAGGGATGCTTTATGTTTTCTTTCAGTTAAAGAGGAACACTATCATTTGTATCATTTGTATCAAATGATAGTGTTCCTTTAACTAGCATTTATTGATACACACTACTTTAAGCATGGACTGAGCATAAAATAAAGTCACAGTGATTTTGAATTATTTAATTTATTGTCGGAAATTTACTAACAGAAAAAAAGGACATCAGTTAAATAAAATAATAATAAAAGATACCTTCTTTAAGAAAGCCAAACAACAAAAATTCTTTAAAACTTCTTTGCACATCAAAATAGGAGACTTACTGTTAAGATATATTATAATTAGAATATTAACGTAAAACTTTTCAGTTTTATTTTATTTATTTTAATTTTTAAAAAGATTTTATTTACTTGAGAGAGAGAGAGAGAGAGAGAGCGCTTCTACTTCTACAAGGAGGGATGGAGGGGCAGAGAGAGGGAGACACAGACTCCCTGCTGAGCAGGGAGCCCGGGAGGCTCAGTCCCAGGACTCTGAGATCATGACCTGAGCCAAAGGTAAATGCTTAACCAACTGAGCCACCCAGATGCCCCCAGTTGTATTTTAATGTGCTGTGTGTAACTTTGATATATTAAGATCAAGTAAAATTTTTTTGTGCTCACTTTTTTTTTTATTTTTAAAGATTTTATTTATTTATTTAACAGACAGAAATCACAAGTAGGCAGAGAGGCAGGCAGAGAGAGAGGAGGAAGTAGGCTCCTGGCTGAACAGAGAGCCCGATGCGGGGCTCGATCCCAGGACCCTGGGATCAGAACCTGAGCCAAAGGCAGAGGCTTTAACGCACTGAGCCACCCAGGCGCCCCTTTGTGCTCACTTTTATAAATTGAAATTTACATTTTCCATTTTAAATCATGGCAGTAATTTTTAATTGTTGCATTTTTTTTGATATTATTGTTGGTTTACTTCATATTAAATCCTCAGACAATCCTCAAACCATCCACTTGATGCTTTTGGGAAATGTATTGTGGCAAAAATCGAGGAAGACCTATAGCATAGCTTTGTGTTCACAAGGATAACAAAGAGAAAAGAACAGCGGGGCATGGATGGCTGTTGTTAAGCATCTGCTTTCAGGTCAGGTTATGATTCCTGGGTTCTGGGATCGAGTCCTGCTTCCAGCTTCCTGCTCAGAGGGAAGCCTGCTTTTCCCTCTCCTACTTCTCTCAACCCCCTCCCCCCCCACCCCCCTCCCCCACGCCCTCTGCCGCTTGTGTTCCCTCTCTCACTGTCTCTGTCTCTCTGTCAACTAAATAAATAAAATCTTAAAAACTAAAACAGAGAGAAAAGAACAAAAGGGAACTTAAAGGCAATTTCTGATCAGTTTGGTAACTGACAGGTGATCCCCAAATTCTGTTCAAGACTGTTCTCCACCTTTAAAAGCCCTTCTGTTCAGATTATTCTGAGTGTTCTTTTGTTCTTCATTTAAATCAGTTGCGTAGGAATAGCCATTGTTATAGTTATATTTTCAAGAGATTAAAGATTATTTCTAGCCTTACCATAAATGGACTTGAAGACCCTTTGATTTTTAACGGTTGTCTAGTAAGAAACTTCCTGAGTTTTATACTCTGCTTGATGTCTGCTTTTGGGAACACGGAGGACATTATTGTTTACATAGAGTGACTCGTCTAGTTCTTCAGAATGTCTGTTCTAGAGGAACTAAGGCATGAGGTAAAGAGCAATCTAAGCATGGGCACTGTTTTCTTTCCTTTGAAGTATAGATTGTTTTAAGTACTGAGCTGTTAAAAAAAAATACAAAGGCTGTTCTGTTGCATTAGGGCATAAACAGGAACACAGTATTTCAGTGGTGGCAGCTACTTTGTTTCCTGGACTCATCTCACAAGAATTTTTGTATGCTATTTTCCCTGTGTAGAATCTGATTGGCATGCTTATGTCTATTCCATTTCCATCGCCTCTATCAGTGACCAGTGCAAAAAAGAGAGGTGACAGGAAGTGCGGTTTGTAAATTAATGTTTGACAGTACTTTCGATAATTTGCTTACTTGCATAAAAATATAGATTCTGTGTATATTACAGAGAATATTATTATATTATTATATTACTCTCATACCACTAGATGAATTTGATAAGTTTATCTTGAGTCTTGAATCTTAGTACATTTTATTTTATTTTATTTATCTTTTTAAAAAGATTTTATTTATTTATTTGACAGACAGAGATCACAAGTAGGCAGAGAGGCAGGCAGAGAGAGAGGAAGGGAAGCAGGCTCCCTGCTGAGCAGAGAGCTTGATGAGGGACTCGATCCCAGGACCCCGAGGTCATTACCTGAGCTGAAGGCAGAGGCTTAACCCACTGAGCCACCCAGGCGCCCCAAATCTTAGTACATTTTAAAGGAAAGGCAGTTTTTTTGGAACATGGTAATACTCAGTTTTATTCTATCCACAGAGGAGCAGGGTAGTGTTCCTATCCAAATTCATAATATCTTAAGGATAATTTGCTATTATTTCTCTAAATGAATTTTAACATTTAAGTGGAGTTAGTACTTTCATCTATAATTTGTGAAGATAACTGTTCTATTTTTTTTAAATAAGAAAGTTACACTTATTCCATGTATAAAGAGGAATCTTTCTAGAGGCTGCTTTCCCTTTATTTTAAAGTTGGTTTTTTTTTTTCCTGCCTCATTCTTTTTTTTCCTGTGTTCTTGAGATTCCAAATATCCATATGTTAAACCTTTTGATCTGAAGCCTTGAGGTGCTGTTCATTCTCCTTTTCAATGATTTTCCTTCTGTTCTTCAGACCAGATGCTTTCTGTTGCTCTATTTTCAAGTTCAGTCTCCTAATAGCCATTCTGATAAGTACATCCAACATTTTAAAAAAATTTCAGATGTTGTTTTTTTCATTTGTAGAATTTCCATTTTGTTCTTTTATAGTTTCTGTTTCTCTGATGATATTTGCTATCTTTTCATTCTTTACAAGAGTGTCTTTCACTATAATAGCTGCCTTAAGGCCATTGTCTGCGCATTCTGACATCTGGACCATTCTGGGTTGGGTTCTTTGTTTTTTTCCTCTGGAAAATAGAGCACATTTTCCTAATTATTCATATGCTGAATAATTTTGCATTATATCTTGAATATTGTGAATGTTATTATGGAAATTCTAGATTCTGTTATATTCTTCTGAATAGTGTTGATATTTTTGTTTTAGCAGACAATTAACTTGGTTAGACTCATACTGCAAATTCCTGGTGCCAGGACAAATCTCACTTCAGTTCTGCTTTTTCTTAACTGGGTTATTTGCGATTTGCCCCACTCATGTGTAGTTTAGGGTTGGTGAGAGATTTGGGAAGAGTATATATACAGAATTTGGGGCTTGCCCAGAAGGTTTTCCCTCATCTGGAATTTTCCTTCCACTCTCTAATGCCTGAATTCTGTGTTAAAGTTTTTCAATTCAGAAAGACTGTGTTTCTATTGGTAATTTAGTTACCCTGCACAATGCCTTGAGGGATACCTGTCCTTAGGTAGCAGGCCAAAATAATAATAATAATAATAAAAAAATAAATTAAACTTAAAAAATGAGAAACCCATTTTATGTCATGTTTATGTTATGTTTATTCTTTTAATTTTTGACCCCCTGTGAAAATCTGACTACTTTTGTTCAGTCCCTGGAATCTTCAGGTTTTTTTTTTTTTTTTTTTTTTCAGTTTTTCTCAGAGTTTATAGTCGTTACATACAAAAGAGTAGGTTTTTTGGAGCATACTGAGTCATACTAGAAGCATAACTCCTGTTCTTTCCCTACACTCAAATCTCTATTAATTTCAATGAGGTTCAGATGATTAAGACTTGGTGGTAAAAGCCTTTTGAAAATAAATCCTTTAGAATTTTGTTCTACTTAGTAGATTATGATTGAATGGCAGCTAATGTGTTCAACTACAAAGGTTTACTGATTCAATGTTCCATAGCTTAATTAATATTAGCAGTAGTGAATGTTAACAATTTAAATCATTTAAATGTATTTTAGTTTTACCCAGACTCAACAAATAAATTCATGTATTTATAATTCTATAATTGTAATTGAACAAATGATAATCCTTCATGAAAATGTAGTGATGAAATCAACTCCAGGAATTATCTGATAGTATTTCCTACCATTGAGTTTGGCTGAGAAATATAGGGAAAATAATTTACAGTGACCCATTTGAGGAAAATCAGTTCTTAGCAAGCCTTGTCCGAATGCAAACAACCAGCTAGGATCATTAAGACCAAGTTTTTATATGCCATGCCAGAGAATTTTTTTAAAATCTATTTTTACCCATACCCTCTCCCACTCTCCACCTGGGAAACACAAGTTTGTTCTCTGTATCTAAGAGTTTGTTTTCTTGTTTGTCTCTTTTTTTTTCTTTCTTTGTTCTGTTTTAGAAACTTTTTTCTAAGTAGAAATTCATTTTCCTATGTTTCTCTTTTTGTAAGTCAAGACTCTGAGCCCAAATACTTCACAATCATCTTTTACCAAGTACATTGTCCTCTTATCCTGTGTCAGATAGAACCTGACATTTCCTTTGATAAATGCTTTCTTTCAAAATCATCTGTAACACAGATCTGATTTCATTACTCATGATTTAAAGTCTTCAATGACACTCTACTAGTTGTAAAATCAAGTTCAAAATCTGTGCCTAATCCATTCTGCCTGCCTTTCTATCCTTGTTTCAAGGAACCCTCCCCAATTCCTTCACATTTCAGGGAGGTACCCTGCTCTTTCTTACCTCAGGCATTGGCTTTGTGTTATGGACTGAATGCTTGTCTTATGTTGAAACTCATATGTTGAAACCCTAACCCCCCCAGTGTGATGGTTCTTGGAGGTGGGGCCTTTGGGAGGTAACTTAATTTAGATGTGGTCATGAGAGTGCCCCTGCCCAATGGGATTAATATCCTTGTAAGAAGGAGACGACATAGCAAAGGAAACCATCAGCAAAATGAAAAGGCAGCCTACTAAGCAGGAGAAAATATTTGCAAATCATATATCTGATAAGGGGCTAATATATATATATATATATATATATATACACACACACACATATAATATATGTAATATATATATATATATAACTCATACAACTCAATAGCAGAGCAATCTGATTTAAAAAATAGGCAGAAGAGCTGAACAGTCATTTTTCCAAAGAAGATATGTGGATGGCCAACAGGTACATGAAAAGATACTCAACATCATTATCAGGGAAATGCAAATCAAAACCACAATGAGATATCTATCACTTCATACATGTTAGAATTGCTAGTATCAAAAAGATAAGAAATAACAAGTGTTGGCAGGGATGTGGAGAAAAGAATGGTACCCTTATGCTCTTTTAGTTGGAATGAAAATTGGTGCAGCCACTGTGGAAAACAGTATGGAGATGCCTCAAAAAATTAAAAATAGAACTACCTTGTGATCCAGTAATTCTATTTCTGGGTATTTATCTGAAGAAAACAAAAACATTAACTTGAAAAGATATCTGCACTCCGTGTTCATTGCCTATTATTTACAATAGCTAAGCTATGCAAACAGCTAAGTGTCCATCAACACACATGAATGGATAAATAAATTGTAGTATACTTATACACAATGGAATATTATTCAGCCATTAAAAAACAATGAAATCCTTCAATATGCAACAATAAGGATGGGCCTCAAAGGCATTATGCTAAGTGAAATAAGTGGAGAAAAACAAATACCATATGATCTCTCTTATATGGGGAATCTAAAAAGCATACAAAAAACCAGCCCATCAGGCTCCCTGCTCAGCGGGAAGCCTGCTTCTCCCTCTCCCACTCCCCCTTGCTTGTATTCCCTCTCTTGCTGTCTCTGTCAAATAAATAAATAAAATCTAAAAAAAAAAAAAAAAAGCAAACAAAACCAAACACAGCTCTTACAGAGAACAGATTGATGGTTGCCAGAAGCAAGGGGTGGGGGTGGGAGAGATGAGTGAACTTTTTTTTTCTTTTAGTTTAAATAAATTGAATAATTTATAATTAAAAAAGGAAGAAGAAAGACCAGAGCTTGTTCTCCCCACCATGGGAGGAAATACGGGTGTATGTAAGTCGGGAAGGGGGCTCTCACCAGGACTGGACGATGTTAGCACTCTGATCTCAGCCTTCCAGTTCCAGAACTGGGAGGAATGGATTTCTCTTTTTAAAGTCAGGTGGTCCATGGTATTTTATTAGGGCTGACTGAACTAAGATGCTGGTTCCTCTCTTCACTTGAAATGTCCTCTGCTCCAGGTCTCCCTTCCCCCACCACTCTCACTGGTTCCTTGAAAACATCTTTAGGAAGCCTTCCTTGACCATCTAAGGCTTCTGCTTGGTCACTGTTAAGTCCTGTGTTATAAACACCCATAGGTTATATGTGTTTTACAGTAAATCTCTTCTGTAGCACACCTCATACTGGTAACCTGTGTAGAATGTGCCTTCCTGCTCATGATAAGCTTCACGAGATGACGGTAGAAGCCTTATCTGTCTTGCTTACTGCTAAGTGCTTACGAAAATGCCCAGCATGTAATAACAGTAAGATCTGTTAAATGATGAAATGAAATCACCTGCATGGTACCCACCTAGATGAGCACTGACTGCTTCAGGGATTGAGCATATCCTACCACGTTCTTAGGACTTTCTGAAGAGCAATGCTGTCATTGAAACATCTAGCATAAACATTATAATACAGTAAGTCAGTTAATATCCTTTTTATGTTGTAATTTAGTACCAGATAATTCTCATTTCATGTAAAAAACATGATCTTTGTCAGTGCCTCTTTTTACTCTCAGAATATGAAGCCATGAATTTTGTATATTTTCAGAAATAGTACTCGAGTCTTTTTGATTCTTAAATGTCTCAAGTTAATAATCTACTGGTTAGTCCTTTAACCTGTCTTTAAAGATATTCTTTGATATATATATCTCTCTCTAATATATATATATAAGATATATATATATAATATATATCAAATAGATGTGTATTATTATTCTACAAAGAAATAGGGAACTAATTCGGAAGTGTAGCAGTATTTTAATTTTTTAGTTTATTCTGTCTACTCTCTAGCATGAAAAATAAACAAACCAGTTTGAAACTTAAAAAAAAAAGAGCAATTCCAGTAGACGTATTTCCTCTTCTTTTTTTGGAAGGGTGCCAGTATTGTAAAGCACTCTTCCAAATCCTTTCAAGCAGAATATGAGCTGGCTTATTAATAGTTATATGCTCAGTGGGAGCGAGCAAGAGGAAAGAATACAGATAGACTGGAGTCTCTGGCTCTGCATATTATAAGCTGTGTTCTTCGAACCTCATTGTATTTCATCTGGTAAATGGGATAATAATACGTACTTTGAAGGGTTATTATTTCAAACTCTAGCACATAATAGGCACTTAAAAAGTCAGAATTATTTCTTACAAGTGGAGACATGGGAACTCAGCCACCCATTATTCTTAGGATTGTTTTCCCCAGACTGGGTGATTTCTGCACAAAGCAATGCAGGAAATAACTTACTACGTAACGACAGGTGGAATACAAGTCCTCTGTCTGCAGGATTAGTTTTCTTTGTTTATATTGACTTGCTCATCTTGTGCTAACAAATAATGAGATTGGACATGGCCACAAATGATACGTCATAATCCTGAGAAAAACGAATTCAAGATATGGCCTCATTATATTCCAGAAAATGTGGCAATTTACTCCTTTATGGTTTCAACCTATCAACTATATGAACCTACCCTTAATTTTATGTTGTTCTTCAAGAATTACTTTATAGCTTTGTTGGGCAGAATTCTACAGCACTGATGTGTAAGATCCAGAGCTATTCTTCTTTTTTTTTCTTCAAGATTTTATTTATTCATTTGATAGAGAGAGAGATCACAAGTAGGCAGAGAGGCAGGCAGAGAGAGGAGGAAGCAGGTCCCCCGCTGTACAGAGAGCCCGATGCGGGACTCGATCCCAGGACCCTGAGATCATGACCTGAGCCAAAGGCAGAAGCTTAACCCACTGAGCCATCCAGGAGCCCTGATCCAGAGCTATTCTTATATATCAAGGCTTCAGTTTATTATTTTTTAAATTTAATTCCAGTATGGCTAAAGTACAGTGTTCCATCTTTCAGTTGTACGATACAGTGATTCAACAACTCTTTATATTACTCTGCACTCATCATCAGAATTGTACTCTTAATCCCCTTCACCTATTTCATCCATTCCCTCATCCACCTCCCCTCTGGTAACTACCAGTTTGTTGTCTATAGTTAAAGTCTTCAGTTTAAATTGTAGTTTTTCCTTTCCTTTTTGATTTTGTTAGGTTTGATATGTTAAGTTTAGAATAAATGTGTGAGTTTATAGGAGTTAAGCACATTTCATTCCTTTGATATTCATAAGGAGTAAAAAACCAATTTCATTCCCATGCTGAAAAATAATTAAACCTGGAGATTATGATAATGTAATAGTGATTTTTTAAAGTATTAGCATATTAATTTCATTATAATTGGAATATCAGAATGTAATGTAAACAACTTACTGCTTTTCGTTTCCTTGTTCTACTGACTTACAACTTAAAGAAAGCTGAAAAAATATTAATCTAAAAATCAATTCATTCCTTAATGAATATTTTCCCTACAGAAGAAAACATGCCCATAATAATAGCTCGTAATAAACATTTATTGAATGCTTAATCTGCGCCAGGCAGTGCTCTAAGAGATGAGCGTGAATTAGCTTGTTCACTCTCACAGCACCCCACATAGAAGGCACCAACATCATCTCCATCCTGTGCAGGAGAAAACTCAGGAGCAGAGAGCTTGTGTATTTTGGCCAAGGTTCTGGAGCTAGTGAGAGGCAGTCTAAGGTCGAGCTCCCTGGAAGTTTGGAATTGAGGACTTTGCAGATGTAAGTTAAGGCTCTTGAGATGAGATCCATGATACTGGAGGGGTGGGTCCTAAATCCAATACCTGGGATCATAAGAGAAAAGAGAAGGCGGTTTGACACACAGAGGGGAAGGCCATGGGAAGAAGGAGGCAGAGACTGAGTTATGCTACACACCAAGGAATTTTGGAGCTACTAGGAGCTAGAAGAGGCAAGGAAGGATGGTTCCCTAGAGCCTTCAGAGGGAGTGTGGCTCTGTGGATACCTTGATTTCGGACTTCTTCCAGAACAGTGAGAGAGTAAGTTCCTGTTTGAAGCTCTTCTTTGGAGGGACTTTATTACAGCAATTCAAGGAAGTATTGTACCCCTTGCGCTTCTTGGGCCCACTTGCTTCCTATAATAAGTTTATCCCATCTGGGAACTGCTCCTCCAGACTTTGGGTTGGGTTCTTTCACTGGGGAGACTTAAAATAGGAAGATCAGAGGGAGAAGCTAAACCTACTTGCTGCAGCTGAGTTTCTTACTGTAACTCATACCCAACACTTCCCCTCTTCTACTGCCCATTCTAGATCAGCTCATGCTTGGCGAGGGCCCCTCTTGGTCAAGGTGCTGTGACCCAGCTCTCCATCCCTGAGGGGTTTTGAGTCTCTGACTCTCATAACCCTTTTCAGGCTGTATCTGCTGCTTCTGTCCTTTTATTATCAAAGCTGGGCAAGGCAGTACCAGGAAATATTTCAGTTTAATTCCTGAGGGGCAAGGGTCCCCCCCCCCAACCCTGTCCTCACTGTATAATATCAGCTCTGCCTCCTCGCCATGATCAGGGTCAGTTACTTCTGTTAGGATGGTAACTTCTTTCCTTGCTGCTGGTTACTTGGTATCGGACACTAAAGTAACAGAACATCAACCTCAACTTAGCCTAGTGGGGTTATGCTGTATCCTATGAGGACGTGCTCCCCCATCCAGGGGAAATCTCTAGACATGTAGAGCCTGGGGTTGTGGTGGTCAATATTTCTTTTACTTGAAGGTGGACTGGTCAGTAGAGCCAGCTATACTGAAGGAGTGCTTTGAAGTAACTGCAGACTTAGAATTTCTGGAGCAGTGGCTGAAGAGGTGATCATGCCCAACTAGTCAACCTTCCTTATTTTAAGATTTTTTTTTTGTAATTTATTTTTTTCGGAGACAGCATGAGGGAGGGTTGGTCAGGGACAGAGGGAGAGGGAGAAGCAGACTTCCCACTAAGCAGGGAGCCCCAGGTGGGGCTTGATCCCAGGACCTGGGATCATGACCTGAGCCAAAGGCAGACACTCAACTGACTGAGCCACCCAGGTGCCCCTTGTAGGTTCGGGGAGCTGCCACAGATTATCCAGGAGAATCCAACAGAGCGGGAGTTGAACGGGGACTAGAAAACACCTTTTCCAGTCAGGTGTCATGCTACTTCTCATTACTTTAGGTGCATTAATTTTACTTAATTACTAAAATAAATTAGCTAATATTTAAAATATTGAAAGATTTTCATATTTGTCTTCTAACTGAAATGTTATTAGTATAATGAAGCAGCTTTTGTTAGTAGTGAGAGTATCCCATTCTGTGTGTGTGTGTGTGTGTTTCAAACAGAATTGGATCACCTCTGAAATGTGTATTTAATATCATTTTTGAGATCCAAGGTGGTTGTGTCTTCATATTTCCATCCATGTTAGCTACCCATTTAAAAAATTACATTATAGCCTGGATGGCTTAGTTGGTTGAGCAACTGCCTTTGGCTCAGGTCATGATCCCGGCTGGGATCCTGGGATGGAGCCCCAAGTCGGGCTCCCTGCTCCGTGGGGAGTCTGCTTCTCCCTCTGCCTGCTGTTCCCCCTGCTTGTGCTTTCTCTTGCTCCCTCTCTCTCTCTCTCAAATAAATAAATAAAATCTTTTAAAAATTAAATTAAAATGCATTACATTTTAGACATTTTAATAAGAATAAAACTTTCCTTTGCAGTCAGTCAATAAAAAATTTCTTCTAAGTGATGCATATGCCAAACTTTAGGGGGAAAATGGGGACTTTCTAATAAGTTGATAAAAAAGGCAATGCTTAAAAATGTACCTGTAACACTAGAGTATGTGTATATGCTCACCAGTTACTCCATTATTAACTTTGGTGTGACCTGCTTGGTTGAGACCACAGTGGATTGACATGCTGACTGTGGTTTGATTTGTCTTTAAGAACATAACGGAACTTGTTTCTGGGATCATTTTATTATTGTGAGATTTAGAAGAAAGTAATTGGAATCAAGATTACTTTCATACTGTCCTGTAATCACAAATGTTAGACTTGGAAGAAATCTCAGTACAGAGTGTTACTGTCAAGGGGATAAAGCATAGAAGAAGAAAGGGCCTTTTAAAACTGTGGATTATTTACATATGTGTGACAATCGGCCAGAGAGCTGCATTGTAGTTTCGTGTCCTGAAGGTTTGCTGTCACGTTAATTAATAACTTTGTGCAATCCAAACCACCTTCCTTGCCCAGAGCTGTACTTTATTGTTATTTTTTTAATGTGTGTGTGTTTTTTTTAAGATTTTATTTATTTATTTGACAGAGACAGAGATCACAAGTAGGCAGAGAGGCAGGCAGAGAGAGGAAGGGAAGCAGGCTCCCTGCTGAGCAGACAGCCCAATGTGGGGCTTGATCCCAGGACCCTGGGATCATGACCTGAGCCGAAGGCAGAGGCTTTAACCCACTGAGCCACCCAGGCACCCCCAGAGCTGTACTTTAAATAGCAAGTTATTTTTGCTAGCGACTCACAGAACGTAAGATGTACAGTATTTTCAGTGGAATCCTTAATGGTATCCTTAATGGTATTACAATGGTAGAAAGTTTTCAGTCTGAAAACTCCAGCAGGGTTCACATCACCTACAGAAATGAGCATCGGCTTCAAGACCTGGACTGGGACCTAATCTATTCTGTTTCTGCTAGTATTTTTTTCCTCCTAAACCTTTTGTGAAGATTTAGCATTGATTTGCAATAATAAGAATTACTCTTCCAGGGAAAAGTTCGGTCTCAGACTCAAAAGCATTCTCTAACGTTTAGAGAATGGAAAAGACACAGAACTGACACCGTGCATGTGACCGTGACGAGGCTTCAGTTCGGGGGATGGCAGAGATGTTTGCTCCCTGAGACCATTGTTCTCTCAGGTTTGTGCACATACATCTCAGGAGGGTCAGTGCGTCTCAGGAGTTATTAATTGAAAAGTGAAAATCATCTGTGATTGAGGACAGACAGCAAGGTACTAAGATAAATCATTTCTAACTCAATTAGAAACATAGCTCCTTTTACAGCTGACCTTGAAAACAAAGGAAAGCATAGTTTGATCAAAAGTGAGCAGGCGTTCACACCAGTTATTCTCATGCCATGATTTGAAAAGAGCATTATCAGGAACACATTTTTTGTTTTTTTAGCCATAATTTATTTCAGACCTGTGCTGGAATAAATAAAGCACATGAACCTTAACAGATGCAAATAATAGGGAGTAATCTTTGTATGAGTAATTTAACACATTGCATAGATTGTGGAATCTATCTGATACAAAACCATGCTGTCAGAGACAGTGGAGTTGAGATGTTTTTAATGTGTAACCAACCTTAAGTAAGTCAGTGTGTCCTGAAACCACTTGGCAATGGTTATACAATCCAGACAACATATAATGAATGAATGAATGAATGAATGAATAAATGTTAGGTTCTTGACCAGTACATAAAATCATTTGTAGGCTTCTGGTCAACCACTATGAATGGCTGGATGAAGGTTTTGATGGTAGATACTTGTGTGCCCCAGCTGCAGAACCCAGTAGTCCTGAAAATCCTTTCCCAGATCACTTCTCTTGACTTCTAGGTATGTTTGCCCAAAGCTAGGTGTGGATGAAATTCCATCTATATTGGAATGAACTTTAGTTAACTTTAACCAACTGTTACCAAGTTTACAATGGAAATTACAATGGAAAAGTTTGGTAATAAAAATACTTTAGAATCCTTAGTCTTTATTAATGGGGGGGAGTGAAGAATGCTTTGAAAAACATAAATTCATTACAAATCAAATTTAAATTCAGATGGTAATGACACTTTTAGGATGTTCCCAGTATGGATTTTCTAAGATACATAACTTGTGGGATGAGTGACTACATATACAATGCAGCAAAATTTTTGGCCCTGAGTGCTCTACATCTGAAAGTAATACAGCTGATCCTTGAACAACATGGGGGTTAGGGCCACCAGCCACGGTGCCTGTGGAAATCTGTGTAAACTTTTGACTCCATGAAAACTTAACTACTACTAGCCTACTCTTGAATGGAGCCTTACTGATAACATAAACAGTCAATTAGCACATACTTTATATGTTATGTGTATTATATCCTGCATTCTTACACTAATGTAAGCTAGAGAAAAGAAAATGTTATTAAGGAAATCAGAAGGAAGAGAAAATGTATTTACAGTGCCATGTTAATCATAAAAGGTGTCGTCTAAGTGGACTTGTGATGTTCAAGACTGTGTTGCTCAACGGTCATTTGTATAGATTGTAAATCAACTGTACTTCAGTTAAAAAATTATAAAACTAGAAATGAAGAAAAAAAGAGTGATTTAGAGAAACAAACAAAAAAACCCATCATCGCCACCAACAAAAAACTCTGGGCCCATCCTAACAATAGTTGAAAATTGTGCATAAGCTATTGATGTATAAAAATGTTCTGTGACAAAATATCAGAGTGAGCTGACGGATCTTACTTAATATTAACCAAAGAAATTTGGTTGGTTTTGAGTTTGTTTTTTTTTTGTTTTTGAGTTTTAAAAAAATTCCTTCCTCCTCTTTCTTCCCTCCTTCCATTCTTCCTTTCACTTCCTCTTTTCATTTTTTCTTGTACTCACTCATTTTTTGTCATTTACTCATTCACTCAGCTAATATTAATTGGCCATCTGCCATGTTCTAAGACCTTGTCTAGGCACTGGAAATACAAGATACAAAGTGAACAACTTTCAGGGGTGTTTCCAAAAATGAAAATAATAAAAATTATTAAGTGCCACAGAGAATATAAAATTCATTCATTCATGGGCTACAGAGTGGTTAGGTGCAAAGTGGTGCTTCTTTAGTGAGAACAGAGAGGGAGGTTTTCTCCTGGAGGGTGGGATTCCAGCTGAGGCCTGAATGATGAGCAGAAGGTGCTCCTGCTACTACCTGGGTAAACAGCACTGAAGGCAGAAAGAAGCAGGAAGTGCAAAGACACTGAGACAGGTAGGAGCCTGTTATCGTCAGGGTTCAGAAGGAAGACCAGTGTGATTGGACTTCATGATTGAGGGGAACTTGGGAGGAGAGATAGGTAGGGGTTGGGTTATGTAGGGTGTCACAGACCATGGGAAGGGTTTGGATTTGTTCTGATCCAATGAAAGGGCATTGGAGAGTTTTAAGCAGGGACAGGATTTGAAACATTATGAGTGTGTGTTTAAAAGGTGTTGCTAAGATTGTCATTCACTAAATCACACAATGGCCAATCAATGAGCACATTGGGGAGAAACTCCTGTCAACTTTCAAATTGGGGAAACAGTTTAACTTTTTTCAACGTATCTCTGATTCTTGAAACTATTTCTCCTTTTGGTTTAACTTGTAGGAAATTCAGAGCCAATTTGCAATTTTCCTCTGGCAGTTATAGCTTATTACATAGTATATGTTTTTTCTTTTAAAATTTTATTTGAATAGATATTTATGATACTTAGTAAAAACAATATAGAAATTTATATATTGATAAGGTTTTCTCCCACTCCTGTCGCTGCCCAACTCGCCAACCACCCCCCCATAGACAACCCCTTAAATTAGTTTATTATGTGTCTTTCCAGTGTTCCTTTATGCCAATACAAGTCAGTATAAATATATATTCTTACTTCCCTTCCTTTCTTTCTTCCCCGAGGGTAGTGTGTGTGTGTGTGTGTGTGTGTGTTCTTCTACATCTTGTTGTCTTTACCCAAAGTTGAGTCTGGAGATTTTTCACTTCAACACACATCACTTTTTCTCTCTATTTGAGAGTAGGAAGGTTTTTCATTGAGTAGAAGTACTATTTAACCAGACTTCATTCCTGGACTTGAATTATTCCTTGTCTTTTGGTATTACAAACAGTGCTGCCACGAATAACCTGGTCATATGGCACTCTGTATTTGTGAGATATAACCATAAGGTAAGATAAGTTCTCAGAAGTGGGACTGTTAGATCACAATGCCTTTTTCATAGTATATAGTTTTGGTAGCTGTTTCTGTTTTGCTAAATATTGCCGAATTTTCTTTGGAATGAGTTGTGCCTTTTTGCACATGCATTGGCAGTGTATGGTAAGTAATGGTGCTCTGATGGGTGGCTTTACTGTTTCCGTATCATTTATCCACATTTTTTTCTTAGTCTCAGCTTCCTAGTTTATATATTTCTATGCTTCTATGTTGTATATATTTTTGTAGGGTATTTTTAGGCCACTTTCAATTATTGCTTGAAGGAGAAATTGAATAAATAGATACATTCAGCATGCTTTAGTTTTTGCACTTAACGTCCTGTTATTCTTTTGCATTTCCACACCTTTTCCCACTAGTCTCCGAGTGGCTCCATAATAACATGGTTCATATTTTATTAGTTTTAAGAGACCAATGCCTGGCAGATTACTATCTGCAATAAATATTTGGTATATTCATGAATGATTTAAAGTATAGTAGTATTGCTACTAAGCTTCCTAAGCCAGGTAATACCTGGTATTCAGAAAGTAATCAGTGAATAAGTCAATGAATGAGTTAATGAATATAGGGGTTTTTCCTTTAAGAGATGCCATTGTATCAATAGCAGTGAAGAAATATTGTTATGGAATAGACTAATCTTGTTTTATTTAAATGGATGCCATTATAACAAGAAATAAAATGATATTCCATCAGTACATGACTTTAGAGCAAATGTAATCCTATACTACATGGCAGATGAGAATTTTAATGAAAACATTCATATGGAAAAATGTCCACTGAATAAATTGGAAGCTTAACATAGAGAATTGGCCAGGCAAAATAATGATTCTAAGGGAGAAAATTCTGCACGAGAGAGCTTAAGTGACATAAGCATGCTAAGAAAGTTCTGGAAAACTTTGAAAATAAAATGCTTAATCTTTTCTATGTGTATAATATGTGATTATAACTTATGCATTTGGGAATCTTGCTGCATATTATAATCTTGGTTGTTTTATGATTTGTATCTAGATGGGCTGGAAGGAACATTCTAAAACATTTAAAATGTGATATTACTGCTCATGAAACATGTATGTGCAATAAAAATCTCTTGTCATTGGGTAAGAATGTCCGGCTGGAGTACTGTTCACATTTAATAATCCTTTGTATATGAAACAACTAATCATGGAAGACCATGGACACCAAATAAGATAGCAGGCAGATGAAGTTTTGCTTTTAGGATAATGATGGTCAGGCATTAAAACAAACTCTACCTAGTCAAACTAACTTAAATATGTACCTGCCAGATATTACACACCACAATGACTACGGGTGCACGTATCTTCAAAATTTTTCCATGTTTATTCAGTAATCTTGGTATGAACATATGACAGAATGATTTCATCAGACTTGGGGGATTATGATATTGACTAGCACTCTGTAAGCATTCAGAAAGCATGTATAAAGAGATAACCTTGCTTTAAACAAGTCCAATTTACAAAAAGTCACATATTTTACCCAAAGATTATTTCCTTTATAAATGATTTCTTCAAAATTACCTTTGAATATCATTTTCCTCATACATTTGAATTATAATCTAACCTATAAGTATCTATTTTCATGAAACTTTTTTCCATAAACCTGTACATATTTTAAGTATTATTCTTGGAAATAATGATATCACTTAACTTATGGTAACTTACAAGTATTTCTTAAACTTTCAACATTTCTGCAAATGCCATACTTCTGAAAAGTTGGCTAATAAGTCTCTTGAATATTTTTATTATTTTAGCAATTTTAAGAGACGAGCTTCCATGGTCAAATGACTATGATGGCTACAGACTATGTAATATTTTAAATTTAAAATATGATTTTAATGAAATAAAATATTGAAATATGTCTTATTTTGTTAGTAAGTACTATCACATAGTTTCATTTTATGCGTTGCATTACTTCCTTTCTTGTGTAAGACTCAGATTAGATATAGAACATTAGAGTATGAACTCTATCCAGAGTATCAAACACTCAAACCAGCACTTTCATGGTATATTAAACTTATAAGTTACTTTTTATTCTGTACTCTTTTTTATTCTGTACTTTTATATTAATGAACAAATATCAGTCTTCTAAAAAAGATGTCAAGCAGGTTAGTCAGAATGATCTCTGATGTAATTTGAACTTTCTCTTGTGGATTTTCTTAAGTTTTTAAAAATCAGCAGTATTGGGTAATCTTCATAGAGGTTACAGTAAATGCATGGAAAACTTTCCTTTTTGTATCGCACACTGAATCAGCCACTGATAAAGTATCTGTGCACAATGATTGATACTGTTTAAAACCTGTTAATATGGGAAAGAAAGGTAATTAAGCTCTCAGCAGGTCAAGGATTTTGTTGATTATATATTACTTATATGCTAGCAAAGGAAGCTGTAGCAAAAAAGGAATTAGGGAGTAGCTAGGTCCTAAATTGCCTTTTGTATAAAAACACTGTATACGCTACCTATATTTCTTGAGCTAAAGAAGTGAAGTGTTGGGTCAATTGCTTAAGCTCTAGCAGTAGTTCTCTTATTCGATTAAGAAACATAATTGAGTATAAACTGTCCGGCTTCTTAAGTTGGCAAAGAATAGTTCAGTTTTTAGAGCTATAATTCTGACCCAGCTCCATGCTTCATTTCGATGAAAGGTACTTAGATATAGACGAGGTCACTTTCCCACAGGTCCTACATGACTTGCTGGGTAAGCCAAAAATGCAGGGCCCGGACTCTTTGCTTAGGTTATTTATCAGGCTGCGTTTGCAGCAAGCAACCTTGAAGGATGAGGTAATGTCTCCATTCAGAACAAAAGAGCAGGCTTGCTTACTGCTTGCTCTAAAACAATGGGTCTTCAAGCTCAGTGTTCCTCTCCTGTGAAGCAGCCCACTGCCTGTGCAGGCATCATCTGTCCTTCTACTCCCCCCTTAAGTACTGGGCATGGGAAACTGACATGAATATGTTGACATTATGACAACTGCTTTTGCTGTGAGTAAAAGAGTCTTTCATTTCTGTCTGAGAGTCTTGTGTTTTGTGTCTTCTCTCAACCTCTACACTGTGTGATTGTAACAATCACATTGCTTCTCTCTGCTTAGGGATCACAACTTGAGAAGAGTTGTTTCCTGTATTTTGTCCAGCTTTTTAGTTGCTCGTGACAAATTGGTAAGTCCAGTCCTGGTTGCATCAGGGAAGTACATCCTGCCTAGAAGTGAAAATGTTGGGCTTTATTTTTTGGTTTAGAGTTATATGTGAAAATTCATCATCTTTTTTGTTTTTGTTCTCCATGAGAAAAGTAGATATATAGCTTTTAAAGCCTTTGACAACTCGACTCTAATATCTGGGACTTTGTGGATCTGTTTTTGTACATTCTTTCTACCACATTTTCTTTTTGATTTCTGTCTTGTATTTCTTCATATCTATAATTGCATGTAATATTGCATTTGATGAACTGTTTATAAAAAATAATTTAAGTCTTAGGGCCATGAGGCAGCCAGGCTGAAAGATGGTCCTTCCCTGTGACCTTATTTTTGTGTAGTGTCCTTTGTTGAGTGTGGGCTGAGCTTAGTAAGTCAATTCTGACTAATGGAAAATGGCAGAAGTAATGGTATGTCACTTTTGAGATTAGGTTATAAGTTCTTTTTTTTTTTTTTTTTCTTTCTGACTTCAAACTAGACTACAGAGTTATAATAACCAAAGCAATGTGGTGCTGGCATGAAAATGGACACATAGGGGACACCTGGGTGGCTCAGTGGGTTGAGCCTCTGCCTTTGGTCATGATCTCAGGGTCCTGGGATCGAGACCCGCATTGGGCTCTCTGCTCAGCAGGGAGCCTGCTTCCCCCCTCTCTCTGCCTGCCTCTCTGCCTACTTGTGATGTCTCTCTCTGTCAAATAAGTAAATTAAAAAAAAATGGACACATAGATCAATGGAATACAACAGAGAGCCCAGAAATCGACCCACACATATACAGCCAACTAATCTATGACAAAGGAGGCTAGAATATACAGTGGGGAATGGATAGTCTCTTCAATAATTAGTTTTGGGAAAACTGGATAGCTACACACAAAAGCCTGATATTGGAGCACTACTTTGCACCATATGAAAAAATAAATTCATATGGATTAAAGACTTGAATGTAAGACTTGAAACCTAGAATAAAACTCCTAGAAGAAAACATAGTAGTAAGCTCTTTGACATTTGTCTTAGCAATATTTTTCTTTTTTGGATCAATGTCCTTAGGCAAGGGCAACAAAAGTTAAAATATGTAAGTGGGACTATATCAAACTAAAAAACATAAACAGTGAAAGAAACCATCAACAAAATGAAAAGGCAACCTACTGAAAATATTTGTTAGTCATACATTTGATAGTGTGTAAACATCCTAACTATATAAAGAACTTACACAACTTAATAATAAAAAAAAAAAACCCAAACAACCTGATTTAAAAATGGGCAGAGGACTTGAGCAGACATTTTTCAAAAAAGACATGCAGGTGGACAACAGACACATGAAAAGATGTGCAGTATCATTGGTCATGAGGGAAGTGCAAACCAAAACCTCAATGAAATACTGCCTCACACCAGTCAGATTGACTATTATCAAAAAGACAAAAAATAACAAGTGTATGGTGAGGGTGTAGACAGAGAGAACCCTTGTGAATTGTTGGTGGGAATGTAAATTGGTACAGCCACTATGGAAAACACTATGGAGGTTTCTCAAAAAGTTAAAAGTGGAATTACCATATGATCCAACAATTCTGTTGCTGGGTACTTATCTGAAGAAAATGAAAACGCCAATCAGAAGAGATGTATGCACTCCCATGTTCATTGAGGCATTATTTACAGTAGCCAAGATATGGAAGAAACCTAAGTTGAATTGGTTAATAGATGACTGGGTAAATAGGTAAAGAATTGTGAGATATATATATGTATCCATAAAGACGAATGAAATTTTTTCCATTTGTGACAACATGGATGGACTTTGAGGATATTTAAGGGAGATAAAAATCAGAGAAAAACAAATATGATATGATTTTTCTTAGCTGTAGAGTCTGAAAAACAAAACAAATGAACAAACAAAACAAAATGGAAACAGGTTCATAGTTACAGGAAACAGACTGTTCCCAGAGTGGGTAGGAATTTAGAAGGTAAACGAAACAGGTAAAAGAGATTAAGAGGTACAGACTTCCAGTTACAAAATAAGTCAAGGGGATATATATACAGCATAGGGACTATAGTCAATAATATTGTAATAATTCTGTATAGTGACAGATGGTAACTAGATTTATAATGGGGATCATTGTGTAATATACAGAAATATTGAAACATTATGATGTACACCTGAAACTAATAGGATATTATATGTCAATTATACCTCAAGTAAAAAGAATGAAAGAAGAAGAACAACAAAAAAGACTGTAGCTCCCACATTCAAGAGAGGGCCTCCTCTCTTTCTCTTGGATCCAATAGAAACCATGCTGTGAGCTGCTCCATACAGAGGTCCCATAGTGAGGAACTGAAGCCTTCTGTTAACAGTCATGGCAGTGAACTTGGAAGTGGCTCCTCCACCCCCAGTCAAAGCTTAGATGACTGCAGCACCATGTGACCTTTTGAATAAAGCCTTTTGGAAATCCTGAGCCAGAAGCACTAAGCTAAGATGCTCCTAGATCTCTGATGGCCCACAGAAACTATGAGATGACACCTGTTTATTATTTAAAGCCACTAAATTTGGAATAACATTTCACGCAGCAATAGGTAACTGATACAGATGATGATCTCTTTTATTTGTTTTTTTCATTTCATTTTTTAAATTTCTTTTCAGTGTTCCAGAATTCATTTTTTTTTTACATTTTATTTTATTTTTTCAGTGTTCTGAGATTCATTGTTTATGCACCACACCCAGTGCTCTATGCAATACGTGCCCTTCTTAATACCGACCATCGGGCTCTCCCAACCCTCAACCTCCTCCCCTCCAAAACCCTCAGTTTGTTTCTCAGAGGACAGTCTCTCATGGTTCATCTCCCTGTCCAATTTCCCCCAACTCACTTCTCCTCTTCACCTCCCAGTGTCCTCCATGTTATTCCTTATGCTCCACAAGTAAGTGAAACCATATGATGGTTGACTTTCTCTGCTTGACTTATTTCACTCAGCATAATTTCCTCCAGTCCTGTCCATGTTGATACAAAAGTTGGGTATTCATCCTTTCTGATGGAGGCATAATACTCCATTGTATATATGGGCCATATCTTCTTTACCCATTCGTCTGTTGAGGGGCATCTTGGCTCTTTCCACGGTTTGGCAACTGTGGCCATTGCTGCTATAAACATTGGGGTACAGATGGCCCTTCTTTTCACTACATCTGTATCTTTGGGGTGAATACCCAGTAGTGCAATTGCAGGGTCATAGTGTGGCTCTATTTTTAATTTCTTAAGGAATCTCCACACTGTTTTCCAAAGTGGCTGCACCAACTTGCATTCCCACCGACCGTGTAAGAGGGTTCCCCTTTCTCCACATCCTCTCCAACACATGTTGTTTATTGTCTTGTTAATTTTGGCCATTCTTTTTTTTGTTTTGTTTTGTTTTTGTTTTTGTTTTTATTTCTTTTCAGCGTAAGAGAATTCATTGTGTATGTGCCACACCCAGTGCTCCATGCAATATGTGCCCTCCTTAATGCCCACCACCTGGCTCCCCCAACCTCCCACCCACCCCTGCCCCTTCAAAACCCTCAGATTGTTTTTCAGAGTCCATAGTTTCTCATGGTTCACCTCCCCTTCTAATTTCCCTCAACTCCCTTTTCCTCTCCATCTCCCTATGTCCTCCATGTTATTTGTTATGCTCCACAAATAAGTGAAACCATATGATAATTGACTCTCTCTGCTTGACTTATTTCACTCAGAGTAATCTCTTCCAGTCCCATCCATGTTGCTACAAAAGTTGGGTATTCATCCTTTCTGATGGAGGCATAATACTCCATAGTGTATATGGACCACATCTTCCTTATCCATTCGTCCATTGAAGGGCATCTTGGTTCTTTCCACAGTTTGGCGACCGTGGCCATTGCTGCTATAAACATTGGGGTACAGATGGCCCTTCTTTTCACTACATCTGTATCTTTGGGGTAAATACCCAGTAGTGCAATTGCAGGGTCATAGGGAAGCTCTATTTTTAATTTCTTGAGGAATCTCCACACTGTTCTCCAAAGTGGCTGCACCAACTTGCATTCCCACCGACCGTGTAAGAGAGTTCCCCTTTCTCCACATCCTCTCCAGCACACATTGTTTCCTGTCTTGTTAATTTTGGCCATTCTACCTGGTATAAGGTAGGTACCTCAATGTGGTTTTGATTTGAATCTCCCTGATAGCTAATGATGATGATTTCTTTTAACAGTTATGGTTTCTCTTTGCTTCTACCAGTTGTCTGGGGGGTGCTAGAACTCTAGGACACCTAGGGAGACTAGTAGCCCAGGACTACTTGTTTTCAGTCTCAGGAACTGAGGTGATTCAAAGCTGAATTTCAGCCTCTTTGAGGGCCTACCTGTAGTTCACTGGCTCCTAAGAGATATCCCTTAGGAATTCCAGTACAAAGTGTGGGAGTTTGGAAGGGCTTTCCCCAATCCTTTATAGACCCTGGAAAGTGGTCTCCAGCAATCTAAGCACTAAGAAGCTATTGGAAATTCTGCTCAATCTCTCAGGCTTCCAGCTTCCCCCACCCTGGAGCTGGTATGGTTTCCAGGTGAATAAGTTGCTCCAAACTTAGGGTGTATTAAGTTGGACTCCTTTCCCAACAAATCTTTATTATATTGTGGGCTCTTTGACACCATCAGTTGGATATTTCTTTAAGTATCTTTTCTTCAATTTTTCTAGTTGTCCAGTGAGAAGACTGGGTGGAATTACCTAGTCTATCATTATTGGAAGAAGAAGTCAAATTCCATCTTCATTTCTCTATCAGAGAAGTTACAAAGCAATGAAGGAAAAGTTTCTTCTTGTTTATAGTTATAAGTGCTTACACTGTGCTTATACAGTGATAAGTTTCAATATGGTGTTTTAATGAATTCTCTAGGAATTCTGTGTGTACCCTCCATCTAACACTCTGGAAGTTTCTCATCTGGTGACCAATCTGATTTGATCTGCTCACAACTTTTACGTGGTGACTTTGCTAGTTTTCTAGTCCACCCAGATGGGTTACTCTGATATTAATTCATTTTCCAAGTTTTACTCTGCCAGGCAAGTGTTTTGATTTCTCTTGGATAATGGGAAGCTGAAGAACATATTTTGTAATATATTCTATCTCTTTGAATATTTGTTATTCTATGCATAGCTAATCTTGATGGTTTTTATTTTTATATGTGTTTTCTAGTGAAGAAGTAAAGAAGCTTGTGTGTCTTAAGTACCAACTCTAAATCCCATGGAATATATATGTTCCTGAAAAATACCATGATAACAATTGGGAATTATAAGACCTTATGAAGGGAATAAGCCTGTGTAATTTTTGTAGATCTACATATGTTAATTTAGAAAAAAAAGTCAAGATATATTATTACTGAAAAAAAAGTAGCTGTATATCCAAAGCTCAGGGTGTGTGTGTGTGTGTGTGCATGTGTACGTACTTGTAAATGTATACAAAATGTTTTAAAAGATGCAGAAGACACTGGGGAAGGGGATTAAGAATTTCGTAAGGGAAGCATTCTTACTTTTCCCTTGTACATCTTTGAATTATTGGACTTTTTATAATTTCACGTGTCGTTTTCCCAATTAGTGACTTTAAACACTAAGTGGACACACATTAGTAGTATAATCTTACGTTAGTTACAAAGAATGATATGCAATTATTTCCTTGTATCACCCTCTTTTATTATCTTTCTTTCTCATGGTCTCTACTAGATACCAGATTTACACATTTATTTGTTTTAAATTGTGAGTAGTTGGCATACTGCGCCTCTTAGATTATTACTTTCCTTCATCGAAATGTTTAATGCCTTTTGGTTGTACATATATTAGAGTTGCTATATCTCCCTAAGTCACATTTCAGACTTGAACAGTTGTCATTTGGAGATACAAAATCCAGAGTGAGAAATCCTGGAAGGAATTTAAATTCTATCACTTAATAGTTGTAAAACCTTGTACCAGAAATTTAAACAACCATTTCCCTCTTGTGTATCCCTCCATTCATCCAAGAACATAGAGTCAATATTAACAACTATTTTCCAGACACTTAGTTTTCTGTCTGAGAACAAGAATAATGATAAAACTTTTTCTCTCTTACCTTATAGGTTTGTGATGAGGAGCAAGATTTGGTATGCATGAGAGCTTTTGTAAGCTGTACAACATGCAGACATAAAGTATGATTAAATTCAATCCTTTGCTTCATTGTGAAATGTTAAGTAAAGAACACTGAGTTGAGATGTACAATTTTCCATATTTTGAAGTAGGAAAAGATGTTGAAGGAATCAGTGTTTATGAAGCCAAAAATCTAAGGAAAAATGTTAGGTTATCATTTGTAACTTTTTGGGGGTGGGGGAGGGAAACAGCAAAAGATATTATATGTCAAGGGGATAAACATTACAGATGGTAAAATATGATTGTTATGCTAAAGAGAAAGTAATGGAAGCATCTCATTTTTTGAGGATGGGGTGGGGGGCAAAGATGGGTGGGGTAGGAGTGTTCCTGCCAGATGGCTTCTGTCCCTTTCCTTTCTCTGAATTTGAAAAGTGTGACCTACCTCATGTACCCTTGATTATTAGCATCAAGTGTAGGATTTTGAGTATCAGTTCCTGACATTAGGGAAAACTTTCTGGGAAACTGTGGAAATTGAACAAGTATGGTTAAGTCTTCCTTTGGGAAACTTCCCCCTCCCCTCACCTATCCCTTGGACACTCCACTGAAAACATGTAGGTTCTTGGTCTATGTTTCTCTAAATGATAATTACAGTTACTGAAGGATCCATCTGATGTAACCATATGGTTATAATCTTAAGAGCACAAAGGAAAAAAAAAAGCAAATTTTAGCCCTTCTTACTATATATAGATTTAAAGAAGAATATTTTTATTTACTTCATTTATAATGACAATTTCTTTTTTTCTTTGAAGATTGGTTTGAGAGAGAGAGAGAGCACACATGTGAGTGGGGGGAGGGGCAGCAGGAGAGACTCTTCAAGCAGACTCCTCACTGAGCAGGGACCCCCTCCGCCCCGCCCCCAGCACAGAGCCTGACTCCAAGACCCATGAGATCATGACCTGAGCTGAAACCAAGAGTCAAACACTTAGCCGACTGAGCCACTCAGGTGCCCCTCTAATGATAATTTCTATTTAATTACCTATATATGTTATTCTGAGTTATGATGTACCATTTTACCATGTCACGATCTTTTCAATTGTATGTATATTTATATATTTTCTCTCTCTCTCTTTTTTCTTTTTCTTGGAAAATGCCTCTAATAGTATAGAGAATTAAATATTAACTTTTAAAAGATGGGTAAATATAAATTTCCTGCTGAGATATACTGAATACTGATATATTCCAAGATAGAAAGTAGAATTATTTGTTTTCATGGTTCAAGAATGACATTTTTTCTTAAAACTCTGTCCATCAGCTTTATTTAACTAGGCTCTGGGCAGCTATATGCTGGACATATAACAAAATGATACTGAAAGAGAACAGAAAATGATATTTCATAGACGAAAAGGATCAATACATTTTTAATGAAAAACTCTAGGTTCTTAGATAAGACCTAAATTTCTATTTGAATTTTGTCTTCTCTCAGGCTGCCATAACAGGTACCCTAGACTGGGTGGCTTAAACAACAGCTATTTA
The DNA here is from genome assembly GCF_963455335.1 of Martes martes. NCBI lineage: Eukaryota > Metazoa > Chordata > Mammalia > Carnivora > Mustelidae > Martes > Martes martes. The sequence continues at coordinate 84,444,153 of NC_137889.1, forward strand.
GTTCTCACAGTCTCTCAGGTTGGAGGTTCGACTGTAGGCTGCCAGCATGGCTGGGTTCTGGTGAGAGCTCTCTTCTTGGTCTGCAAAGGGCTGCTGCCTTGCTGTGTGCTCACATGGTAGAGAAAAAGAAAGATGTTGTGTCTCTGGGTGCCTGGGTGGCTCAGTTGGTTGAGCGGCTGCCTTTGGCTCAGGTCATGATGCTGGAGTCCCGGGATTGAGATCTGCATCGGGCTCCCAGCTCCATGGAGAATCTGCTTCTCCCTCTGACCTTCTCCTCTCATGCTCTCTCTGTCTCTCTCTCAAATAAATAAATAAAATCTTAAAAAAAAATGATGTTGTGTCTCCTTTTTATTAAAGCACTAATCCCATTAAGAGGGCCCTACTCTCATGACCCAATCTAACCTAATTACTTCCCCAATTCCCCACCTTCACATCCCATCACATTGGGGCTTATGGCTTCAAACATATGAGTTTTGGTGGGACACACAGTCAGACCATAGGAAATTTTAGTGATGCTATTCCTTAGCTCCACGGGTATTGGAGAAGCTCCCACTTGTGCCCCCCTCAGGACTCAATAGGGCCGGTGGAAATCGTTTTCTGGGGATCTGGTGTTTCTCAGAACTTCATGGTTCGTATCTTAATGCTTTATTCACTGAATTATTTCTCCTTTCTCCCTTTTAACTAATTTTAGTTTTTCTTGGTCTGGAAGCTCAGTGAGGTAACACTGGCATACAATAATTCAATTATGGCTTTTAGTTAAAATCTGAGGGTAAAAACAGGGTTTGCACATGTTACGCAGGTATTTTAGGCTGAAGGTTTATTATTCTTGTTATTTTAATCAGATGATATATAGGTCAGTGAATTTTTCTCATTGTATTCCTTCCCTGTGACTGGCATGAAGTTGTAGCAGGCAATAAAATAATAGCTAACACTTACAGAACTCTTACCATGTGCTAGATAATGCTATACACTTTATATGAAATAATCTGATTTAATCTTAACAACAACTCCATGAGGTAAGTCCTCTTATTAAGCCATTTTATAGACAGGGAAACTGAGTCTGATAGCAGTAAAATAATCCATGTCAAACAGATCATAAATGGCATTGTTAGGATGCCTTTGTTGGGCACATTACAGAGGTTTACAACTCTTTGGTGACAGGGAGTTTCCTTTCGGATGCACGGAAAATTTTTATATCAGCACTGAGTAAATCATTCAATAAAATATATATCTGAGAAGGGGAAGGTGGAGGTCAGCAAAGCAGCACTTGGCATTTACAGGGTGGCACTTTGTTATTGTCTTTGTTTTCGCTTCCTGCAAGCATCTCTAATTAAACTCTTGGAAACTTTAGTAAATTAAATGAGTATAATTAATTTCAGATACATTGAGGAAACTGAAAATCAGAGTTTTAGATAAGACTTTAACTAATTTACGACAGTGGAATGGTCCCAAAGAATTTACATTTAGATCTGGATTGGCTTTCGGAACTTGGAAATGATGAGAGAGTGAGAGAGAGAGAGAGCGAGCAAGCATGCATGAATGCCCAGGCACGCAATTGTATGTGTTAGAAGCTAAAACCACGGGGAAGCAGCAGCCATTGCTAGAGACACCACTGGAGGCAGTGAAACATTTTGGGGTTTCCAGTCTGGGGCCTCCAGTCTCCTCCACATCCCATTATGCGAACCTCAGGAAGCCAGGAGGCAGGGGAGCCTGTGAAAGAAAGCTTGTAGGGTCATCCTGTGAGAACACAGCAGAGCTAGGGAAGGGGAAGCGATGCCATGGGGGTGCAGACACGCAAATGACTAGCCCAGCATTTGTGGGGACAGCGGTAGGCACCTTCTGCCCATCTTCTCCCTTTTGTGACAAGAGAAGAGAACCAACCCCTCCTGGTTTTGGGAATTTTTCATGGTCTTTTGAAATGTCATTTGTTTCCTTTTTAATGAAGCATGAATTCCTCTTAGGAATGGGGAGACCCATGGAGGCAGAAGTCTTATTATTTGCCTGTCTGCTTCAAATCTAACCTTCCTTTTCAGGATTTTTAGAAGAGAGTTTCCCAAATGGACCATGTGCTTGGGAGAATTCTATTTTGGATGAGAAAATGCTAGCAGAAGCATAACTTCCCCTGACACGTCCAGTTTTGAAATATTATATCATTGACAGGAGCTACTACTCTTGATCCAGCTTCTCATTACATGTGAAGAATAATTCTTCACAGTTCTAACCTCACTATGGTATTTTCTGTTGTTGTCTCCATTGACATTTTTTGGGGAAAAGATTTAGTAACTCAGGATACTGTCATGTATTTTTAATCATTTTGTAGTATTGGATTTGCTTTGCATGCCCATGTGGAGTACTTGTGCATTAGGAAATGGCATCCTTAGGGCAGTGTTTGGAATGAACACAATTAGTCCAATGAACTTTAGAATCAGTGAGCATTGTAATTTAGGTTGTTTTATTTTCCTGAGACTTTCAGGCATATTCATACATACGTACGTATTCATGCATTATGCGTGGATATTCTGATTGTAATATGGATGATCATTTGATGACTACCTAAATTCAGATTCTAGATATAATATGGCATGTGCAAGAGATGGCATATATAGTAATGGAGCTCACCAGCTTCTCAAACTTCGTGAGCCCTGATTTGAATGGCTAATTATTACCTTTTGAGCTTCAAAACAAAACAAAACCAAAACAAAAACCAAGGTGAATTTCATAATGGAAAACACCAGAAAGTGCTTATAGTTTGAATAATAAAAATTAGCTTTTCTGAGGGCACCTGGGTGACTCAGTTGGTTAAGTGTCTGCCTTCTGCTGGGGTTATGATCGTGGGATACTGGGATTAAGCCTTGGGGCTCCCTGATCAGGGGGAGTCTGATTCTCCTTCTCCCACAGCCCTTATCCTCCACTTGTGCTTACTCTCTGTCTCTTTCTCCCCTTTCCCTCGTTCCCAAATAAATAAATAAATAAATAAATAAATAAATAAATCTTTAAAAAAAATTAGCTCTTTTCTGGGAAGTTAGGGCTTAGAGGGAAGAAAGGAAGTTAAAGCCACTCTTTTCTAGTTTGGCCTTTGGAAGCATGAAGCATCTACATACTATTTAAAAACCAAGTAACTTGATTCTATAATGAAAATTCCATTTCTCTGAAAGTACAGATCTGATTTTCTATTTACTTATTTATTTATTTTTCTAATTTTATTTTATTTTTTCAGTGTTCCAAGATTCATTGTTTATGAACCACACCCAGTGCTTCATGCAATACGTGCCCTCCTTAATATCCACCACCAGGCTTACCCATCCCTTCACCCCTCTCCCTTCCAAAACTCTCAGTTTGTTTCTTAGAGTCCATAGTCTCTCATGGTCCAACTCCTGCTCCGATTTCCCCCAATTCACTTTTCCTTGCCTTCTCCTAACATCCTCCATGTTATTCCTTATGCCCCACAAGTAAGTGAAACCATATGATAATTGACTCTCTCTGCTTGACTTATTTCACTCAGCATAATCTCCTCCAGTCCCATCCATATTGATACAAAAGTTGGGTATTCATCCTTTCTGATGGAGGCATAATACTCCATTGTATATATGGACCATATCTTCTTTATCCATTTGTCTGTTGAAGGGCATCTTGGCTCTTTTTACAGTTTGGTGACTGCGGCCATAGGTGCTATGAACATTGGGGTAAAGATGACCCTTCTTTTCACTGCACCTGTCTCTCTGGGGTCAATACCCAGTAGTGCAATTTCAGGATCATAGGGTGGCTCTATTTTTAATTTCTTAAGGAATCTCTACACTTTTCCGAGGTGGCTGCACCAACTTGCATTCCCACCAACAGTGTAAGAGGGTTCCCCTTTCTCCACATCCTCTCCAACACATGTTGTTTACTGTCTTGTTAATTTTGGCCATTCTAACTGGTGTAAGGTGGTACCTCAATGTGGTTTTGATTTGAATTTCCCTGATGGCTAATGATGATGAACATTTTCTCATGTGTCTGTATTTTGTATGTCTTCTTTGGAGAAGTGTCTGTTCATGTCTTCTGCCCATTTTTTGGACATGATTATCTGTTTTTTTGGGGGTTGAGTTTGAGGAGTTCTTTATAGATCTTGTGTATCAGCCCTCTGTCAGTAGTATCATTTGTGAATATCTTCTCCCATTCTGTGAGTTGCCTCTTTGGTTGACTATTTCCTTTGCTGTACAGAAGCTTTTTATCTTGATGAAGTCCCAAAAGTTCATTTTTGCTTTTGTTTCCTTTGCCTTTGGAGACATGTCTTAAAAAAAGTTGCTGTGGCCAGTGTCAAAAAGGTTGCTGCCTATGTTCTCCTCTAGGATTTTGGTAGATTTCTGCCTCATGTTAGGGTCTTTTATCCATTTCGAGTTTATCTTTGTGTATGGTCTAAGAGAATGGTCGTGTTTCATTCTTCTATACATAGCTGTCCAAATTTCCCAGCACCATTTATTGAAGAGACTGTCTTTTTTCCAGTGGATATATTTTCCTGCTTTGTCAATGATTATTTGACCACAGAGTTGTGGGTCCATATCTGGGCTCTCTACTCTGTTCCACTGGTCTATGTGTCTGTTTTTGCACCAGTATCATGCTGTCTTGTTGATCACAGCTTTGCAGTAAAGGTTGAAATCAAGCAACATGATGCCGCAGCTTTGTTTTTCTTTTTCAACTTTTCCTTAGCAATGAGGGGTCTTTTCTGGTTTCATACAATTTTTAGGATTGTTTGTTCCAGCACTTTGAAAACTGTTGGTGGAATTTTGATTGGGATGGCATTGAAAGTGTAGATTGCTCTGGGGAGTATGGACATTTTAACAAAGTTTATTCTTCCAATCTGTGAGCATGGAATGTCTTCTTCAGTTTCTTCCATGAGTGTTCTGTAGTTCCTCGAGTACAGATCCTTTACCTCTTGGTTAGGTTTATTCCCAGGTATCTTATGGTTCTTGGTGCTATAGTAAATGGAACTGATTCTCTAATTTCCCTTTCTATATTTTCATTGTTAGTGTATAAGAAAGCAACTGATTTCTGCACATTGACTTTGTATCCTGCTACATTACTGAATTGCTGCATGAGTTCTAGTAGTTTGGGGGTGGAGTCTTTTGGGTTTTCCATACAAAGTATCATGTCATCTGTGAGGAGAGAGAGTTTGAATTCTTCTTTGCCAATTTGAATACCTTTTTATTTCTTTTTGTTGTCTGATTGCTGTTGCTAGGACTTCTAGTCCTGTGTTGAACAACAGTGGTGGTAGTGGGCATCCTTATCGTGTTCCTAATCTCAAAGGGAAGGCTGTCAACCTTTTCCCCATTGAGGATGATATTCACTGTGAGTTTTTCATAGATAGAGTTTATGAAGTTGAAGAATGTTCCCTCTATCCCTATAATTTGAATCGTTTTAATCAGGAACGGATGCTATGTCTTGTCAAATGCTTTTTTTGCATCAGTTGAGAGGACCATATGGTTCTTCTCTCTTCTCTTATTGATTTGTTCTATCACATTGATTGATTTGCGAATTTTGAACCACACTTGCATCACATGGATAAATCCCACCTGGTCATGGTGGATAATCATTTTAATGTACTGTTGGATCCTATTAGCTAGAATCTTGTTGAGAACTTGACATCCATATTCATCAGGGATATTGGTCTGAAATTCTCCTTTTTGATGGAAAATTTTACTTAAAATTTTAGCAAGAGTTAGTGCTTTAGATTGGACAAAAGAAATGTATTCTAACTTAGAATATATAACTTTTTAAAGATTTTATTTATTTGAGAGAGAGATTCAGCAAGAGAGAGCACGAGTGGGGGAGGGGCAGAGGGAGAAGGAGAAGCAGACTCCCAGCTGAACAGAGAGAGTGGATGTGAGCTCCATCCCAGGACCCTGGGATCATGACCTGAGTGGAAGGCAGATGCTTAACTGACTGAGCCACCCAGGAGTCCCTTGAAATATATAATTTTTGAAAATAATTTGTGTTACCTTAATTCTCTACAGTTATTCACCCCCTTTCATGTTGTGTATTTTTGCTTCTTTTAACTTATTTTTATTACCAAGAGGATAAATGAAACTGAAGTTTCCATAAAATAATTCATCAGAACAAACCTTTATTTCTGTGTTTGAGGATTGATGTGTGACAAAAATGCTTACTAAAGGCAGTTAAACATAAAAGCCCAGATCACACTGGGGTAACTGCAATCATGAACCTTGCTGGTGTAATATTTTTGCATCTGGTATCAATAGACTGATTTTCCAGAGCAGTGGTTTTCCAGGGGTAGGTTGCAGATCAGCAGCATCTGCATCAGTGGACTGGTTGGAAATGTAGATGATTGGGTCTCTTCCCAGACTTACTGAAACAAACCTTCGGTAGGAGGTAAGGGTGGGCATATTTATGTGTTTTACACACACTTCTGGTTCTGAGGATCTGGATTAATTACTGTAACTTTCTATCACTTTTTAACTCAGATCACCCTATTGTAAGCAAGATGCAACAGATGGCATAGTGTTCGAAAAAACAAAATGATGGGCGCCTGGGTGGCTCAGTCGGTTAAACGTCTGCCTTCGGCTTGGGTCATGATCTAGGGCTCTAGGATTGAGCCATCCGCCCAGACTCCGCCCAGCAGGGAGTCTGCTTCTCCCTCCACCTCTCCCTGTCACACTCGCTGCCCCCTGTTCTCTCTTTCCCTCTCCGTCTGGCAAATAAATAAAATCTTAAAAAAAAAAAAAAAAAGGAAAAGCAAAATCATTAGGACTAATGATGTTGGTTATTTAATTTGTAAAAGTCTTATGGAGAAAAGTTTGCATGAGTGGTTTTGGTTTAGGGCAGTGGTTGTTTTTCAGGCAGGGCCAAATGCACTGTTTTTAAGTTTTGCCATCATAGCAGTAAGGCTACAGAGATAGAAGCTGGAGGAACCAGGCACTGCACAGGGGAGTACTTACTGATTCAAAGTGGGCCTTATTTTCATTTGTCTTGGGCTGGTGGGATAAAAGAATTAATGAGAATGACTTGCACGTTGTAAAGCATTATATAAATGTGACATGTGCGTTTGTTCAGTCAACAAACATGGGAGTGCTCTAAGTTCTGGGGAATCAGCAGTGAGGAAAACCCAAGGGCATACCTTCACAGAACTCACATTCTGGGGAGTTGCAGTTGTACTGAAGTAAGTGTGTTGTCATCAATGAAGTCACAAATGGATACCTACAAGTAAGCTGAGGTCGATTAGTAGAAAAAAATTACAATTCACAGTAAGTCCATGAAACACTGACAGTTTACCTACTTAGAGCTCAGTTACTTGATAGTTTCAACACATCTTACCCAGGGAGTAAGAAAACAGGCCTCTGCAAACCCCACATACCTGGCAGCGGGTCCGTTTACTCATGCCCATGCTTTTTACTTGTAGCTCTGACACAATTTATTTTACAGTGTCTTATCTGATTCAGAATTTTTAAAATTGTCTACGCTTTCTAAGTCCATCAGCTCTTTTCATCACTTTGTGCTTTTACTCCTCTTTTTCTTTTGCACCTGTACTGCCCTTAAATTTCTCTTTTTGGATTAACAAAATTGTATATATTCTTCAGTGCAAAACCCTCTCCTGGGACCCATTCCCAGTCTCCCAGTTTGAGCCACTTGTCTGGTCTGCACTCGTGTCTGGAGTCTCCTTACTGAATTCCTCCCTCTCTCTGCTCCTCTCCTCTGTGAAGCTGGGGATTCCTGGGGCCAGGGGTCACATCTCATGCAACTATGTCATCGGCACCTGCTGGCTGTTGGTGACAAATACAAAGGGCTCCAGAAGTATTTGTTGCATTAATAAATTTAACCCGATAGACTGATTTCTAATCCTAAAGCCTTTTAGAAATAATACCAATTAAAAGAGAGTTTCCTGGTGGAGACATAGGATACCAGTGAGGAGGGACCGTTGACAATTTTACAACAAAGGACAAAAGAAAATCTATTTTAAAAGAAGATCATAGAAGTACAGCAATCTGGAAAACAAAGGTTAATCACTTGATAACACAGAGAAGTAGTGTGCAGCTTTAAAGGAGGACTAAAATATATTCAAGTATTTAAGATTTACCGAAATGGTTGCCTAAAGTTGTAAATCATTAACTCCCCAGGACACTTGGCTCTCTGAAGTTTCCAGATACCCAGAGCCTTAATGGCTTTGTTTTGTTTTTGTTTGTTTGTTTGTTTTAAGATTTTATTTATTTATTAGTCAGAGAGAGAGAGCGAGAGAGCGAGCGAGCACAGGCAGACAGAGTGGCAGGCAGAGGCAGAGGGTGAAGCAGGCTCCCTGCTGAGCAAGGAGCCCAATGTGGGACTCCATCCCAGGTCACTGGGATCATGACCTGAGCCTAAGACAGCTGCTCAACCAACTGAGCCACCCAGGCGTCCCTGTTTGTTTGTTTTTAATTAGAACATTATGTTGACTCACTATAGATTTCAAATATATTTTAAGCAATAATATTTATTATACTAGTCTATCTAATATTATCATTTTCATTAGTTTTAGTTTGGTAGCCTTCTCTTTCAAAAGAAAACACTATGTTTTATAATTTAGCTAGAGAAAATGAACTAAGTTTTTGAGAGACGCAAGTATTTTTTTCTCATTTATGTTACTTTTAACCTTTTAAATCACTTAATGTGGTTATTTTTGTGGCTAAGAAACACTTTCTTGAACAACCTTTAAACTGTGGTGGAGGAAGGAAAGACTGCTTGGGTAATGCAAAGCTGAGTAGTAGAGCTCTTACTTGGGATCTAGTCCCCAGTCTGCCACAGAGTAATGTAGGTCTCATCAAATCTCTAAGATTCCACTGAGAGTCTTTTCCTTATCTGCAAAGTGAGCCACTGCCAACTGATAGCGTAGGACTGCTTTGACAATTAAATGGAATAGTGTGTGTGAAAAGCATTTTGAAAACAAGGATCACTTACAGAAGTGGTGGGATCTTGTATCGCAAAATATCCTATATGTTAAAAGACAGGATCCTAGTAATTGCTAGAAGTATTTACATTTTCTGTTCCCAATCTCTTCCTATGATATTTCCCATGACAATTTATAGTCAGATGATTCTTTGTTTATTTAAAATGGCCCACATCCAGTTGTTCTCATAAGCTGGCCTGGAGCTTTCTCAAGTAGGTTTGCTATTGAGCTTAAATGATTGGTAAGTGAATTAGAAATACTAAGAAGGAAATCAGATGTTATTAGATGAGCATCGCCAGCAGAAAGTAGGTCTAGCCCTGGTAAGCCGAACAGTGGCTGGGGTTTCTTAAGACTTGTGGAAGAGTGTTTACTGCACTGCGCTTCTAACATACAGACAAATTGAATGTTTATTCATACATCTCTCTTATTTGAAGTTTTTGTCTTTACACAATTCTTTACCATCTGCCTCACATTAACGTCTTTGGAGACAAAGTCTACAGTCACACATTCTGACAAAGAATAGTTAGAAAGCTGTGGTTCAGCCTAACGGTGGAAGCCAGCTTTGTTTCACTTACCAAAGCAATGAGGCTTTGCCTTTAATCCCCTTGGATTAAAGGTCAGGGTCAGCTTGACAGGACAAATTTCACTTTAGCCCAGATTGTTTTCTTCCTGAAAAGCAGTTGTATTATGAGTTCATATCACTCATCAGTACCTTAAAGGACACCCATTATCCTCACATTTATCAAAAAGAAAAATATTCAGAAGAGAGTGGGACACCTGGATTTGGAAGCTGCTTGAAGGTGAAAGCCTAAAGTCTGAGCGTGCTTTTTGGGGTGCTAAAGCCAGAAGTGAACACTGATGTGTCTGAAGGGGGAGAAGAGCCTGGTTACAACCCCAAAGTAGCAGTGAAATGGGGGAGGGGCATTTAGGAAGAATGTTGAGAGACTAAAAATGAGTAGGATCGGGTCCTAGGCCCCTTTCCCTGCTTTGCAGTTTTGCCCGATTGTAATGTCCTGGGTGCAAACTGATCAAATATGTGTCTGATACATGGTAGTTCACACAATTCAGATTACAAATGTAGTAATTACTCAGTTCCTATATAGAATCCTATTTTAAGCCTAGATTTGTGATTAGCCAGGAGATTGTTGACTTATTTCTCTGATAAAATTCATTTCCTTCAGAAGACCTGGGCATGTTTTGCTGAGTGCAGTCATACCCCGGAAAGCAGGCGTGTGAATGTGTATTAGTGCCATTTGAACTAGGAGGATAGTTACAGTCATTGCACTAGATGATAACAATTGTAGTTTCCACTTAATGTTTTGTCCTTATCAATTATATTGTGAAATCATTTGGTAATTTTAGTGTATGAAAGCTAAGAACTGTATTAATATTTGTCACATGAATACTTTTAAAAATAAGCAATTGCTTAGCACTCATGAAATGTAATGTGCTATGTATCTACACTAAAAGTATTCTCTTCTCCCAAAACCGTACACAAACCAATACAAAAGAGCACTGTGGATTATTACATTGGTTGTGCTCTGAGAAGCAGTCTCTGGGATGAAACAAGGCCTGAGAAGATTCACTGGGAGACAAACCTGAAAAGGACAAAGGACAAGGGAGCGAGGATAGGTGGGATGGGACTCAGATTATGGTTGAGGTAAGATGCCTGTGAAAGGAGAGGGGAAAGGAAGAAGGATTAGGTGGAAAGATGCTCAAACTGAATACAGCTCTGAAACAAGTCTTGGTTAGTCCGATGGGGTGCCCCAGAGTGAAGACTTGCCCTCATTGGGCAAGAATGGCCAGCTCCCCACTGGCTGGCATCATTGGCTGGCAGCAGTTGGGGGGGATGGCATGACCTTGGTCAAGGTGCAGGGGCAGATACTGAGGGGCAGCAGCTGGAGGCTACCTCGTTCCTCCCAGCAGCTTCTTCCTTGAAGGGCGGGCTGAACAGTGCAGGGTCATGCTACCACAATCATGTAGGACATTAAGCTATTCAACTTATCATCAAGCTTCAAAGTTGACATTTGAAATATTCATGCATACAAATATTACCACTGGTAATTGAAGATTATTACAAACACACTGAGATTATGTAGAATTATAGAATCACCAATGTGAAATAGTACTTATTCTGCAAACGCAGGGGCTGATCTTATTTTATTTGAAGATTTACAACCTTATTACATTTTCATATTTATTTTCACCTATATCTATGATCTAGAAATCAATTCTTGTTTTCTTTAAAAGTAGCATTAGTTGCTTTCTCTAATTTTAAATATGATATATAATCATTTAAGACAAACTGGAACTATTTACTTATTTAATATTTTATTTATTTATTTGACAGAGAGAGACAGTGAGAGAGGGAACACAAGCAGGGGGAGTGGGAAAGGGAGAAGCAGGCTTCCCAATGAGCAAGGACCCCAGTGTGAGACTTGATCCCTGGACCGTGGGATCATGACCTGAACCGAAGGCAGACGATTAACGACTGAGCCACCCAGGCGCCCCCAAACTGGAACTATTTCTAAAAACGTTAAAAGGAGGAAGTAGAAATCACTCTTAATCCCACCACTAAAAATGAGTATGCAGTTAACTTTTCATGGGGTCTCCTTTGTGCCCTTTTTAAAAAAATATGTGCATCTAACAGGGATTGCTAGTAGTGTCTACAAATACCTATTGAATTAGGGGATGGGCTGTTATCTACGAGAAAACCCCAGCCCCATACCATGTGCATCTCAGCTAGGAGCTGGTGGCCATGGCCTGGGCTAAGGGGTGAGCTTGTGCTGAGAGAAGAGAGACCCAACTAAAGTGAATTTGTCCCATTAAAAAAGCCCCAGACTCCCTCAGGTGGGTGGGACCCCCTTGGTGACTGCCATTTATAGGTGTCTTTCAGTCCCGTACCTATGGAACCCATGTCTGGGGACCACAAAGACCTGTTTCAAAAATGCTTTGGACCAGAGTATGGCTTTGGGATCATATCAAGTGTACCTCAAGGGAGAGAATGGGGCAACTTCTGTTGGGTCACCATGGTTCACCTCGAAAATGGCATTTGTGCTGAGTGTGTTAGTGGAATAGGTGCATGCAGGGGCTGGCATAACATGATGGTACTTGGAGGGTGTTCAGCAGATGCTCAGAAGATCAGTGGAAGTGCCTAGTTGGAGCAGGAGTGTTTGGAAACACACAGGCAAGCTGGTGATGCCCAGAAGTCATGCAGAGGTTTGCACTCCTTCATGAATAGCTGGGCTGGCCATTGAAGATTGGTTGTTACTAGTCTAACCCCATATGGAGCCTGAGAGGTCTATGCATGAAGAAATATACTCTGTGTATGCATGTGTGTGTATGTGTGTGTGTGTGTGTGTGTGAGAGAGAGAGAGAGAGAGGAGGGGGGAAAGAGAGAGAGATTTCTAGTTAATGGAGACCATTTACAATTTTTCATTGTCTACTTTTTAGCTAACATTACAGTGAATTGGTATTTGCCCAAATCATTAATTTTCCCTGAAAACATCCTTTTAAAATGGATGCAGGACACTTCATGGTATATGTATGGTATTATGTATTTAATTCTCATATTGATGCATGCTTAGGGTTTTTTTAATTTTCATTTAATCTTTTATCATGTCATGATTATTTAAGATGAATCCCTACAATGAGATTACTGAGTCAAAGTTTATTCTCATTGCAAGATCTTTAACACGTATCTCTTAATTGCTTTTAAGGTATTTGTTGTTTTTTTCTCTCATTAGCAGTGTATGAGATTATCTATCTCAACTCCACCTCATCATTGTATTTGTTTTTAAAAAAAATCTTTCTAATTTGATATGTAAAAATATTAGATGAGTTAACTTTTGAAAAGCAGTTAGAGTGGACATTTCTTCCTGTGTTTTTCTATTTAGTCTTCTGTAAACTTCTGTCTTGTCCTCCACTTGTTTTTCTTGTAGGAAATGAGCATTGTTTATATTGATTGGAGAGTTCTTTTTATGAGTATCAAACTTTTGTATTTGTCCTTTTTTCTCCTCTTTACATATCTTTGCCTTTTCATTTTATTTGCAAGTTTGTTTTTAATGTATTGAAGTTTAAGGCTTTTTCTGCAGTCAGAGCCCTCTCTCTTTTCCTTTGTGACTTTTGGATTCCCCATCCCTGAATGAAAAAATCGTTTCAGTACTTGGAATAAAGTCAAGTTGGAGTCTCAAATTAAACCACATGCCAAAATTAATTCCAGCTGGAATAAGAAATTAAATATAAAAGGAGCCATAAAATTCTGTTTGCCATAGCAGGGATTTGTTGGTCCCCTTCACTGTCTGGGTTGCTGCTGTTAAAGTAATCCTTACAGCTCACAGTGGGAGGACGCTGGGAGGCACGCAGTCCTTCTTTGACTAGGTTTGAACTCTGGCCCTAGGGGTCTGCCAGCCAGAAGAGCATCCCCAGCTCCTGTTACATGATCCTGGGCCAGTGCTGGAGGAAATTGTTTCTGGAAACTTGGTTTGAAGCAGTCTCTGTTTTCTCTTGCTAGAAGAGGAGGACAAATCTTTGTGATTTCCCAGATATAATCCTCATGAGGTCATCTTTGACCCCATCCCTGCCTTTTGCACACATCTAGGATGCAGCAGGGCCCCTGTGTCTGTTGTGTTACTAGGCAGGGCCTGAATGCTTCTAGTCTAGGTCCCCTAGGAAGTCTACAAGGCACTTCCTCCAAGAGTTCTTGAATTCCGGCTTGATGCCGACTTCTCAGGTTTGGGCAGGAACAGTCTTGGGTTTTGCTGCCTCCAAATAGCAGTCTCCTGTCTCCTTGCTTTTACTGCCCTCTAGCCCCAGGCATGGACTTCAGTTTAGAGCTCATTGTGAGACCTGCAGTGCATTAGGCTTGTAATCAGCCCAGTTTCTGTTTGAACTGTTGCCCAAAGAGTTTTGAAATACCTAGTCTTCCATACTGCTTGAACTGGAAGTGCTTACCACGATCCTTCACATGTTTATAAAGCTAGTATCCTGAAGATAATACTTTTATGATCAGCAAATAAAAGGACCTCCAGCTGCCTAGATCCATCACATTATTTATTTGTAATAAATAACAAATACTGCTTTTTTTCCTCAAGATGTTTTTTTCCTGGCACACTCAAGTAGATATTGTTTAGTTTCAGCTATTTGGATTAATTTAGATTTTTCACTTTTGAGATATGTGAAATGAAACAACTTTTGATTCTATAAACTTCTTTCATAGATATCATTTAGGTTCTTGACAAGATAATATTTTTAGACACTTGGTTCTGACTTTTATTAAATATATAAATGGAAAATATTTGTATTATTTCTCTACTATGTAGTGATTTACTAAATTATAGTATCAAGTTATATAATATGCAGTATGTACCAACATAGACACAAAACTGTGATGACAACTGGCCCTATAGATTTTGTGTGGTATCTACATAACAGATCATTCTATCCACGTGATTAAGATTCTCCTCTGCTGAAGCAACTCTTTGGTGAACATTCACATGGACATAAATATCTTTAAGTTTGTTTTTTTCCCATACAGAGAAGTGTGTCTACATACCTCTTCCCCCCTTACCCATTTTTCTAATCATATTTCAAGTTCCTGACGATCCAGTCAAACCATTGGCCACAGCCCATGAATATAGATTCCTATTTCTGGCCATGTCTTCCAGGCAAAATGAACCCCTGGAGGCACTACATGAAATTCTGCCCTCTGGGAAGATTTCCTTCATCACTGTCCTTCATGGATGTTCCAGAAAGGGAGTGTAGTGTTGTAGCTGTCCACCTTCAGGTGGTGCCTGCATACCATGCAGAATCATGTGTAAACTAGGCCCTGCGTCCTTCTTCCTCATCAGATGATTGAATGGAACTCCCCATGAGATCAGGGGTGTGGGCTTGAAGAGAGGAACTAACATAGCAGGAGTGGAGACCATGAGCATTTGGCACATTTCATGCAACTCACTTGTGCCCTCAGGTCATTTTGATCTTGTCTATAACACTTGCATTTGATAATGGAGTGCCACTGTGCAAACCCAAACTTTATAGCTTGGAAGGCCCAACAGCATCCAGCTCACGATGGGCAGCTTGGGTCACATGGTAACTTGGTGGCCTGCAGTTTATTTTCTAATTTTAAGGCCCAGTGGCAATCTAAAAGCTATTTCTCAAAAGGACGGTATGTATCTGCAAAGAGTTGCTTCAAAACCCTAAGGGTCTGTGCCATGAATCACCCGTAGAGGCCTGTTCAAGGCTCCAAACAACATCTCTCTCTGCCATGGACACCATAAGCACCATTCACCGGCTGGCTCACGCGGCCCAAGCGGCAGAGCAGCTCACATAGCAGCCTGGATCTGTTGCAGAGCCTTCTCTCATCTGGGCCCCGTTCAAAACTAGTAGCTTTTTCAGTTACTCAGTAAATGGAGTAGTAAACCCCAAATGAGAAATACATTGTCTCCAAAATCCGAAGAGATCTGCTGGGCATTGTACTTCTCTTTTGGTTGTAGGATCCAGATGCAACAGCTTGCCTTTCACCTTAGAAGGGATAGCTCTACATGCCCCACCCTTCTGGACCCCTAGAAATTTTACCAAGGAGGAAGCTTCCTAAATTTTTATTGGATTTATTTTCTACCCTCTGACACACAAATGTGACATACTAATTAGTTTAGAGTAGTAGCTAGTACCAAGAGCTTTCTGTGTGTATTTAGAATAGTGCCCATGCATAGTAAGTGCAGAATAAGTGTTACTATGATTATTATTTCTAGGAACTGTTGGAAAAACTTGGTGGGAGCCTGCTTCATTCAAAGAAGCATTGTCAGGGAACCCAGGTGATTCAGTCAGTTGAGTGTCCAACTTGATTTTGGCTCAGGTCATGATCTCAGGATCATGAGATTGGGTCCTGCACTCAGTGGGGAGTCTGCTTGAGATTCTCTCTCTCCCTCTCTGTCTGTCGCTCCCCTCCTCAAATAAATAAATAAATCTTAAAAAACAAAATAAAAACAAAAACAAGCATGGTCTGAGCTGGAATTCCAATCTACTTAAAACTCTCCACTTTTTTAGAGAATACATATGCACAATCTCAGGCATATGTCAGTAAAGACCGTGGTTCCCTCCCTATTCTTTGACATCCCATAACTTTGGGAGACTGGACCTCTCCTGCGCCAAGAATACATTTGCTTTCATCTACGTAATTTTTCCCTCCTCACTGTCTCTCTCTTAGGATTCTAACAACCTCTAAACTATTCCCCAGGATGACCTTCTTTCAGTAGCTGTCCTGGCTCCCTGCAGCCTATGAGAAATACAATTCCTCTAAGTATTTTTCTTTGGAAGATCCATTTTCATAGATTTTGTCCTTTCTGTAATCAAAGAAGGGACAAAGGAAAGCCAGGTTGGTCATTGTCTCATGTTGATTGAGGCTTGGGGGGAGTGAAGTCTGGATTGTTTTCATGTCAATGATTTTTGTATAGTTAAAAATGCTATGAAGAGGCTAATAAAAATACAACAATGATGATCAAAAAATCCAAGGTGAACAAGTTGCCCTAAAGGGAATGCTCAGTATTGCCATTTGTTTAGTAACAAGTTAAAATCTGAAAATCCTACTTATTATTATTGTAACAATATAAAACATCTTATTTATGCACATTTTTACCCTTTTTACTTGTGGCTATAAGGTTTGGGAGGAAATGAAGATTAACTTAAAAATGATTTTATTTATGCCTTTTTAAAAATCTTATGAATATCTATGGAATGAAGATATAGAAAACAAATAAAGATTATTTTAGAAAAAAGTAATTCAATTAAAAAAGATATAGTGACATTTAAATGACCATAGTAACAATCTTTAATTTATGAGAAGTTTAAATGACAAAGTATATCATGCATATATTTGTAAAACCCCATCCCCTTCCCCAACCAGTGTGTGTGGAAATAGGAGGAGATAGGAAGATAGAAGAACCATTTTTAAATTCACTTTTTGTAGTTGATGTTATCAGAACTGGTGCATCAGTAGGAGTTTCTGACTTCGGTAAGGAGTATATCTAAACATGATTCTTTCCTTGTGGAGTTTATGGTCCAGGGAGGAGGCATATATAAGCCAACCAATTATGCAAGTAAAAATTAAATTTAAGTTTGTGAGTACAACGAAGAATGTTTTGTAGTGATGCATGAGCCTATACTGGAGGCAAATCTTGCCCGGGAGAGTATCATTTATAGAGTTGGAATCTTGAAGTGTGAGAAGTTCATTAGGCAGAAGAATTGGAAGGATTGGCTCAGCTCAAGGGAACTGGGGCAGAAGGAAAGGTCTGTATGGCTGGAGTAGAGAGCTGGGGGCCACAGCATGGATTTTTGACCTTATTATAAAAAGCCACAAAATGTTTTAAGCGAGAGGTCACAAGAACCTTACTTGAAGGTAGGGAGCAAGAGTGATGACAGGGAGATATGTTAGTGAGAGTTTTCTGAAACTCCATCTTGTTAAGAGCAAGACATAGTTTGAGAGATCATTAGGGGAGAGGGTTAAGATAACAGAGGAATAGGGCAACACTATTTGCCTCAAACACAGCTAGATTTTATATTTATCAAATCATTCTGAACACCCCAGAAATTGATTGGAAGTCTTGGAGAACAAAGTTGCATGTCTACAAACAGAGAAAATGATCCATGGAAGCTTCTCTTATCAAGCAGACCAAAACACACCTAACTTCCTTTATTTACTTTTTTTTTAAGTCTTTAAAATTTTTATCTTATTTTGCCTTTTTTTCCCCTCCAAAATGACAAGATGGAGGAATTCACCCCAAAACAAAGACTAAGAAATGATGGCCTGGGATTTAATTAATACAGATATAAGTAACATCTCTGAACTAGAACTTAAGACAATTATAAGGATATTATCTAGGCTTGAAAAAAGCATAGAAGACACTAGAGAATCCCTTATTGCTGAGATAAAGAGCTAAAAGCTAGTCAACCTGAAATTAAAAATGCTATAACCAAGATGCAAACCCAAATGGATGCCAAAACAATGAGGATGGATGAAATGGAGGAATGAATCAGTGATATAGAAGATAAAATTATGGAAAATAATGAAGTGGAAAGGAAGAAGGAAACAAAGATAATGGATCAGGAAGGTAGACTTAGGGAGCTCAGTGACTTATTAAAAAGAAATAGTATTTGTATGATAGGCATCCCAGAAAAGGGTGAGGGCAGAAGGTTTTTTGGAACAAATTATAGCTGAAAATTTCCCTAATCTGGGGAAGGACACAGACATCAAAAACCAAGAAACACAGAGAACTCCTATTAAATGCAACAAAAGCCTGCCACCACCAAGTCATATCATAGTCAAATTCACCAAATACAGAGACAAGGAGAGAATCCTGAAAGCAGCAAGGGAAAAAAAGCCCTAACCTACAAAGGAAGAAAGAACAGGTTCACAACAGATCTGTCCACAGAAACTTGGCGGGCCTGAAGAGAATGGCAGGATATATTCAAGGTGCTGAATGGGAAAAATATGCAGGCAAGAATACTTTATCCATCAAGGCTGTCATTCAGAATAGAAGGAGAGATAAAGAATTTCTCAGATAAACAGAAACTAAAGGAGATCATGACCACAAAACCAACCCTGCAAAAGATATTAAGGGGGACTCTTTGGGGGAAAAAAGACCCAAATCAACAAGGACTAGAAGGAAACACAGAACATCACCAGAAACACCAAAATTATAGGTAACACAGTGGTACTAAATTCACCTTTCAATAATCTCTCTGAACATAAATGTATTAAACGTTCCAATCAAAAGACATAGGGTATCAGAATGGATAGAAAAAATAAGACCTATCTATACACTAGCTGAAAGGAGACTCATTTTAAAACTGAAGAACAAATCATGGCTTGAAATTCAGTATGGAAAATCCAGGTCTGTTCAAAAGTAGTTTTTTGAAATACCAAAAACCCCTGAATATATGTAGTTTTAATAAGTTGTAACTTAAATTTTTTTGGAGATCACTGTAGATGTATATATAGTTGTGAGGAATAGTACATAGAGATCCTGTGTACCAATTACTCAGGTTCCCCCAATGGTAACATTTAACAAAGCTGTAATATAATAACATAATCAAGATGTTGACATTAAATCTAACCCACTTACTTAGATATTCCTAATTTTACCTGCACTCATGTGCGTGTGTATTTAACTCTGTATGATTTTGTCACATATGTAGGCTTGTATATCTACCAGCACAGTCAAAAATTTTTGACAAGAGAAAAAACCCTCTAATTTGGAATAGTTCATAACAAATTATTTGTGAAGTGGTCAAAGAGGAAATATAACCAATTTATTTGCCTTCTTTGCACTAGCCATGATTTCTTTTACTTTTGAAATCTGGTCATTTCAAAATGTCTTTGAGAGGCGACATTGCAGGTCCCACCATGGAACTGTGGTGTGGTAGGGTGCTTACATGGAGTCTGGAGCTAGGCTGCCTGAGTTCAGTTTCCAGCCCTATGCCTTTTTCTCTGTGTTGTTTCAGGCAGGTTACGTTGCCTCAGTTTTCTTATCTGTAAAGTGGAGATGGTAAAAGGGCCTACCTCCCAAAGTTGTTCTGAGAACAAAGTAGTGCATTGTATAAGCAAGAACTATCCTTCCTATTACTTTAGAATTAATTCCTTCAAGACTATAATCTATATGTTAGTGAAAATTTCCAGAAACAGATTCTGGGACTTATCTTCTTCACTCTGTGGAAACCAAGACATTCTCTTAACAGAAGAGCTGTGATAACTTTAGTGTATGTTTATCTTTTGGTATGACTATAAATGTATTGCTGTACGCTTGCCTCCCAGAGATGTATCAACCATGGTAAAATATTTCCATTTCAGAGCTGTGATGAAACTTTCAAAGATAACCTCTTTAACTTTTATGTTTTTAATGCAAGATTATACTTTTAAATCTTTTTTATTTCCTGATAAATCTTATTGATTTATTAAGAGGTGAGACCCCATAGGAGACTACTAATATAGGAGGGTTAGACTGGTTACTGGAAGAAAAGATGAAATGTTCTTTCTGACAGGAAAATGGTGCTGAAATTATAAGCAATTTTTAAAGGAATTTACTTGTCCTCTGTAAAGTTTTGAATCTTGTTTCCAGATTATGCCCAGAGAGATTTTGGAATCATTGTTCAGGGATAGCTAAAAACATTCCTACATTTAAGATTCTAAAATCAGGAGGTACCTGGGTGGCTTAGTCAGTTGAGTGTCTGCCTTTGGCTCAGGTCATGATCCCAGGTCCAGGGATCGAGCCCCACATCAAGTTCCCTGCTCAATAGGGAGTCTGTATCTTTCTCTTTCCCTGCCATTTCTACTGCTTGTGCATGCTGCTCTCTCTCTGTCAAATAAATGCTGAGTGAGATAAGTCGAACGGAGAGAGTCAATTATCATACGGTTTCACTTATTTGTGGAACATAAGGAATAACATGGAGGACATGGGGAGATGGAGAGAAGTGAGTTTGGGGAAATTGGAGAGGGAGACAAACCATGAGAGACTGTGGACTCTGAGAAACAGTGTTTTGGAGGGGCGGGAGGTGGGAGATTAGGGGAGCCTGGTGGTGGCTATTAAGGAGGGCACCAATTGCATGGAGCACTGGGTGTGGTGCATAAACAATGAATTCTGGAACACTGAAAAGAAAAATAAATAAATAAATAAATTTTTTAAAAATCTAAAAAAAAAAGATTCTGTAATCAGTTTTTGTTCTATTCAGGGGATATGGACTAGTTGGTTCAAACAGGAGGGCAGGTGACCTGTGCTTTCATTGTAGGGGGAAGTGTACTTATAAAACGACCAAATATTTGAGGTTATTCTAGGGTGTCTAGGGAGGAACATGAAGAAATATATAGAAAGAATATGGGTATAACAAATATATATATTATATTATATATTTAATATATTATTTATATATTATAAATCATAAAATATTATATATCATATAATATATAATTACAAAGTATATATTACAATTTATAAATTTATATAAATATATGTATGTTATATAAAAATATTATTAATTATATTTATATTATTAATTATATCATATGTGTTATATATTATAATTCATAATATATTATATAATAATTATATTTTAATAAATAAATATTATGTTATAAACACATACATTTATACAAAATATATCTTACATAAAAATATGATATATAACATAATAATATATTATATATATATATTTGTTATACCCATATTCCTTCAGTTACTTATGAAAGAGAGACAGAACTTTCTCCTATTCCAAATACCCTGGAGAAATGGAGTTCCTGTTCACATGAAGTAGGTTTTCTCAGCACACAAAGACAAGAAAGTTTCACACATTTATTCATTCAGCAAATATTTATTTACTGTAGCGTTATTACATCACACAGTCTATCCTAGGTCCTGGAGACATCAGTGAGTCAAATCTCCTCCTTTCTAGGAGCCGTTCTAGGAGGGGAGAAAGATAATAAAATAACAAAATGAATGACATGTAGTGGCAAATGTTACAGAGAGAATTTAAGCAGGACGAGAAGCCAGAGTGACAGATACTACTCTTTCAGATGAGGTGGTCAGGAAAGGCCTCTCTGAGGAGGGGACATTAATCAAAGACCAGAGTGAAGGGTGGAGCCAGCTGCCATGCCCATCTCTGTAGGACCAGTCATCCAAGGCAGAAGAGACAGCAAGTGCGAACAATCTGAGGTAGGATTCTGCTTGCTACTTGTGGGACCACAAAGAAGCCATTGGGACTGGAGCTGAAGGAGGAATGAATGGCAAATGTGGGAGAGATGACTTTGGAGAGGTGGTCAAGGATCAGTTGGTAAAAGGCCTCATTTTTTATTCTACGTGTGATTGGAAGTGAGTAGACAGACGCTTTCAAGACCAGCAAAATTCTATGATCTGACTTATCTTATCAGATATAGATATATATATATATAGTCATGATATATATTTTGCTCTTTGTATGCTTTAAAATGGACTTCACATGTATTAAGTAAGCTGGGAAAAATACAATCATTTATAGTATTTAGTTAATTCATAAACTATTGTACTCTCTTTGCTTCCTAGACTGCTGATCCAGTGTCTTATCTTTCTGGCTCTCAGAGCATCAGTAGGTTTGCTATAGTCAATGTGGAAATCTTTTGAACATACTGTATTATCATATTGAAGAAATTTTCGCCAAAGTTTAAAATATTATCAAACCAATTTCCATTTAGCTTTTAAGTCAGTGAGGTTTTCCATTCTATTTTAGTGCATGATTTCAATAAAGAGTTAGCATCCTTTCTTTTAAAAGGACCCTAATATGAAAGGACTGTCAGAGCTGCAAGGCCTCTTTATTTCTGCTCTTGCCAGCAAAAGTCTGAGTCATTTTTCTAAAATGCTGGCAAAGTTCAAAGAGACTTCATAGTAACTCTCAACTTACTGGTGATATATATGTGTGTGTGCCTTTTGCACATTATAACTCCAGGCATCCCATTGCTTTTTTTCTAATGACATATGGTGTAATAAACATGTGAAAAACATTATTTGGTGAAACAGAGGAAGCCTGAATTATATGGCAAGAATGGGGTTCAATTGTGATTTTTTAAAATGCCTCTCTTTGTATCCTCTTTATGCTGTGTTTGGCTTTATACCTTCTTAGCCTGTAGGGATAAAGAGGGTAATTTCTAATTGTTTCTAGAATGATTTATAGTTTATATTTCTCAGAATTCAAATATGCTTAGTAATCCATAGAATTTCATCTGGCCTATGAATCTTTAATGGGGGGCAATAATTGGTTTTGCCCAAGAAGGCAAAAATTGATTTTTGGGGGGACATAAAGAAAAACAAAAACAAAACCTTACACCATTATTCTTTTGGCACTCCAGAAGGTCATTGTACATAAGTAGATAAATAGTATATCTCCAAAATTCACGGGAAGGGAGGTTGGGAAAAAATGCCTAAAAAGTTTCATTAGAAGTACAATAATTTTTTAAAAAGTTGAGAAACATAGTTAGCCTTTGAAGATAGAAGACCCAGGACCAAAATAATATGAGGACCACTGGCATGCTGATACAGATAGATTTTGAAAATAAGTTCCAATTGCATATTCTTTCAGTACAATTTCATTTGGTTTGCTAAGCATCAGTCTTACACTGAGCTTTCAGTCCATCAGCCTATTTATAACTCATGTTGGCTCCTTACAAGCCAGGGTTCTGAGGCAGAACACTGGCTGGCTCAGCTTTGCTTCACCCTGTCCTCTCTTCTAGGAGCTGACTGTCTTTGGGGGAAATGAGATAAAATAATTAGAGCACTTGGCATGGCATGTAAGTGCAAGTGTAGAGAGCTGTGGGATCCCAAAGTTAGAAATAGTTAACTTTGCTAAAAGGTGATTGGAAAAGATTTAGTAAAGAGATGACTTTAGACCAAGAAGCTTATAAACTTGGATGGGAAAACAGTTACGTCTTTATTTTCAATTAAATCCATCTGAAATTTACTGTTTCCTTCAGTTGTGATGTGGCAAGCTACAGAATTAGCAATATCTGGACTTTGTCACCAGTAGAAATCATAAATATTTTATAGCACATTATAGTTGTTGCAGGTATCTTAAAATATAGTTTATAGTCATCCATACTTCGAAATTGCAGTAGTTACGAGGCCTACCTCTAGATCTTGTTATTTAATATGTTAATAATGTACATATCTTGTAAATCTCACATTTAACTGTATAAATATTCCAAACTTGGTTGGACAAGAGGCACCACAAAGTTGAAAAGGAAAGGACACCTCGTGATGCATATGTAAGAGATGAGATATATATTCATAATAAAAATAGGGGTCTTATGGCAAATTTATGAAATTAAGGAGAAAATTCATGGCTTATCAAAGGGGGCTATGACAAGACAGATTATAGGGGAAGATACTGATATGGCCAATGCAAATATAAAAATGCCTCTTGGGTCCTCAGGGAATTAAGAATTTTAAAAAATTGCTTAACATTTTGGCAAATTGCCAAAAATCGAAAGTGAAAATGTAAAATATAAAGGGCATGGGAAAATGGATGCTTTTATAATGTTGGTACAAAGTGGCAAAGCCTTTTTTTAGGGCAATTTGATGGTAGCTTTCAGATTTTGTAAGTGCTTGTTACCAGAATCCTAGAATCCTATCTTCAGAAATCTCTTGGCAAAGTAATGTTTTGGCAAAGTAATGTTTTCATTATGAAAAATTGGAAGTGACTTAAATGTCCTTTAGTGGAGAGATTTATTGAATACATTATCAGATTCTGATAATGATATAATATGCAGTTATAGGTATAGCTATTTCTATGGACACGGAAAGTCTTCTAAGACATAGTGCTCTATGAAAAGTCATGGGGAAAATATGCAGTATGATCTTGTTTATGTAAAACATAGCAAAGCCAAAAACTCAACAAAATTAAGAGAGCGTGGAAAATCGTCTTTATGGATACAAGCCCAACTTTTCATAAATGTTCCTGCTGGTGGGAGGGGTGAGGGTTGGCAAGATGAGGGATGAGAGATTTTTGTTTTTACTTTTCTGTAATGTTTGGGCTTTTTATTCATGTATTACTGCAT
Source organism: Martes martes (assembly GCF_963455335.1). Taxonomy (NCBI): domain Eukaryota; kingdom Metazoa; phylum Chordata; class Mammalia; order Carnivora; family Mustelidae; genus Martes; species Martes martes. The sequence goes on from NC_137889.1 coordinate 84,468,635, forward strand.
GATTAAGTAAAAAGAAAAGAATTCTAGGAAATGATTGCATTTACAATGAAAACAAAAGTATAAACTACTTGAGAATAAACCCACCAAGAAATGTGCAGGACTTGTGGAAAGAGAACTATTAAATTTTATTGAGATATATAAAAGAAAGCCCCAATAAATGGAGAAATGCACCATGTTCTTGAATTGGATGATTCAATATAAGTTTATAGGTTTTAGTGCAAATCTAGTCCAAAGCCCATGGGAAATTAAACTTGATAAAATGTCTTAAAGTTCTTCTGCAAGATAAAAAACACAGGCAAGAATAGCTAAGAAAATCTTAAAAAAGAATATTGAGAGTGTGCTTGCAACAGCCAGATATTAAAGAACATTCTAAAATTAAAATAATGGAAATAGTGAGCACTTGGCCCATGATTAGACAACGTTTAACAGAATGGAAAGCTAGAAATTAGTTGGCTATCCACTACAACCTCTTGAGGATTGATTGGCATTTTTCTACTAGAAACTCGCAGTTAGCCTTCCTAGCTCTTTACTATTACTTGAAACAAGCCAAAATCATTCTTGACTCCTTTGTTGCCTTTCACAACACCTTGTGCCAATTCAGTGTTGGGTACTCTGTTGGGCAACTATGGCAGACAGAGGGTAACCATTTGATGGGGTTTCGCTGACAAAGTGATTTTAGGGGCAAAAGTCTTGTTACTGTAGTTCCCTTGGGTAAGGTGATATAGGTATCTGCCTGGGGTAGTGGGCATTTACAGAAGAATTGAGGAGGGTCAATTTGAAATAAAAATTGACCCTGGGGTGGGGGAAGGATTTTTGTAGCAATGTGTTTCCTAGTAAGAAACTGAGGAGTACTTTTTGGAGCTTTTCTCATATATGGTGATAAAAAATATTTTAGTGAATAGTTGAGAGGTATTTGCTTTATAAGTCATCAAGTAAAAACAAAATAAGCCAGGTTCAAAGAATGTGCTACTCAACATCAAAGTTTATTCGCTGTAGCACAAATTGGTTATGTAGATTCTGAAATTTTACTCCTCAAGTGAAATGGTAGGAGAAATAGTAGGAGAAAAACTGATGATATTTGCATTGTCTGATTATAAACATAAGACTGTATCTTAGTCTGTTCAGGCTGCTATAATGAATACCACAGATTGGGTGTCTTAGAAACAATAGACATTTACTTCTTAATGCTTCCAGAGGCTGGAAGCCTGAGATCAAGGTGCCAGTATGGTCAAGTTCCAGTGAGAATCTTGTTTTGGGTTGCAGATTGTCAACTGATCTTTGTGTTCTTGCATGGTGGAAAGAGCAGAGAGAGCAGTTTCAGGGCTTTCTTTTATAAGGACATTAATCCCATTCATAAGGGCTCCATCCTCCTGAACTAATAACTTCTCAGAGGTCTCACTTCAAATACCATCATCATACTGTGGGTTGGGTTTCAATGTAAGGGTGTTGGGAGGGAGACAATTATTTAGTCCATAACAGACTAATAGGCAATATATATATTTTTTTAATTACTTGATTTTAGAATATTGTTCTAGGGAGTTCTCAGAGGTCCATTTGGGGAAGTTTGCCTCCATCTCTACCCAAGGAACACCTGGATTAAACTTGTTTTATTTTAGATTTTCAATAGATTGCTGCCCCCCTTCCATGTCACTGAATTTATTTTTCCTAGACTTCTTTCATCATGAGGGTGATCATTGGTGAGATCTACATGGCGAAGTTTTGGATGTTAATTAAAGCAGTCATTGTCACTTTACTATATGTTTAGTCATCTTCTAGAGAGGTGTCTTAAAATGACGATTCTGATTTAGTAGTTCAGGAGTGGGCCTTAAAATTCTCTATCTTTAAAAGCTCCTAGTAAACTCTATGAGACTGGTCTAGGGATCACACTTTAAGTAGCAAAGACCTAAACTGAAAAGGAGCCAATGAAGGTTAATTTGGCTTTAGAAACTAGATCAGCACTATCCAATAGAAATGTATGAGTCACGAATATACTTTAAAAATTTCTAGTAGTCACATCAAAAGAAGGAAAATTGAAATTAATTTTAACAATTTATTTAAAGCAATATATCCAGACTTTTATGATTTCTACATATAATCAATATAAGAAATTATTGAGATTTCACATGCTTTGTTTTTGGATTAAATATTTGAAATCTCTTGTATATTTTATACTTATAGCACAGCTTGATTTCTGCTATAATACAGATATATTTCAAGTACTCAATAGTTATATGTGGTCACTGGCTACCATATTGGACTACAACAGGACAAAAGGAGCCTTCCTGTCTTATACAAATTTTAGCCTAGATGAAGATTTGGACTTATTAGTTTCTACTTTATGTATGAGAACTGAATGCATGTTTAAAGTGTATGTTTAAATATATGTATATTACCTCACATATTCTCAAATAAATTCCTAATAGACTAAAGATTTTAAATGAGAGCATACAACATGTATATAAAATATAGATGACAGATTTTTCTGATCTTGAGAGTGCCACAGGCATTTATTAACATGAAAATGTAAGGGAAAAGAAGTCATGAAAGAAAAAAACAGCTAGATCTGGGTACATGCACAGCTAAATTTTAATTAATGAGAAACACCGCAGCCTGAATTAGAAATCGTGCAACAAAGTGGGAAAAAGATTTATAATCTCTACTGTGGTATAGATTATTTCCTTACCCTTTTATAAAGAGCTACTTCTTATTTGTAAGAAAAATGAGAAGTATACATGGTACATAAAGACAAACAAGGAGCCAATAAATTAAAAAAAATCAACTTTGCTATTAATAAACAAAATTAAAACTAGCAGTGAGGTTCAAATTCTTTCCATTAATTAGGCATTAGTGAGGGGGAAAATAACATGGTGGTAGAGGTGGTAGAGGGGAGACTAGTGCAGTCTTTGGGGAGCCCTCTGGCAGAATGTCTCTATCAAGCACCGTGAAGATGGTTACCCCTTGACCCAATATTATTTCCAGTTTTGGGAATTTAGCTGAATGAAGTGGAGAGCTTCACAAAGTTTGGGTAAAATGACATTTATTGCAATGTTATAGAAAAAATTGGAAGTTTCCTACATGTCAAGTACTAAGGAATTAATAAAATGTATTGTGATTCATTATTAGATCAATATTTATTGATATGGAAGGATGTTAAACTGTCAGGCAAAGTATAAAAGCTAGCTTATAAAACTGTAAAGATAGTATGAGAAAATTTTTTTGCTTATATAAAAAAATATAAAAAATAAAAGATTCCTTAAAGTGTTACTACTCTGTGAGTATTGATGGAATATTTGATGATTTATTTATTTTTTCTCTGCTTAACTGCATTTCCTACCTTTTCTACAATGAACCTGTATTATAAAATAAAATAAATCTTGGAAAGTATCAAAGGCCACAAGGAAATGATCATGATACATTAGATGGAAAATAACAGGTTATAAATGCAGTGGCATGATCCTAGTTTGTATTTACAAAGATATATAATACAAGATAAATCAATATATCAGCAGTGAAGATGTTAGTGGTGGGTTTTTTGTATTTCTCTGTTATTACTAAATGTTCCATCATGAAAATGATTATACTCATAAGCTGGCAAAATGCTATTTCATCATTTTTAGGAGAAATACTCTTCAGAAAACATGTACTTGTGATTCTGACAAAATAGTTCATTTATTCAATAAGAACTTCAGTTATTAATAATTGCTTTATACTTTCTAAAACTAACAATAGACTCTTTGTATGTAGCCTTAACATAGTCATGAAATTTAGGTTGATAGGATTTAGCCAATAGTAGTTTGATGGATAGTTTGGCCAGATGTAGAATTCTTGGTTGAGTTTTTTTCTTTCAGCATTTTAAGTATGCCATTTCACTGTCTTCTGGCATTCTTGGTTTCTAATGAGAAATGAGCTGTTAATCTATTGACGATCCCTTGTATGTGACAAGGTGCTTCTCTCTTGCTGCTTTCAAGATTCCCTTGTTGTTGTTGGCTTTTGACAATTTGACTATAACCTGTCTTAGCATGAATTTCTTTGAATTTATCCTATTTCATTGAATTTACCTAGATCTCACCTTTCCCTCAAAGTTTGCTGATGTTGATGATTGAAAGCTTCAGTTGACCATTTGTTCAATGGCTTTTCAAAAAACTATTTTTTTTTCAAAGACTGTGTTCCTTCTTCTGTGTAGTCACTGGAGTCTCTGTTCCTTTAGTTTCTGTTCAGCAGATGTTTTGACAGAAAGTTCCTTGGATTCCAAGAGCCTAATGAAGGTGTGTGGAGGGTAGAGACAGAGATAGATCTGGAGGTAAAGATAGACATAGAAGATGGATAAATAGGTAGATAGGGAAAATACTTCTCTCAGAGTGTCTACAGATTGGCTTTTTTAAGGTTTCTTATATATAGAATCAAACACCAATGTCACTAACAATAAGACAAATTTTGGCACCTCATATTTAACATTTGGGTAACAAGTCCAAAATAAAATCTTTGAGATTCTAATGTAATTTATCAGGTTTAATTTTTGGTAGTTAGTATGTCTGATTTGCATTATTTTGCTAGAAGTTAACAGGGGAGTTATAAAATCTGTGCTATTTGTCTTTGAGTGGTCATTACTTCTAAGGTAGTATTGGTTTTATGATTCCTGTGATTTTTTTTTTAATGTAGAATTTTTTCTTAATTTATTTTTTAAATTTCTTTTCAGTATACCAGAATTCATTGTTTATGTACCACACCCAGTGTTCCATGCAATACATGCCCTCCATAATACCTACCACCAGGCTCACCCAACCACCAAGTGTTATCTGGCATGGCACCTGTGATGGCCAAAAATTTGCTGTTCAACCTTAAAAACTTGGTTTTGTTTTTGCTTTTAATAATTTCCAAATCACTTTTTTAAAAAAAGATTTTATTTATTTGTCAGAGAGAAAGCACAAGCAGGGGGAACAGCAGGCAGAGGGGGAAGCATGCTCCCCGACAAGCAAGAAGCCCCATGTGGGACTCAATCTCAGGACCCTAAGATCATGTCCTGAGCTCAAGGTAGACACTTACCTGACTGAGCCACCCAGGCATCTCTCCAAATCACCTTTTAATTTAGGATAGTTTTAGATTCATAGAAAAGTTGTTAAAGATACCATAGATCTCCCTTCCTCAATTTTTCCTATTGTTAACATCTTATATTACTATGGTACATTTGTCAAAACCAAGAAACCAACATTGCTACAGTACTATTAACTGAACTCCACACTTAATTCCCTAATGTCTTTTTTCCATCCAAGATCCACTCAGGATACTTCATTACCTTTAGTTATCATGTTTCCTTAGATTTTTCTAGTCTGGTGACAGTTTCTCAGGATTTCCTTGTTTTTGTGGACTTTGATAGTTTTAATGAGTACTGGTCAGGTATTTTGTAGACTGTTCCTTAAACTGGGTTTATCTTAGGCTATTCACATGATTAGATTGGGGTTTTACGTTTTCTGGGAAAATATAATTTTCATCATATTATATCATGAGTACATGCTATCAACATGACTTATCACTGATAATGTTAAGTAACTTTGTAATATTATAATTTTGTGACATAAATCATCATCCTTACCAGAACATATAAAATATGTATGTACAGTTAAATGAATTCTAATAAAGAGAACACTCATGTATCCTTTACTCAGCTTAAGAAATAAACAACTTGGAAATTTTCTGTTGGCTTCATCTCCATAACTACAATCCTGAATTTTGTCTAACCATTCCCATAAATCTTACCACTTAAATATCTATTTCTAAACAATATATTTTATTATTGTGCCAGTTTTTTGAATTTTATATAAATTTATAATTTTACATGTGTTCTGACTTGATTTTTTTCACCCAACTTTAGTTTATGATATTTATCTACCTGAGGATTGATTGATATTTGGGTTTACTATCTTATTCTAACATCTTGTTATGTACTTTCTTTTTATCCACCTCTTTTTCTATTTTCCCCTCTTCTTTTCTTCCTTTCTATATTAGTCAAGGTCCTGGCATGAAATTAGTGAACTCTGAAATTAGGTAATTTGAAGGGAGTTGTTAAAGCTAGTATTTACAAAGGTAAAATAGGTTTATAGGGTGTAGGAAAGCCACAAAAACAGTGTGATGGCCTGGAGGTAGTAAGAACAGCAAAGTCATTGCATGAGTCTAGAGGAGCAAGGGGAATGTGTGAGTTTCCTTGGGTTCTATAACAAATTATTGGCTTAAAGAAACAGATACTTATTGTCTCACAGTTTTGGAGACAAGTCCAAAATCAAGCTATTGGAAAGCCATGCTCTTTGATGTAGGGTAGAATCTTTCCTTGCCTCTAGTGGCTCTCAGAATTCCTTGGCATTCCTTCGCTTGCAGCTGGATCACTCCCAGTGCTGCCTGCACTATTATATGGTTTTCTTTTCTGTGTCTCCTCTGTATCTGCACCCAAAATTCCTCCTGCTTTCTCTTACAAAGATGCCAGTCATTGGATTTAGGGCTCACCTAATTCATTCTGACCTCATCTTAATTCGTTTACATCTGCAAAGACCCTACTTCCAAATAAGGTCTTATTCACAGGTGCTAGGGGTTAAGACTTCAACATGTCTTTTCGGAGGACATAATTCAAACCACTACAAGGAGGGAGAAGTTACAGGAATCAAGACAGGGAGAGGGAGAGAGAGAAAAGTAGAGATAGGAAGATGAATCTGTAGAGATCACCCTTCAGAAGCTGATAGTCCTTATGAAGATGATGATGGAGAATAGATGCTTTGTTTACACTCTTTCTCCCCACTCCCTACCCCCAATCATCTACTCTGCCTTTTATTGGCTGAGCTCACAAGGAGTCAAGAGAGCAAGAGAGCCTTGGGGTGTGGTCCAAACAAGGCCAACTTGAAGGGCACAAAGCATGGTGGACAAGAGTAGAGACAGGGTTGGGGGCACAGCTGTTGGATTGATTTTTTTTTTTTCTCTCTATCTCTTCTTTTCTCATTTCACATTCCCTCTATTATCATGAAAATGTTATTCTCCATATCTCTTCTTTTAGTTGTCACCCAGTGACATGCATATTTAACTCAAAGTGTAAAATCAGTAGCTTTACCCTTCTATTGAGCAATGTAAGAACTTTAACTCCCATCATTCTCTTCTAGCTTATCTATGATTATGGTTTATTTGAAATTGTTGTTATTATAATACAACTTGATAAGGAGAATGAGGCTCTGGAGGTTATGTGACCTGCCTTAAGTCAGGCAGGACTCCACTAAAGAGTCTTTAACATTGTTATGTGCTTGACTCAGAATAGGAGAAGTATAATAAGTAAAGTATAATCCATGCTGTAACATCTAGTAGAGTATGTGGAATGATTGTACTCAGTATTAAGGTTGCCCTTTAGGCAAGAGCTAACAGTCTCTTGCTTTTTAAAGATTTGCCTTATGATCCCTTAGAATTTCAGATTTACTTTTTAGTTTTTATACACTATGCTTTATTCAAAACATTTTCTTTAGTCAAGACATTATGAAGATGATTATATTATCTTCTGAGGTGTAACGGGTGATTTATATCTGGATAAATTTCTTTCTTTACAAACACAAATGGTGGCAGAAGAAATATTAAAATAGGAAACTAAAATACATATCCAGGCTCAAAAAGAGCACCTTTCTCTCTGTGGAACAGAAATGAAACAAATTAAAAACGGTGAGTGGAGCCAAAACCCTAAGCTTATTGGGCCTTGGTCCCAGGATGGTCTGGCAGCAGGAAGTGTGGCTAAGAGTTCAGCTTTTGCAGGTGAAGAGAATTGAGGGTCAATGCAACCTGGGAACTCAGAGCCAGGTGACCAAAAACTGAACTAGGCTTCCTGTGGGTTTGAGGCTAGGAATCTGACATCCCAGTGTCCCCTTGGGACAGGAGCCCTGAAAGCCATTACAAGTTCTAGAAGAGATTCAGCCAACCAGAGTAACTGTCTGCATAGAAAAATCCAAGAACATGTATCAACTAATTATGAAATGATTTCTTTGAAGTGTATAAGGTTTAACATAAAAACTCAGAAACATTTCTATGCAGAGTAATACACAATGAGAATATGGAAGAGAAGGTAACTAACTTTTTAATAAAATACACCTAAGAAAAGATGTGCGAGACATTTTCTGAGAAAAGCACAAACTGGTACTGAGTGATATCAGTTGAGCAAGCACTGCTGAGATATAATAAAAAAGCACATTTAGTTTGGTCTCGTCTCTTCCCTTTAAAATGGTTCCAGCAAAGGAAACTTCCCAGCACCTGGCTTGCAACTTGAGCAGGCCCTGTCTTTTCTGGTTACTGGTCATAAGTCTTCAGTTCTCTTTAAGTTACACACACAGTCTTATTTCAGTAAATAGAATCCTTGGTACCTGGTCGTAGCCAAAACTCAGAATTTAATTTAGTGTTAAATCTCTCCAAGCTGAGGTCTGTTTGCTCTTTTCTTTTTTCAATATTATAAAGATGTTAATGCTCCCCGAAGTTGACCTGTAGATTCAGTACAATCCCCATAAAGATCCCAGTGGGTTTTTCTTTTTATGGTATTTCATGAGCTGATTCTAAAGTGTGTATAAACAGGGAGAGGGCCAAGAGTAACTGAGGCACTTTTGAAGAAGAATGATGTCAGGGAACTCAAGCTACCAGGAAAGAAGACATATAATTAAAGCATAGTAATTGAGATAGCGCATCAGTGGCATAAAAATGGGCCGATCAATCAATGGAAAGAAGAGCACACAGAAGCAGACTCGTGCCATGTGGACAGTTGATTTATTCTAGAACTGGCACTTGAGAGCCATGGGGCAAGATGGTCTTTTTCGGTAAATGGGGCTGGAACAACTGGACACTTAGAAGGAAAAAACAAAATTGAATTTCCAAAAGCAGGTATGCTAGATGATGCTAAAATAGAATCCATAAAAGTAGTTGTCTTAGATGATGCAGACATATATACATTTTTAGGACTGTTGATAGATGCCAAACCACACAACTTATGCTTAGATTTAAGAAGAGGCATAGTTCAGACTTTGGCTGTGAGAACAGGTCCAAGATTTCTCTAGCATCTTCTATAGTTCTATAATTTCTATAATATTTTGTATTATATATACATATAATATAATTTATAATATATATAATATAATATATTTCTATAATAATTTCTATAGCATTGGATTATGGTTAACTCCTCAACTTGGGGATTTATTCCTATAGTCCCTCAGGAAGGATCCTATGAGGTCATGTCTTAATTTTATTCTGCCTGGGATCCCCATGTATGTGACTAGAACCCCTAGGGGACACTGAAATAGACTTTCTTGGGGAGTGCTTTTGAATTTTTGACACCACCCAGGCTTGAAACAAATGTCCTTTGTTCATTTCTCTTTAATCTTTGTCATCAATTCTTAGGTGAACCATGAAAACTTTTCATGGCCTTAAGACATGGCCTAACTTTTCAGTGGCATAAGCATGGCTAGTTTAAAAACGAACATCTCATAAACTGACACGGTAACAGGGTGTACACTTACATTTGTGTCCCATGATCGTGTGCTATACCATCCTTTCCTACTTATGGAATATTGAGTAGCTACACCTGTTACCTCTTTAATTAGATTCCAAAGTGCTAAAGACAGTGATCTTGGCTTATTTGAGAGATACCTACACTATTATTGCCATTGCCTTATCATAATCACAGCTGACATTTATGCTTACTGTGTGCCAAGCCCTCCCATGGGCACTTTATATTATCAAGTTTATTCCCAAGACATCACAATGAGGTCCGTCACTGTTGGGACCCCTATTTTGCAGATTTAGAAACTAAGACATAGGGTGTGAAGTGATTCACTGAGGATCACACAGCTAGTAAGGAACAAAGCTGGGGACAGACACAGGGGAGTCCTATGCTAAAGTCCTGGTTACTCACTACTGTATAATGCTTTTTATTATGCAGACAAGAAATTGATTACCAAAGAGAAGTTTTCAAGTTTTCAAGTTCTGTGGCCATAGCAACTGACACTGGCAAACTTAAGTAAGAAAAAAAAAAAGTCTTAGAAGGATATTGGATAGTTTTAAAAATTGATCTAAAATCCAGGAAAGTAGGACAGGAGTATGGGCAGAAGCCCAGGGAGGCTGGGACGTGTTGCAGAAGTGGTCTGATAACTCTGCACCTGCTAGGTGTCACTGTGGACACTGAGCTCCAAACTGTCTCCTGGTCCTTGCCTCTGCTTGCTCAGACCTTTTCAGTTTTCTTGCAGAAACTTACGTTTGGCCAAGCCTCAGACACCTGTGTGTGCTCCATCTGCCAAGGGTAAGGGGAGTGAGTATGTGGCCTCCTCCCTTGGCTTTTGCAGTAAGAATTAGGACTTGGCTTCCCATCAAAACCCACATATTGAAGGCTTCCCCACAGGAGGAAGGGGGCGGGGTTAGACGTTGAGCAGCCAAAAAATGAGACATAGTCATGACAGCTCTTCTATTTGCAGTCTTGTGTCCATCCCACCAGCCAGTTCTGCTCACCAAGAGCTGCCTTCTAGGCACTTGCATACCATATCCAGTAGGAGAGCCGGCTGTGCAAGTCAGACTTAGGGTATTAAACAATAGCCCTCTGCTCTGACATAGGAAAGAAATAACCCAGTTGGACGTACCACTGCCAGATGGCACTCTAATTTCGGAAAATTTTCCCGAATGTTTAGAATCATTATAATCAAATGTCCTGCTAGAACCTTGAACATAATTACGCTCATCTTTTTATCTTTTCCAACTTACTTCTTCTTCTGGGTTCTCTAAATCTATCAATCAATGACACTGTCTTTTTACCCAATTCTCTCTTTCCCATTCCCTTTGACTCCAATATCCACGAAGTTACCAAACCTTAGCAGTTCTATATTTTTTAATGCCTAGAATTGGCTCTTTCTTCTTACTGTGACCACCTCCCCCCACCCCCTTTTTGTGGCATGACTTACTTTATGTTTAATTGGACTGCATATCTCCGGTCTGCCCTCTTCCAATCTGCCCTTCCTTATGTCTGCCAAACCAAGATACTCTGGAGCACAGCTCTGTCCGTGAAACTCTCTTACTTTATAATCTTTTTTGGGTGTAGTCTCCTGAGTTTGAGTTCAGAGCACACCATGATGTGGCCCTGGACAAGATCCCCAACCTAGTTCTTCACTCACCACCTTTGTATTCTCTTCCCTCCAGCCAAGCTGTGAGTGAATATTTGTGTGCTGACTACTTACAGTGTGTAGGGCAACTGACTGTCTTTGGATATCTACTGATATATTATATCACATAAGTCTTATGTGAAATTATTTTATTCTTTGCATTTTGCAGATAAAGAGAAAGAGAGTTGACATTTTGGGCTTTTTTCCCTAGACCGCTCTCACAGGAAATGGTAGAGCTGAGCTCCATACCTGGTCTTTGTCATTCAGAGGTCTTTGTTCTTCCAGCACAGCACCTTCTACCACCTCTTTGCATTTACTCTCTAGTTCTCTCTGGAATCCCCCCCTTTTTTTTTTACATGACCAAAACTTCCCCATCTTTCAGATGCCACCTTCTTAACGAAGTGTTCTTGAATCACTGTAGCTCCAAGAAATTTCTAGCACCTTCAATTTCCCATGGCATTTCATCTCTTTGATAGAGCAACACTTTGTGTAATGGCCTTTCACATACAGGTTTTATGGGGAACCATTATGTGACTTCCTGCTTATTCCTTTGCATTATCAAGTACTGTCACTGAGGGATGGAATGCTTCCTGATCCAAGGAATGCAAAATGGGAAAACAGTGATTTTAAAGGATCTATGTGATCATCACTGTTAATAACAAAAGGCAGCTTTTCTCTGCACATCAGTGATATTTAGGTGAGATCAAATAAAACAGACTTTTCTCTTGCTTGTTTGTCCCATGACAACTTGGGTGGCAGGCAGGACAGCCAAGTGGAGCTGGAGGTGGGGTAGGGAGTGGGACAACAGGGCTGAGGCCCCTGGAAAATTCTGGCATGAAATTCAGGTCTAGACAGGTAACACATTCATGGTGAGGAAGAGAGGCCAAGAGGTTGGCCAATCAAGGAAACTGAAAAACAGGGCAGGGGCAGAGGATCATGGAAAAATGCTAGAGATTCACGCAGGCTGGGCCCCAAGGTGTCTCGGACCTAGGGAGCAGGCTGGGACACAGCTAAGAACGTTTTACTAGCAGAGTGGAGTGTGATCCTGAACCCATTCTTATTTTTTGCCCTGGGACAGAATGACTCCCAGACTGTGGGTGGGCCCAGTCGAGAAGCAATTAGACATACTTGGCTGAGGTGAGGGTCTGTGGTGTGTGGATTGAGAGGCTGATGACAGTATTACTTTTTTAAAACCCTGTTTCAAAATTGGTCATGGTTCATTTAAACAGTGTGGCTTTGAGAGTTACCTCACAGCTATGTGTTTTGCCTTTAGTTCAGTGGATCCTGATGAACCAGAAATGCACTTTCTAATATATAATGTGGAGATCCGATGGACTGGAACTTTTCAGTTCCTGCTAAATGTTAAAGGGCTGAATTCTGCACATTATCTAACCACCAGGTCAGTTTCAGAGCTCGTTTTAATGATGAAGGGGAGCTGCTAATTGGTATTTGGCTTCTAAATAGAGCGGTGATCTTGTATGCCTTCTAGACGCTTTTCAGTAACATTTGGACGTAAAAGTGATCTTGGTCAATTAAATTATTCTGTCTGGAAGAAATGTAGGAATTTGAACAGATAAGAATCCTCCACACACCACATGAGCGACCAGGGATAACTGGAGTTGCTACTTCTAAGTATTTGCATGACACAGATAATCCACAAAGCTAATTTATCCTCTGATGGCGTTAGAACTTTCAGAAGGTAGTTTGTCCTCTCACTCAGCTGCAACTTTGGGATGACTTTGAGGGTAAATCTCTTCACTAACAGGAGAGACATCCCCTGCCCCTGTTGCACAGCCCTGGTGAATAATTTTTGTCATGTGACTCGCCTGTAGCCCCCCGCCCCCCCCAATCCCCACTCCCTCTGCCCCAGCCCAGAGATCCTGTTTATCTGCCACTGTCAAGTGTGCTTATCAGGAATCTGCTTTCCCTAGCTCTGACTTCTCACTTCCTAAGAAAAGATGTTAATTAAAAAAGAAATAGAGCTGCCAAAAGTGAATTATTGAGTCCCATGGTTATCTTTGGGCTCTGTACCTGTTGCCAATGTCATTGTGATGGGGAGAGGAAGAGGTCCTAGAGCTGAGACCTCCAACTACCATTCATTACCTGGTGGGGGAGGAGGCGGTATTTGCAGATAATGCAGTCCTGAATCTTAAATAAGACAGACTCCAACGAAAATTACCTTCCAGGTTTGTGTCAGACGTCTGGTTTGTGGTAAAGGCTTAGTTAGGCACAGATGCCTAATGTGTTTCCTGAGAGCCTATGAGGTTTTTGATGAGTCTCAGTTTTTAAAAATTCCTGGTGTCGGTGTTCTACATTTCCTCCCAGTGTGCTTTTTGTGCTGTTTATCCTGAAATCCAAGAGATTCTAGTTTGATTGAGTAATTCAGTTTCTTGTCGGCATGATTCAGTTTCTCAAAAGAAAATTCATTTTCGTTGTTTAGATCTGTAGCTGGCTTTCATCTTCATTTCCTTGTTCTTGCGTGTTTTTTTTTCTTCTATCCACTGTAAATTTTCATTTCTCCAAGGCTGTATTTTCTCATTTTCTTGAGCTCCTTATAATCATTGTAGAAAGACTAGTGAAACTTTTTATTTTCTTTTTCAGATAGTATACAGATTTGCTTGGTATGTTCACAAGTACTTTCCTGGGTTCATTTTTATTATCGTTTATACTCAGCTCAGTGACTCACTTCTCCTTATACCCTGAATTATAGTTGTTTAGGACCTGATTTACTTCTTTCTTGGATTCTTTGCTTCTTGAAGCTTCTTGCTTTTATCTGCTGTTTCAGAAACAACCCTAATTGCTATTGTTTCTAAGGGAGCCTTTCTGCATTTGAATGTTCTTTACTCATTCACTAAGTGATAATTCAACAAGTATTTGCTAAGATCCTACTGTTTGAATTTCTAGTACGATAATAAATCAAAAGTGATCTGAACATATTTTTAAATGCCAGCAAACTTGAAGAGGATAAAATATGATGCTCTAAAACCCTGTTGCTCAAAGTGTGGTCCCTGGAGCACCCACACTGGTATCACCTGGGTGCTTATTAGGAATGCCAGTTCTCAGGCCCCTTCCAAGATTTACTGAACCAAAATATGCTTTTAACCAAGATACCCAGGTGATCTCTATGCATTTTACATTTTAAGAAAATGTTAAAGATACATTTGTAGACTTTAATTATTTACCAATTATTGCTAAAATGTACAAAAATAGAGTACAGAAAGAATTTTATTTTAGTGATTAAAAAAAAGCTCGAGTGGATTCTCAGCCTTCAAAATTGGAGTGACATATCGCAGGGGCTTTGAGCCAAATTCACTTTTTTGGTTTTTTGGTAGTTCAACAAATTATTTTGAATACTTCTCTGTGTGATATAGGAAGGAAGGGAACAGTTCTTAGTTTCATGGAACTTATATTTAGGAGACCATAATTATCCAATTATTAAAAATGCTTCTGAGGACATAAAAAGGAATGACTGATGCTTACTACAACATGGATGAACCCTTGAAAACATTATGCTCAGTGAAAGAATACTACACATTATATGATTCCATTCTACAAAAAGTCCAGAATTGGGAAATCTAAAGAGAAAAAAAGTGTTCAGTGTTAGCTTAGGGCTGGGCCAAAGATGCTGGAGGATAGGGCAGTGTTAACAAAGGGTATAGATTTCTTTTTTTTTAATTGAAATTTAATTAACATACATTGTATAAATTTTTCAGGGGTAGAGGTCAGTGATTCATCAGTCTTATATAATACCCAGTGCTCATTACAACACATACCCTCCCCAGTGTCCACCACCCAGTTAACCTAGTCTCCCACCCTTCTCCCCACCAACAACCCTCAGTTTGTTTCCTATGATTAAGAGTCTCTTATGGTTTGCCTCCCTCTCTGGTTTTGTCTTGTTTGAATTTTCACTTTGTGCCAATCATTATGCTAGAACTAGGATTATAACAATGACCAGTTTCTGCCCTATATTACTTCCATGTTGTCATTTAGGTGGCTAAAGTACCTTAAGACCAGGGCCTGAGTCTTCTTTGCTCTGCTTCCCCAGCATCTAGGTAATGCCTGTCATATCGGTGATATCAATAAAAATTTGCTGAATTATGTTAGTTAAATCCACTATCAGTATGTGTGATTTTGGGGTGATTTTTCTAATAATGGTGACATACATATTATAGCTAGTAGTAATTACCAAACTACTGGTAGTCCCTGGTAGTAAGTACCTACCATCAATTAATACCAAAAAAATTATCTTTCCTCCATAACTATGCACCCACTAGATGTCCCACAAAGGACTCACTCCTTTTTGTCCCTCCCCTCCCCTCTCCATCTCATCTCTTCATCCCATTGAATCTACTTCTAAATATATGTCAGGTCCATCCTGTCCACTCCAACCTCATGGCCACTATTTTCAGTCTTCATTATTTCTCACCTGTGTTAATCTAATGATCTCCCAATTCATCTGACTTACGTTGTTGAAAATCAGCATTCTATTCTGTTGCCAAGAGTGTATTCTTCACTGCAATGTGGATGTCTAGTCCCAGCTTAAAAGACTCCAGGATACATGAAGAATACAATCCTTCATCATGTCCTTCTTGCCCATATATCCAGCTTCAACCTCCTACCTTCCTCTGCACTTATCAGGTTGCATTCCCTTGTACCAAAATGCTTGCTTGCATACTCCCTTCTGTGGCTTTACTCAGCTGTTTTGTTCTAGTTCTAAGACTTAGTTCAAACATTACCTCACTTCCTCCCCTGGACACCTTGCTCTCTTCTGTGGTCCTACAGTGCCCTGAACATACTTCTTAATGGCATCCTTCACTTTTTAATAATATTGTCATTTCTCAGTTTCCCATGCAATGCAGGATTTGCTTGAGTTCCTCATAAATTTTGATGGAAGTTGATGAAAAAACTTACTTATAATGATCTAAGTCTAGAAATTTAATCTTTCCTATGGTTACACAAAATAATTTTCACACTGATTTCAAATGCCCTGAATTACTTGGGAATACAGCCACCCAATAAATCGAGGGAAGATTATACTTTGTTGTATTTGTAACTACCATTTTGCAAGATACACCACTGATGACCACATTGCCGACTCATTTGTGTCACCAGTTCCAGAGGGCCTGGATCAGTCTCTGATTGCTCTACTGCGTGTGTCCTGACTTGGTGTGAGTGTGTGGATATGTGCTTTCTTAGCCCTTGTTTTAAATGTCAACTGTGAAGCATTCATGGGCAGGCTTCATGCTGTTTTTCTATGTATTTGTCTTTATTTAGTCCTTATTTCAAATTACAAAATATGTGCAAAAGCATATTGAATGGTGTCTCATTTCTCATAATTCTAAACTTGTCCATTAAGAATATATGCAAGTGTTTTCCTCCTTGTGTTTTCTGGTGTAGTCATACCTGAATCATTATGTATTGAAGGGTGTGCTATTTTGTTATAAATCGCTTTCTTTTTACTTTTTCTTTATATTATAGCTGGGAGATGATACTGGTTTTATAAAAGATAGAAAAGGATAGATAATATGAATGTTTAATGATCAAGGGTGCATGGATTTGAAAGGGAAGACCAACTGGTATTTGGTGTCAACTTTTTATAGCAGACACATAGACTTGTATTTTGTCATACTGACTTTTCTAAAATAAATAGATTTTTAAAAGATTTTACTTAAATCTCAGTTTGTTAACATACAGCATAATATTAATTTCAGGTATACACTTAGTGATTCAATACAACAGCTGATGATCATATTTTTCTTAAAGATTTATTTCAGAGAGATAGTGAATGAGAGAGAGAGAGAGGAAGAGAACACAAGTAGGGAGAACGGCAAGCAGAGGGAGAGGGAGAAGCAGACTCCCCACTGAGCAGAGGGCCCCACATGGGGCTCAAGGCAGGCTCAATCCCAGGACCCTGGGATCATGACCTGAGCCAAAGGCAGCCACTTAACCGACTGAGCCACACAGGGGCCCCAATCATATTTTAAATAAATACTTGTTAAGCCGCTTGGATACATTTTCTTCACAAGGATTTGATAATTTCTCTTTTGTAAATGAGGAAAGAGGAAAAAGGAAGCTCAGTGAATAGATTAAAGGCACCCGCTGGTCAGGGGAAAGCTGGCAGAAGGCCTGGGCTGTTGGAAAAATGGTGTCCTATCCTTCATTAGGCACTGGTCTGGGCTGTGTGACACCTGGGTTTAGTCATTGATACACCAGGGCCATCTGTCTCACTTTGAGCACGTTCTTAGAGTCTTCTGAGCCTCATTTTCTACATATATAAAATTAAAAGAATAGATTTGATTAATTTGATTTTTTTCACATTTGTTCCAATAACTGTCCCTGCAAGAACACAATGAAAGACAGATGCATTTACTACCAGAAAATTTGACTATATAATATCAATGGGACAAAATAAGAGCACTTTTCTATGAAAAAGGCAAACTTCCAACCAAGAATGGTCAAGTGTTTTTTCCTATTGATAGTTGTTCAGTTTTTCTGCCATCCACTGGCACTGGCTGGCTGACAGGTAAACAGAGCTGAATAGGTTAGGGAAAGATTGCAAAAGAAAAGATTCCAATTGAGAAAATTCTGTTATTTTTCTTTCTGAAGGTTGGGAGAATAGTGTGTGATTATGTTTGGTGGTCGGACATAGTATGAGAATTGAAAGCCTAGTTGATTATTAAGGTCATTTTTATCATTAAGAGGTATTTTTGGCCCAGGTCCCCTTAAGTCCAGGACATTTTTTTTTTCAGGCCATGGTAGGGTTGTTCGATTTAACAAATAAAAATCCAGGACACTCAGTTAAGTTTGAATATTAGGTAAACAACAAATAGTTATTTTAGTATAAGGAGGTTCCAAATGTTGCACAATACAATCTGATTTCTAAGACAGCTCATGTTATCAGTCCACTAATGTCTGAGGGTTTAAAGTCCAAAAATATCATGAGGTTTTTCCTTGAAGTTGCTTATAGGGGCCACAAGTGCTTTGAGGGAGTTAATTCAAACAACTATTGAGTAAGAACAAAGTGCTTTGGCTTGACTAGAAATAGTTGTTGAATTTGGCCATGGAACTCTGGTAAGGGTTACCAGCTCCAAACATTAAACTGTCAAAAATCTGCTCTCAGTTACACCTGGAAATCCACAGTAGAGATTGGAAAGAGTGACTGAGGCCTCCCCCCGCACCCCAACTAACCTCCCACTCAGGACTTCCCTGAGGTGGTGAGAGGTGATTTTTGTGTGGTTTTCATTCTGTGAGTCCCATTTGTATGGCCTCTAACAGAGGATGAACCCCCTCCCCAACGCAACAAGTGTGCTCATGTAAATATTGCAATAAAACAGTGCTGCTCGGTGTCTGTGATCCATGCAGCTGGGGGGCCTGTAATGGGGCTGGGAGAAGTGACGGGGACAGATGGAGTCGGCATTTGACAGGGAAGGAGCAGTTGGAGTTTAGCTTCAGTCTTGGAGCATAAAAACATCTGGGAAATAAAATGAGTAAAGCTGACTGGAAATGTGAACTTTTGCCAAGAGTGTGTAAGAAAGGTGCAGTGAGGAACTGGGGCAGACACCACTTCCCTCTTCTTGGCCCCCAACCTTGAGAGTTAAAAAAAAAAAAAAAAAAGATATCATGTCGTTACATGTGGGAAAATTGGCCATATTTATAAAAGTTAATTTTGGCTTTTCCAGTTTCCCTCCTGTGGTAATAAGCTGGGTGCTCAGGAAAGCGGGTAGAGCTTCCGTGGGCTCTGAGAGGATGTGGACCCACAGAACACTAACCCCTTCCGGAATCTTCAGATGTCAGAGCAGTTCTCTCCAGATGCAGGAACAAGAGAAATTTCGAGGATAAGATGGCAAAATGGGAAAACAATAGTGACAAGATTCAGAGAGTGTGAAGACTTAGAAAGAGACGAAGACTCATTCTTCACTGGATGGAGACTAGCCCCAGAGGCCAGAGGCCTGAAGGAAAAGAAAGAATGTTTAGTGAACACAGCATCCCTGACCCACTCAGCTGCTAATGACCAGCTGCAGAGGGGACTGTGAGGTCAGCCATGTCCTTCTGGCTCCTTATAGCCCTCTTCTCCTAACAGGAAATAGAAAACCGGTGGTATGTGGCATGCATCCTCTTCCTAGTGACCATAGTCCTCCTATGTCTCTGCTGTGGACCCTCCTTCCAGACTGTTCTCTGAAATCATGCTGCTCCTTATCTCTTATCCTCCTGTGCCCTATGGTTGCCCCCCAAACTCTTAGCTCTCTCTTCCAACTTGTTCTTCTGTGTCCATCTCATTTCTACAGGACCGGCCTTCAAACTTTCTTGAATTTCCTGAATATACCTATTAGCAACAATTTTTGAGGAATCATTTCCAAAATTTATTTCCTTATAAACCGTAGAAAGGAATTATGTAAGTGTGTGTATAAATGTAAGTATATACAACGTATGGAATATTAGAAGTAAATACATACAATATTAAAATAGGCATTAAAGTAAATCTGTAAGTTAAAATATTAAAATATAGGAATAAAAAATGGAAGAGGTCAAGAAATTATTAAAATGAATTTGTTTTCTTCCCACTTCTCTGTCTGTCCCCTTGGCCAAACCTTGGAATGCACTTGTGCCTTTTGGAGACCCCTGCTGCACAGGGGCTTCACCTTGGTCTGAATCTGATCTCCTAAGACATTGCCCTCACCTGTGTCCCTCACCTCCTTACTGGCTCTGCTTTACTGACCTGGAGAGACCACAATTCTAGCTCCAAGTACTTGAGATCAGATTTACTTGAGAATCTTTAGCTCAAAGTACTGACTTTCTAGCTTTCCCTCAGTATCACGAGTCAGTGATAAACATTGGAATAATCTCATAGTGCCTCTGGTTCTTCTCTGAACAAGGAGAATTTCCATCAAATGGCAGCTCATTCAAGAGCAGGTGTGGGAGTAGGTATACTTCTAAGTAATAATGTGGGAACACCCCCAGAGGTGGTAAATCTCGGAACTGGGAGCCCTGGGCTCCACTCAGATGTACATGCAATTAAATTTATGTAAAAGTCAAAACAAATTGTGAAACATTTCGACAATATTGAGAAAGAAGATTGGAAATGAATCCTACTAAGTAATGGAAAATACCACTCAAATTACTACCACATTCCTAAAAACACTGTTTCTCTATATACTGAGTTTCTCTATCTATTGATTTGTAGATAATACCAACTTCCTTAGCTCCAGGGTGGTTCTGACTAGGATAATTCAGTTGCACAACTGTTAGAGTCCCTTGGAACACACATTATAGGGAACAAGCCTTCTGCTATACCCGCATGAGCTCATTTTGGAACCTGTGGATCCAGCTTCACTCTGTTAGCAGCTGCCAAGTAAGGAAGGCACTTCCACCATTGAATTGCTGCATTCCCCAGTGGCATTACTGCCCTGGAATATTCAGAACTTCTAAACTATTCCATGCTGTCCGTTGACTCTTGGTTTTCTGCATAGTCCACAATATCTCATTTAAGAAGGAGGTGAATAAGGTCTCACTGTCTTTCCTTCACTTCTTCATCTTGAATACCTGAATTAGTATTCATGTAAGAAAAAAGCCTATTCCTTATCTTGGTAGGTATTAATGTGCTTTAGAAACATAGCTTTAGGCAGGAAATGGGGAGATGTTAGTTAGAGGACAATTCAACAATAGTGATAAATTTTTGTTTTGAGCTGAAAAAGATTGACCAAGATGTCAGAGATTCTTCTTGAATCATAACCTAATTTTTTGGCAAGTATCACATTTCTTTTGGTCAGAAAAAAAAAAAAAGTCATTGGGAGGTATCTTTTTTGTCTCCTTTCTGTATTATACCCCAGTATTTTTCTGCTTTGCTTCCCCTTGTTAGAAGCTCAACTTTAGGAAAATAATGTAGAGAGCAAAGCATTTTGTGTTTTGATTGGTCTTAAAGAAATGTTACATTCAGCTCTGAATTAGTGCTTTGTTCTAAACCTTGAAAATATGAGTTCATAACTAACTTAGTGGTTTTGGCCATCTTTTAAATCTATAGATTATAGTGATATTGCTTTAAATTGGAATTACGTATATATTTAATTTCATCTTTTATTAACATATAATGTATTATTTGTTTCAGGGGTACAGCTCTATGATCCATTAGTCTTACACAATTCACAACACTCAACATAGCACATACCCTCCCCAATGTCCATCACCCAACTACCCCATCCTTCCCACCCTTCTCCCCTCCAGGAACCCTCAGTTTGTTTCCTGAGATTAAAGGCTTGTCTCCTTCCCTGATTTCATCTTGTTTCATTTTTTCCCTCTCTTCCCCTATGATCCTCTGCCTTGTTTCTCAAATTTCATATACCAATGATATCATATGATAACTGTCTTTCTCTGATTGACTTATTTCACTTAGCATAATACCCTCTAGTTCTATCCGTGTTGTTTCAAATGGCAAGATTTCATTTTTTGATAGCTGCATAGTATTTCATTGTGTGTGTGTGTGTGTGTATGTGTATATATATATATATATATATATATATATATATATACCCCACATCTTCTTTATCCATTCATCTGTTGATGGACATCCAGACTCTTTCCATAGTTTGGCTATCGTGGACATTGCTGTTATAAACATTTGGGTGCACATGCCCCTTTGGATCACTACATTTGTGTCTTTGGAGTAAATACCCAGTAGTGTAGTTGCTGGGTCACAGGGTAGCTCTATTTTCAATTTTCTGAGGAACCTCCATACTGTTTTCCAGAGTGGCTGTACCGGATTGCATTCCCACCAACAGTGTAGGAGGGTTCCCCTTTCTCCACATCCTCGCCAACATCTGTTTCCTGACTTGTTAATTTTAGCCATTCTGACTGGTGTGAGGTGGTATCTCACTGTGGTTTTGATTTTTATTTCCCTGATGTGAAGTGATATTGAGTACTTTTCCATGTGTCTGTTGGCCATTTGGATGTCTTCTTTGCAGAAATGTCTGTTCATATCTTCTGTTCATTTCTTGATTGGATTATCTGTTCTTTGGGTGTTGAGTTTGATAAGTTCTTTATAGATTTTGGATACTAGCCCTTTATCTGATATGTCATTTGCAAATATCTTCTCCCATTCTGTCGGTTGTCTTTTCCTTTTGTTGACTCTTTCCTTTGCTGTGTAAAAACTTTTGATCTTGATGAAGTCCCAATAGATCATTTTTGCCCTTGCTTCCCTTGCCTTTGGAGATGTGTCTAAGAAGTTTCTGTGGCTGAGGTTGAAGAGGTTGCTGCCTGTGTTCTCAAGGATTTTGATGGATTCCTGTCTCACATTTAGGTTTTTCATCCATTTCAAGTCTATTTTCCTGTGTGGTGTAAGGAAATGGTCCAGTTTCATTCTTCTGGGTGTAGCTGTCCAATTTTCCTAACCCCATTTGTTGAAGAGATTGTGTTTTTTCCATTGGACATTCTTTCCTGCTTTGTCAAAGATTCATTGACAGTCGAGGGTCTGCTTCTGGATTCTCTATTCTGTTCCATTGATCTATGTGTCTGTTTTGTGCCAGTACCATACTGTCTTGCTGATTACAGCTTTGTAATAAAGCTTGAAGTCTGGAGTTGTGACTTTAATTTTGAAGACAGCTTTGCTTTTCTTTTTCACATGCCTCTGGCTATTCAGGGTCTTTGCTGGTTCCATCCAAATTTTAGGATTATTAGTTTCATTTCTGTGAAAAAAGTAAATGGCATTTTGATAGGGATTGCATTAAATGTGTAGATTGCTTTAGGTAGAATAGACGTTTCACAATAGTTTTTCTTCCAATCTTTTCTTCCAAGTTTTTTTTTCCAATGAGCATGTAACATTTTTCCAATTCTTTGTGTCTTCTTCTATTTTTTTCCTAATTTTTCTATAGTTTTCTCAGTACAGATCCTTTGACTCTTTGGTTAGTTTTATTCCTGGGTATCTTATGGTTTTGGGTGCACTTGTAAATGGGATCAACTCCTTAATTTCTCTTTCTTCCATCTTGTTGTTGGTGTACAGAAATGCAACTGATTTCTGTGCATTGATTTTATATCCTGCCACTTTACTGAATTCCTGTAGGAGTTCTAGCAGTTTTGGGGTGGAGTCTTTTAGGTTTTCCACATAAAGTATCATGTCATCTGCAAAGAGTGAGAGTTTGACTTCTTCTTTATATATTTATTGAACAAATATTCACTAACTGCCTCTTCTCTCTCTGGCACAGTTCTAGAAGCTGAGAGTAATAGTAGTAAACAAGACAAAATGCCTGCCAAATGGATCTGTTGTTCTTTTTTTGAGGAATGAGGACAGGAAGAGTACAAAACAGCAAATATATAAATTAATAAGATAATTTCAAATACGAAGTGCAAAGAGGAAAATGAAGCAGGTGTATTTATCAGGGTCCCAGGAAGAAACAGAGAGTGTACTTAAGTTGTGATAATTTGAGAAAAGTTTAATAAAAGCTCTATTTACAAAGATATGAACATGGCATGAACACGGAAAGGTAAGGAAACCTCCTAAATTAATGTAGTATTTTGAGGCTGGGTAACAGAAGCAAACCCTGAAGAGGAGGACCCACCCAGTTACTGTAAGGATGGAGACGGCTAGGTGGAGAGGGCTGCCATAAGGGGCTCTGACCTTCAGTGGGGCCTCATCCAGCCCTCTTCAGGGAAGGAACTGGGGAAGTTATTTGCCAGTCTTAGAGGTTCCCCACTGGCCTAATCTACTGTAAGTCATAGGGTGAGGGATCTGGATGATGTAATCTACATAGGTCAGTATTCTGGGGCCCAGAGCAGGTGGGAGAAAGGTAAACCACGTGGATGGAGAGAGGCAGGTAGGCTATTCATCACCAGAGAGAAATGGAACATCATATGAAACATGCAATGGCTAGTGATCTAAAATACCATAGAGTTTCTGCCACAGAGGCAGTCACAGCTTATTTGAGGTGATCAAAAATAAGTTTATGAAAAGGTAACAATATAAAGTTGGTTATAGGTAATAGAAATGTTATATACCATGAGTTCTATTTGAGAACAGGTAAAGATCACTTCTACTTTGGAAGTAAGGAAACATTTCATGGAGTGGGTGTAATTGGAATTGAGATTAAGGAATGGATGGACTATTAATAGTTGGGAAGGAAGGAAACATTCCAGGACTATAGAATGTCATGGGTCAAGGTGCATAGATGGGACACATTTTAGGAACAATTGGCTAAAGTGGTTGAATGATTCTCTTTTGGAATCAGAGACTTGTAATGAAAATAAACCTACTCTCTTCTAAACTCCCACTCAGTGAAGAAATCACATCTGTAGGTACTGGCAAGCTTCCTTTTCTCCTCCCTCTTTTCCTTTCTCTCTCTCTTTCTCTTCCCCTTCCCTCCTGAGCTCTGTGCCTTCCAGCAAGCCTTTATTGAGTATCCATAATTTGCATAGTTGCAATAAGTAAGCAAAAATACACCACATTGAACAAGACCATGTTCCAACTCCGTCAGGGAATTTAGTTTCTATTCTATCATTCCAGAGGGTCTTTTGGTAATTCAACAAGGTCGTAATATAATAGCTAACATTTGTTGAACACTTTTTATATACCAGATACTGTTCTTATTCAAGAAGACTCAGTTTTCTTGTGAAGAATACATTAAAGACTCAGGAGAAAGGATTACTGACATGATTACACATTTTGGCCTTACAAAGCTGGGTTTGATTGTTTTGTTTTTTGCCAGAGATAAAGTTTATTTTAACTTGTTCTTTTCTTTTTTGAAATTATTATTATTTTTTTCATCATAATAAGTGCACTCCTTAATCCCCATCACCTATTTAACTCATCCTCCCCAGCTCCCTTCCAGTAACTATGGTTACTTCCACTTCTCTATGGTTAAGGGTCTGTTCCTTGGTTTGCATCTCTTATTTTTTTTCCCTTTGCAAATTGATTTTGTTTCTTAAGTTCCACATATGAATGAGATCTCCCCAATCTTATATCCTGGGATCTTACTAACTTCACTTACTAGTAGAGTTTATTTATTAGTAACTTAGTAGTTACTTATTAGTAAATTCTTAGAGTTTTCTACATAAATAATCCTCTCACTTCTGAATAAAGACTTTTTCACTTCATTCTTTCCTCTTTTTATCTTTTATTTCTTTTTCATGACTTCCATTCTGGTAAACACTTCCGTAGTCAATATTAAATAGAGTGGTGAAAATAAACATTCTTTTTATTTTTTTTGCTGATCTTTGGGGGTAAAGCATTCAGTCTTTTACCAGTAAGTATTAAGTTAGCTGTAAATTTTTTTGTAGCTGCCCTTTATTAGGTTCTATTCTCAGTTTGTTAATAGCAGTTTTTAAAAATCTTGAATAAGTGTTGAATTTTGTCAAATATGTTTCCTGCACTTATTGAGATAACCATACAAATTTCTCATTTTTTTCTGTTAATATGGCTAATTTAAACTGATTTTCAAATTTTAACAAGCTTGCATTCTTAGGATAAGCCCCACTTGGTTTTATTATCCTTTTCATACATCATTGGATTTGACTTTCTAGTGTTAAATTTTGTATCTATGTTCTGAAAGATACTGGTTATAATCTTGTTTACTTTTATCTTGATTTTGGTCCAATGTCTTGGTATTGATGTCAAGATTATCCTAGACTCACACTATGTGTTGGAAAACATTCTCTTACTTTCTGTTTTCTGAGTTTATGTAAGATTAGTATTAATCCTTTTGAATGTCTGATAGAATTCATCCATAATATCTGAGCCTGGAGATGTTTTATTTTGTGGGAGGAGAGAGCGTAGTTATTAAAAATTCTGTTTCTTTTTTTTTTAAAAGATTTTATTTATTTATTTGACAGACAAATCACAAGTAGGCAGAGAGGCAGGCAGAGAGAGAGAAGGGAGGAAGCAGGCTCCCTGCTGAGCAGAGAGCCCGATGCGGGGCTCGATCCCAGGACCCTGAGACCATGACCCGAGCTGAAGGCAGAGCCTTAACCCGCCTGAGCCACCCAGGTGCTCTCTGTTTCTTTTTTTTAAGATTTTATTTATTCATTTATTTTTTGAGTGGTAGGGGTGAGGGGGCAGAGGGAGAGGGAATCTCAAGAAAACTCCAGCTGAGTGCAGAGGCCAATGTGAGGCTTGATCTCATGACCCTGAGATCATGACTTGAGCTGAAATCGAGAGTCAGATGATTAACCCATTGAGCTACCCTGGGACCCTTATAAATTTTTATTTCTTAAGTAGATACAAAGTTACAGAGATTTTTTATTTCTTTTTGTGTCAGTTCTTTAAGTCGGATAGTTGCCTATTCCATATAAGTTATCAAATTTATTGACGTGGAGTTCTATATAATATCTTTTTAACATATGTAATATCTATAATGATATTCTTTTCATTCCTAGTATCGATAATTCATTTTTTCTCTTTTTGCCTTGATTGTTCTTACTAAGGACTGACTAATCAATTGTATTAATCTTTTCAACAAGTTTCCATATGGTAATTATCTTTAATATTTATGTTCTATAAATATAGAATTTATAGAATTCTCCCATCTCTTTATAATTCCCTCCTTCTATTTACTACTTCACTCTATCTTATAGCTTTCTTCTTTTATAAGTATATAAAACAATATATTTCCCTCTACTAACTGCTTTAACTGCACCCCACAAATTTTATTGTTGTATATTCATCATTCAGTTCAAAATATTTCCTAGTTTCCTTTTCGATTTCTTTATTGGGCCATGGATTATTTAGAAGAGTATTTCTTAATTTTTAAATATTTGGGTTTTTTTTTTTCCTCTAGAAATCCTGTAGTTATTGATTCCTAAATTTCATTGTGATCAGAAAATACAGTCTCTGCGATTTCAGTCTTTTAAATGTATTGAGACTTTTTTATGGCCCACAATAGGATCTATGATGTTGAACACTCCATGTGTACTTGAAAACAATGTGTGTTCTGTAATTGTTAGATCTAGGATTCTATAAATGCCAACTATGTCAAGTGGAGGAGATAGTTGTTTATATGTTTTCTTTGGTTTTGTTTTGTTTTGTCTACTTGACTCATCAGTTACTGAGCTGGGCTGTTAAAATCTCCAACTTGTGTGTTTTATTATTTATCCTTTCAGTTCTGTCAAATTTTGCCTCAGATACTGTGAAACTCTCTTATTAGATGCATGCACATTAGGATGATTACATCTTTATGATTGATTGCCCTTTTATCATTATGAGATGTCCTCCTTTACCTGTGGTAATAGTTTCTGTCTACTTCATCTGAAAAGACAAAGCCACATCAGCTCTCTTATGTTTATCTTTTAATCTGTTCTCCCTTAGTGTATAATATGTGTCCCCAACTCCAACTCTAGCCACTTTCAGAACTGTCTCTTTATCTTTAGTCTTTGGTAGTTTGACGATGTCTGAAGGTATTTCTCTTTTTATTTAGCCCACTTTCCTGATTTGTGGTGTTCTTAGATATGCACATTTTTATTTTTCTCCAACTATGGAGAACTTGCCATTATTCCTTCAAATATACATTTTTTTATGTTCCATTCACTCTGTTCTCCCTCAGGAACTCCGATATATATGTAATAGATTGCATTGTCCCAAAGGTCACTGAGGTTCTGTCCATTTTTTTAAAAATCTTTTTTTTCCCTATTCTTCAGATTGGACTTTTTATTTCACACATTCTAGAGTTCCCATTTAGATTATTTTTATAGTGGTTTTTTTTTTTTTTTCCTTTTCTGACATCCCCATTTGTTTCCTCACTAAGACCATCCTTTCTTTTAAGTCCTTGATCATACTTATAGAAGCTTCTTTAAAGTTCTTGTCTGCTAAATCTAACCTTTGGGTAATTTTGAGGCCTGTTTCTCTGGGTCACATTTTCCTAGTTCTTCATATGTTGATAAGTTTTTAAATTGTACACTACGTATTGTGTGGCACACAACAAAGAGCCTAAAATATATTGTCTTCCTTTAAAGAGTTGGCATGTTGTTCTTAGGATATGGCATTACTTGAGGGCATGGTCCTCGTAAGGTGTAGTCTTTCTGTGATCTCAGAAGAACACCCAAGTTGTTCAGTGAGGTCTCTCCACTTTGTGATAGAACCCCAATGTCTCCTAACACCGGGTAAACTCAGGATTCTGTGTCGCCTCACTTCCCCCACAGCAACTGCTGCCCTCTGCTGTGCGTCAAATAGTCTTGGCTCAGTCCCAGACTACAGACCGGGGAGAAACACATACTCAGATCTGTGGATCCTCTCTGGGCAACTTCCTCTTTTCTAGTGCTCTACCCACAAAGTTTAGCAGCCCCAAGCCCCAATCACTGCCTCTCTTGGACTCCTATTTACTTCTCCACTTTTAGAAAAGTCCTATTCTGCCTATTCTCTAACCACTGAGAATAGTGGTCTTGAATAGTCTGTCTGCTTTCATACCTGTTTATGGTAGGAGAATTACTCTGTTGTGGCCAGAAATGCAAATGGTAGCTTTTACTGTTTTTCTTTGTGAGGACCACCCCCACACAGGAATGTTAATGACTGGATTCTTTCATCACGCCTTATTCCAAGAAAACCATCTGACAAATCGATCACATAGTTTTCTCTCAGAGGGATCCTGTGTTAAATTCACTTGTGGCGGGGCACCTGGGTGGCTCAGTTGGTTGGTTAAGCATCTGCCTTCGCTTGGGATTGGCCTGCAATGAAGGAGCCTGTTTCTCCCTCCCCCTCTGCTCTTCCCTCCACTCATGCCCTCTCTATCTCTCTCTCAAAGAAATAAAAACAATCCTTAAAAAAATTAACTTGTGGCAAGTGAATCTCTTGTCTTGTAGCATGGTCCCACTTTCCTTTCTTCTGCTACTATTATGTTGGGCAACATTACCAATTTCCCTACTGCATCTGACAGTATATGCCAATATTCTTCTAACAAATTTTGAAGCTAGGGTATGTATCTATCTTGGAAAAAGAGCAGTCAGCATCAGGTTCCAATTTTCTCCTCCTCTGGGGTCTGCATCTCTCACCAGAGAAGAAGAAAGATGTTAGATCCCCAATCCTTTCCATCATGGATGCAGCCAGACACCAAATGTAGACAGAAATATGGAGATGTCCACATTTTCAAAGTCCTATGCAGTCCTAAGACTGTTCTACATAGATCGGGGGTCTGCAATGAGCCAGAGAATGAGTGGTTGCAGAAGTCTCTTTTATGACAATTTGGGGAGGACAGGACACACACTAAAATGTCCAAACTCTTGGATTCAACGGCCTTTTGCTTGGAATTGAGAGCTCTTTACCTCCTTGCCCATGATGGGAACTTTCTCACTTATTACAGATCTCGCTGTAGGAGGCAGAATCATATCTACCATAATTTCTTGTTCAACAGGTGTCTCATTCCTGGTTTCCTGCCAGAAAGCTACTTGTTTTATCTCTTTGTTTATGTTGACCCCACTCTGCTTCCCCAAGAACTCATCTCAGAGGCTTCACAGGTGTGTGGTGCAACAGAGGTTATGAGGTAACTGAACTACCCACGACTCTAGCATAGACCCTGACCAGGCAGGTGTCTCAGACTGAATATACATAGAGAACATAGAGGAGATTTCTCTCCTGCTTATTAACAATCAGTTGGGGGAAAACAACCTGTTTTTTATATATTTGCCATTAAAAAAAAGTAAATTAAATAGTAAATGAAATTCTAAAAATTCAGCATTTAAGTAGCATCGAAAATAGTATAAAAGATATGTAGGATCTGAACACTGAAAACTACGAAACTTTTCCTGCAAGAAAATAAAGATGTAAATAGAGAAACATACAGTCTTCATGATTAGTATACTTAATACTTTTAAGATATCACTTCTTTCCAAATTGATGTATAGCTTTCTCATAGTCCCAATCAACATTCCAAAAAGCTTATTTGATAAAAGTTGCAAGTTGAGTCTAAACTCTGTATAGTAATACAGAGACGCCTCGGTGGCTCAGTTGGTCAAGTGACAGACTCTTAACTTCGGTTGAGGGCTCAAGTCCTAATCTCAGGGCTGTGGGGTAGAGCCTTGTGTTGAGACCTGCACCTTTAGGCTCTTCGCTCAGCAGGGAGTTTGCCTGAGATCTACTCCCTCGGCCCCTCCTCCCTGCTCACATGTGCATGCTCTCTTTCTCTAAAATAACTAAGTTGGGGCGCATGGGTGGCTCAGTGGGTTAAAGCCTCTGCCTTCGGCTCAGGTCATGATCCCAGGGTCCTGGGATCGAGCCCCGCATCGGGCTCTCTGCTTCGTGGAGAGCCTGCTTTCTCCTCTCTCTCTGCCTGCCTCTCTGCCTACTTGTGATCTCTGTCTGTCAAATAAATAAATAAATAATCTTAAAAAAAATAAGTAAGTTGGTAAGTAAATAAATAAATCCTAAGGCAACTCTATATAGTAACAAAAAGTGTCTAAAATAGCTACCATTTTTGAAAAAAAATTTTTTTAAGTTGAGAGACATAAAAATGATAGATAAATAGATAGATAGATGAAAGTTGAGAGAGGTGCCCTGACTGTAAACGTTGTATAAACCTGTGGTAATCAAGAGAGGACAGTATTGGCATGTGGATAGACAAATAAATTCTTTCTGGAGTTAGAGTCCAGAAAGAGCTTCACAATTGATTTTTGACAAAGGTGTTAAGACAATTCAATAGTGAAAGGAAAAATCTTTTCAATAAATTATTGTGGAATAATTGGGTATCTCTGAGGAGGAAAATTTTGACCACAATCTCACACTGTACACAAAAATTAACTTGAAATTTCTCATAGACCTAAAATTAGAAGCCAAAACTTCCAAAATTCTAGAAGAAAACACAGGAGAGTATCTTTGTACCCTTGAGGTAGGAAAAGATTTCTTGGAGGTGACACTATCTCAAACGATAAAAGAAAAAAAAATTGGTAAAATTGAACTGCAAAAAATTGGATAGTTCTGCTCATCGAAAGGCACCATTAAGAAAACAAAAAAAGTAAGCTACATATTGGGAGAATATGCTTGCTATGTTGCTATAATCAATAATAAAATATCAAACAAGTCTACAAAAATGGGTACAATACTTGAAATGACACTTCACAGAAAAAAAAAACACATCTAGGAATGCCCAATAAATCCATGAAAAGAGTGTTCATCATCATTAATCATTAGGGAATTAAATTCATGATATACTACTTTACATCCATTAGAATGGAGAAAATTAAAAAGCATGAGAACATTAGTGTTTATAAGGATGTGGGGCAGCTGGAACTCTTGCCTGTTGCTGGCAAAATACTTGGGGAGAAGTGTTTGGTAGCTTCTCATGAAGTTAAAGTATACACCTGCCTCATGACTGTGCAATTCCATGCCTAGATTTTTACCCAGGAAAAATGACAACATATGTCAACAGAAAGACATGCACAAGAATGTTCATAGCAGCTTCATTCATAATAGCCCCAAACTGGAAACAACACAAATGTTCATGGTGAATGGAAAAATCAATTGTGCAACATAGGTTTGATATACTACTACCCAGCAGTAAAAAAGAATGATTCACTAGCACATGAAACACTATGGATGAATCTCAAAGTCCTAATATAGAATGAAAGAAACCAGACACAAAAAAATCACACATATGATTTCATTTATGTGAAATTAACAAACTAGCAAAATTAATCTATGTCAGTAGAAATTACATGGTTGCATATTGGGGTGGAGAGTGAATGGGTGGAGGAATAAGGAAACTTCTTGGGGTTATTGAAATGTTCTGTATTTTGATTTATGATGGTTACAAAGGTATATTTACATATTATATATTATGTTTTATATGTTATATATATACATAGATCCAAACTCATCTCATTATACCTTAAGATCAACACATACAATTGAATATAAATTTCACAGTAATAAAAAAGTACTAAAGTAATTAAAATAATAAAAAAGTGAAGGGGGAATACTTAAGGTAAGAGAGCGGACTTCTCCATTTCATTTTCTGGATCTGCCTGCATGGAGGAGGATAATGGAAAACAACACGGAGATAGGGCAAAGGGAGAGGTGACGGTGAGTGCAGGGACTTTCAGAGATAGGAAGGGATTTTCTAGCTTTCTTGAGTGTGAAGTTTGGGGGAAAGCAGTACGAAGACTCATCATCTCCTTCAAGAAAACCTGAAGAACTGCATTATTCTTGTCTCTCATGGTAGACTCTGTTGTTTTGTAATGTCATCATATTGACATACAAGGCATTGGTGAGGGTTCGGGGAGCAGGCCCACACATTTTCAGCTTTCTTATTGAACCACCAGATCACAGGAGGCCCTGATAGGAGCTGGGTACTGAGGAGTGCAGTGTACATTTCTGGTTTCCTGCATAAGACGGACCATTCAAGAAAGTTCTCCAGGGATTCTTATGTCATCAGACAATAAGGCCCAGACCTGTCAATTTCATTAGTTTAAAGGGGAATGTCACTTGTGTTTTTATAAATGAAAAAATCCTGGTGATTTCTTCATGGGTTTCTTGTACAGAGTGAAGTGGATTTATGCTCTCTTGCAACTTGTTCACAGCAGTTTGGAACTCCCTCTCTATTTCTTGGTTCCCAGGGGGACCCCTAGGTTTCCCTGACTATTGTGCCACAGCTTGGAGCTATGGCATCTCAGCAGAACATTCTGGGTGCAGCTGGAATTTACTTTGTTTACTTCTCAGCCACTAAAGACCTGCATTAGTTATGGACTTAGTTTGGTGTAGGAATCCCTTTTATACCAACTCCCTCTGCTGGCTGGGAATTTGTACTCAACCCTCTTCCCATCTAGTATGATTGTTACCTCCTTGGAATATAAAGATAGCAACTCCCAAACTAAAACAACATGTTTATGGGGAAGCTCTGTAAAATTTAGTTGTTTTTATTCCCAGCTCCCATTTTCCTGCCCACCTCCTTCTGTTGTCCCACTTTATGACTCAGTGGTCTTTAACAACCACGTACCCGATCCCCCTACCCCCGGCCCTTGGCACATCATTGGAGGGCTCAGCAATAAGGCAAGTCTCAAAAACTGTTTCTTTTCCCTAAATGCAGAATACTTAAAAATGTATTTCTAGAAAATATTTCTAAGTATTAACAGATTTGCGCTCACTAGTTTTTCATATTTCTTGGCAGATTTTAATGGTAAAATCTTGCATGCCATCTGATTTGAGGGACAGATTAAGAACAAAGGGGGGAGGGTGGGTAGGTAAAAGTTGAATTATTCTTAACAGTTCTGGGAATGATACCATATTTTAAAATCAATCCAGAATGGAAAATGGAAGTTGCTCTCAGGCATGGCAGTCTAACATTTGCAGCTCGGTTTCTGTTTCCAGTTCTCCCAGAAGACAGATATAATGAAATCTTCCATGAAACTCCAAATCTCCTCTTAAGATGATGTTTTTGGAGGCATGGAAAAAAACCCACTGAAGGCTTATGCCGATAAAGAGGAAAGTAAGTCTGTTTCCTATTCCCCTTGGACCCAGTGGGAAGGAGGTGGGAGTGGAGAAGGGACTCCTAAGTATTTAATGATATTAAAGGGAAAAATGTCCTTCTAAAGCCTTTGCCAGTGTTTTGTTCCAAGCAGTACAGACCTGTAATGAATTGCCTTTATTCAATATAGATCTTCCTTGACTTATGATGGGGCTCCCTTCCAATAAACTCATTGCAAGTTGAAAATGCATTTAATAAACCTAACCTCTGAACATCCTAGCTTCACCTTGCTTTCCTTAAATATGCTCAGAACACTTACATTAGCATACAGTTGGGAAAATCATCCAACACGGAGCCTGTTTTATACAACTCTTGAAAATCTCATGTAATTGATTGACTACTATACTGAAAGTGACAAACAGAATGATGGTGTGGGTACAGAATAATTGCAAGGGTATTGGCTGTTTACCCTTGTGATGGCATGTCTGACTTGGAGCTGCCACTGCCCGGCTTCACGAGAAAGTATCATTCCATGGATCACTAGGGCCAAGATAAGATTGAAATTCCAAATTCGAAGTATGGTTTCACTGAGCGTGTATCACTTTTGTACCATGTAAAGTTGAAAAATTGGAAGTTGAACCATCTGAAGTTGGGAACCGTCTGTAGAACACCTTGATGAGTTTGGGTAGGCATATCTAGACTTAGGCCTTAGTTTTGAATAGGAATGGAGGAGATGCCTGGGTGGCTTAGTCGGTTAAGTGTCTGCCTTCAGCTCAGGTCATGATCCCAGGGCCTGGGGTCGAGTCCTGCATCGTGCTCCTAGCTCAGCAGGGAGCCTGCTTCTCCCTCTGCCTCCCGCTCCCGCTGCTTGTCCTCTCTCCCTCTTTCTCTGACAAATAAATCAATAAAAATCTTTAGAAAATGAATAGGAATGGAGAATTAAACGTCTTCATAGAGTAAATTTATATGACTTTAGTGATTGGGGCTGGCAGTCAGTCTGGGGGTGTCGTATTTGGGAGTTTAACAGAATGAGAATGACTGCGTGTGACATCATCATGGGGATAGCCTTATAAGGATTGGCATCCAGTAAGGCTTATTCTCCGAATTATTCAAGAACTGTGGAAGTTATTCTATATCGTAAGCACAGTATTTGAGACATTCCTTATTGCCATGCCCTAAGATGATGTCTTGGGGTATGGGGTTGAGAACTACTGAGTCACACAATTGGACAACAGAAGGACTGGAGGTGGGATTGGGTAAAGACAGGAGGGTGATCAGGTAAAATAAGAGCTGGTAATAATAATAACTAAGTTTTGTTGAGTGCTTATTACATGCCAGGCATTGGGAACTTTCTGTCCATTATTTGAATCTTCACCTTTGCCCTGGGAAGTGGCTGTTACTCCCATTTGACACAATACATGGTGGACCAGAATTCAAGCTCCTATTTAGTGCCCTAGTTCTTTAGGGCACGGAGAAAATTTATCATTATGTAATGTTTTATTGGAACGAAATTAAAATTAAATTAATAGATATCCACTGATCATAGTAGAAGGCATTGTGGGGACATACATTTTAGAATATTCAGCCTTAAAACAGAAGTAGAGCCTGCATTTGCAACATGGATGAACCCAGAGGACATTATGCTAAGTGAAATAAACCAGTCGCAGAAAAAAAAAAATACTGCATGATCTAACTTGTATGTGGAATCTAAAAAACATTCCATACATAGAAACGGAGAGTAGAACAGTGCGTTACCAAGGGGCAAGGAGGTGGGGGAAATGGGGAGGTATTGGTTAAAGGGTACAAAGTTTCATTTATGCGAGATGAATACATTTCAAAGATCTAATGTGCAGCATGGTGACAATAGTTAATAATACTGTATTGCATACTGGAAATTGTGTATGGATAAGAGAAGATATCAGGTGCTCTCATCACACACACACACACACACACTCTCTCACACACATACTCTCTCACACACACGCACACAAAGGTAACTATATGAAGAGATGGGTATGTTAATTACTTGACCACAGGAATCATTTCAGAATGGGTATGTATATCAAAATATCAAAATATATAATTTTATTTTAAAAATAAAGTTAAATTTTAAAAACAATAGAAGGTAAACATACATGAGATGGGACTCCTCCTCTTCCCTAAAGAAAAGACAAAAACCAAAGCCTATCTACTTCCAAACCCTTCCCTTTCTCCTTTTCCAGTCTGTTCTTAGACCATTCAGCAAATCCTCCTTTTCTATTTTCAGATGCTCTTCTTCCTGGCTGCATCCTGCCTTCAGGCTTTCACTCTGTCCAGCACAGAGATGAGCAACTAGATTGAGATGATGGGCCAGATTTTCATTATTCATTACTTTGCAAATGGAGAGGGGAAAATGACATCTCAGCCCTTCCCCCATTTCTCTGTTTTGAGAAGCCATTACTGTGAAAGCAGCATACAGAATATACAGAATTCATTGGCAAAGGTGGGACCTGGGGCTCAGGAAATTTTTCCCCCACATTTCTTGGGTTGTTTTATCGTCTATTTAGAGGAGACCTCTTGTAGAAGGTAAATGCTTGGTCTGTTCTTGAGAGAGTTAACCAAAGGATGGGTGCTATTCAGAATGGTAGGCACAGTCAAACTTCAAGAGAAGGGAGAAGAGTGCCCATTAAGAGGAGCCTGGTGATGGATACTAAGGAGGGCACGTACTGCCTGGAGCACTGGGTGTAGTGCATAATCAATGAATCTTGGAACATTGAAAAAATAAAATAAAATTAAAAAAAAAAGAGGACAGTTGTCTGAAAAACCAAAAGGCACAGTATCTGATTAAAGGGTTGCCACAGTTTTGTGAAAAGCATGTTGAATTTGGTAAGAAGCTGAGGAAGTATCAGTGAACTGTTTTGTTTTTTATATGATGCAATATTTTATTTAAATGGAGCCCCTCTCCTAAATTGGGCCACTTTCAGGAATACAAATGGGCTCTTTTCTTGAATGTAAAATAGGTGTTCTAGACCTCGACAACCTTAATTTCAAACTTTTGGCTTAATTTATAAAAGCAGCTGAGAATAGACATAGGGCAAATAACCAGTCATTATTCCTAGCCCCAGTTATATATGTGGTGGAATACGATTTAATAGATGTGTTACTTTTTTTGCCTTAATAAGTGTTCATTCAGATAACTTTTTATGTCCTTTCCCTATCTCAGCTCTTACGGCCTCCCTAGTATCATTAAAGTACACATTTGACAGCATGTTCTACTTCATGGGACAACATTCTTGTCTACTCTTGGTTTCTATTGCCCATCTCCATGCTTCCTTCACTCCACACAGACATGGGGTAGATAGCATGATTCTTACTTTTTGCTCAGGCTATTTATTTCACTAAGGATATCTTCTTCTTCTCTTAGGGTATTCAGTTCTTTGAGATCTTGTTTAAAGAAGTGATGGGAGGAATGTTTAAGACATGCAAATAAATCAAATAGGGAATGGTCAGTATTATAAGAATGGAACAGGTAACGGCTATGGGAATTCAATGGAAGGGAAGACTACTTCAGCTGAGCACATCAGGGAAGGCTTCTTGGAAGAGGTAGCAATTGCATTGGGCCTTCACATTCAGATAAATGAGTGAATGTTGAGAAGGATTTGATCATATTAAAATGGATGGGGAAGGAATTCCATGCAGAGAGTACACCATGAGGCAAAGCCTGGAGCAAGGAGTATATGGAACAGTGGATTGTGTATTTTGACAGAATACAGGCATTACAAGTGAAATAAAAGAAAAGAGTTTAGAAAGGTGGGTTGGGGACACCACAGAAACTGAATATGAAGTGTTGGCATTGGGAGCTCAATCAACCCTTTTCTCTTTTTGTATTCGGAAGCAATTAAGAAATGGTGGTAGTCAACATGCTGTGATTATAATGTCTTCACTGTTGCTTTTAAAGCTCATTAGAGAATGGACTTCTAGACCAGTGGCCAAGTGGGCTCACTAATACTAACCCCTTAATTCAACAGAATAACCAAATAGGCATGGGAAACATTGGGCAACTGAAGACCTATTTTACACAGTCAGGCCCTTTACCATGGGTCAGAGAGCAGAGATTATTCCCTTCCCCTTCCTTCCTTCTTTCCTACCTTCCTTCCTTCCTTCTGTCCATCCTTCCTTCCTTTCCTCCCTTCCTCCCTCCTTCCTTTCAAAATAACTGAGTATCTGTTATGTGCCAAGTGCTCTTCTACATGCTGAGGATAAAGATTTAACAGAATGACAGAACTTATACTTGAGAGAGAGTTCCAGTATTCCTAAGATAGACCAACCCTGAAAAGAAATTCCTACGGAGACCTCAGGTGATTGTATTCAATTTCTTCTCCTCAATTCAGGAGACTGTATGACCAAAAAATGACAGATATTTACCTCACCCAATTTTCTAAACTATAAAGTGGTAATAAGAATTCTTTCCTTGAGTAACTCCTTGATTTTTTAAGTCAAATGAAAGCACATTGAAATACTAGCATACTCTTCACCCATAAAGAAATGTTTAATCAACTGTAGTGTTTTCAGCTTATGTGCTCTTTCTTCTTTTTTTCTTACCAACTCTTATTACTATAATCCCTCTTTGTCCTCTGATTCATTCTTAACTTTCATTCTTACCTTGCCTACTTTTCTCCACTAAGGATATTTGAATACTTTCCAAGACAAGCCACCCCAGAATTGCCTTCTGTGATAGTCCTGTAACTACTCAGCCTAGGTAAGAAAGTTTGCTTGTGCTTTGGGAATGCTTTAACTCATTATTTAAATTTGACAAACTTCTGAATACCGGTGACCCTTGGTCAATGAGAAGAAAAACAGGGGCTCCACTAAGTACCTGTGCTGGACTAAACACCATGCTGGGCTGTGGGGAATGACAGCGAACAATGTAGAAATGGCCCCTCTCCTTGCAGTGTTTGGTGTGTGAGAGGAGGCAGACCACAACCTCGATGGAATAATGGCGAGAGCTGTGAGGATAGATGGGCAGCATCAACAGGTGCATGTCATGTTAGCAAAAAATGTTCATCAGATTTTAAAGTGGACTATACTTATATTTAGGGGCACCTGGGTGGCTCTGTCAGTTAAGCATCCAACTCTTGGTTTCGGCTCAGGTCATGATCTCAGGGTCCTGAGATCGAGTCCCGCATCAGTCTCTGTGCTTAGTGGGGAGTCTGCTGAGGATTCTCTCTCTCCCTCTGTCCTCACCCCCCACCTTGAGTGCTCTCTCTCTTTCTCTCAAATAAATAATCTTTCAAAAATAATCTTTGTATTTAAATAAATGGATTATGAACACAGTGTGGAAAGAATATGTGGTACTCAGGGTGCTTACTGATGTCATTAAAAATATTCTTAATAGTACAAACAGCTAACTTTTTTTTTTTTTTTAACTGCTTACCCTTGTAGTTGCTAAGCATCATGCTAGGAGCTTTCCACACATTTTCTCATTTAAAACTCATAATAGTCCCATGAACTAGCATGGCAGAGTCCAGCTGTTGGGTATCCAACAGTCTTACTAGCTCCTTCACCCTTGTTACACAGTCCTTGTTTCCTTTCTTCTTCTCCAGAAGGTCATTTTCCTTGTTGGCCCTTCCCCAGTCCTTCCTCTAGGAGCTAATTGTGATTGGTCTAAACTAATAATGGTTGAAGTTGCCTTGCCAAATAATTGGTTAAGTCTGTGCAGGCCATGCTGTCCTGAGACTCGAGGGAAAAACTGGTAGGAACTTTTGAGAAGAGGTTGATTGCTCTTAAACATGGATGTAAGGCAAACATGTTCTCCTTTCCCCCTCTGCATATTATCACTGGTGAGGGATGTATGGCACCCAAAAGCAAACTTGGTCCAAAGTGAGGACCAAGCCCGAGAAACAAGCAGCACCAAACATGGTGGCAGGGGGTGGAGGAAATGAGGGGTAAGGACCCAGAGCCTTGATGGGATTGTTTAGCTGCTGAACTAAACAGTCCTGGAATTCCCTCACCCTTAGATTTCTCAACAAAGGGAATAATAGATGCCCTTATTGCTTACGATGTTTTGGTTGGGTTACCTGATACTTGCAACTGATTGCATGCCTATAGATGGGTTATTTCCTTTTCATAAAATTGAGGCACAGAGAATTTACTGCTCCAGATAAGGTCCTAAGAGGGAAATCCAGGTTTTAAAGCTTCTCTGGCTCCTGAGACAAGCCTTGGGCTTCATTGTAACAGCACTTCACTCCCTCTGGTCTTTCACTGCTTTACAAGTGCAGTAGTGCTGACTTAATTACAATCCATTTCAAGAATGAAATTTGCTATATGGTATTAGTCTGGTCTGGAGTAAGACCTTGGCTGTCCTAAGGTCTGCCTAGACTCTGGCCCCCTTCATTAGTAACAGTTATAGGGCAGCAGGAGATAACTTTCTGTTCTTCACCACCCCTTTCCCTGTGCTTTAGGAGAGAATTAACAGATGAATATATCGTGAATGTAAAAACTACATCATCAGTATACTTAGGTTGATTCTTAAATTCTCAAATGTGGATGTACCTGAGACCAAGAAATTCCCCCTGTGCACATCAAGACTATTTATGTATGTGTTCAATGAGTTGTACCAGCCTGGGAATACAAACAAGGCCATCTGAAGAATCTCTCCTCACCCTTGCAGAGACACAATTAACCTAGGAGGTAATTAATTCTGAGTGTCTGTGGACATGTTTGTGGGAGGGTGAGGAAGTGCTCCTTGGACTTGAGGGTCACAGAGAGGAGCATGTCTGATTCAGGACTGAAATGGTGGAGGAGAGGACTGGTAGAACATTTCTGGAAAACCAGAAAGTTTAGACTGGAATATGCCATAATGAAGGAAGTCTGTAGCACACTTTAGCAGGAAAATACTGCCTTTTTTTTTTTTTTGGCTTAAAAGTTTCTTTTAGACATAGCCAGTCAGGACTGACATGGTGTCTATGGCACTGGGATATGGAAAACCTCACATTACGTGGACATGAGATAAAAGAGCTGATTAAACTATTACATGAAGATATGGGGCTTGTTTTTTAAATGACCACTTACTCTCCTCATCCTGTCTTTGTCTCACCTGCACATGTATTAAAATATGAGGTAGTTGTTTCTCCCAGCCCAAAGGTTTCAGACCAAGTGTTTATTGGAACATCGTGGGATGAGCTGAACAGCCATATCAGTGGGACTTTCCTCAACTTGTAGAGTCTCTAATTTGCAAGGAAGAGGCTGTGGACTTAATTCTTTTTAGCTGCAGGTTTAGAGTGATCTTTTGGCCTCTTCTGGCCTCTCTTCTTAAGTTTGCATTTCTCAGTCAGTGATCAATCATGTAACTGTTACGCTTATAACATCCATTTTTGTAGGATGGTCCTTATTAAGTTAATATATTCTATACTCCACCTAATTAAAAAATAATAGGAAGCTACTAACAAAACTATATGAGGTTCAGAGAGATAAAATTAAGGAAATCGGGGCAAAGGGAACATGAAGTGGCAGAGTAAGACGAAGCCAGGCAGAATTTAGTACATGGAAAGAGTGGGCATGATCACGCACATGTTTTAAAGCTGGGGCAATTCCCCACAAAGGCATGGATTCACATAGTCCCCAAGTTAGAAACATTCCTGCTGCTCAGAAGCAGCATTGACTTTCCTAGTACTAAAGCCTGGGG
Source organism: Martes martes (assembly GCF_963455335.1). Lineage (NCBI taxonomy): Eukaryota > Metazoa > Chordata > Mammalia > Carnivora > Mustelidae > Martes > Martes martes. Next base: position 84,509,806 of record NC_137889.1, read on the forward strand.
AAGTTTTTTCCCCACCGGTCTTTATAGAGGAAACACTGATACTTGTGGTAGGAAAGTCTAGGTAAGAAGCAGCTCTGTAGGGGTGCCTGGGTGGCTCAGTGGGTTAAGCCTCTGCCTTCAGCTCCGGTCATGATCCCAGGTCCTGGAATCGAGCCCCGCATCAGGCTCTCTGCTCAGCAGAGAGCCTGCTTCCCGCCCCCCCCCCCCCGCCCCCGTCTCTCTGCCTACTTGTGATCTCTGTCAAATAAATAAATAAGTTAAAAAGAAAAAAAGCAGCAGCTCTGTAACAGTGATTGCGTCAGGGCAGGGGGGCGGAGCCCTGCAGCCCAGGCTTCCATTCCATGTACAGGCACTGCCTTCTCTTTTCCTCCAGGAAAGCAAAGCTGCTAAACGGAATCTGTTTCCAGACCTTCACGTTTACCAACTATGATTATGATACTTTTGCAAGTGTAAAAACAGCTGTTAACTGGGTTTGAGTAACTCAGGGGTCATTCTGGAACTCACAGCCTTACGTTTAGAGTGTGGACTTCCTCACTTGGCCTTTCCACCATTGGTCTTTTCATCAGGAGTTTCAAAGCCATGGGTGCCCCTGGAGTTTAGAGTGCACCTGTTTGTGTTTGTAGCTGAAAATGCTCCCTTCTACTGGAAAGACCCTCTCTGTGCACAAATTTAGTGGATCTCTTTGTTCTGCAAAATATGTACAAGAGTTACCATTAAGAGATAAAAAGTCACATGATTAATTTATGATATTCATATCCCAAAAGAAAATGAATATTCCCTTTCTTTTAAGAAGCTAAGAATTTGGGGACTACCATTTCTTAGAAGCACGTATATATTGCACGTACTTGTCTATAACCACTTTCAGGGTCCAATCATCATGAAACAAGTTCAATTTTTTTTTTTTTAAATGAAGAGTCTTGAGAAGATTGATTCTTGAATGTGAATAAAAGTAAAGTGCAGAAAAAATAGTAAACAAAAAAAGGATGGCTGCAAAAAATTAAGACGGAGGCAAATACTCAGAATACATTCTGAAATAGATACAGAGGCCTTTCTCTTTGCTACATGTGCACTCTGTTCTTCCACGCCCTCATTTAACGAAGCAGCGACTGGCTGAGAAAACATTTAATGCTTAACAGGAATCCTTTAAAAAAAAAAAAAACTAACAACCAGTTCTCCTTTCTAGACTTTGCAGGCCTTGCGGGGTGTCCTTTGTGGATGGAGTGGGGAGAGGGTGGCCTTTAAAAATCATACAACATAGAAGCTTTGTATATAAACCAAAGCATGCTCAGAAGAAAATACTGCTTACAAAAACACATTTAAAAAGTGAACGTTTGCCATGGATTGCATCCCAAGAGAGAACACCTGTTAGTACTTTGGGGCATGATCTTCAGATTTTTATTCTCTCTGGAATAGTAACATTCATGCAACTCTGAACAATGGTGTTCTATCTTGAGTTAGGAAACTGGTCAAAAGGAAGTGAGCCTTACCTTTCGGCAGGTCAGGTGGTCCCATGTGGCCCATCACTTTCACCTGTTGTTCACGTTGAAGGAATACAGGTGATGGTGGGGAAATCGTATCTGCTCTTCTTTCTCTGCTGCTGAACACACACATGGAACTCCAAAGCATGTACAGTCCCCTTTGTATTTTAAATTCTCGCATGCAGTGCAAACCTCACCATATAGAGGGGGTGTGGAGAAGGCAGGCATGGTGCCCATTTGCCCTGTCCTCTGGCCCAGCCTTTGTTCCCATGTGCATGGGGCCACTCTCCTGGGGAAGCATTACTTTGTCTCAGTCTGTCAGTCTTTCTAATTTTTAATCTTCTTCTCAGCACCTACTCTCTTTCCCCAAACCTGGCTCTCATCATTCTCTGATCCATCACTTTTTGCTGTGGAGGAGAGATAATTCTAGTTTTGAGGTGGAGGGGAGGAAGAAAGCCTTCATCCTCCTTGGGAAGCTGTGAAATATCCAAGGAATTTTCGGACGTCTCTCATGATGAGGTGGCAGGGGTAATACCCCCTGGCCCACCTACCACTGTATGCTAAAGGAGCCCTGTCTCCCTAGGGTCAATATAAAAGCTTTGTCTTCCCTTAGCCTGTGAGACTCTACAGCCAGAAGCAATAGGACGATTGTACCATATATGTCATTTTTTTTAAATTCAAAAGTGGGAACTTACTGCAAATTTTTACAACTTTAATTCGTAAAAATATAGTTTGGTTATTTTTCTATGTGTGCACACATGGATCTATCTCCTTTATTCTTTTTAACAAATTCATACTAGTCTGCTGTATTGCTCCAAAATTAACCAACTCCATTTTAATGGAGCCTTGGTATCATTCCCATTCTGAAAAATGAGAGTATCTTCAACATTCACTGGACATAATCAACACCTTTCTTCTTTTCCAATCTGAAAGGCAAAAGTAAAAGGTTGGGTCAGAGTTTACTTAATTATTTAATAATTTTTGCACTAGTCTATAACACATTACATGACCTGCATTCATCTCACTTCGTATGTTGGCATTATTCCATAACCTCCACTTCCAAGCTAAGGGACGTAGTCAGTCTACAGCTGTTTCACTGGACACTTTTTTTCCCTCACATTTTGAAGACAGATTAGAAGGGCTAACTCCCAGGTTTTTGACTTGAACCACAGGATGGGTGGAAAAGCCCTTTGACTGGAAAAGGCAGAGAGAAATGACTTGAGACAGGGGGAAGAAATTGAAAGTTGTGTTTTGGCCATTTAAAATGTGAGAGGCCCGTGAACAGGCCTAGTGGGCAGATCACAGAGGTACTTCCGTATATGAGGCTGGAGCACAAGGAAAATGGGTTCATGCTGGAGAGATGAAGCAGGGGCTGTCCTCCGAGAGGAGATACTTAAAATCTTGAGACTGGATGAGATCACTGAAGCAAGGAATATAGAGAGAGAAGCAGACATTTACTCAATAGTTTGAAAGTACTGATGTCTGTGTATATGAGGCATATATGAAAAAAAATCTCTTTATGAAATCCTAGAGGTGGAAAGAAATAATAAAAGTAGGGATTCCACCTTTATAATCCCTGTTTCTCTTGTCAAACTCATATACGTTTCATACTGGCCAAAGAATCTGTCTGACCTTCAGGGACATGTTGGTGGAAATGTTTATTAGCTAAGATCCTCTAACGAGTTTGTTTGTCCTTTAAGGTTTTACGGTGTTAGACATTGTGAATATCTGCTAAATCATGTAGTATTTGTAATATAAGTTCATTTCTGAATACTTAGAATGTTTCTGACTATATAAGATACCTGTGAAGGTACTATGAAAATATTTAATTGAAGATTGATTTGTTTTTGAAATCTTTTCTTTCATTTTATAAACTTCATGATAAAGAGTAAAGTATTTGCAAATGATGGTTGTCTTGAACAATTAAAGAAGTTATGCTGAGATATTATTTATAAAAATAATACAATGGACAATAGAACATGATAGATAACCAGATGAATTGGAACTAAGAGAATTTTACGCTTGTTTCTGATGCTGTTAATATTAGTAATAAACAATTAAAAAGAGACCTTGAAACTCATGCAGTTAGAAATTGTGAAAATTGGTGACACCTGGGTGGCTCATTTGGTTAAGTGTCTGCATTTGGCTCAGGTCATGATCCTAGGGTCCTAGCATGGAGTCCTGCATCCGGCTCCTTGCTCAGCAGGGAGCCTGTTTCTCCCTCTGCGTGTACTCCCTCTCTCTCTGACAAATAAATAAATCTTTAATAAAGAAATTGTGAGAGTGGAAGTCATAACTGTTTTTCACATATATCTCGAAGTAAAATATTAGGTATATTTCGGGTTATTTTGTGTGTGTGTGTATGTGAAATTATTACTTATGATATTAAATCATAAGTTAAAAAATAATTAAAATAATAATAAAAAATGAATGTTATTATTGAGTCTACCAGTTACTTTGAACTGCTGTATTTCTATCTGTTCTGTTGTCACAAGATTAAGAGCATCCACAGCCTAAATCAGATCACTGAACTAAGTTAATAAATCAAAAGAAAGGATAATTATTAAAATACCAATCAGTGGATCAGCTAGTTGCATCCTAATCTCTATGCTATAAATATTAGCTAATATATATATATTTTTAAAGATGAGCGTCTTACCCGTGGAGAAAGATTGGACCTCATTAAGTCAGTGTCATTGGTGTAGAACAGCTCTGGAAAGAGCACTTCCATGGTCTGTGGGGATGGCTGGCTCTATTCCTCCAATTTTTAACTTCCTTTGCTTCCTTTTAACATAGGTACACTTGGAAGGCTTGGGGTTATAGTTTTGTGTTATTTGAGTGCATGTGCGCATGCGTGTGTTTTATTTACGGTTAAAAAATTTATGAAAGTGTTACTGGATCATGTAGAAGATAATATTTTTAGTTTTATTTTTTCCAGTGACAAACATAATCAAAGTAAACTTTTGTAAAATATAAAGGCATGACACAAAAATTTAACTTAGTGAAAGCATTTTGGCTGGGGACTGAACTGAAGTGGTTGAGTTACATTTTTCTTTTTGTGATAATTTAGCTTTACTATAGGAACGGAATATGAGGCAGCAATGAATGCCTCTAAAACCAGCTCAAATACATAATCTCAGATGAGCCCCTGATATGCATTGGACTGAAGTTACTTCAAAGTTACATTCTTGGGCCCAAAGTGCTAACTCTGTTTTTCTAAGTAAAGATTTCTCCTTACACTTTAGACCAGGGGTTGACAAATGATGGCCCACGGGCCAGATCCAGCCTGTTGTCTGTTTTCCGTTTTGGTGGCACCCATGAGCTGAGAATGATCTTTAGAGTTTTAAATGATTGAGAGGGAGAGAGAGAGATGACATTTCCTAATAGTGAGAATTACATGAAATTCAAATTTTGGTGTTTATAAATAAAAGTTTATTAGAAAAAAGGCTATTCATTTACATATTGTCTAAGGCTCTTTTGTGCTAAAATAGCAGAGTTGAATACTTGGAACAGAGGCCTGATGGCCTGCAAAGCCTAAATTATTTATTATCTATCCCTTTACAGAACAGTTGTACAATCCTGCTTCCAAAGTCAGTGATGCCCTAGGCCTTGTGACTCTTCTGTATCTGTCCTTGGTGGATTTACAAGAATGAGGTACCAGAGGCTCTCCTCACAGACAACTGAATAAAGGGATGGCAAAGACTTACCAAACGCAGTTTTTTTTAGTTTAACCATTTTGATACTCAGCTGTTTTTCTTACTATTGTTACCCTAAAACTAACTTTATGAAAATGTGGACAAGAAGTTGAAGGAGTGGAAACAAAAATCACTTATTCCCCATGTTACATTACCTCATGTCTGGCTTGTTTTCATTTATATGTTACTTAATTTAAGCTTTACTGAGGTATAATTGATGTATAAAATTGTAAGATGTCTAAAGTGTATACCATGGTGATTTGGTATCTGGGCACATCGTGAGAAGATTCCCCCACCTAGCTCATTAACACATCCACCATATTTATTCCCTTCCCCTTTTTTTGATGAGAACATTTAGTTCTAGTCTCTTAGCAAATTTCAGTTATACAATATAGTGTTATCAACTATAGTTATATATATATATATAGGGTGTATATAGGCATATATATATATATAGGGTGTATATAGGCATATATATGTGTATATATATAGTTATAATATAAACTAAAGTTTATATATAAAATATATATAGTTATATATAGTTTGACATTAGATCCCCAATTTTTACCCAGTTTATAGCTGAAAGTTTATACATTTTACCAACCCCTTCTTATTTCTCTACCCCTGCTCCAGCCCCTGACAAGCAATTTGCTACCCTCTGTTTCTGAGTCTGACTCATTTTAAGATTCTACATATAAGTGATACCATGCAGTATTTGTTTTTGTCTGACTTCTCTCACTTAGCATAATGCCTTCAAGGTCCATCCATGTTGTGGCATGTGGTGGGATTTCCTTCTTTCTCATGACTGAATAACATTCCACTGAATATATATACCACATCCTTTTTATCCATTCATCTGTTGATAGACACTTAGGTTGTTTCTATATTTTGGCTATTGTGAAGAATGCTGCAACGGACATGGGAGTGCTGGTATCTCTTCAAGATACTAATTATGTTCTCTTTGCATGTACACTCTGGAAGTGGGATTTCTGGATCATATGGTAGTTCTATTCTTAATTTTTTTTTTGAAGAATCTCCTTACTGTTCTTCATAATGGCTGCACCATTTTGCATTCCCACCAACAGTGCGTGAGGTTTCCCTTTTCTCCACATTCTTGCCACCGCTTCTCATTTCTTGTCTTTTGATAGAAATTCTAAGAGGTATTGCCTAAAGGTGATTTGGATATGCAGTTCCTTGATGATTAGTGATGTTGAGCACCTTCAAAAAGTGATTATTGGCCATTATTTCTGGAAAAATGTTTATTTAGATCCTCCTCTTTTTTTTTTTTTGCTGTTGAGTTGTATGAATTTTTTAAAATATATTTTGGATATTGACCTCTTATCAGATAAATGATTTGCAAATATTTTCTCCCATTCCCTAGGCTGCCTTTTCATTCTGTTGATGGTTGCCTTTCCTGGGCAGGAGCTTATTAGTTTGATCTAGTCCCTCTTGTTTATTTTTGCTTTTGTTGCCTTTGCTTTTGGAGTCATCCAAAAAATCCTTGCAAGCAAGACCAATGCAAAGGAGCTTACCCACTGTGTTTTTTTCTAGGAGTTTTATGGTTTCGGGTCTTATGTTCAAGTCTTTAATTCATTTTGATTTGATTTTTGTTTGTGATATAACAGAGTGGTCCAGTCTCACTCTTTTCATATATGGCTGTCCAGTTCTTCCTGCGTTGTTTATTGAAGACACTTTTCCCATTGTGTATTCTTGGTTTCTTTGTCACAAATTATTTGAGCATGTATGTGTGGGTTTATTTCTGGGATCTCTGTCCTTTTTCATTTATCTTCCTCTGTGTTTTTAATAGCAGTATCATACTGTTTTGATTACTACAGCTTTGTAATATAGTTTGATATCAGGAAGTGTGATGCCTCTAGCTTTATTTTTCTTTCTTAAGATGGCTTTGGCTATTTAGAGTCTCTTATGATCACATACAAATTTTAGGATTGTTTGTTCTATTTCTGTGACAAATGCCATTGGGATTACATTGTCCATTTAGCTTGCTTTGGGTAGTATGGGCATTTTAACAATATTAATTCTTCCAACCCATGAGCATGGAATATCTTTCCATTTGTTTATGTTTTCTTCAATTTCCTTCATTAACGTTTTATAGTTTTCAGTATACAGGTATTTTACCTCCTTGGGTAAATATATTCCTAGGTATTTTTATTCTTTTTGATGCCCTTATAAATGGAATGGTTTTCTTAATTTCTATTTCTGATAGTTCATTATTACTGTATAGAAGCTCAACAGATTTTTGTATATGGATTTTGCATCCTGCAGGTTTACTGAATCATTTATTAGTTCTAACAAATTTTTTCGTAGACTCTTTGGATTTTTTTCTATATAATATCATGTCATCTGCAAATAGAGATGGTTTTACTTCTTCCTTTTTGGTTAGGTGCCTTTTATTTCTTTTACTTGCCTAATTTCTCTGGCTAAGACTTCCAGTACTATGTTGAATAAAAGTGGCAAGAGTGGGCATCCTTGTCTTGTTCAGAAACAAAAAAAAGCTCTCAGCTTTTCATCACTAGGTATTATGTTAGCTGTGGGCTTGTCCTATATGGTCTTTATTATGTTGGGGTATATTCCCTCTACACCCACTTTGTTGAGAGTTTTTATAATGAATGGATGTTGAATTATGTCAAATGCTTTTTCTGCATCTATTGAGGAGATCATATGATTCTCATGCTTCATTTTGTTAATGTAGTATATCACATTGATTTTCAGATGTTTTACCATTCTTGTATCCCTAGAATAAATCCCACTTAATTAGGGTGTATGGTCTTTTTAATGTACTGTTGAATTTGGTTTGCTAATATTTCGTTGAAGATTTTTGTATCTATGTTCATCGGAGATATTGGCCTATAATTTCCTTTTCTTGCAGTGTTCTTAGCTGGTTTTGGTATCAAGGTAATGCTATCTTCCTAAAATGGAGTTTGGAAGGGTTCCTTGCTCTGGCTTATTTATTTCCTTTTAGTTTTTAATTCTGTATGTTGGACACTTTTCTCAGAAATAGGATATCATACCTAACTTTTAGGTTGACATTTTTCCTTTTTTATTAAGCATGTGTCTTTTTTTTTTTAAGATTGTATTTATTTATTTGACAGAGAGATCACTAGTAGGCAGAGAGGCAGGCAGAGAGAGAAGGGGAAGGAGGCTCCCCATGGAGCAGGGAGCCAATGCAGGGCTTGATCCCAGGACCCTGAGATCATGACCTAAGCCAAAAGCAGATGCCCAACTATCTGAGCCATCCAGACACCCCAAACATGTGTCTTTAAATACACAATTTTCATGGGTACATTGTATTCTACCTTTGGAAGAATTATAACTTATTTAACTACTCTTATTGTTGGACATTTGGGTTCTAGAATAAATAATACTACATTATATGTCTTTCATACAAATAGCTGTCTACATATATTTTTAGAAATATACTAACTGGGTCAAAAGAAATGAATATTTTTAGGTTTGGGAGAATGTTTACCATATGCATATGGTAGGAACAAAATTACTTCCCAGATAGGCTTAAAAATGACTAAACATTTATTTCATCCTTGTCCTACTTAATGCATTATTTTAATGGTTGCCAATACTTTAAAAATATTATTTTAATTTTCATTTATTTCATGACTAGTAGAGTTGTATTTCTTAAATATATATTATTTTTCTGTGACTTGTTTGTTCTTGTCCTTTACCCATTTTTCTTTTATATTGGGAGGTTAGTATTATTTTTAAAGGCCTATTTCCAAATTAAGGACATTAGCTTTTGGGTATATACTATGAATATATATGTGTATATATTTATAACACAGATATCATACCTAATTCACCCTAAATTTTTTTGTGTACGGTATTTTTGACATAATTGAATTTTATTTTATTTTATTTTAAGATTTTATTTATTTATTTGACAAACAGAGATCACAAGTAGGCAGAGAGGCAGGCAGAGAGAGAGGAGGAAGCAGGCTCCCTGCTGAGCAGAGAGCCCGATGTGGGGCTTGATCCCAGTACACCCAGTACGCCCAGTACGCTGGGATCATGACCTGAGCTGAAGGCAGAGGCTTAACCCACTGAGCCACCCAGGCGCCCCGACATAATGGAATTTTAAATGGTTATGTAGTCATTGTATTGATTTTCTTCTTTGTGATTTTTGTCCATCTGTTTTAGTTTTGTAATTTTTTTGCTTTGAAATTTCTCTCCAGTATAAGCATCAGCCAAATATTCCCCTATATTTTTTTGTGTGCTTTAAATAATTTAATTATTTACATTTCACATATCTATCTAGAATTTACTTTCACGTGAGGTTATTAACAAACTTGATTTCCTCCCCCCCTTTCTTTGCCAATTTTTCTAGCAATTTTATGTGGATAAACCTATGTTCCTCAGTGGTTTGTGATGTTTCCTTTGTAATATAAAAATAATTTAGGTTTACCAGATTCTCTTTCAGGTCTTACTTTTGTGTTCTACTGATCTGCCTTCCAATTCTTTTTTTAGGTCACACTGTTTTAATTGTTTATTTGTAATACTTCATAGGACAAGTTACCCCTCACTCCACCCACACATCTCCTTTTACAAAATTTCCTTTGGTTGCTTTTTCAGGGGAGGGTGGGGCAACGAGTAGTAGGATTAGTGGTTTCTTAATTCCATTCTTCAATCAAGGCAATAAAAACATGTTATTAGAACAGTAAGGGTTTTTTTTTTCTTTTTCCTGAAACTTGAAAATAGATACTTAGTTTATTCATCCAACAGTTCTATCAGCTTCTCTGAAAATACATTTTAAAAGGTGAATAAAAAGTACAGTTCTGTTTCCAACCTCTGAATAGTTCCACATGTCTTAAAATAGTTTTTTTTTTCCTTTGCCAGTTTTAGCATTTTGGATTTTATTCTATGATGATATAGCTTTGTTAATAGACTTTTATTCATGAAAAAATCATTCCTCAGTAAGAGCTTGATGGAGTTACAAAATATCTTGTTCTTTTGCTGTTGCTATTGTTGAGTTTTTTATTCCATAATCATAAACTTAACTCTGCAATTCAGCAAGACTTGGAATGGGATGAGGAAAACAGGGAACCCTAAGAACTGCATTGTGAATGCAAAGATCATAGGAAATTATAAGCAGATAGGGTTGAGGGGTGTTCTCCTGAGCAACAGAAGGAATGGCCTGATGGTTAAAATAAAATGCAAGTCAGATTTACTGGTTGTCTATGCTGGGCAATGGTGATCTCCTTTCTGGTCTTGCCATTCCTAGACCCAGAGTGTTCCACAGTTTCCATAGTACTCATGCACTCTTTTTCACTTTGCCGAAAATCATGGGCTTGCCATCTAATCTTACAGTATTGGCATTCTTGGGAACCATTTATACTGGGCCTAGCATTTGCCATGGACAAGGTGCTGGGACCTGTATAATTGAGGATGAAATTGTCATCATCAAATTTCTCCCTCCGGTGGACTTGTTGCCAGTGCCATTATGGCATTGGAAGTCTTCATTCTGCCACATAAACCCCGCAATAACTTTTTATAAAACAGGAAACTTTATAACCAAATCCCTTCTTCCCAGTGCTCAGAACATGAAAGCTATCTGCTATCTTTGAGAGTTTGCCTGGAAACAGCTCTCAAGAGATGTGGCCGAAGAGCTCATTGGTGATGGTGATGTCAAAGAATGTGGTGGATTTGAGCATGGCTGCCCAGTGTGGTGTAGCCCCAGGAGGTAGTGATGGTGTCTGCAAAGCTATCTTATCCTTGTTCTTTCTTTCTTTTTAGTTATAATTCCAGTATAGTTAATAAACAGTGTTATATTAGTTTCAGATGTACAATATAGTGATTCAACAATTGTATACGTTATCAGTGCTCATCTATGATAAGTGTATTCTTCATCCCCTTCACCTAGTTCATCCATTTCCCCACTCACATCCCGTCTGGTAACCACTAGTTTGTCCTCTATAGTTAAGAGTCTCTTTTATGGCCTGAGTCTTTTTTTTTTCTTTGTTTGTTTTGGTTTTTAAATCTACATATGAGTGAATTCATATGTTATTTGTCTTTCTCTGGCTAACTTATTTCACATAGCATTATATTCTCTAGATCCATGTTGTTGTAAATGACAAGATTTCATTCTTTTTTGTGGTGGAGTAATATTTCATTGTGTTTCATTCACCACATTTTTTTTTATCCATATATCTGTTGATGGATACTTGGGCTGCTTCCATAATTTGACAATTGTAAATAATGCTGCAATAAACATGGACGTGCATATATCTTTTTGCATTAGTGTTTTTATATTCTTTGGGTAAATACTAGTACTGGAATTACTGGATCATATGGTAATTCTATATTTAATTTTTTGACCAACCTCTATACTGTTTTCCACAGTGGCTGCACCAGTTTATATTCTCATCAACAGTGCACAAGGATTCCTTTACTCCACATCCTCGCCAACACTGGTTTTTTTTGGGGGGGGGGGTGTTGTTTGTTTGATTTTAGTCATTCTGACAGGTGGGAGGTGATATCTCATAGTTGTTTTGTTTTGTATATCTGTGACGATGAATGATATTGAGAATCTTTTCACTCTTGTTCTTATGACTTGTTTTCCCAAGGTCAAAATAGGGAGAATTATCATGAAAATTATTTCTAAAACATGCTTGCATTTTATGGACAATAATAGAGTGATTAATTCATGCAACAGATATTTACAGCATTCTCACTATGAGCCAGGCACTAGCATTATGGGTGCTGGACATATGCCAAGGAGCTCTGGAGATAAATCCCAGTAGGAGATATAAACAAATAAATAAAAATATATAATGCACTATAAAATAGGGGTAAGTACTCTGAAGATAAACAAAGCAAGGTAAAAGAAAAGAGTATGGCAGAAATGAGGATGACACTCTTGGGTAGTGTGATTAGGAAAGGTCTCTGTAATTAGGTGGTCTTTGCAGAGACTTGAAAGAAATGAGGAAGCAAGTCATGTAAGCTGATAGGTTCTAGGACCATCAAGGAGCCCAGTATATGCAGAAAGGAGTGAGTGAGTTAGAAAGTAGTGGGAGATAAGTTCAGAAAAGTAGCCAGGATCAAAATAAAGGGTCTGATTTTACTGAGGTGATGATGAGAAGCTGTTGGAAGATCCTGAGCAGGAGAATGACATGATTTGAGGTCCTTTGAGTCATATCTCTATGGCTGCCTTTACAAAATATGGATGGTGATGCCATCACTAAGGACACTGGGAGAATAGCAGATTTGGGTAGGTAGCAAGAGTTCTGTTTGGACAGGCCACACTGGAAGTGCCTGTTAGCCACATGAGAGGTGATGTCTAATTAGTTGTAGGACGATGCATGAATCTGGAACACCAGACAAAGATAGCAATACTGGGAGAACATATGTTGATTTAGCACTGTGGGCCTGGGTGAGATCACTCAGGAGTATATTAATTTCCTAGGGCTTCTGTAACTAATAACTGTCAATTCCCTGGCTTAAAATAACAGAAATTGTTATTACTCATAATTCTGGAAGCTAGAAGTCCAAAGTCCTACAGGGCCTTTCTCCTTCCCTTTGTCTCTGCTAGCCTCTAAGTGTTGTTGGTGTTCCCTGGTTTGTGACCTCACTCTACTCTCTGACTCTCTCTTCTAAGGGCACTTGTTTTTGTCTTTTTTTTTTTTTTTAAAGATTTTATTTATTAATTTGACAGAGATCACAAGTAGGCAGAGAGGCAGGCAGAGAGAGAGGGTTAGGGGGAAGCAGGCTCCCCGCTGAGCAGAGAGCCTGATGTGGGGCTCGATCCCAGAACCCTGGGATCATGACCTGAGCCGAAGGCAGAGGCTTTAACCCACTGAGCCACCCAGGCGCCCCAGGGCACTTGTTTTTGGATTAAAGGCTCATCTGGATAATCCATGACAAACTGCTCTCAAAATCCTTGACCTAATGATGTTTTACAATATAAGGCAATATTCACTCTTTTATCATGTAAGGCAATATCCACAAGTTCCAGAGATTAGGATTTGGAGCTGTCTTTTGGGGAGCACCTTTCACTCGTCACAGGCAATGGCGTGTGGACTAAAAAGAGAAGTTGTCTGAAGACTAAGCTGTGGGGCACAAGAGCATTCAGAGGCTGGGAAGAGAACTCAGAGCAAGTGAAGGAAACTAAAAGGTGGTCAGTGAGGTGTAGGCGGAGCAGGAGAGTCAGAGCCTGGTGTCTGGGGAGGAAGTGTTTCAATAAGGAGACAATTTGCATATGGAAGTTTGTTGGGTTGTGTAAAAAATAAGGATGGAGCCTTGATGGTGAGACTTGGTTAAGATACAAATCATTCGTGAACTTCCAAAATTGTATTCAGAGAGTGGCATACTTGCATCTGTTGTGGTCCTCAGTGCTGAAACCAGCTTCCACTGGAATATTCTAATATTGTTTTCACTGTGTGATCAGTGGATGGCCAAGCACATAGAATTTAAAGTTATTTTGTAATTTCTTTTTCTTCCTTCTATTTGAAGTTATGTTTGTGATTGTGTTGTGTCAACGGTTTGGTTTCTTCAAACAAACTGTTATATGCTCATGGTAGAAATTTTGGAAATCACAAAAAGAAAAAAAATTAAGATGGGTTATTTCATTTTAAATTTCATGTAAATAAGCCATGTTTTTGGCAACCATTTTTTTCTAGGACTTTTTTGTTTGCTTATTTTTTTGACTGGGCTTTGAGGTTTTTCTAGAAGCATCACTGAATTTAGTGATATGATTTCCTGGGAGCAGGTAAAGGATAAGATTGCTCACAGTGTGTTGCCCTATGACTTGGGGTTGACTTTTGGGTTTTGGGGTACCAAGGCGACTGGCTGGGTATTAACTCCAGCAAAGCTGTTAAGTAATTGAAACGGAGACCCTCCCAGGAAAACTGAATGGGAAGAAATCAGAGAGAGGAAGACAAGCCATGAGAGACTCTGGACCCCAGGAAACAAACTGAGGGTTACAGAAGGGAGGGAGGTGGGGGGATGGGTAACTGGGTGATGGGCATTAAGGAGAGTGAGTACGTGTTGTGATGAGCACTAGGTGTTACACACAATTAATGAATTGCTGAACACTGCATCAAAAACTAATGATGTACTATATGCCTGCTAACTGAACATAATATAAAGAAATAAAAAATAAATAAATAAATGAAAGGACAGCCTCCCAAATAGAGGTGTCTGTGCTGGTGAGTGAAGTGCAGATTGGTCCATCCCATTCATAGAGCATCCAAACATGTATTCAAGAGCCAGTGTTCTCAATTTGTCTCCCAGATAGGGAGGCGGGGATTTTTTTTTTCTTTTTTTAGTTTCAGAAGCTAATGAGGGAATCAGGTGAATCTTAATATCATGATAATATTTTCATTTTTATAATGTCTGCATTAAATTTGTGAGAGATTAGGGCACCTGGATGGCTCAGTTGTTAAGCGGCTGCCTTCAGCTCAGGTCATGATCCCGGGGTCCTGGGATCGAGCCGGCATTGGGCTCCCTGCTCAGTGGGGAGCCACTCCCCCTGTTTGTGTTTCTGTTCTCACTGACTCTCTCTCTGTCAAATAAATAAGTAATAAAGAAATCTTTAAAAAAATTGTGAGAGATCAGGATAAAGGAGAACAACCCTGACTTGAAATAAGTTTAGAGGAAAAATCACCAGATTCATCTCAGTCTAAAACAGGTAGATTGAGGGTAAGGTGAGGAATACAGGGACAGCACCGAGAGTGCTGGAATGTGGCTTTTTCAGTAGATTCAGGAATAATCTTCCTGAGATCTCCTCTGGATCCCAAAATTAGCACCAAAAGATGGCAATAATAGACTCTGACCAGATGTTTCTTTGATTTAAGCAGCTATCTCTGAAGAAAAGGCCCAGTGAGCTTACTTACTAATCAGATTTCCTCTTGAAGAGCTGGTGAAACTTTCCCCATTTTCTATTATTTAAATTGCCTATTATGTATAAATCAATGGATATTGGAAAATATAGGCCTCATAAAGATGCCAAATTAATTACTGGTGTTCAAGACCAAATACTAGTAGGGGGAATATGTTGTTCTAGAATACTGGTTCAGTATTTTTAGGGAGTTGAGTAAAAAACAGGGAGGAATACATTCTTGTTTTATGATTCTGAATCCCAGAATCTGAGCTGCTGACATAAATTGAGATCAGTACTCTTATCCCACTTTTTCTGTTTTGCCTGCCAAAAGTCCAGATGAGAAAAAGGTCTCAAAAGTGGAAATAAGGAGACTCATTTTATATAAGCCAGATTACTTGTTAATACGTGCCATTAAAGGCTGAGAATGAGTCTTAGAAATTAAAGATCATTGTATTTATCTTCCAATCAAGCCAAAATTATTGAGAATACCAGATGTTTTTAGAAAATATATTTGGTGTCTTTGGGAACTGGAGGCTACTAAATCATTAACAGCTGCCAAAATGGAACAGACCAAATGTACTTGGAATTTAGTTCTTTTGTAGTTGGGAAGTTTGTGGATTTCCTGGTTCAGCCCATCTGATGAGAAGAATAACTTGCAAACATGTTAGCTGGTTGCACAGAATAAATAATATTGCCAGAGAATATGAGATAGATGGGAGTGAAGAGAAATTTATAAGACTGTGTCATTGGTTGAAGACAAAGGCAATTAAGGAGGAAAATAATAGTGCCCATTGTTGTGTTCCATCAGATGCAATGGTTCTCAGCCTAGGCACAGTTGACATTTTGGGACAGATCATTATGTGTTGCAGGGTTTGTCCTGTGTATTATAGGATGATGAGCAGGAACTCTGGTTTCCACCCCCAGATGCCACAGCACCCTCTCCCCACATGTGACATTGCCAAATGTCCTGGTGGGGGCAGACTTGACCCTGATTGAGAACCACTGTGCCAGACTGCATGAAGAACCCGCAAAGCCACATTCCAGTTATATGCTCAAGATAGAACAGAATGAGAACATTGGTTGTTGAATATGTTATTGGTATGAGATTTTATTTGGGAAGCATATAATGAAGGTGTAATTCCTTCCTGTATACTGTACTGATAATAAGAGATCACTTTTTTTCCCAACCTGGAGCTAAATGTTGTCCAAATGCCCGATTTGAGTCCCAGTTTTGATATGGCTATGTGATCTTTGGCGAGTTACTTAAGCTCTCTGAGCCTGACTTTTCTGGTCTATAAAATGGAGTTCATTATAGGTTATAGTATAAATCTTTACATATACTTACACTTCTTTTTCATTTTTCTTTCTTCCTTTTTTAAATTAATCTTCCCTTACAAGGTTTCTTTTATTTTAAGTGTTATATAGATGTTCGCTGTTACTATTAATTTGGTTAAAAAATCAAGAGAGCTTTACCAACCATGCCTGTGAATTCAAAGTGTTTTGAGTTCAATATAGACTGTTGTTTTTCTCACTGTGTATTCCTACAGTTAGTATAAATAAAGTGCCTTCATATTCCAGTTACTTCATCTTTTCTGCCAGGCACAGGACCACAACTAACGCAAGTAGTATTTATGGTCAAAGAGAAAGACGTCCTTACCTCTTGGCACTTAGAGCTCCATGTCAGTGTTGGGCAAAGCAGAGCGTGGGCTGGATTTCATTCCCATGGACCCACTGGGCAAGGTGCTTCTGTGCCCCTGTCATTGAGCATGGCTGTGCGGGGTCCTGATGGAGGCGTTATTCCTGCAAGGAAATCTGGCTTAGAAACTCAAGTCTCCTTCTCCAGGGTGAATTCTTTCAGCTGGATTGGGTTACTAGTAATCACGCCACTTACTGCCTCAATTTCTCTGCCTTCACTTACTGTTCTGAAGGGTGGAGGTGGGGTGTTGAGCCCATCACTTGAAAAGTCTGTATGAGAGGGAATCCAAAGATATGTGGTCAAACTGTTAGCATGGGGATGTTTTTGAAGCCTTTAATTTGGATGGGATCACTTAGGCATAGTGAGAGGAATAAGAAGACAATGGAGAGACCTGAGTCTTAGGCAACTCAGACTTTCAAGATCACATGAAAATATAGGAATTGGCAAAGGAGACTGAACAGAACTCAGACAAGGAGGAGGAAAGTGAGGGTGAGCTGTCACAGATGGTAAAAGGAGAGAGTTAAAACCAAAGCCTGTATTTTGTGAATCAAAGGCTGTAGGGGTAACCCGGTTGTACAAATCATGATAATAATTCATGACCAACTGAAAAGTAATGTTAACATTTCCATTCCCTTGCCGACCAACCTCTTGTCTCGTAGGTTAAAGCTTCTGATGCAGATGCTGGACTCTATGGCTTTGTGGAGTATTCTCTTTATGATGGATTCCAAAGCTATGATGCATCTCCTGCATTCCGAATTGACCCACATGATGGGCGAATCTGCGTTTCTCAAGATATTGATAGGGAAAGGGATCCAGCAACCTATGACCTCTTGGTGAAAGCTACGGATGGGGTAAGTGTTCATGCATGAAATCTCAAACATACTCAACAGTGAACCACTGTGTACATATCAGAGAGTACCATTGATTATCAATTAAACAATCCTGTCTCATAAATCACTACCTCTATCCTTTGCAAATACCAGACATTATTACAGATCATTTCATCCATAAATAGTTCAATAATATCTATAACAGATAATATACTTTTTAAAAGCATGACTACAATAAATCAACGATAATTCTTTAATAAAATCTAATATCTAGTCCATTTAAAATTCCCTGGATTTTCTAAAAATGTCTTTTTGAAAAATTTTTTAAATTTAATTTTATTTTTTTCAGTGTTCCAAGATTCATTGTTTATGCACCACACCCAGTGCTCCATGTAATACGTGCCCTCCTTAATACCCACCATGAAGCTCACCTCCCCTCCCCTCCAAAACCCTCAGTTTCTCAGAGTCCACAGTCTCTCATGGTTTGTCTCCCCCTTCGATTTCCCCCAACTCACTACTTCTCTCCATCTCTTAAAAATGTCTTTTAAAAGGTGACTTAATTGAATTAAGATCCAAATGAGTTCAAAATTGATTTTATTGCAATATCCCTTCAGTTTTGGGCCATAACAGTCAGCCCCCCTCTTCCCCCCCACCCCCACCCTGCCTTACCTTTTCTCTGATGGTATTTGGTTTTGGAAGAAATAAAATTTTTTGTCCTGTAAATGTTCCACCTTTTGAATGTGGCTGATTACATCCTTGGGATTCATTTAATGTCCTCTTTTATCATATTTCCTATGAACGGATGTTCTGAGCCAGGAACTGGATTAGTTTTGGGTTCATTTAGGTGGTGCTGTGTGTTTCTTACTGTATCACCAGACACATGCCATTATTCCATTACAGGGTGCAATGCGGTGAAATTTGAATTCTATTATTCGTTTTGCATTTATTATCTGGAATTCTTCAACTAAGAATGTTCTCTCATCAACTATTTGATTATCCTGAAATACAATTCATAGAGGGGAGGCAGGATAATGCTCGATTCATTCTATTTTAACAGTTTTTAGAATAACAAATTGATGCATTTAATCTCTACTAAGGGTGTGGATAATTTTTTTAATGAGATTATAAATTCTTGGAATTTTATATATTATTTATTATTTTATTTATTATTTATTAATTTATTATTTTATATGTTATTTATAATTTTATATATATATTATACATTGCTGACATTATTCTCTCTGATGTTCATACTCACCCATCTTAGGTCAGTAATGACACCTTCAATTTGACTTTTATGACTTTTTTTTGGTAAACATTTAAATTGGCATATAAAATGCATGCATCAACGTGCACAAATTATAGTACGATTTAGTGGATTTTTGCAAAACAAATACATGCATGGAAGCAGATGAAGAAACATTACCAGAACCCTGGAAGGCCCACTCTTGGTTTCTTGCTCATTCCTTGAACCCTGCCTTTCAGGTTAATTGCTATTGACTTTCTTTTTTTAAGATTTTATTTATTTACTTGAGAGAGAGCATGCAAGAGAGTACGTGAGCTGGGGGAGGGCCGGAGGGAGGAGGAGAAGCAGGCTCTCCACTGAGAAGGGAGCTGGATGCAGGGCTTTATCCTGGGACCCTGGGATCCTGACCTGAGCCAAAGGTAGACACTTCACTGACTGAGACACCCAGGCACCCCCATCACTAATGACTTCTAACAACAAATATCATTTGCTTGTTTTTAAACTTTCAGCAAATAGAGCTATACACTATGTGTTTTTATTGTTTCTTCTGTCAAACATTATTTCTAAGAATCATACATGCCGTTGTGTGTAGCAATCATTCGCTCATTCTCATTGGTTCATAGTATTCTTTTATGGGAATTTGTGATAATTTTTCATCTATTCTATAATTGATGGCATACATTTTAGGCTGTTACAAAAAGTGTTTCTATTAACATTCTTATACATGTAATTTGTTGAACAAATACAAGCATTTCTTTTTTTGTAAAAGATTTTATTTATTCATTTATTCATTCATTTATTTATTTATTTATTTATAGAGCAGGAGCAGTGAAAGGGAAGGGGGAGGGAGAGAGAATCTCAGGCAGACTCCTTGCTGAGCATAGAGCCCAATGTAAGGCTGGTTCCAGGATCCGGAGATCATTACCTGAGGCGAAATCAAGAGCTAGACGCTTAACCGACTGAGCCACCGAGGCCCCAAGCATTTTATTTATATGTATATTGAGTATATATTTAGGAGAGAAATTGCTAGACCTTAAGAAAGTCAAACAACTTTTCAAATGATTGTACCAATTTATACTCTCACCAACAGGGTATGAGAATTTCATTTGCTCCACATCCTCCCAACAATTCATATTTAATGTCTTTTTAATTATAGCAGTCCTGGTACCTAGTCAGTGGTGTATCACATTGCAGTTTTACTTCACATTTCCTTGAGGACTGATGAATGGAGCATGGTTTCATATGTTTATTGGCTGTTTGTAGAAATGGTTTTGTGAAGTGTCCGTTCAATTCTTTACCCATTTTCTGTTGTATTATTGGGTTCTTTTCTTGTTGATTTGTATGAATTCTTATATTTTTGGCACTCAAGCCCTTTGTTGTATATACTTAACTCTGTGTATCCTTCTTCCATTCTGTGGCTTGCCTTTTTACTCCCCTAATGGTGTCTTTTGAGGAACAGATGTTGTTAATTCTAATAAAACTTAGTTTATTAATTGTTTATCTTTCTAGCAAATTTAGAAGTATTGGCTATCCTTTTTAGAAGTAATTTGCTTACCTTAGAGACATGTGGTGTTACCTTACATTTTCTTCTGAAAACTTTTTTGTTTAACCTTTCATACTCATTTTTTCCATCTAGTGGGAGGAAGGCTTGTTATTTTTTTTTTTTTCTAATATGGATTCCAAGATGACTATTCTCTCATCATTGCTTTTGTTATAAATCATGTGCTGATGTATGTGTACATCCATTTCTGGACTCCCTATTTTTTTTTAATTTTATTTTAATAAACATATAATGTATTTTTATCCCCAGGGGTACAGGTCTGTGAATCGCTAGGTTTACACATTCACAGCACTCATCATACCACATACCCTCCCCAATGTCCATTTCCCCACCACCCTCTCCCGTCCCCCCTCCCCCCAGCCACCCTCACTCTGTTTTTTGAGATTGAGTCTTTTATGGTTTGTCTCCCTCCCAATCCCATCTTCTTTCATTTTTTCTTTTCCTAGCTCCCCCCAACACCCCCACATTGCATCTCCACTTACTCATATCAAAGAGATCATATGATAGTTGTCTTTCTCTGATTGACTTATTTCGCTAAGCATAATACCCTCTAGTTCCATCCACGTCGTCGCAAATGGCAAGATTTCATTTCTTTTGATGACTGCATAGTATTCCATTGTGTATATATACCACCTCTTCTTTATCCATTCATCTGTTGATGGACATCTAGGTTCTTTCCACAGTTTGGCTATTGTGGACATTGCTGCTATAAACATTCGGGTGCACGTGCCCCTTCGGAGCACCACGTTTGTATCTTTAGGATATATACCCAGTAGTGCAATTACTGGGTCATAGGGTAGCTCTATTTTCAGTTTTTTGAGGAACCTCCACATTGTTTTCCAGAGTGGTTGCACCAGCTTGCATTCCCACCAGCAGTGTAGGAGGGTTCCCCTCTCTCCGCATCCTTGCCAGCATCTGTCATTTCTTAACTTGTTAATTTTAGCCATTCTGACTGGTGTGAGGTGGTATCTCATTGTGGTTTTCATTTGTATTTCCTTGATGCTGAGTGATGTGGAGCACTTTTTCATGTGTCTGTTGGCCATCTGGATGTCTTCTTTGCAGAAATGTCTGTTCATGTCCTCTGCCCATTTCTTGATTGGATTATTTCTTCTTTGGGTGTTGAGTTTGATAAGCTCTTTATAGATTTTGGATACTAGCCCTTTATCTGGTATGTCATTTGCAAATATCTCCTCCCATTCTGTCAGTTGTCTTTTGGTTTTGTTAACTGTTTCCTTTGCTGTGCAAAAGCTTTTGATCTTGATGAAATCCCAATAGTTCATTTTTTTTTAAAGATTTTATTTATTAGAGAGAGAGAGAGAGAGCACAGGCAGACAGAGTGGCAGGAAGAGGCAGAGGGTGAAGCAGGCTCCCTGCCGAGCAAGGGGCCCGATGTGGGACTCAATCCCAGGGCGCTGGGATCATGACCTGATCCGAAGGCAGCCGCTTAACCAACTGAGCCACCCAGGCGTCCCCCAATAGTTCATTTTTGCCCTTGCTTCTGTTGCCTTTGGCGATGTTCCTAGGAAGAAGTTGCTGTGGTTGAGGTCAAAGAGGTTGCTGCCTGCATTCTCCTCAAGGATTTTGATGGATTCTTTTCTCACATTGAGGTCCTTCATCCATTTTGAGTCTATTTTCGTGTGTGGTGTAAGGAAATGGTCCAATTTCATTTTTCTGCATGTGGCTGTCCAATTTTCCCAGCACCATTTGTTGAAGATGCTGTCTTTTCTCCATTGGATATTCTTTCCTGCTTTGTCGAAGATTAGTTGACCATAGAGTTGAGGGTCTATTTCTGGGCTCTCTATTCTGTTCCATTGATCTATATGTCTGTTTTTGTGCCAGTACCATACTGTCTTGATGATGACAGCTTTGTAATAGGGCTTGAAGTCTGGAATTGTGATGCCACCGACTTTGGCTTTCTTTTTCAATATTCCTTTGGCGAATACTATTCGAGGTCTTTTCTGGTTCCATATAAATTTTAGGATTATTTGTTCTATTTCTTTAAAAAAAAAGTGGATGGGATTTTGATAGGGATTGCATTAAATGTGTAGATTGCTTTAGGTAGCATAGACATTTTCACAATATTTGTTCTTCCAATCCATGAGCATGGACTGTTTTTCCATTTCTTTGTGTCTTCCTCAATTTCTTTCATGAGTACTTTATAGTTTTCTGAGTACAGATTCTTTGCCTCTTTGGTTAGATTTATTCCTGGGTATCTTATGGTTTTGGGTGTGATTGTAAATGGGACTGACTCCTCAATTTCTCTTTCTTCTGTCTTGTTGTTAGTGTAAAGAAATGCGACTGATTTCTGTGCATTGACTTTATATCCTGACACTTTACTGAATTCCTGTACAAGTTCTAGCAGTTTTGGAGTGGAGCCTTTTGAGTTTTCCACATATAGTATCATATCATCTGCAAAGAGTGAGAGTTTGACTTTGGACACCCTACTTTTGACCTGTTTGTCTACCACTGTACTAGCACCAGCCTCTCTTAATTGTTTAAGCTCTATAGTAGGTCATGATATTGTATATTCTTTTAGCTTTGTCCTTCATTTTCTAGACTGCCTTGGCTATTCCTGGCTATTCCATTTACATTTCCAAGTACATTTCAGAAACAACTTGTTCAATTTTCATTTTGTTACAGGACAGATAACCTACTATAGACACACTTTTTCTTTTCTTTTTTTTTTTGTTTATTTTGGAGACCTTCCTTGTTTCTGTTTTTATCTGCTTAGTACTCCTTTGTTGGGTACTGCTAACACCTCTCTGATGTACTTTCTCTTCTGAAAGTAATAGGCAGATCTACCTACTTAAGACACGAGTTGGTGGGGAAAATGAATCTAATATATTTACCACAAGTAAGCATGTAGAAACTACCATGAAAATGAGGTCATTTATATTTCGTAAAACTAACATGATCTGAAAAGATTTTTATCAACCCCTGACCATGTGGTTTTAGGAATTCTTGCTTCTTTGTAAGAAAAGATGTAGGAAACAAAAAGAGGAATAAATAGAGGAATTTAGGTTAATTCAAATCTACATGATTATTTAAAGCTCAATATATACACACACAAATATTAATGCAAGACTTCAGAAATATATTTTCCTTTTTTTTTTTTTTTTTAAGAGAGAGAGTGTGTGTGTGCATGCACATATGCACGAGCAAACTAGGGAGAGTGGCAGAGGGAGAGAGAGAGAGAGAGAGAGAGAGAGAGAGAATATCTTATGCAGGCTCCACAGTCAGCATGGAGCCCAATGGGAAGCTTGATTCTATGAACCTGAGATCACCACCTGAGCCAAAATCAAGAGTCAAACACTTAACCCACTGAGCCACCCAGATGCCCCCCAGAAATATATTCCTCATAGATCGTGAGATAATCGTTAAAGCCCATTCTAGAAGTGAATAACCAGTTTAAATCCAATTCTGCAGTAGTTGAGCTTCTGTTTCTAATTAGTTGGTTTCAGATGATCTTATAAAAGTGTATAAAGAAATTATCTTAATAGAAGTAAAATCATTTAATGCCAGAAATTTTTTATCCCCCCAAAGCAGTGCAATTAATTAGGATTATTGGCAGTGGAATAAAAAAAGTCAACCCAGATATTTAATTTAAACCTCCTTGCTTTTGTCTGTTTTCATATTGAACTTACTCTACAGAAATTAAGAAGAATGCTTCCCTTTTCACTCATCTTACCAGAC
This sequence comes from Martes martes, assembly GCF_963455335.1. Taxonomy (NCBI): domain Eukaryota; kingdom Metazoa; phylum Chordata; class Mammalia; order Carnivora; family Mustelidae; genus Martes; species Martes martes. The sequence continues at coordinate 84,533,852 of NC_137889.1, forward strand.
TCTCTTGCAACGTTCAAGTTCATCTTTAACCATGCCTTCTCTCCACAACTCTGCCAGACTGAACCAAGGGATCCATTTTTTGATTTCCCAGACAAAAGATACTTTATTTTAAAAGATAACCAAGAAAGTGTTTATAAACGGACTATGGGCAGCTTTTTGCTAATTTTTAAGAAATCAAGAGATGATCTCTAGGTTGCTGACTGTAATGGTCTGAATGGTTCTACCTCACCCCCCCCTCCATTCTATGTTGAAAACCTAATACCCAAAGTGATGATATTAGGAGGTGGAGGCCTTTGGAAGGTGATTAGGTCATGAGGGTGGAGTCCTCATGAATGGGATTAACATTCTTGTAAGAGGCCTCAGGGAGTCCCTTAGCCTTTTCTGCCAGTTGAGGCCACCAGGAGAAGTTGGCAGGCTCCCAGCCTTCACCAGAACTTGGCTGTGCGGCTACCTGATCTTGGACTTCTAGCCTCCAGTACTGTGAGAAATAAATCTCCATTGTTCGTAAGCCACCCAGTCTGTGGTACTTCGTTAGAGCAGCCGGAATGGACTAAGACAATGCATGGGAGTCATAACCTTCTTCTGTTTAAAAACTCGTGTTGTAGAAGGAAAACCCTCTAACAAAGCACAACATATTTCAGTTTCGTTTGAACAGAAGCAACTTCCCTGTGGGTTCTTTATATTCAAGATCTCACCCTATTGTTCAAGCAGGCCCTGGCATAGACTGGAGCTTCTCTGTACCCTGAGTGGTTTGATACTGGTTTCATTCTTATTTAGGAAAGGGCAAGAAGATGGCTGCCGTTGAAAAAAAGTTTGCTATACTGACAGATTCCAGGATGGGGTTGGGGTGGGGAGGGCGGTGTATGTCACACTGTGGTGTAGGGGTGGGTGTGTGCACAATGGGAAGCACTGGAGTGGGTGAGGAGTCAGACAGAGAGGGAAAACCATAGGCAGGGGCCTTTATTTTGGTTTCCAAGGGAAGGAATGGGAAAGGCAGAACAGACAGACTTAGGATTGGCTAGTTTGAGTACTTTCAACAAGCTATGGGGCATAGAGGCAGTCTCTAGCTGTCCTGGCGCTTGACCTTCGGGTGATTAGGGCAGGTGAATAGTGGCCTAGAGTGGTGAAAGCATAGGAAAGGATGTGGTTGGGGTCTGGGCTCTAGATTGGTTGGTTTGCATTTAAAAAGCATGCTCACTGAAACCTGGGCAATCTTCTAGGATCAGCAAAGCCCTATATCAAAGCATTAGAACACAGAAAGCAGAAGATATGGCTAATACATTGCCCTAGCACAGAGTCCCCTCTTAGAGGGAGGAAGAACTCTTGTATAATTGAGGCTCTGGCAAAGAATATCTTTGCCTCTACCTTATTTTACTCAGTGTATTGGAAATCGCACCCAGTGATATTGAGAGAATTCACTATTCAGTTTAACTTTTGTCCCCATATAGCATCTGAAATCATCAAAGACAGGTTCTGTCATGGCCTGGGCTGTCAGCACTTTGTTGTCTTTGTCAGGCCCTGTGTGGTCCCGTGCAGGCGTCACACACCACTGGTAGGTCCTGGGCCAGTGGTCCGTAGACTTGCAGTCAGGGGCCACCAGTGAGTGCTCTTCCTCTTCTTGTTCCAACCCACTTTCATCTCTGGCATCCTCCTCCTCCTCATCTTCATCTCTTCTCGCTGCATCTTCTACCTCATCTCTGTCCTCTTCCAAGTTTATCTCCTTTGGGCACTCTTGAGTTCGTGAATCCACCTGTATTCAAGTCTTCCATGTTTTTCATCCTGTGGGGAATCAAAGTGGTAGGAATCATTCAGGATAAACTGGCAGTCCTTGTTCCAAACATGCCCCCCTAAACCATAGAGCAGCTCACACTTCCTGGTCAGCATGGCATAGGTGTAGGCACTTGGCTCTGTCAGAGGGCTACTGGCTTCATCAGAGCCATCTTCCTCCCTCCTGCTGCCTGAGACAGAGAGCATTTGTTCAGTGCTAGTCATTGTCCCATCCTCTATGACCACCTTACTGACTACATCCAGGGACTCCACTACATGCAGGACACCACTCCCGGGTGCTGGCTTCCCCACATGAGCTTATTATCACTTTCAGGCTGCAAGTTTTGAGTTTTTTGGATTTTTTGTTTTTTGTTTTGCCTATGTTTTTTCTTCTCTGACCCAGTCCCTTTAGCTGTTCTGCAAGCCAGAGGCTCTTTGTGGTATTATAGAAGTATGAGTCATCCATACTCTCTTCTTTTTCCTAACTACAGACACCCCCAAAACTTGTCTGTTGATTCAGGCCACAGCTACCAATATGCTAGATCTAGGAGTGAGCTATATTCCCCTAGGAATAATCTGAGTCTACACTCATTCACCTTTTTTTCTGTCCTCAGACTTTAGTGGAGCGTATCGGAATGCAGGGTGTGTTTGTCCTCATTTGTTGACTGTTTCCAATAGCCTCCATAGATGATTATGCTCCCCTGTGGGGTGATAGAAATTTAGCAGCCCAATTTGGATATGGGCCCTCTTCCTCATGGCACAACTTGCTCCACGTGAATGTGTCCAGGTTAAAGTCATGCCTGTCATATTGAAAGATGTGATCCCTTGTACCCTCATGGAAAACACCAAAAAGAATTAACTGTGTCTTCCAGGCTACCATCTGATACCCACTCTGACTTGAAGAGTCCCTTGTTGATTTGTCTTGGTCCCTGGCCTTGGTTGCCAAATGAAGGACCCAAATATCTGTGTAGTGAATATGGTCAATTCATCTTCCTCAGGATGATCAGAGAAAAACACATTCAACATTGGTGAAGGTAGGGAATGTGCATTTCTACAACCTGAGTGTTTTCAGACACATCTGGAGGTAGGCTATTAAAGCTTCAGGGTCTCCTCCTTCCCCAGTTCTTGGACATTTTCTTCTCCATCTTAGTGGCCTTTTCTCTTTCTTGTCCATCATGTGGGTCTGAAGCCACACAGGGAGCCCCCAAAAGGGAGCTGCTTGTGCAACCTGATTAGTATTGGATCCTCACGGGGGCAGTTCTGGTGATACATTTTTAAAGACAAACTAGGAAATTTGTCCTTTTTCCTCTACAATGTAAGTATTTAACAGTTTACTATTCACTATGTTTGAGCTTAAAATTGCCTCCAACTTTCCTCTGTTTGCTTCAGAATATGCAAGAGCAGGCAACGTATGTGCTTGTGTGAGCATGTGTGAGCATGTGTGTCTACGTGTACTATCCAGTGTGCACTATTTATTCTGTTGCCTGCATGGTCTTTACACATTCCTTCTGTGATGAGCTGTGCATTTCTACAGGGCGAAGCCTGCGTGTGTCATAATTGTTCTGTGCAGTGTGTACTAGCCACATATGTCCCTAATCAAAAAGGCTGATAACAATGCAGATAACCATCTAGCTTGGATTTGAAGAATAAATGAACTCAGACAAGATATTTTAGGTTCAAGATGTTGGATTCTAGGCCATAATGAATTTATTTAAAACAACGAACTGAGCCTTGACAGAAGACTTTTAACTTTACATAATTCCCCTCATAATCTATGGTCTTTCCCCTGATACTGTAACTCTTTGGAAGAAAACTGCTAGGAACCCATTTGCTGGTGGTCACTAAGAGATTGCTATCTGTAGATAGAAAATTTTTCTCTTATAAAATACCTAGATGTTCTGGGCTTCTTTGCTGCTGCTCTATTTATCCTTGTGATGACTGTCAATATTTTTTAATGTAATCACCTCTCCTATTCTACTGGTATTCTGGTATTCTGAAATCATCTATTTTTCCTGCTACTGCTGCTGCTCTGTATCTCATAGATAGAAGCCATGAGAATCCTATAAAATTGCATAATGGAAACAAATAATTGGATTACATTGGAAGGCAAGTGGTTTTTCACAGTAAAGTGCTATAATTTAATTATTCCATGCTTATCTCTAATTCCTTGTTTCCCTTTCCCACTCGTTTTTGCCAAATGACTCTCCTTTTGGTATGTATTTATTAACATTGTATCTCTATTTTTTGTGACATCCAAATTCAGGAGCTGAAATAGATGTCTGAGATAAGCTATTTCAAGTCTATATCACCACTCCAGGCTTAGGGGAGGATTGTGTCAGACTAGCAATATAGAAAGTAAATTGAGTTAGTCCTTCACTGTTATATATATTCATGATAAAACTTGGTTATGGAAGTTGTGTCGCACAGTTGCGTGTAATGCAAATAGATCTCTAGAAGCAAACTTGTCCAGTAAAACTCATCTTTCCCCTGGCTTTATTGAAGTTTAATTGATAAATAAAAATTGTATACATCAAGGTGTACAATTATCATGTTGTTTTAAAAAGATTTATTATTTATTTGAGAGAGACAGCACAGGGGAAAGGGGAAGAGAGAGGAGAGAGATAATCTTAAGTAGACTCTGCACTGAGCATAGAGCATGACTCAGGGCTCGATCTCATGACCCTGAGATCATAGCCTGAGCTGAAAACAAGTCAGATGCTCAACAGACTGGGCCACCCAGGTACACCAAAGTCATGTTCTGATATATGTACACACTATGAAGTGATTACCACAGTCAAGATAATTAGCATATCCAATCACATTACATAGTAAGTGGTGAGAACCCTTAAGATCTAGTTTCAGCAAATTTCATGTAATACAGTAATATTAGCTATAATCACCACCACTGTACTTTTAGACCTCTAGAGCTTACTCATCCTGCACAACTGAAATTTAGGGTGCATGCATTTAATTTTACTAGATTATGTTATCTCCCTTTCCAGTATTCAGTTGCTTTTGTCCTATCTTATATTTTACTGATTACTAGCCCTCCTCACCCCGGTTTCAGGAATAAGCTGCTCCCAGTTTCTCCTGTTTTCTAGCTAGATTGTCTGAACTATGTAGTTCAAATGGATTGCCTACCATTTTAAAAAATATACTACCAGGATTAATCCGTAAATGTCTTAAATACCACTCTACCTCATTCTTATCACTAGAAGTTTAAGCCTCCCAGCCAACTGCTGTTACCCATATGCTCATCCCCATCCTGTTCTGTTCATTCTTTGATTTTGTTATGCCCCAATAATGGGTCCATGATTAAAGGAGCGAGACTGATATAAAGCGAAGGTCAAGCAAAGCTTTATTTCGCGCCAAGCATCAAGAATCAGACCGAACGTTCGGGGGGACGCACCTCTTACAAGAGAGGGCAACCCTTCTCTGTTTCACAGTCTAGCTTTTAAGGGCAAAGGCCATGCGGTTGGGCCTGGCCATGCACAGGTGACCAATGAGATTGTAACACACACAGGGAACTCCACAGTGATGCTAGGTGACCAATTGAATTACAATTTACCTTAGTAGACATTTGAACCAGCCTATTACACCTTGATTAGGATTGGCACCAAAAAGGTTCCCAAAGGGCGGGAGCCCATACTCCTTGGTAGCTAGGGAGACAGTATGCAACCCCCGACTGATCGATGTCTCCACCTGGCCTGACCCACCCTTGTATCTGGGCTTTGTTACCTGGAGCTGGTTTCCGGGACTTGTTTTTAAGTGAATCCCCTGGGGAAAGGGGAGCAGGGACAGTTTAAGGGTTAAACAACAAGGTTTTGTTTAACCTCAATGAAAGCCTCTTGCTAAAATATAAATATAAAATAGGTCCTTACAATTTGATTCAGTCTCCTAGCCACCCTGTAGGCCCTCCCAAGCTCTCCTACCATGCCCTCTGGAACTCATGGGCTGTCACTCAGCAAACTCCTTCGTAAACTCAACCTGGTCTCTGACTACGCCTTTATGGTCTTGCCCTGATGAAAACACCCACCCCACAGGATACTGATTCCTTAATTCCTCTCCAGCCTTTCACAGAAAAGCCCATATTCCACTAACCACAAACGGGGAGGGAGCTGTTGGGATGGGTACCCACCTAATTAATTGCCCATTGCCACATCCAAATCATTTCTATGCCTTTCTTGGTCGAAAACCAATTCACTTTTGGAGTTTATCTTGTCGGACTGTACCATGGACATGCGTTCTTGCTGCTGCCAATATTCTAAGACTCCTTGTCAGTTAGGATCTCTACACCCTACAGACTTCCTCTCTGCCACTGTATTTATTGAGCCATTCAACATTCTGAGCCTCTAAACTTCCCTGACTTTCTCACTTCCAATGCTCATCACCTGTAATTTTACCACCTCTGAAATCTTGATCTCAAGCATGCTGTACTCTGATAAGCATTCTTTAAAAAAAAAAAAAATTCTTTTGAGAGAGAGCATGGTGGGGAGGGGAGAAGCAGAGGGAGAGGGTAAAGCAGACTCCCTGCTCAGCGACATGGGACTCCATCCCAGGACCCTGAGATCATGATCTGAGCCGAAGGCAGACGCTTAACAGACCAAGCCACCCAAGTCCCCGTCTGATAAACATTCTTGTCTTTCTGTCTCACTGTAGCCTCTCTCTTCTACCCAGTAGTTCTTCTCCCAGGTTAAGATCTCTAGTTTATGGATCCATCATAAAAGTCATGCAGTTGCAAAATCCCTTTAGTTCCCTCACTCCATAGAACTCTCCAGATCAAAACCCAGCACTGTCTAAACCCACCTCTTCCTTTTGTCCACATAACTGCTTGAGGGAGAAGTCCTGACCTTCCTGCCTACTCTCAGCTCACATTCTTTGCTTTCTTTCCTATTACCTTGTTAGATGTCTGTTGGACTCAAAAGCAAATCTCTCTTAATGCTTCGGGTCCCACCCATTGCAGCCTTCCTAAGGGCATCATTTTTGTAAGTATTTTCTCTGTTTCTTGCATCACCAATACCTGAAATTCTATTGAATGTCTCCCATAAGCCTACAAAGCACAGTAACAGTTTTTAGCTTTTAAAAAACCTCTTTTTAAATTTGATGTACCTTTTTAGAAAACCATTTTATTCCTTTTCTTTGACACAGAATCTGCTTAAAAATAGCTGTCTCTCCTTCCCTCACTTTGCAGTCTTTCTTTGACCCATTCTTCCTGTCTAACCTCTCTGATAAATCTGCTTTTATGAACATGATTTCTTTTGTGCCACATCCAGGCATTCTTTATGTCCATTTCATTTAACTTCTCAGTGAACTTGAAATGATTCTTGGGATGTTGCTTCTCTTGACTTTAGTGATACCACAGCTTACTGTTTTGTTCTATTTTGTTTTCCTTAACAAATTGGACCCTCATTTCCCTTCCCCTTTGCTCACTCATTTATGAACTCTAGGACAAAATGCAAGGACAAAGAGAACTGCAGCCCACAAGAGTGAGGCGATATGAAGAACAGATATTAATACTCTACAGTTAAAGAGTCGTAGAAGACAAGAACAGAGAGAATGGGTAGCAGACAATGGCCAAAGTAGAAATCGAAATAATGGCAGAAACTTTTTCGGATCTGTTGATTGTCCTAGACAACCAGCCTCCAATATCATATGCAAGCTCGGTCCTTTCCCAAACTACTCCCAATTTCCACAGCATGCCTTGAGGGGAATGAAATTCAGGTAGTTTGGTTGAGTCTCTTATTATAATGTTTTTTGAAGTTTTTAATTTAAATTCCAGTTAGTTAACATTCAGTGTAATATTAGTTTCAGGTGTACGATATAGTGATTCAACAATTCTATACAACATGCAGTGCTCGTCACAAGTACCCTCCCCTCATCCCCATCAGCTATTTCACTCATCCCCCACCCCTCCCACCTCCAATCTGAAGTGATTCCCATTCTCTTTTTAGTTTTAATCATTTAATCTTTAAAGATTGATTTATTAATTTTAGAGAGAGCCCGAGTGGGAGAGGCAGAGGGAGAGGAAGAGAGACTCTCAAGCAGACTCCCCAGTGATTGCAGAGCCTTACAAAGGGCTCTGTCCCAGGACCCATGAGGTCAGGACCTGAGCTGAAACCAAGAGTCAGATGCTTAACAGACTGAGCCCCCTAGATGACCCTAATCACTTCATCTTTAAAATTATTTTCTCTCTCTCTCTCTCTCTCTATATATATATATATATATAATAATTTAAAAATTAAGTGATTAAAGTTATGTCAAAATCAACCATGACTTGTTGATAGAAAGAGAAAGAATAAGACAAAGTTGAGAAATATTCATGGATAGAATTTATGGGGTGTATTACCTGTTCCAAACTTAACAGCTTAAAATAACAAACATTTACTGTCACACAGAGATTCTGAGGGCCAGGAATATGGAAGCAGCTTAGCTGGGTGGTTCTGACTGAACATGTCTCAGAGGCTGCATTATCAGGATAATCTTGAGGCAGGTGGACAGAGGATTAGTTACACAGAATTCAGAGGTGAACACTATGATGGAAATGAAGAAAAATGAGTTGAGATTAGCTTTCTCTACACTGTGTTCTGTGGGATACTTGTTTCCTATTCCTTCCAAAGAGGGTTCTGTGGTTAAATAAGAATGGGGAACACCTCAGAATCCACCCCCTCTAAAAATGAGCATAGGGAAGGCTCTGGGTCCTGAGACACAGGACCCATTTGACTTGGTTATTTCAGCATTTCCCCAACTTTTTGACTAAGGGACCCCTTTATTTATTCATTTTTAAGATACATTTTTTAAAGGATTAATTTATTTATTTTGAGAGAGAGAGAGAGAGAGAGAGAGCACGCACATGTGCATGAACAGGAAGGGGAAGGGCAGAAGAAGAGGGAGAGAAAATCTCAAGTGGACTCCACATTGAGCACAGAACTGGACATGGGGCTTGTTCCCATGACCCTGAAATCACAACCTGAGCCAAAATCAGGAGTTAGATGCTCAACTGACCTCACCACCCAGGCACCCCCAAGACACATCTTTTAACTGCTACCTCCAGTATCTCTTTCTGACACTTAGATTTGATCATGCCCCTTCATTAAGGACAGCAATAGCATCCTTAATTTAAGGATTTGGGAAGAAAACAGAACTTTCAATTTTATCCTTTTAAACTTCATTTTTGTAATGTTTTAATAGACATAATGCATTAATACAGTAAATGCAACATAAATAAATATGGAGGGTGTACCTGCCACCTTTTTTACTGATAGAATCCCGTGGTGTACAGAATGAAGTTAGCCTGCCTCACATTAGTCAGGTTTCCTGAATCTGACTCTACTGGCTTTTCTCTAGACCCTGCCCAGCCTCTCCCTGGACTCGCCCACTAGTGTACAGACCCATGGCAGAGAATCTGTTTAAATGCCATTACATTTTCTAGGATATCATTTTCACCTGAAATAATTGTTTGGAAGTCTTTTTTTAAGAGGTTTTTTTTTTTAGCAAAATCTAATTGAATCTGGCCACACCAAATCAGAAGTGGTTAACAGCACTTCATCGTCAGGAACTGGGAGAAGACTTTTATAGAGAAGAAGCAGAAGCAAAGCTAGGAAATGATTTGATTGGCTATACCTTAAGTGGTAAGATGCTATTTCTCTTCACTGTCTTTGAGGCTTTGTTGTCCACTGGAAACTGGACTAGATCCTGAACTCTTCTAGTTTCTTCAAATATCTGTTTATGACTCTTCAAACTAACATTTCCAATATTTTCCCAGCCCTCTGAGATTGAAACACTAACAAGAAAGACTGCCCTTGAACCTCATTGGAAGGAACCATACTGGGTCCTCTTTGATTCCCAGATGGCAGCCAAATTTAGGGCCTTGAATGTCGGGTCTATAGCTCCCATTTCAAAAAGCCCCTCCACACTCTTGGAACAGCCCATCAGCTAAAGATGGGTGTTTGTTGAGCACCCATCTAAAGAAATCCTTCAGCATCGACATTTCTCTCTACACTAAATGTTCCATGATGATAGTTTTGCATGACAAGAGAATTATATAATACAATTTGATAAGATTCCAAATGTAAAAGAAATAATAAGAGAGGACACATAGTACCATAATATTTGATTAAAACAGATTGTTTTAATCCAAACTGTTCCATGGTGCCAATAAACCCAGTTGTACAGTGTTTGTCACATAATTGCATAGATTGTAAGTCCCTTGTCAACGGGACTCGGCCTTTCTTTTTTCCTCTAAGACTGAGTCCATGGTTGGCATTGCCCTTAGAGTAGTGTTTCAACAAGACTTTCATGAAAGGTAGAATGTATACCATAGCAGTACTTTAAAAAGTCTAATTTAAAAGAAGTCACCATGGACTTTGGGAACAGATGAATCTCTGGTCCTGTTCCAGATCTGTAATTTATAGTCACATTTACCTTGAGCAAGTCACTTAGTTTCTTTGTGCTTTGGTTTTCTTATCTGTAGAAATGAGAGAAATTATAAAAGTCTTAAAAAGTGTATTAAAACAATTGAAGGAGAAAATCCACAAAATACTCTTAACACACATTCACAAATGGTTATTATGAGAAAAAAAGCACCCCCACTAATGGATTCAACTATGGCAGTTAATTCCTACAACTGGAAACCTGAGATCGATCTATAATAATTTCTCAGCAGAAAGATTCACTGTTCTATGAAAACAAGATTTTCCCTTTGTTCATTGAACATTTTACTTGTTTTTGACAGCATTGACTGATTGAGGATCTTCGTGGACAGCCTAAGAATTTACATTTTTGTTTTTAAAGATCCTAAGCTGGAGCAATACTCCTTTCTTAACGTCTTCCCCACTTTCTCATCCCCTCCTCAAACTGAAGTAACTTCTGGAACCCAAGGAGAAATATAAAAGGAATGGGAAAGGAAGGGTCAAAGGAAAACAGAAGGGAGAAGGCAGGAAGGTTGGAGATTCAGCAGGGTCTCTGTCAGGTGCCCTGCAGGACTCTATTGACCATCAGCATGCAGCCCCTCTTTGCTGCCCTCCACTGTGACCTGTGGGCCATCCAGGGCTGCTGCAGACACAGGCTGCTTTCTAAGCATGCGGGTGGGGGGATGGGTGGTGGTGTGTGGGAAAGGACCCTTCCTTGCTTTCACCTTGGTTGCAGCCTGCCCCCATTTCTCTAGTTCTAGTTGCTAACAGACATGGCCTTGGTGCTATATTCAACCCAGGACATGGAAAACCACTCTACTTTTGAAGGTGTATTTCCTCAGTGTTTTTTAGTCCCCAGTGTCTAGGGTACTTGGAAATGGTGTGAGAGCCATTTCCAGGTTTGTTGTTAACCTTATCCCAAATGATATTCTTTCTGCCCTCCCTCACCTGAAGCATGTGCTTCTTAGGCGGGCCTCCCTTTGCCTCCTGCCAAACCTTTCTTCTCCAGAATCCTCTTTCCTCTTTGCTCAGTGAATCCCTGAACTGTAAGGGAGAGAGAGGGAAGGGGGGTAGGGAGAGAAAGAGAGAGACAGAGAGAAGTGAGTGAGAAAGTCCAGGCTATTGTGACTTACCAAGGATTTTTGTCAAAGATCAAAGTATCTAAATATACCAGACAGAAATGGAAAATGGTGCTTTAAAGTAGGAACACATGTTTTACTTTAGAAAAGTAAAAGTTGCAGAAGATTATTTTATTCTATTGTATTCTCTCCCCTTCTCCTGATTTTTAATTGGAGGCAACACAGAATAAACAGGGTGGGATCTACTTCTCACTATTACTACTAACTACTACTACTACTACTACTAACTACTACTACTACTACTACTACTACTACTTTATGCCCTGTATTATCTTCCTAAAACTTGACTAATTCAGAGTTCCAAAACAAATCTGGCCCCAGATATTAGGATAAGTACTTTCACTGCCACCATCCACTCCAGACTTGATGATTCCAATAGCCTCCTAACTGGTTTCCTTCCTTCCACCCTTGCTGCCCTCCAGTTAATTTTGAACTGTGTCGCTAGAGTACAGTGAAAATCTAAGTCAGTTCAAGCCACTCCTCTGCTCAAAACCCTCCAACAGGGTTTTCATAAGCCCATAGAGCCCTCCATGACCTGCCCCTTCCATCCCAACATCACCCCACTGGCTTTCTTGGTATTCCTGACAGGCCTGGGATCTACACTGTACTCCTGCCTCAGGGCCTTTGCAGTTGTTCTTTCCTCTATCTGTTATGCTTTTCCTCCAGATTACTGAAGTCCAGCTCCCTAACATAGGTCAGTCTTTACTCTGCCTTGTAAGTAAGGCTTTCACTGACATTTTCTACATTACATCTTCCTCCAAAATTTTCTTACCATCCCTCTTTAGCAGTTAAAAATTATCCTAGGGATAAAAGTTTCTTTTTTTCTCTTTGGACAACAAGAAAATTTGCCTTGAATATCTTTGGCCTGTAGTGTGAAATTATTGCTTCATAGGAGTTTTAAGTTACCACTTAAAACCACTTAAAAATATTTGAGTATTAAGTATTTAACACTTAAAAAATACTTCATATTTAAGACTCAGCATTGTACAGGGCAGCTGGGTGGCTCAATTGGTTAAGTGTCTGCCTTTGGCTTAGGTCATGATCCCAGGGCTTGGGATCAAATCCCACGTTGGGCCCTCTGCTCAGTGGGGAGCCTGCTCCTCCCTCTGCCTGCAGCTCCCCCTGCTTATGCTCTCACTCTCGTTTTCTCACTCTCTCTCTCTCCCTGTCAAATAAATAAATAAAATCTTAAAAAAAGAGAATCAGTGCTGAAGTACAGATACATGCTATTACATGTGAACTCGGATCTCAAGGTTAAAAGTAAAATGAATATCTATCTATATCTTTTTTGTTGTTTTTAAATTCTATTCTAGGATCTTTGTCAATTATTTTGCCATCTCAGTTTTCAGGAAAAATTAATTTGTAATTATTTCTCATTTATCCAACAGGGTGGACTAAGCGCCCAAGCTTTTGTTCGTGTGGAAATGGAGGATGTGAATGATAATGAACCTGTCTTTAACCCGTCAACCTACATGATGAGCATTAGCAGCCAGACTCAGCCAGGCACCGAGATCCTCAATGTTCTTGCCACTGACAGGGATTCGGGGATATTTGGAGCGGTGGCTTATGAGCTCATTCCTGGAGACCTGTCATCCCTTTTTACCATCGACTCCACTACAGGTATGTGCTCTCGGACCAGTTTTCCTCTGAAATCAACAGCTTCCACTTTACAGCCAGAGAATTGGCAAAAGTCATTTTTTTATTAGCAGGGATGTTGTGGAACTTACTTCACCTTCTGGAAGGCAGTAAATTATATTGTAAAGCTCCAAGGCTTTGTGATTACATGAGACCTGGATCTGAGTTCGAGCCTTGTTACCTACTGGTCTTATAATCTTTATTGGCCTCAGTCTTTTAACCTTAAAAGTAGTGCTATCAATCCCTGCATTATAAGGTTTTGTGAGGATTAGAGGCAGTAAATTATGAGAAACAGCTGGCTGATAGCATTTATTTTGCAAATGTTCGTTCACTCCGTTTGTATGATCTTGCCATGTAAGGGTGATTTCCATGATTTCAGTGTATTAACAGATAATTTAGTGCAGAGAGCATTATGTGGAAATCCAAAGTAGATCCCTTTCTTGTACCAGGTCTGGCATTCCCTAGTTTCTTTGGGTCTTCACTTTCTTGTTTTTAGCAAGATACCTAAAGTCCTTTTAATTCTCTAATACAGTAATTTCATATCCACCAAAGAAGTCCAGGGGATAAACTGAGTCTTTTAGAAATAATTGTAATTTAGGAAGTTATCATCCCCTTCTTATTCATTTATTGTTAGCAAAGTAATGTTTGAAATAGTTGATTACAGGAAAATCTAAAATTTCAAGTATATGATATTACATTTTAATACTTTTGAGATATTGGAGATGTTCTGGTCCCAAAATGATGTTGCAAAAAAAAAAAAAAAAAAGAAACAAACCCCCCCATTTTTTTACATTTCTCTTTCTTTTAAAAAAAATTTAATTACATTTTACTTTATTGTAGTAAGAACACTTAACATGCGCTCTGACATCTTAACAAATTTGTAAGTATATTATGTGTTATTGCTGTCAACAGGTACAATGTACAGCCAATCTCTAGAGCTTACTCATCTTGCTTAACTGAAACTTCATGCTCATTGATTAGCCACTTCCCAACTCCCCCCGCAGCAAGCCTCTTGCAACCACCATTCCGCTCTTTGATTTTATGATTTTGACTCTTTCGGAGACCTTATGTAAGTGGAATAATGTTGTATTTGTGCTTCTGTTACTGGCTTCTTTCACTCAACCTAATATCCTCCAGGTTCTTCCATACTGTTGCATTTTGGAGGATTTCCTTCTGTTTTAAGGCCAAATACTATTCCACTGTATGTATGTACCATATTTTCTTTATCCATTTATCTGTTGATGGACAGCTAAGTTATTTTTACAGTTTGGCTGTTGTGAACCTGGGAGTGAGGATATCTCTTTGACATTTTATTTCTTCTTAAAGCTTCCGGGTAGAATGCATTTCTGTTGTGATGAGGATAATGTCTGGTGCTACAATAGACATTTTCTGTACATTGTCTTTATTGGATCTTCATGATACCCTCTGCAACAACCATATTCACTCACAACAATCACTAATTTACACGGCAAATCTTATCTACCATGTTAGTTTGGCTTCTCACCCAACCACAGTAGGTGGAGAGTCATTGCTTCTTGCTTGGAAGGTGTACTGGCATCTGATGTGTGTGACTGGGGATTAGTTGTTTACAACGGCAGTCTCAATAAGGCAGAATTTTCCGTGCTCAAAATGATCCATTGATGTGGCTCCTTTAACATTTCAAAGATCAGAAGAAAATACTTTTTTTTTTTTTTAAAGGAAATTAGTCTGCTTATCTTGGCATTTTCAAAATCTGTCTAAACTCCTTGTCAAATTGTCAGGCCCTCTAGGACACGAGCATTGCCAAAAATATATAGGTCAGCCAGTAATCAGGGCACACGATCTAAAAACATTTAGTAGATTGTTTTTAAAAGACATCAACATGCTCATCATCTAGTTTTCCCTGGAAGGGCTTGAAGAATGAGCTGTACTGTGTTCTGTTTTTAGAAGAGATCTCTTGCTGTTGCACTGGCTTCGGGAAGCCACAGGCTTCCATTCTTGGCCCGGGCTGTAAGACAAATGCCATTGTTAATCAAGGAGAACGCTTTACATGGGTCATTATCTAGGGAAATATCATAGTATTTTTTTTTAAAGCAAAGACCAAATTCGTAATGGAAGTAGCCTTGGGTTATTATTGTTGGCAATTTTGATGCCGGTTCATTTAGGTTGAAGACGTTTTTCTAACAGTGCTCAGAATTTGGTTGCACTTAATCACAACTCATGAGAAACTCATGAGGCCTGGTAATGCTTTACTTTAACTTTTAGAAGGGAATTAAACAGCATCACAACTAGCTATGGGAAAAAGTTGCCTAGTGAATAGGCAGTCTTCAGTTTGAACAGTTGAATTCAAGTTCATCTGTTGGCTGACTGCAGCTCTGAATACTTTTTCTTTTTTTTATGTAATATTTTATTAATTGTTTTTATTAACATATAATGTATTATTTGCCCCAGGGGTACAGGTCTGTGAGTCATCAGCACTCAGCATATCACATACCCTCCCCAATGTCCATAACACAACCACCTTCTTCATACCCCCATCTCTCCAGTAACCCTCAGTTTGTTTTGTGAGATTAAGAGTCTCTTATGGTTTTTCTCCCTCCCAATCCCATCTTGTTCCATTTTTTCCTCCCCTATCCCCCAAATCTCCCACTCTGCCTCTCATATTCATATTCCTCATATCAGGGAGATCATATGATAATTACATTTTCTATATCATCCATAGTAGTAAGGCTTCTGTAGTGGTAGTAAGGCCCTGCCAAAAAAGCTAATCAAATGGTTGATGTTCCCGAAGAGTAGAACAAATTGCTGTATTGGAATATGGTTCTCTTCTTCTGGATCTGTTTTGTTGTCGTTGTTGTTGCTGTAACCTATACAAAGCTGGACTTTCTTCCTTCTGCTGTAAGATCTGTCTTTACTGAGGCTGCCAGTGTAAATGCAGAGTCAAGAAATTGCCTCTATTAATATATATTTGTAGAATAAATGAATAAATGATAGCTAGAAATAATTAAAAAGTGCTTTAAATCCTTATTACATATTCTTAAGAAACTGCTAGGCAGTGTCATTGATAACACAGAGCAAAATTTCATTTAAAATCTTCTTTCCACAGGCTCCTGGGTGGCTAGTTGTTAAGTGTCTGTCTTTGGCTTAGGTCATGATCTCGGGGTCCTGGGATCAAGCCCCGCATCAGGCTCCCTGCTTGGTGGGAAGCCTGCTGCTTCCTCTCTCACTCACCCTGCTTGTGTTCCCACTCTTGATATGTCTCTCTGTCAAATAATAAATAAAAATAAAATCTTTTAAAAAATAAAATAAAATAAAATAAAATAAAATAAAATAGAACCTTCTTTCTGCGTTAGAGTGCAGTAGATAATCCTATGGCTCACCTCCACTTTTCCTCACAATTCTCCCAAACTCCACCTGGCTAGCATTTTTCTAGATATATATGCTAAGTATACTAAATATATTTGCATTTATATATAGTTACATGATTCTATAGATATATAGCTATATAGTTTTATATGGGAAGAATATTGAGAATTGATGAGCTAATTTATACATTGTCACTCCTTTGTGAATTACTCTCAGGATCTCTCTTAGAGACATTTATTCATTTGCTCACTGGTTCATTCATCCTTTCATTTTGATGCTTCCTCTATCAGACATGCTGTTTTCTAAGCTTATACACTTCGTGCTGTAGGCTTATGTTTTTCTGAAGCCAAGAGATTGCCCATTGATCTTTTTGTGCCACAATCAAGACTCATGCTTTAAAAATAGAGCTCTTTGACTTTCTGTGTTCATCTGGTAAGAAAAATGTTTTGGAGAAAACTGAAGGGGGTGTGGTGATGTCATGGTTGTTTTCTCTTGTGGGTTTATCTTCCTGTTCTGTTTCTGGTTTTCTAAGTTTGTTGTTGGTTCAAAGAACATTTTTGTAAAATGTGCTTAGGCACCAGGAGAGAGATATTGAACTGAGCCTTCATCTCTCTTATTCTCTGTTGGTTGGGTTCCTTTGATGTGGGCATGAGGCAGACCACACTGTTTCGAGTTTTAAAAGAAGGAAACACAAGAGTCATATTTATTAATAGCTCTTTTTATGTTTTTAATCCCATTTTATGAACTGTATGTGGATTTTTTTTCTTACGTTGTTTGAAGTATTCTCTTTTGTAGCATGAAAAGAGTAGTTCTTTAGCTTTTGTGTTTGTCCTATTTTTTACACCGAAGGAAACATTACTGCTAACTCAGATTATTTTAAGGTGTTAGATTTCAGACATTTGTGTTGGTCATTTACAGTAGCCCACAACCTCTTTTGCTAGGACTAGCTGTGGTTAAATTCCTCTGGTTTACCTCTCTTTATAGAAGCAAGTTAATGATACAAAGAAAAGTCAATTAAAGTTCTAAAGAGTATAGCTTATCTATTCAAGGCAGAAAATGGAAGCAAGTTCATCCTTTCAAGACATAATTACTCAATACCTATTATATACCACTCACTGTTTGAAGTATTTGGGATACATCAGTCAGTAAGACAGATAAAAATTCCTGTTCTCAGAGAACTTAACAACGAAAGCTTATGTTGCCTTACCTATTATCTGTTCTATGTTTAGTTGTGTACACAAACAAAATCCAAGTTTAGAATTACAGAAGAACAAGTAATTAAAAGGGTAACTGAGTGAGTTAAAGGCAGCTATGCCTCCTTGTTTGGTTCTAATCTTTTGTTTGTACAGGATATGTGGATTTTAACGTGGGCTGTGAGTAATATAGCAGACTCTGTTTTTCTTTATTTCAAGGGCAGATCTTTTTCTAATGTTAGTTTTAAGCTCACATTTCATATCATGTAATGATTCTCATAATTCTTCATGATTGCCACTTTACTACATTTAGAACGTTCTGATATGTAGCTAATAAATTAAAACCACATCTCATTCCATAAGGGATGTAAGCCTACTCATGCCAAAATAAATAAATAAATAAATAATGACTTCCTTTTATTTGTAAGACAGAGGCTAAAATTACTCACAAAACCTAATCAGTATGTGTTGCTTTTGTAGGAAACAAAAGCATATTTGGGAGTTTTCTTATTAATTTTTCCAGTATAAGTTCACAGATTTTTGCGAACACCACAATTCAGCTTCCTTATTTAGTGGAGAAAGAAATTGAGGGTGAAAGGGATTCAGTGAATTGCCTAAGGATACACAGTGAGTAAATGGCAGAATCAGACTTAAACCCTTTCCTGGAACCATCATCTGTTCCTTATTGCTCTGTCTTGGATGATAACACCTTTCAATATCTTTTCCGTATATTGCCTATTTGAGCATCAACTTATGGTATAAGTAAAGTAGATGCTTTTGTGTCCATCTGCAAATTAAGAGAATAAAGGACCTCAAGTCTTAGTGACTGGCTGAGGGAAACAGTAACAAACCTGACACTTGAATTTATGTCTTGGACTTCCCTTTTAAGGCTCCTTCCATTATTATGCTTTTTTTTTTCCCTTTTAAACTAAATACAAAGCTAAGATAGAGTTTCATTGTCTCAACTAAATAAGATAGAAAAATGATCTCTCATTGTGGCTTCTTGTATAAGCCTATTTGAAATACCAAATTATCTCCTGATGTATTTGCTCTTTTCAATTGACTGCATAAAATTTAGTGGAATCTTCCAAAATGGCTATGTTTTTCTTAAGAATCCTTTTCCTTGTCATTATGAGACAAAATTTTCAGTCCATTCCATTCCTTTCAGCCACTACAACTTAGTAACCCAGATTTGTGTATGAAATAGATAGCATAATGTCACTTATTTACTGAGTAAGTTTCTGTATTCTCACAAACTGAATATAGGAAAGGCATCATAAAAACTAATAACCAAAAAGATATTGGTATGGACAACCCATAGTTTTTGGTCTGTCTCTGTTTTTGAGAAAACCACACTTACAGACTCCATGTTTGGTGATGATTATGATTCTGTGTTTGTTTGTTTGTTTGTTTGTTTGAAGTAGGCTCCATGTCCAGCATGGATCCAAGTGCAGGGCTTGAACTCAAGACTCTGAGATCAAGATCTGAGCTGAGATCAAGAGCTAAATGCTTAACCAACCAAGCCACCCAGAGGCTCCTTGTACTTGTTTTTGTTCTTAACTATCCCATAGTTTATAAGTCTAGTGGTGACCCACAGGTTATTTTCTGACTATGAATGACCACCTTGGCTAAGAGCATCTCAACTTTTTCAGGATATTAGAGTTTGAAAGTCAGTATTGTTTAATTAATAGAATTATATGTATGTTAGATTTTAATTAAGAGAGGAACTTTGTCTTTAAGTTCTTTAATTAGTCTATCAATTAAAAAATACTTCATCCCAACACTTTTCTCTATTTAAATAAGAAGTGACAAGGTAAAAAACATAGACAAACATTATGCACATTATAATTGGTATGTACAAATCCAAACACTCAGTAATTCAAGCATAAAATAACCAGAGCTCATGAACAACCAGGAAATGAATCAACTTCTATTTTTCTAAAGTTAAAGTTTGTCCCCTGCACTGGTGGGTAATGATAATGTGCAAGTGTCATGAAAAAAATGAGAGCCAAGTAATCACTGTACCTTAAAATATGAAAATATAAATCCATAAACTCTAAACTGACAAATATATAAGCAGAGAGAGCTATTCATTTTATTGACCATCTTCACATTTATTACATATACAAATATGCACATTTATAAGAAACATATCTTATAGAGCTATATATAACATTTTCTGGCCCCTCCACTTTTTAAAAAAATATTTATTTATTTATTTGAGAGTGAGAAAAAGCATGTAAGTGGTGGGGAGGGGCAGAAGGAGAGGGAGAGAGTTTCAAGCAGAATCAAAACAGAATCAAGGGAGAGTTTCAAGCAGAATCCAGGCAGAGCGTAACTCAGAGCTTGAGCCCATGACTCTGAAATCATGATCTGAGCAAAAACCAAGAGTCAGATGCTTAACCGACTACACCACCCAGGCACCCCTTGTCCCTCAACTTTTAATAGACACCTCAGTTTATTAAAAAATAATGGATTCAGAAAGACTTAAATGTGAGTAAGAAATCCATTAAAATCCTAGAGGAGAACTCAGGTAGTAACCTCTCACAACAACTTCTTGCAAGACACGTCCCTATGAACTATTGAAACTATCAAAATAAAAAGCTTCTGCACAAAAAGAGAAGGAGTCAACAAAACTCAGAGGAAACCTGGGAGAAGATATTTACAAATGACATATCAGATAAAGGGTGGGTATCCAAGAGCTATAAAGAACTTATTAAGCTCAACACCCCCACAAAAAATAATAATCCAGTCAAGAAATGGGCAGAAGACATGAACAGACACTTCACCAAAGAAGACATACAAATGGGCAACAGACACATGAATAAATGTTCCATGTCACTTGTCATCAGGGAAATACAAATGAAAGCCACAATGAGATACCACCTTGTATCAGTTAGAATGGCAAAAATTAACAAAACAGAAAACAACAAATGTTGGCGAGGATGTGGAGAAAGGGGAACCCTCCCACACCGTTGGTGGGAATACAAGCTGGTGCAGCTACTCTGGGAAACAGTATGGAGGTTCCTCAAGAAATTAAAAATAGAGCTACCCTATGACCCAGCAATTGTACTACTGGATATTTACCTCAAAGAAACAGATGTGAAAAAAAGGGTCATCTGCACCCCAATATTCATAGCAGCAATATCCACAATAGCCAGACTGAGGAAAGAGCCGAGATGTCCATCAACAAATGAATGAATAAAGAAGATGTGGTTTATATATACAAGGGATTATTACCCAGCTATCAGAAAGGATGAATACCTGCCATTTGCATCGACATGGATAGAACTGGAGGGTATTATGTTAGATGAAATAAAGTCAATCAGAGAAAGACAAGTATCATATGGTTTCACTCATATGTGGAATATAAGAAAGAGGGCAGAGGATCATAGGGAAGGGAGAGAAAACTGAATGGGAAGAAATCAGAGAGGGAGACAAAACATGAGAGACTCTTGACTCTGGGATACAAACTGAGGGTTAAAGAAGGGGAGGTGAGTGAGGGGATGGGGTAGCAGGGTGACTGACATTAAGGAGGGCACATGATGTGATGAGCACTGGGTATTATATGCAACTGGTGAATTATTGAACACTACACCTGAAACTATTGATATACTATATGTTGGCTAATTGAATTTAAATAATGATAATAAAAAAGGACCTTAAAAGCATGACAGAAAAGTTTAAACTTGATTACAAGAGGGAATAAGGAATGACATGAGGGTTTTGAGCATGAGCCTGTCATGGTGATGTTTAAGGAAATTTACCCTAGGAATGGTATGCTAGGTGGATTATAGAACAGGAAAATTTAAACAGGGAATATATATTAATTAACAAGACCTATATAATAATATATTATTGTAATAATCCATGGGTAAATGAATTGGATTTTACTAAGGAAATAGACATACAGAAAGGAAGGAACTAATTTGAAGATATTTTAAGAAATAGTGACTAATTTGATTTATTAATGGAAGAGGCTGAGTCATACATAATTTTAACTAAATGATTGATGATCTGACTGATGTCAAATTGAAAAATGCTCTGGAGAACACCTAGAAAGAGGTATAGAACTTAATTCAGGTGAAAGGGCATGGGGAGACATTAGGATAAAGAAACCATCAAAGCCACAAGAGCATATGAATATTTTTATGAAAATCATATACAGCAGTAGTTTTCAAACATTATAAAGCATAGAGGAATTACTGGTGGAGATTTGTTTAAAATGCAGTTCCCAAATCTTTCCCCACAAGTACAGATCAGAATATCTAAGAGCCTGAAATGCTTGTTTTTAGAAGTAGCCCAGGCGATTCTGATGCAAGTGGCCACAGGATATCTTTTGAAACCCTAAAGAGCCCTAGGACTTAGTAGAGAAATCTTAGACACCTAAGGAGGGCAGACCACTGTTGAAATCCAAGGAATTGTTAGGAAAGGCTGATGAAAAACCAGCAAACACGAATATAACCAAAGGAAGGAATCCAAGAGCAATCAAGGAGCCTCATGTAGCCAGTAGATTATTGGAATCAAGGGCCATAAGGATGGAGACCACTTCTGGTTGCTCATCTTTCATCTGGTGGTGGGGGTCATAAAATACTAGATGATTCTCACCAGAGATAACATGCTTTTAAATAGCAGTGTGACCCTAGTACAGATATTTATTTTATTAGATTTCACAATTTATGTTATTGTGGTACATTTTGCTAGTAGTTTGAGTATTTATAACATTTTTTGAAAGATTTTATTTATTTATTTGACAGAGTGATCACAAGTAGGCAGGAAGGCAGGCAGAGAGAGGAGGGAAGCAGGCTCCCTGCTGAGCAGAGAGCCCCATGCGGGGTTCAATCCCAGGACCCTGAGACGATGCCCCAAGCTGAAGGCAGAGCCTTAACCTGCCTGAGCCACCCAGGCGCCCTCTGTTTCTTTTTTTTAAGATTTTATTTATTCATTTATTTTTTGAGTGGTGGGGGCGAAAGGGCAGAGGGAGAGGGAATCTCAAGAAAACTCCTGCTGAGTGCAGAGGCCAATGTGAGGCTTGATCTCATCACCCTGAGATCATGACTTGAGCTGAAATTGAGAGTCGGATGATTAACCCATTGAGCTACCCTGGGACCCTTATAAATTCTTATTTCTTAAGTAGATACAGAGTTACAGAGATTTTTTATTTCTTTTTGTGTCAGTTCTGTAAGTTGGATAGTTGCCTATTCCATATAAGTTATCAAATTTATTGACATGGAGTTCTATATAATATCTTTTTAACATATGTAATATCTATAATAATATTCTTATTTTCATTCCTAGTATTGATAATTCATTTTTTCTCTTTTTGCCTTGATTGTTCTTACTAAGGACTGACTAATCAATTGTATTAATCTTTTCAACAAGTTTCCATATGGTAATTATCTTTAATATTTATGTTCTATAAATACAGAATTTATAGAATTCTCCCATCTCTTTATAATTCCCTCCTTCTATTTACTACTTCACTCTATCTTATAGCTTTCTTCTTTTATAAGTATATAAAACAATATATTTCCCTCTACTAACTGCTTTAACTGCACCCCACAAATTTTATTGTTGTATATTCATCATTCAGTTCAAAATATTTTCTAGTTTCCTTTTCAATTTCTTTATTGGGCCATGGATTATTTAGAAGAGTATTTCTTAATACTCCTTTTAGATGCCACATTAATATTCTATTGTATTAATATTCAGAAGGAGACCTCTGAAGTCGGAAAGACCAAGTTGTGGTCTAGTGGAGGCAGACAAGGTGCCTCCTTAGCGCAGTAGACAATGCATCAGTCTCATGGTTGAGGCAGACCTTAACCTTTCCATTGTCATAATTACCAAGAGTGGAAAATGGGTGAGTCTGGTGGTGAATATTAAGGAAGGCACGTATTGCATGGAGCACTGGGTGAGGTGCATAAGAGAAATTTAAAAATTTTCTTTATAATTGGAACTGAGTCAACTCTAGAAGAATATATACCAGGAGAGCAGGGTTGACTAGGGGTAGAGGGTCCTTTCATTTATTTCTGGAGGCAGACACTTTTGTATTATTTGAGTTCTTTTTTTAACCAAGCATAGACTTTAATAATAAAGAATTTTTAAAGCTCATCAATAACAGATGGTAACAATTTGACATAGAAATTTCTGTGATAATCATTGAGTGCTTGGTGGATCACCAAATCAGTATGAACCCAAATTTTAATATGGCTGCTACACCTGGTGTAATAATGGTTGGTTACACTAATATTTTATAAGTATTCTAATAAACAGTATTTATACTCTTTTTTTGTAATAGTCCCATTGTAGCTGGAACCATGTGTTCACCGATCAACTTGGAGCGTGTTCAGGAGAAATGAACCATGAGCGAAAGGACTTAAAATCATATTAGATAAGGAATGGCTACAGAAAATGGGGACACTCTGCCCAGAGCAGGTCAGACAAGATATTTGGCCTCAGTTACTGATGGTGTGTTATGCCAAAGAGAAGTAAAACATGTTTCATTACATTCCTAATAGAAATAGAAATACGGGATTAGTGCTATAAGAGGACAGATTTGACATAAAAAAAAGAAAGAAGTTGAATGGCTACCCTCTTTTTTATGCCTAGAAAGCCAACAATTCAGATGTTTTGGCTAGCTTCTCATAAACTGACAAAAATTGCTGTATTCCTTCATTCAGTTTATACTTACAGCCCAACTGTATTATGATAGATCCCACAAAGTTCAGCTACATTTATTTGTATGGAAATTCATGTGATAAGTTTGCATGGTTTTTTTCTTTCTCATTAAAAAAACTAACACATTCATTTTTGAAATTGGTTATGTTATATCTGTTTCCATGTTTTCAGACTAGCACATGAAAGGGTGTTGTTCATAATATTAAATAGTTGGTTTTCTCAGCATTACTGGATCCTTCCCCAACTTAACCATTCACACCTTCTGTTCTCACCCACACTATGTACACAAGCCTAACTTGCCACTCTTGTCCCCATGGTTTTAGCACTTTTTTCCTTTTTAAGATTATTCATTTATTTAGAGAGAGAAAGAGAGAGAGCCTAGTGAGCAGGGGAGGGGCAGAAGGAGAGAGAGAAACAGACTCCCCTTTGAGTAGGGAGCCCAATTTGGGGCTCAATCCCAGGACCCCAAGATCATGATCTGGGCTGAAGTCAGATGCTTAACAGACTGAGACACTCAGCCCTCACACCACCCTGTACTATGGTTTTAACACTGATTCAAGTTTTCTTACCCACAGCCATCAACATTATATCTTCTCATCAACAAAGATGGAGCCAGCTAATAAAGAGGGCTGTCCTACACCATCTAGTTCAGGTCAGGTGTCAAATAACTCAGAGGATGACATTTCAGTTTCCTTCTGTAGATTTAGGATCCCGAGGCCTGCTCAGATTGTGATCACCCTGCAATCCTCCATTAGCTGAGATTATTTTGGATTATGGTGTATACTCTGCCATCCCATCATCCTGGGCTGGTGATACGGTTGTTAAGACCTAACAAAGGCAACACAATTTATGTTTACTGCTGAACTGATATACTTTCAGGATCTCTAATCTTTAAGCTCTGGGGAAATATTGCTTACCTGATGGAATTTGGACCATAATTGTGCAAATATGCTCAAGCACTTGGATTGGAAAGTAGATGCATTAGGGTTCTCTAGTAATGAAACCAATGAGAGAGAGAGAGAGAGAGAGAGAGAATAAGAAGATAGATAGATAGATAGATAGAGGTAGATGTAAAGAGATTTATTATAAGGAATTAGCTCATGTGATTATGGAGGCAAACAAGTCGCAAGATCTACAAGTGAGTTGGTCAAATGGAGATCCAGGAGAACCAATGGTGTAGTTCCAGTCTGATGCTTGTAATCTCAAGATTTAGGAAGAGCGGATGTTTCAGTATAATTCTGAAAGCAGGAAAAAAAAACTAATGTCTCATTTCAAAGGGAATCAGGCATGAGAAATTGCCGTTTGTCAGGGAAGTATCAGTCTTTCTGTTGTATTTAGGCCTTCAACTGGTTTATGGAGGCCCATCCACATCAGGGAGGACAATCTGCTTGAATTAGTCTACCTGTTCAAATATTAATCTCATCCAAAACACCATCATAGAAACATGCAGCATAATGTTTGACCAGATGTTTGGGCACCCTGTGGCCCAGTCAAGCTGACATAAAATTAACCCTCACAGTGGGGTTAGCAGACCCAGGGTGATTGTTGGTCATCAGTATTTACTGCATGTTCTCTGTTTTTCAATTCTTTTTCTCTCCTACCCAGGAATTATTTACTTAACGTCAACTCTAAGTCATTTGGAATCAACTACACTTTTGTTGATGGTCTGTGCTCGTGATGGTGGTGGGCTCACATCTGTCATTAATGCTGACATCACTATACACATTCTTCAGACAACTCTGGCACCCGCTGAATTTGAAAGGCCTAAGTATACTTTCTCAGTTTATGAAGATGTACCTGAAGACAGTCCTGTGGGAACAGTGAAAGCAAAAGAGTCCTCGAGTAAGTACTTACGTCTTGTGCCTTGTTAAAATCCATTATTGGAACACTTCCTATGTTTTTCTTAAGTTGTGTAATCATGACTAAATCTTTTCCTTTCTCCATGCAGAAAGAATGGAGACCACACAATCTGTGGCTCACTCTTTGTTCTTTCAACGTTATTTCTATCCTACAATTTTTCCTAATCAAAAAAGTAATAGATACTTTTGAAAAGTTTAAAATAGAAAATGATTATAATGTAGAAAGTATACATCTATAACCTACTCCTCCAAACACACGAATGTGCATACATACACATTTAAAAAAAATTTAAGTCTTTTTTTTTTTAAGATTTTACTTATTTATTTGAGACAGAGAGAGAAACAGAGAGAATGAGCAGGGCGTGGGACAGAGGGAGAGGGAGAAGCAGAGACTCCCCACAGAGCAGGGAGCCTGACATGGGACTCGATCCCAGGACCCTGGGATCATGACCTGCGCCAAAGACAGATACTTAACTGACTGAGCCACCCAGGCACCCCACACTTTAAATTTTTTTTTGTGAAAAGGGGAGAAGGGTCGGGGGATGGGTGAACCTGGTTGTGGGTATTAAGAAGGGCACGTATTGCATGGAGCACTGGGTGAGGTGCATAAACAATGAATTTTGGAACACTGCACAAAAGAAAATTAAATTAAATTAAAAAGAAACTAAAAGAAAAAAAAAGAAAATACATCCTGCTGTATTTGTTATTTTAAAACTTTCCTTTACTGTCCACTTTATATATATATATATATTTTTTTTTTTTTTAATTTGAAGTATATATGCTTTTTCTGGGGAGGAGTTCATAATCTTTTTTTTTTTTAATTTTTTTTTTTTTAATTTGACAGAGAGAGGGATCACAAGTAGACAGGCAGGCAGAGAGAGAGAGGAGGAAGCAGGCTCCCCGCTGAGCAGAGAGCCCGATGCGGGGCTCGATCCCAGGACCCTGAGATC
Source organism: Martes martes (assembly GCF_963455335.1). Taxonomy (NCBI): domain Eukaryota; kingdom Metazoa; phylum Chordata; class Mammalia; order Carnivora; family Mustelidae; genus Martes; species Martes martes. Next base: position 84,560,826 of record NC_137889.1, read on the forward strand.
ATGACCTGAGCCGAAGGCAGAGGCTTAACCCACTGAGCCACCCAGGTGCCCCTGTCCACTTTATATATTGAGGACAGTTTTCCAAGTAACTGGACATCATTCTGTTTCATTAAAAAAAAGTTTGCATAGTATTTTGACTTAGCTATAAAGATATTTTCTTGAAACATTTTCCTTTTGCTATTAATTTGAATGATTTATAGCCATTTTTTGTAGTCCAAATAATACTCAAGCAAATATTCATATATGATTTATGAGGGTTTCTCAGCAGGGTAGATTCCTAGAAATGAATTATTTGTCCAAAGATCGTGTTCTGCTCTCAGTCCACTTCTTCTCTGTCCTCTTTTCCTTCTCTTAAATTTTGTGGGGGGTATTTGCCATTCATAGGTAGATATCATTGAGAAGCACCAAGCATAACCTTAACTCGGCTTCCTCAAATATGTAAAACAGGCATCCAAATTATTTTCTGAATATCTTTCCCTTTTACTTAATGCAGAATGATTGAAAGGAAGACAGTGAAACCTGTGCCTTGCTCCATGTCTATTGGGCGTTACCTTTGTCTGCTAATACATCTTGACCATGGTGTCCACTTTTCAGTAGATTTTGGAGAGCTGAGGAGGTTATGTCATTGCATTGTGTTTTCCATGGATGTAGTATATGTCTGGGATATATATGTATATATATACACACACACACATATATATATATGTATGCACATATTAATGCTTTTAAGTTTTCAGCATTTCCAGTAGGTGCATTCCAGTAAGTGTATAAGGTGATTGCTTTTTCTTTCTGTTTTGTTTTTTTCTTTTCCCTCCCACTCTTTTTTTTTAGATTCCTCAGAGCCAATTTTTTACAGAATCTCCTCTGGTGATCTGGACAGAAAGTTCTCTATTCACCCATGGCTGGGCGTCATTCGAACCCAGAAGCCTCTGGATCATGAAACACAGCCCGTGGTTGTGCTCACAGTGCAGGCTCAGCTTGGCAGCTCCCTGGCCTACAGCAGTACAGAGGTCAACATAACTGTAATTGATGTCAATGACAACCACCCAGTATTTCCCAAAGCCTCTGATTCCGTTAAAATACCTCGGACGACGTTGCCCGGCACAGCCTTGTACCTTGCCCATGCACAAGACAAAGACAGTGGGCAGAACGGATTCATCAGATACACGATTGCAAGCCAGACTCCAAGCATCTTTACCATCGATGCTGGGCTGGGGGCCGTGTACCTCAATGAGAGTCTGCGAAGTCCCGTGCCCCAGAAGTGCACGCTCACTCTGCTGGCCCAGGACTTGGGCGTTCCTCCTCGGGCATCCCTGTTAGTGCTGACAGTCGCGATTGAGGAACAGGAGCAAAGCCCATCCTTGACGTTTGAAAACTTGGTCTACCAAGTGGAAGTCAGCGAGTCTCTCTCACTGATGACCCAGATCCTGCAAATACAGGCTTTCTCACTTGGCCCACAACGCACAACGTCACGCCTCCTGTACTCGCTGGAGCCCAGCACGGACTCCTCTGTGTTTGGCGTCCGCCCTGACACGGGTTGGATTTATTTGCGGCGACAGCTTGACTATGAATCCACACAGACATATAATTTTAGAGTGTTTGCCTGGATCCCGGAGGACAGATTGTCGCAAAATGTGAGCACTTCAGTAATTGTTCATGTCCTGGATGAGAATGACAATTCCCCTACCTTCTTGCATGATGTGTTGTTTTTGAAAGTCGAGGAGAGTCCTGTTCCCCAAGGGGTAATAGGCAAAATTACAGCAATTGACAGAGACTCGGGAAAGAATGGACAGCTGTCATATTTCCTTTTGTCTGATGGAAAATTCTTCAAGATGAATCCTAAAACAGGTAGCATTTTGTAGCTTCCACTTACTCCTTTAAAGTTGAAATGAACTAAACTCAAGTCTTTTAGTGATAACATTACAAACATGCAGTTAAAATTAGTTTCTAGTAGATACCTTATTCAATTGGAGAATTGTGATTTTAAAATGGAAGACAAAATTGAATAGAATTTTACCTGTAATGGTTCACACTTCTCTTGCCTCACACCCGCATATTGCCAATATACGGTTCTCTTTCTCAATTGGAGCTACAATCAGAATTGGACTAAAGAAATCCCTGTGCAGAGTCTGATTTTCCCCCCGACCATGCTACTTTACTTATAGATTTTTTTTAAAAAACCCAAATAATATTTTATAAACTATAAATGTCATCGATGTAAAGCCAGAAAAAAATCCATTAGGTAAAATTGCAAAATCACCCTATTGATATCTTTCCTCATTCTCATTCTGATAAGTGAACCGTAGTGAAAAGGGCAAATATTTCCACTGAATTTTTTCTCCAAGTCTTCATTATGAGTTTAAATATTAAAATTTATAGTGCAGAAATTTACAAGGATTTTATTTTGTTTATTTATTTATTTATTTATTTATTTATATAGTGCATTTTAAAATTTATAGTGCAGAAATTTACAAGGATTTTATTTAATTCTGCAACCACCTCCAAATGAAATATGTTCATACGGCAACTGTATAGCTGAAGAAACTTGAGACTCGGAGAGCTCAAAGAACATGCCCCAGGTTATGGAGCTGGAAGGAAATAAGAGGAGGCCACCACCTGTAGAATGTGATTGGTACCCCCTGCCCCATAGTGGGACAGCATTTGAATCCAGTGCTGATGAACTTCAAGCCTTTTTTCTCATAAAGGGCCTGCTGTGTGAATTAGAACAGGTGCCCCCTCCTCCAGCAGATGGAGCTTTACACCAGGGTACATGGCTTATGAGGAAAGCTGCAAAGTGTTGAGCTCCCATTCACTCCCAGGCTGGGAAGCCCTCTGCAGGGCACAAACTGCATAGCAGTGCGGGATGATTTGCTTTCTTGTGCCTTCCAGAGATGCTGGGTAGTTTTGTAGGTCTTCTATTTCCACTTGGGACTTAAAAAAATAATAATAATAAGTTAAAGTATACAGGTGGTTTCCCCATGGTTTTCTCTCTCCTACAATTAGTACAGCGCCCAGCCTCAGAAGACCAGGTGTCCTTTCCTAGAATTGTTATATGGCTCGAAGCAAGTAGCTTAACCTCAGAGCTCAGTTTCCCTACCATGAATAGAAGAGATAATTCTTGACATGCTCCCTGTTTTGATCTGAGGGGGAAAGAGTTAAAGTCTGTGAAGGGGCTTGCAAGACTACATTCTCACAAATGATTCCCATTCTCCAGGGCTGGGTACAGGGTGGCCACACAGGGGTCGAGGGCACCCTTCAGAGCATGGCAGTCCTGCCTGTCTTCCACATTTCTACATCCTGATGCTCAGCAGTTGGCATGGTGTCTGGGACTAGCTCCCCTGGAAGCCTGCTGTGGTGTCCCCCATGCCCAGGTCCAGGCTGAGCATCATAGTCTTTTCTTCACTGACTTTCTAACTGTCGCTTGCCAATCAGAGTTGGTTCATCAGGTAAAAGTCTGCTTGCCATTCAGGATTTAGGGTTTTCAGAGGAGAAGTACAGTTTGGAGCTTTAAAAATGCAGTTGTTGGATATGTGATTTTTGTTACAATTCACACTTCTCATAAACATTTATATAAATGTAGTTTGTAAGTAGATGGACATAGTAAATAGCACATTTCAGCTCAGCAATTTAGCAATTTACCCAAACATGAGTTTTCCTTTCTTTGGCTTCTGATTTCACTCTTTGTTTTGTTGTACACACTGTCATTTCATTTGGATAAAGAGGGAAAAACCAATCTTAGAAATGGTAATGTTAGCTGGAAGTTACTTCATATTGACTTTCTCACAAATAGATATTTCCATAAATAGTGAGGGAGGTAATGGCTGGTGGAGCTCTGCAGCAGGAGCTAGGCTGTCTGGAGAGAGCGTGTGGCATCCAGTGGTCCTTGGCATCAGGTAGAGGCAGCTATGATTTTATGGCTGAGTCTCCATGGCTGAACCATGATGGAAATTTCTAGAAAACAGTGAGGAAAAACATGGAAAATAAGGCTTGCAAAACGTTGAGTTATTATCCATTGGTAACGCAATGGATAGTGGGAAGTCACTATCCATTGCGACACATATGTTTTGTGACATAACATAAAGAACTATTTCCATAAGAACTAAACCATTGCCTGTAGAATGAATTTGATTTTCAGGAAGGTATTTTGGCATTATTTTAAAGTAATGATAACAACTGTCACATTTGTAATAATGCACAGCTTACAAAAGACTTTAAAATTTAGAATTTTATTTTTTTCTGGTAGCCCTAGGAGGTATGCTAGGGAGAAGTCCTTCCATGTCTAAGGTAGAGAAATTGGGACCCAAATCCTGAACTTTCAGTATCAGAGCTGGAGTGCTTTCCGTTATTCTGTGTGGCAATATGAAGAGGGATATGCTATAATTTTAAATCTTCTAAATTATTACTAAGTTCCCACGAAGTATTTTATCATTTACTTTTATGAATTCATTTTTTAGTTCAGATGGTGGATGGCAGACACTTAGAAATACAAAGAAGGACAAATTGGAGATGGCATTTTCAGGAGAAACTTCAGAAAATTTAACAGTAGAGCCAAACTGCTAATGTACATCAACTTAGAAATGATGCATTTAATCTGAGTTTTATACCTGGTTTTCCTTTTTGTGAATGAGCTGGGATGGGGTCATTCTAGTACCCAGTGACAGCCTCTTGTTCTCTGTGCTCCTTAGGTGAATTTATCAGTTGGGTGGCATTGGACCATGAGCTTCAGGTGCACCACCAGGTGACTGTCCTAGTGACCGATCATGGCTCCCCGCCACGGAGCGCCACCATGGTGGTTTATGTCTCAGTGACAGATATCAACGATAACAGGCCATATTTCCCACAGTGTCTCCCTGGAGAGGAACTGCACGTCAAGGTTTGTGGAGTGAAGTAGCCTTGCAGTGATTTTGTAATAATCTTAGTCGTTTGTTTGGAGCACCATCTTGTGGTAAAAAGTGTGAATTTATCAAATCGGTGTCGGTGTGGCAATGCATACGTCTCCAGAAGATCTAAAAATTGTGTACATGTCAAAAAAAAAAAAAAAAACTCCACAAATTAAAGAATAAAATAAAATGGTTATATGTGCAATTTGGGCTCACACATCCAGTTGTATGATAATGTGGTTTTTCCTTTGTACACAAACATAATGGTGCCCCACCATCAGTAAAGCTCAGACGTGGATTGTTTTCCCAGTAATTTGCATGCATCTCTTGGTGCAGAGCTCCTTATGGGCAACTGGTACACGCCTCTAAGCTGGTGAGTTAAATATAGGGGAACATCTGTAGCTCTAAAGTAGAAATATGTGCAACCAGAGACTATAAAATTTGATCTTTGGTAGCGCCTGCTGAAATTTCTAATTATATTTATATGATTTCCTTTTTTTTCATTTCCATGTTTTCTATGTTTTATAGTATACATAATAAATTAGAATATTTGTTCATGTACATAATTAATTAACATATCTTGGAGGTATTTATACTTTTTTAATGAATGGGTTATATGAGTATAAAGTTTGGCAGCTGTTGCTCCAACTGAATTGGACATTCAAATTGTGCTCAGATATGCATATTGAACAACTCAAAAAAGGTACTGAGACAGCTCATAACTTTAAACTATTTTCCAAAGCTGTATTTAAAGAAAATCCTACCAAGGCATTTTTAGAGTATCATTTTGATTTTCACTTACATCATTAAAACATCCCATGGTAGGGTAGCAGGACTCTATACTTGGGAGTTCAACTCCCCGTGTACATTTCAATATTCCATGAAAGTTCCTGTTAACTACTGAGGTATGTTACCTGTATCAGGTGTGTTTCCTGAAATAAAGACTTATATTTATCTTTAACATATTTTTGACCTTTTAAAACATGAGAAGAGGCTAGAAATTCTTAAAATATATCCAAAATCTATGATTATTTAGTCAATTTGATTTTTTTCTCAAGATTAGTTCAAATGCTGCAGATAATTTGTTCAAATTGAATTTGTCCAAATTTGTTCAGATTTATAGTATTGTTTCTTTTCATGGATTTGCATTTTTATAACTTTTATATGACAGATATTTGGGTTACAGGTGGGTCTTAACATAGTTTTAAAAGTGCTTAGTAGCAATGTGTCCTTTCACTTAAAAGTTCATATTTCTTTCTAAAATTTCACTGACTAATTTTTAAGACATTTGTATTAATGACAGGTTCTTGAAGGTCAACCAGTAAATATGTTGGTTACAACTGTGTTTGCAAAGGATTTCGACGAAGGAAACAATGCAGAAGTTGTATATTCAGTATCTTCAGGTAAAAGTCGCCCTTCATAAAGGATTAGGAGGTTTTAAAATTTCTTCTTTTGTCTACCAGCTCTCTACCATCTCCTGGGAAAATGGTTAAAGTTGAAAATAACACCAGGTACAAACAAAATACACCTGTGATTATCTAGAATCACCTTATTTAAAAAAAAAATAATGTTAAAGTTTAATGTAAAATCCTAGTAGTTTTTCTGTGTCCTAAATAGAAACCAACCAACCATAAACATTAAATGGATAATGTTCAATAATCTGAAATACAAATCAACTTTTATTGAAAGTAAAGTAGTAGTGAATCAAAATTGGTATTAAGTATAAAGAAATATGATAATGAATACCAAACATCTATGAATCTCTATGAAAACTAAATATTCTTTTTTTAAAAGATTTTATTTATTTATTTGAGAGAGAGAGAGAGAAGGAGTGAGAGAGCATGAGTTGGGGGGAAGGCAGAGGGAGAGGGAGAAGCAGACTTCCCACTGAGCAGGCAGCCCGACATGGGGGTGGATCCCAGGACCCTGAGATCATGACCTGAGTTGAAGGCAGAGGATTAACCCACTGAACCACTCAAGTGTCCCGGAAGACTTAATATTCTTAAGGTCAGAGTAAATCATACTTAGAAAATGTGACAGTACATGTATCTGTGTGTATGTTGGAAGTTCAATGAGAAAGGCTCATGTTTATGTTTTTCTTTTAGAATGCACAGGCCTCCGATTTGTTCTGGTGATTAGCTTTAGTTGGTATTACATTTTACACTATTTTTAAATACATTTGTTGCTTTTTCATGTTTGTCATGAAATGTGACGTTATTTCTTGTTACTAATGCTTTCTCTTTCTCTCAAGAAAGAAAGAAATTCTTTTTTAGTATTATTAACATTTTATTTTTTAAAGGATTTATTTATTTATTTGACAGAGAGAGTTGTTGAGGGGGGAGGCAGAGGAAGAGCAGAGAGAGAGAATCTCAAGCAGACTCCCTGCCAACTGCCAAACCTGACAGAGGGCTGGATCTCAGGACCCAGAGATCACGACCTGAGCTGAAACCAATAGTCTGTCGCTCAACAGACTGAACCACACAGGCACCCCCACTAAAAATCACTAGCATTTAAAAACCGAAGCAGATTTTCAAAAATCTCACTCACCATAACAGAGAAAAACCATAGGGTGTTGGGGCAGATATACTGTGAAGTAATGAAGTTTAAGTTTCGGGTCCCTTCACTTGAAGGGCTCCTCTGGGATAGGAGTAAGGGGCAGTAGACAATTTATATTTATAATATTGTCGTATTTTTCTTAAAGAGAGCCCTTCACATTATCAGGACCAAATCAGGACCATCCTGTTAGGAGCATAAGGAGGAGCATTTCAAAAAAAGACATTCAAGACCTTTATGTAGGAAATTACAAATTATTCACGAAAGACCTTAAAGAAGAAAGAAATGAAAAGGCCTATCATGTTCATGCTTGGGAAAGTACGAGATTTGAAAGGCAACATATTCAGTGATAATGAGTCTGCACACACACATACACATGTAAACACACACAGAAATTAATATATTGAGATATAATCCTAAAGAAATTTCCTAGAAGAAAATAAAACCAGGCTATATATTATTCACAGATATATGGACTAGAAAGATAAACCACCACTTTAGAAAAGAGGCTAGTTACAGGGAAGAAGGAGGGGAATGAGATTTGGGGGTATACCCAGATCCTCTGCTGTACTTACACTATGTTATTTATTTAAAACTTTTGAAGACATTCTGGGAATTGAGTAATTTGGAAATATTTTCATGGGTGTTCATCATCTATTTCCAAATATTTGAAATATAGATTTTCTCAAAATTAGCTTCGAAAATTATATGAACAGACTTCTCCAATGAAGACATACAAATGGCTATCAGACACATGAAAAAATGCTCATCATCACTAGCCATCCGGGAGATTCAAATTAAAACCACATTGAGATACCACCTTACACCAGTTAGAATGGCCAAAATTAGCAAGACAGGAAACAACGTGTGTTGGAGCGGTTGTGGAGAAAGGGGAACCCTCTTACACTGTTGGTGGGAATGCAAGTTGGTGCAGCCACTTTGGAGAACAGTGTGGAGATTCCTCAAGAAATTAAAAATAGAGATTCCCTATTACCCTGCAATTGCACTACTGGGTATTTACCCCAAATATACAGATGTAGTGAAAAGAAGGGCCATCTGTACCCCAATGTTTATAGCAGCAATGGCCACAGTCACCAAACTGTGGAAAGAACCAAGATGCCCTTCAACGGACGAATGGATAGGGAAGAGGTGGTCCATATACACTATGGAGTATTATGCCTCCATCAGAAAGGATGAGTACCCAACTTTTGCAGCAACATGGACGGGACTGGAAGAGATTATGCTGAGTGAAATAAGTCAAACAGAGAGAGCCAATTATCATATGGTTTCACTTATTTGTGGAGCATAACAAATAACATGGAGGACATGGGGAGATGGAGAGGAGAAGGGAGTTGAGGGAAATTGGAAGGGGAGGTGAACCATGAGAGACTATGGACACTGAAAAACAATCTGAGGGTTTTGAAGGGGCGGGGGGTGGGAGGTTGGGGGAACCAGGTGGTGGGTATTGGGGAGGGCACGTATTGCATGGAGCACTGGGTGTGGTGCAAAAACAATGAATTACACTGAAAAGAAATTAAAAAAAATTAGTTTAGAAAAATGATACTTGAGGTGTTACGCTGAAAAGAAATTAAAAAAAATTAGTTTAGAAAATGATACTTGAGGTGTAGCAATATAAAAAAATAATGGTGTATATTACATTATTCATACCTTTGCTTTTACTTCATCCAATTGCTAAATAGAAGCAACTACAAAATATAAGAAAAAATAGAAAGATAAAAATAAATATAATGTAGGATGCCCGGTTGACTCGGACAGTTAAGCTTCAGACTCTTAATTTCAGTTCAGGTCACGATCTCAGAGTCGTGAGATTGAGCCCCACCCAAGCTTAGTGCTGAGTGTGGAGTCTGGGATTCTCTCTCTGCCCCTAACCCTCACCACTCGTGCTCTCTCTCTTAAAAAAAAGAGAGAGAGAGAGAGAGAGAGAGAGAAAGGAAAAGAAATAAAAATAAATATAATGCAAAAAAAGACATGTATAACACTTATGAAAATTTCAGTAGGGACGCCTGGGTGGCTCAGTTTGTTAAGCATCTGCCTTCAGCTCAGGTCATGATCCCAGGGTCTTGGGATCGTGCCCCACATGGGTCTCCCTGTTCAGTGGGGAGTCTGCTTCTTCCTCTGCCTCTGCCCCTCCCCCTCACTCCTCTCTCTCTCTCTCTCTCTCTCTCTCAAATAAGTAAGTAAATAAATCCTTAAAAAAATAAATAATAAAAAAATTTCATATGGTATTCATGTAAGAATAAATAAATGGCTCAAAGCGTAGAAATCACAACTAATAGATTTACATAATTTCTTGCTCTATCCTCTAACTTTCTTAAGGGTAGGAGTTCTTTTTTATTTGTCTTTATATTTCCTATGACTGGTAAAGTGTCTGTTCTGTGATAATGACTCATCAAAATGGAACAGAAGAATGCAAGAGAGCCACTAACTAACTCCAGGCTTCATCAAGAGTTTTTTGAAGTGTTTAAATTTTATTAAAGAATATAAATCTGTTATTTAACAAAAAACCCATATAATCAATTTGAGTAGAAGTACCAGTATGGAGACGCCTGAGCGGCTCGGTTGGTTAAGCGTCTGCCTTCGGCTCAGGTCATGATCCCGGCGTCCTGGGATCGAGCCCCACCTCGGGCTCCCTTGCTCATGGGGAAGCCTGCTTCTCCCTCTCATCCCGCCTGCCGCTTCCCATGGTTGTGGTTGCTCACTCACTCTCTCCATCAAAAAAATAAATAAAATCTTAAAAAAAAATAGATGTACCAGTATGAACTTATGACATTCATTAGTGTGTGAACTGAAAAAGGCCAGAAACAATGACTGGCCTGGAAGCACCCCCTCAAGTTTAGGATATAACCTCCTGATACCATGTTCCACCAGAAGGAACCAGGAGTCCTTGAAGGAATGGCTGACTCCAGGTCTTGGACAGGAAATCTTTACAAGATGAGTCTGTGCCATTTTGTTATACCAGATACAAGGGGCTTACTAAAGACTTCTAGGATCATGTTAGAAAAGTTCAGGAATCAACTTTAAAAGAATCCTGATGTTCAAATATGGGACAATTCGAACATAGAGAAGAAAAATAATGGCAATGAAACCCTGCTAATGTGTTTAAATTCACGCTTAATGATTCTTCAAACAGAAGTAAGCAAACCTTTAATTATCATAGTTGGAGCCCAGGAGGAGGATGTTAGAGAACCACTCCATTATTTTGAACATTGTTAAATAAAAGCTTGGCATCAAGTATTTATCCTGACTTTCCTATAATGAACTGTTCTCTTGGGTTATCAATAAGTAGAGATTCATGTTGAATATCCAGAAGAAATGATAGGATTTTGGGGATTTGCTTCCAAGGAGGATTGTAAAGGGGAATATTTGAGTAGGGAAGAAAGATTGGTCATGAGTTGGTAATTATTGAAGCCAGATGACAGGCACAGTCATCTCAAAGCAATCTCAATATAAGGTCAATGTCATTTATGTGCAGAGCTCAGTATATCATCCTGTGTACTTTTACATATGTTTGAAAATTTCCATAGTAAAACAGTAAATAATCGATTATGTTTCTGTCTATATTTTAGGATTATTTTATGTTCATACACTCTAAGAGCCTAAAACAAACACATCTTTGAAATTATCACAGATGTATGTAGGTTCATTAATTCTGCTTCCTGCATTGTCAGTTAACATCGATTTCTTAATTTCTGTGTGTATAGAAGACAGTTCTGATCACTTCAAGATTGATGCCAACAGTGGTGAAATAAGAACAACCACAATCCTTTCATATACCTATAGACCTTCCTACAGGATGACCATAACTGCCAGTGACCAGGGACAGCCTCCTCTTCAAGGCCAGGCTGTCATTAACATCCAGGTAATGTTCTGAAAAAATGCTCAACATCACTCGGCATCAGGGAAATACAAATCAAAACCACAGTGAGATACCACCTCACATCAGTCAGAATGGCTAAAATTAACACGTCAGGAAACGACAGATGCTGGCGAGGAATCAGAGAAAGGGGAGCCCTCCTACACTGGAAAATGGTATGGAGGTTCCTCAAAAGGTTAAGAATAGAGCTACCCTATGACCCAGGAATCGTACTACTGGGTATTTACCCTAAAGATACAAATGTAGTGATCCGAAGGGGCACATGCACCCGAATGTTTATAGCAGCAATGTCCACAATAGCCCAACTATGGAAAGAGCCTAGATATCCATCAGCTGATGAATGGATAAAGAAGACGTGGTATACACATACACAGACACACACACGTACACATACACACACTGAAATGTTACTCATTTGGTGAAATCTTACCATTTACATCAACGTAGCTGGAACTGGAGAGGTAACTATGCTGAGCAAAATAAGTCAGTCAGAGAAAGACAATTGTCATATGGTTTCACTCATATGTGGAATATAAGAAACAGTGCAGAGGATCATAGGGGAAGGGAGGGAAAACTGAATGGGAAAAAATCAGAGAGGGAGACAAACCATGAGAGACTGACTCTTAACTGTAGAAAACAAACTGAGGGTTGTTGGAGGAGAGGTGGGGGCCATGGGGTAACTGGGTGATGGGCATTAAGGAGGGCACAGGATGTGAAGAGCACTGGGTGTTATATGCAACTGATGAATAACTGAATTCTACATCTGAAACTATTGTATGTTGGCTAATTAAATTAAAAAATATCCAGGTAATGTTCCATCATCAACATATAGTGTGAAAAGGCGTTCAGAAGGTTTTTGTTAGCTTTTTATGTAAATGTGTACAACGAAGATAGCTTAAATACATGAATGCTAATTTTAGAGAACATTTCAATTTAAATTTAAACTAATTAAATTTTATTTTTATTATTAAATATTATATATTATTTTATTATTAAATTTAAATTTAATTTAATTTAGAGAACATTGCAGATTTGTGTGTATCTTTTTATTATCACTTGAGAAATGATTAGACCCCAGTAACTTTTAATTTTAACTTTGTACAGTTCCTGACAAGATATTTTACTTTTATCACTACATAGACATTTATGTTGCTTTGCTTATGAAGAACAAAAAAGTGTATTGTCTTTTACTTTTTCCTAATCACAAGGACCTGGTAAGTTTGTGGGAGAAACTTTTATGTAAACAAGGGTCAATAATATATCATGTAGTTCTCTGTCATTATTTTTAAATTTAGAGAAGTCACTTGAGAACCATATTTAAAGGCTTTGCTTTAATCATAATGAGCAAACAACTTGTGGGAAGTCTGCATTGTAGGAGAAATTCACACTCACCAGTCAAAAATGAGATGATTGTGCATAGCTAGATTTCTTTGTTCATGCATGTGATAATCACTAACATTAATACAAATATGTATAATAATCAAAAATATATATCCCTAAGAATTCTGTTTCCAAATTATATTCTTTACTGATTGAGGATGTGTGGGTTAGGAGAAAATTCTATATCGTAATATTTCCACATCTCTGGTTTCAGATAAACAAAGACACATGATACATAAATGTGCACAGATGTTGTCATTATGGATATATTGGTCTCTAGGATTTAGAGTAATTCGAGGAACTATCTATCCCACATTCTCATTGAAGAATCACAAAGCTACAGTTCAGTTTAACTATAGCATCGTCTCACCAAACTCCATTTCACGCATTAGAACAAACAGGGAGGTAGAAAGTTCTGTATTTTCTTATCTCCTAGATGTTATGAAATTTTCAATCTTCAGAGATATACTGGAATTATATAATAGAAAAAGACATTTTCTCACCAGTTAACATATGTGTATCATACAAATGGAAGGAATTAGCTTCAAAGTAATGTCGTCACGTCTATTGATTCAACTCTTAAAAAGGACCCTAAATCAACAACTCCTTTTCCTTCTTATTTCAGGTGATACCACTATCTCAAGGGAGAGCTCTCATTTCTCAGAATATTAGACACTTAGTTTTACCCGAAAACTTGAAGCCTGCAAAAATAATGAGCTTGTTCAAGTCACCCGATCACCTTCAACAACATCATAATGGAAAGATACATTTCAGTATTGCTGAGGATGACAAGGATGGTCACTTTGAAATCGACAGCTCAACAGGAGACTTGTTCCTTTCTAAAAAACTTGATTATGAAATGACATCTCATTACCTTTTCAGGGTGGTTACTCAAGACAATAGCAAAAGCCCTCCCCTGAATAGCACGGTCTTCCTGAATATTGATGTGGAGGATCAGAACGACCATTCCCCATCTTTCCAAGGAGAGCTCATTGTGATAAGTGTCGAAGAGAATGTCCCTATAGGGACTCTGGTGCATGTCTTCAATGCCAAAGATGGGGATGGCAGCTTTTTGAACAGTAGAATTCAATACTTCATTGAATGCCACCACCCTGCGATGAGTCTCTTTCTCATCCACCCCTCATTCGGCACATTAGTCACTGCATCCCCCCTTGACAGAGAGAGGGTTCCAGCTGTCACCTTGACGGTCACTGCGTCAGACCAGGCTGTGAATGTGACAGACCGGCGATTGCGATCCCTGATGGCAAAGGTCATGATTTTGGATGTAAATGACCACAGCCCCACTTTTATGTCTTTCCCCATTGCTCACATCAAAGAGGATGCTGCAGTGGGCTCTTTGGTGCACCACATAAGTGCTCAAGATCCAGATGAAGGAAGGAACGGAAGAGTAACATACAGCATCCTCTCAGGAAATGAAAACATGGCATTTACACTGGACGAGTCATCAGGTACTGTCTGTCATTGTCAGTTAAAGTCTCTGATCACTGGCTCACATTTGTCTGCTTCATTTTCCTCTGTTAAAATGACAGTTCTTGAGGTGTATAAGCTTTAAGGAAATGTGACTTGATTTACTGTTTAGCTCATGTAAATGAAAGGCCCAGGAGTTGTACTCAGACAGCTGCCTGTAACTGACCTGTTTGTTAATATTGACGATGCTTTGTTGCCAGCTCACATTTCATGGGATGAATATATACTAGCAAACTTTACTGCTTTGTGCTGTAGATCTTCACAGGGTAGGAGATGGTACCAAAGTGAATCAAGGCACAGCATGTGTAATCATCAGCATTATCCAAAGACTTTAGAACGGAAACTTATCTTTGAGATCATACAAATATCCATTTGTTAGTAGTTGGAAATACTGTATTTTTAAATGGTTGGATTGATTTGGGCATGAATACCTTTACTTCCCACATCAGCCGTAACATTTTATTTTTGGCAGAAACATTTATTTACCGTCCACTCTGTAGAAATGTCGCTCACTGTCACTTCACTTGTCTTGCTATCGCCATGTTGCCAGATAATGTCTACTAAAAGTTTTGATGCAGTTTGATGGAAGGCTACACGTATGCAGTGTCATTCTTATGAAATCGGAAACGAACACCCCTCAACCTGATTTTCAGGAGATATCAAAGACATGGACTACCACCTCATTCTCTAAAACACAGTCATTTTGCATGAGTCTTAGAAAAAACATCTCAGATGTATACCATTTGGCCCAACTGTTCATTAAGAACGTTATTTGGAATGGGGCTGAATGTATAGGATTTGGAAGTCATGATTCTAGGCTGGCTATATATGGTTGGAAAATTTCATCAAAATATTTATTAAATCCTGTACATATGGTTCCATTCTGAGGCATGCATGACCACCAGCTAAAAGCCCAACTGACAGAGAGATAGTCCAGACCCAGCTGCTGATTTCTGTGAGAGCTGGGGTCTCCAAGGACCTGTTTCAACGATACTTAAAATGTTTTCCAACATGGCTAAGGAAGGTCTATTTCAGATTGTTAAAGTGAATGGATAAAATTAGAATCGTGCCTCAGTAATATAGTTATCATGACTCTTAACTGTACTGGCTGTTTCAGTTGAGATATTTTTCAAAGACACAAATGATCATGGCTGAATGCATTCAGAGGAGACAGGCTATTTTTCTTTGTGAAGCTCACATTTCTTAAAACACAGTGAGTTTTGCACTGACTTTGGCTCTGAAGTACAGAGGGATCAGTACTGATTGAAAAACTACCTTATAAAATCGGAATCTGCAAGCTTCTTTAATTATTTGAAGGTAAGTTCTCATAGGATGAGTATATGTTGGAGAAGCAAACAGCAGTCTTCAAAGGAAAAAAAATGTGATGGTTGGAATCATGTGAGAGCTACATATGTGCAATACTTTAATTATAATACTGTTTATTTATTTTTATTTTTTTATTTTAATAAACATATAATGTATATTTATCCCCAGGGGTACAGGTCTGTGATAATTATAATACTGCTTAGATGAGTTCTGTGCTTAAATGGCAGTAGGATGGAGACATATTCTATTTGTGAAGTTTATTTCCTGAGTTAGATAGTCTTCCTATTTTTTGTTAGGAAAAAAAAAAAACATAGTTGACTGAGACAGTATAAAGAGACTATGACTCTTTATCTTAAGGAATGTAGCCATACTCTCCTTTTTTTGTAAATGACACAAAGTGTCATTGGACATGGAAGCACTTACTGTTACAACCTAGATTTTTGGTTTGTGTGCTTTTGTTTTGTTTTTTTAAATAGGCTCCATGCCCAGTGTGGGGCTTGAGCTCAGGACCCTGAGATCAGGAGTTGCATGCTCTACTGACTGAGCCACCCAGATGCCCCTATGGTGGATTTTTTTTTTTTTTAATGGAAGTAGAGAAATAATTTAGATGTAATCATATCTGTAGGTAAAGGTATATGATAATTTCTGAATTCTCATTCATCCTTATAATTTAAACCAGAATAACTCTTTTGACTAAAAGTTACCTTTTTATTCTTGAAAATATATAAACTTCATGTTGGTTTCATGAAATTTATTCTTTAGCAAAGAAAGCTTCTGGACCTTTAGCAGGTTAAGTAAGTTAGACAAAGGGAGAGTAAGCACAACTTCTCTAGAAAATGTTTATTATATATTGTTCTTTTCCTCTTTCAAATCAGGTTTACTAACAACCACCTGTCCTTTGGATTATGAAATAAAGCCTCAGCACATTCTGACGCTTCTGGCCCTTGATGATGGCACACCAGCACTTTCTTCATCTCAGACTTTGACGATCACTGTTCTTGATGTGAATGATGAGGCACCTGTGTTTCAGCAGAAACTATATGAAGCTTCAATTAAAGAAAACCAAAATCCAGGGCAGTTTGTCATAAGGGTTGAAGCTATGGACAAAGATTCAGGTAATTTAAAAATAGGGAAACTTGATAATTAATGCTAAAAACAAAAATTCACATACTTGAAACTAGTTATGGCCCAGGAAAATGAAGACAATTGCTAGTTATTTCAAACTT
Organism: Martes martes; assembly: GCF_963455335.1. NCBI lineage: Eukaryota > Metazoa > Chordata > Mammalia > Carnivora > Mustelidae > Martes > Martes martes. Next base: position 84,577,574 of record NC_137889.1, read on the forward strand.
CTAATACCTCTATAATTAGTGTACACATAAAAACACATACACATGTAAAGGTAATGTGTTCTTTTTATCTATTTGTTTATTTCAGAGACAGAAAGAGAGAGTGTGTGTAGTTGGGGGGGAGGGGCAGAGATAGAGGGAGAGAGAGAGAATCTCACGCAGACTCTCCACTGAGCGCAGAGTCCAATGCATCAACCAACCAGCTGAGCCACCCAGGCACCCCTCGATAATGTGTGCTTTTATATGGCATTTGTTTCTATTGACTTATATTATTATTTATAGTAGAGTGCTACATACCTAATTAACATGTTTTTGTTTGATCTTGATAATAAACTGCAGTATAGACAAGGTATCACATTTTTTTTTTCAGAATGTAATGGTTAGGTACACCACATACAAACAGGTAAATGGATGGATCTGTGTTTCCTCTCTATATAGTGCAATGGAAGAGAGAGGATGCTGGCATCAGATTGCCTGGGTGTGAATCCTGGAACTACCCTTTACTTCAGCTGTGTAACTTTGAGCAAGTAGCTAATTCTCTCTCTTCCTCCGTTTGCTTATCTGGAAAATGGGGATAATGATAGATCCTAGTTTCTAGTTATATTAAAAAGATGAATGAATTATTATGTGTAAAGAGCTAAGACCCTTGACCAGCACAATAAATGGTCAATAAAGGTCAACTTCTGTCATTACTATTATTACTCTTATTAAAGTCAGCCAACATGTCCAGACAAATAACTTTGAAGTGAATAATCACTATAGCTGGGGATTTGTAAATGTCTTAGAGTTCCTTTTCAATATCACTGTGATTTTTTTGGTATTTAAGGTTCAGTAACTTTAATATTAATATTGTTTATATTTTAAACAAAATAATTCTGAAAATTACCATATTTGCCATTTAGAGCATATGTCCATTTTCCCATCTGAGTTAATACAAATAGTTCAGTAAGCCAGTTTTTTTTTTATCTCATGTATATATATTCTTTTTATTATATGGGCTTCAGGTATACATTATAATCTGACATCTGTATACCCTACAAAGTGGTTACCCCCCAAATCTAGTTACCATCTGTCACTCTACATTTGACCTTGTTTTCCTCTTTCACACATCCCCCTACCCCCTATTCTCTATGTCTATGAGTTTCTCTTTGTTTTGCTTTTGTTGGTTTGTTTTGTTTTGTTTTGTTTTGTTTTCAGATTCCATATATGACTGAATCATATGGTATCTGTCTTTCTCCTTCTGACTTACTTCACTTAGCACAGTATCCTCAAGGTCCATCCACGTTGTTGCAAATGGCAAGATTTCATTCTTTCTTATGGCTGAGTAATATTCCACTTCACATTCCACATCTTTATCCCTTTGTCCATTGATGGACATTTAGGTTGTGTACATATCTTGATTATCATAAATAATGCTGCAGTGAACATAGGGGCATGTATGTCTTTTTGAATTGGTATTTTCATTATCTTTGGATAAATACCCAAGAGTAGTATAGCTAGATCTTCTGATAGTCCTGTTTTTAAGTTTTTGAGGAACCTCCATACTGTTTTCCACGGTGACTGCACCAGTTTGAGTTCTCACCAACAGTGCACAACGGTTTTCTTCATTTCACATCCTCTTCAACACTTGTTATTTTTTGTCTTTTTGATAATAGCCATTCTAGTGGATGTGAGGTGACATATCACTGGGGTTTTGGTTTAGATTTCCCTACTTATTAGTGATGTTGAACATCTTTTCATGTGCCTGTTAGCATCTGTATGTTTTCTTTGGAAAAATGTTTGTTAGATTCTTTGCCTTTTAAAAAAAATCAAGTTGTTTTTTGTTGTTGAGTGGTATGAGATTTTTAAAAAAGATTTATTTATTTATTTGAGAGAGAGAGAGCACAAGCAGGGGGGGAGCTGAGGGAGAGAGAGAGAGAATCTTGAGCAGACTCTTTGCTGAGCAGGGAGCCTGACACAAGGCTTGATTTCATGACCCTGAGACCCGGACCTGAGCCAAAACCAAGAGTCAGGCACTTAACAGACTGTGCCACCAAGGCATCCCTGTATGAGTTCTTTATATATCTTTGATATTAACCTCTATCAAATACATATTTTGCAAATATCTTCTCCTATTCAGGAGGGTTTTTCTTTAATGATGGTTTCCTTTGATATGCAGAAGCTTTTTAATTTGATATATTCCCATTTGTTTATTTTTGCTTTTGTTTCCCTTGACTTTGAAGTCTGATTCGCAAAAGCATCACTAGGACCAATGTCACAAAGCTTACCACCTGTGATTTCTTTTAGGAATGTTATAGTTTCAGGTTTTACATTCAAGTACTTAATTCCTTTTGAGCTAATTTTTATATATGCTGTAAGATATTGGTTCAGTTTCATTCTTTTGCGTGCTACTGACCATTTTTCTCCACACCATTTATTGAAGAAACTGTTCTTAGCTTCTTTTTCATTAATTAATTGTCCATATACGTGCAGGTTTATTTTGGGGCTCTCAGTTCTGTTCCACTGATCTGTGCATCTGTTTTTATCCTGGTACCATGCTGTTTTGATAACTAGAGCTTTGCAGTATAGTTTGAAATCAAGGGGCATAATACCTTCAGTTTCGTTCTTTCTCAAGATGGCTTTAGCTATTTGGGATCTTTTGTGATTCCATATGAATTTTAGAATTATTTGTTCTAGTTCTATGAAATTTGCCATTGGACTTTTGATAGGGATAGCACTGACTCTGTGGATTTCTTTGGCTAGTATAGACATATTAACAATATTAATTTTTCCAACCCGTAAATAAGCCAATCTTTTAAAATTCACATTCGTGTATAGCAAGTAGCATTACATAATCAGTATAATTGTTCTTTACAAGAATTGTAATAGATGTGTCCATGGAAATAATAACATTAGCAGTAAATTTTCTTCCTAAGTTGTTCATCTAAGGGGTGATAGATTTCCCTTGAGCTTCTATACTACCTTATATACCATTTTAGATGCTTTGCCCTTTTGGAAAACATCATCTTCTAATGAAATGCATTTTAACATAAATTTGTATATGATGCTACAAGAATTTTCTTTTCAAAGACTAACCTAATTTTCTCTCTTTTGGCCAGAATGGGGCAGTATGATCACAAAATTTTTCTCACTATGCTCAAAGACACATGACTGCAGTGTGGTAACAATTGCTCCTCCCAGCTTGTACTTGCAGAATTTAGTTAGCACATTTCTGGCAGCATAGTTTTAAGGGTGATAGAGACAAAGGAGAATATATATCAGCTCTGTGTTTCACAGTAGTTCAATGAAGTTCTCTTAGAGCACTCTCTGGTGTAAATTGAGCAATACACATCTCTGGGCAATGCAGAAACTACTTCTCCAAGTTCACAGACACAGGCTGAACCTGCCCCTGATGTGGATCAGTGCAGTAGTTACTCATTAGCAATTATTAAACTTCGTAAAATGCTTCCTCCCCTTGACCTTACTTTATCTTATAAATTTTATTTTTGATAAGGAAAACTCCTGAGAAATCTCTTGTTTTAATGTCTGAAGAGTGAGAAAAGCATTTCTCTCAGATATTTGTATATATCAAATAAAGATGATTACTGTAAATATACATTCCAATTTTTACGGTCAAGGTGCCCCTAGTGACTGTGTTATTTTCTTTTTGAGTGACCAGTCTGCAACCTGTTAGTTAAATTGAAGAGTTCAGTATTCTAGAGATTATGGTTTGCCTGAAGGAGAGATTAGATGCAAAATTATTGTTTTGCTGGCTTTGCATTTATGGATGTTTGAAATAACCACAAGCATCTTCAAGAGTCTCATGCACCTCTACACATTGTGGAGACAGTTTGGGTTTACTGTTAACCCTGGTTCTTTAATGAGGCCAGAACTATTAAGCAAGTGCTTTTGTAGCCAAATGCTCTACCACTGAGCTATACCCCCAGGCAAGTGCTTTTGAATCCATTTTCTCTCAATCTTTTGCTGCTATTGTTTTTGTTTTTTATATCTGCTTGTTGGGTTAAAACAATGAAAAAGAATTATGCACAAGAATTAAATGTCATCGTCAAGATTTTAACCTAACTGGCATCACACTGGAACTTAGGAATGGTTTACTTTATGGTTCTGTATTTTTAAAAAATACGATAGCATTACTTAATATTAGAAAACTGAACATATGTTTTCTGGCATTCTACAGTGCAGTTTTTAAAATCGTAAGCCTACAGTGTTGTTTGGCATTCAAACCCATGGGACTTCGAACGCTACGTGTTTTATGATGTATGACTCACGCTAGTTCTAACAGGAGTTTTTTCATGTATTAAAAGGAAAAAACAACTACCAGATTTTAACTAAAGTATTAAAACTGCTGCAGCTTTTGGTACCACCAACAAGAGTTCTATTGTTAGTGAGAAAAGATTTACCCCCAGGGTGTACTCCCCTCCCCACCTGTCCCAAGAGAAAGGGTGCCTCACCAGGGAAGATGACTCAGTCCCTACTGGTGTATTTGCTCAATAGTGGTGAGTACAGAATAATTCAACAGCATAATGCCCTGCAAAAATATCAAATTCTACAATGAGATCTTATTGTCTATTGATAAAGAAAAAAATGTATAGTTGAACAACCTGGGGTTCAGGGATGCCAATTGCCCCTCTTCCAGTCAGAAATCCACATTTTAACTTTTGACTCCCCCAAACTTAACCAGTGATAGCCTACAGTTGGCCAGAAGACTTAAGGATAACATGAACAGTCAAAGAAAACATATTTTTATGTTGTATGTATTACATATTGTATTCTCTCTCTCTCTCTCTTTTAGATACAGAAAGAGAGAGAGAGAGAGAATGAGTAGGGGAGAGGGGGAGGGAGAGAATCTCAAGCAGACTCTCTGCTGAGTGCAGAAGTGGGGGGCAAGATGTCTTGATCTCACCACCACGAGATCATGACCTGAGCTGAAATCAAGAGTCAGACACTTAACCGACTGTGCCGCCCAGCTACCCCTCTATACTGTATTCTTACAATAAAGCAAGCTAGAGAAAAGAAAATTATTTTAAGAAAATCAGAAGGAAGAGAAAATACATTTACATTGCTGCACCATATTTATTGAAAGTAATCCACATGTTAAGTGGACTTGTGCACTTCAAATCATGTTGTTCAAGGGGTAGTTGTGTTCTCTATCTGGCTTTATTTTGAATTCACTCCAGATCCAATTTCCGGGAAAACGTCCTGTGCTGGGGTCACAACTGCGCACAACAGCCTCCACTTGAAGCAAGGGAGAAATGACACCATGATGCTATTTCATCTGTTTCATTGACTCTAAAACAGCGGCAATTTTAAAATACATCTAGCTTCAGAAATGTTAAAATGTGGGGGATAATGTGTCTTAGAATTAATGAAATAGTCCCCATGAAAAATAGAAAGAAAAATCACTTACAATTTTGCTCACCCAGAGACAGTCACTATTAATTGATTTAGTCAATTAACTGATTTAGTCATACTTCATATAATACAGAGTATTGTAATTGTCTCATTGTTTTGCCTGTCTGCCTGCCTTTTGGATGGTGAACTTCTCAGGGGTTCAGGACATGTTTTATTCACTGTTATCCCAGGTCCCTAAGTCAGTGCAAGCTAAGATGTAGGAGCTCAGTAAATATTTTTGATTCTGTGATCTGAGAAACTGGAACTGCTTCAGTCCGCCTTCAGTCTTCAGAATGCATTCATTTATTTATTCATTCATTCATTCAGTCAGTCAGGCATGATCCTGTTTTTGCCTTAAAACTTTCTGAGTTGTGTGAGCTTCGTCCAGTTGAGGAATTCATGAAGAATGATCTTCCTAAAAAGTAAATCTGAAAATAATACTCCCAGGGTCAGAATTCTTTATTAATTCCTCATGGTTTTGATGATGAAGTTTTATTTTCTTTTGCTTAACAGCCAGGCACATTATGAAGTGACTCTAGCTTTCCTCTCTATCCTCAACGGCTATGACTCCAGCTCTGCAAATGTTTCTCTGTAAATGACAAGATAGTGAATATTTTGGGCTTTGCAGCCCACACAATTTCCATTGCTCAATTCGGACTTTGTATCAAGACAGTAGCAATAGATAATACATAAAGAAACCTGTGTGGGTGTGTTTCAGTAAAATTTTACACAAGTTGGGGTGTGCTGGATTTGGACAGTGGGCTGTAATTTGCCAGCAGCTGGTCTACTACATATATCTAATTAAGACATCTAAGTTACTTGCCACTTTCTACATATTAGATCCAATTACGAAGTCATCAAAATGGTGGATCAATATGATGTTCTATTGGATGCCAAGAAGAGCAGTATCTCTGCTGGGTAGATGATGGCCAATAGTAAAAGAGTTTACCTAAAGATGTACTCTGTTGTTTCTGCTGTGTAAAATCAAATCACTTGACGTTGGTATAGAGTGTTTAATCTCAAAATGTATCTCCAGGATCAGTAGCACCATCATTCACAGCCTCCAGGGGCCAGCTAGCAGAGGACTTTTAAAAATGCTGGGATCCCTCTGACCAATGTTTTCACCAGGATCTTTAAAAAGAGATTCCTCTGAACTCTTGGGAATGGTCATGGGGGTAGGGTGGTGGGCATGTCATACATAAGGTAAATTTGTCCTAACATTTCTGGTTCTTCAAACCTTTCTATTCTTCTGAGACAGTATACAAGAGATTTGGCATCTCAACCTCAGTAAGGATAGGCCACTGTTGAACGAGGACATCAAAGAAACTGTTGTGAGACATAGCTATGAGTTAACACATTCAATTCAGAATCTCTGCTAGGCACATGACACCAATAATTCCAGCCTAAACCAAAGTTCTATTTTATTTTCCTGGGCCTCACATCCTTAGAAATGGCTTCCACACAGATTCCCTTGGTTTGTTCCAATATAACTTAGAAAAATCCTGCCATTCTACAGAAGGAGAGGCAGATTTGTACATAGTTAGCTGCAAAATGTTGAGATGAGTCTAGTTACGGGTCTTCATGTGAATAAACATCTTCTTGCTAGATTTTACTTGTATCTGTCACTCGGCTTGGGTCTGATCTTCAGGAAAATTAATTTTCAGGCTCATATAAAATCTTTCTGGTTTTTAACTATGACTGACCTGCAAGCTTTAGCTCCAGCTTATAGTTTTCTTTCTGCAAGTTTCTAATATGTCCAGAAACAGCCATCTCCCATCACAATCCTTTTTACTCCCCTATGGAGAGAGTCATTTTATTCTCTATGAAACTTGAGTCCTTTGAGAGTGACTCCCTCACAATCAAGCACAGGTGATAACTTAATTGATTATGATATGACTGCCAGTCATCTGTTACTGGGATTCCATTTTCCATGGTTGGAGAACTCAGCACTGCATGCAAGGCCAAGACATAACCAAACCCAGAATCTTTGAAACCTGAGACCTACTTCTGCAGCCAAATACTTCATCAGTCAGGTGTGGTCAGGAAAATCAGAGATTATAATACAGGTGTTGGAAGGCTGAGTAAGCAAAAAGGGAATCCAGAAGTAACCCAGGAAAACTCACTATAGGAAGAGCTACTACCCCTAACACTGGGAAACAGAAGAGGTCAGGGTCATCTGAATCTAAAGAAAAAGAGAACCAAAAAAGTAAATGAGAGGCTGGGGCTCATGGAGCCTGGTTCAGGGAGTTCTAGAAGGCTGAGAGCTGTGAGCGTGCTGCAGCAGGTGCAGTGACAGTGCTGACAAGGACAGTAAGTGGACAGAAGGGGTCGCCTCTTCTCTCCTTCTGATGTTCACTGTCTGCTGGTGTCCCCTTGCAGCAGACTCAAGGAGAGAGGAGTTGGCAAGAGACAAATGTGGCTTGCAGATCCTTGACCCCCAGCATCATGGGACAGAGCTGAGCAGAATAGATTTAGATCTGGGACCAATAGTAGCATAACTAGGACCCCATGGAAAGAGGGAGGAGCAGCCAGAGGAAACAGTAACCACTCAAACCCTGACAGAAAGAAATGTAGCACTTTCAAAGAACAGAAGGGAAGCCAGCAGATGGACCAGGAACATAGCGAGCAAGCGAGTATGTGAGAAGAGGGTGGGGAGATCACCAGAGCCCATATTGTATGGGACTTGCTAGACTGTGCTAAGGTGTTTGGATTTTACTTTTTTTTTTTTTTTTTAAAGATTTTACTTGTTTACTTGACAGAGAGAGAACGAGAAATCACCAGCAAGCAGAGCGACAGGCAGGGGGAGAAGCAGGCTCCCCACTGAGCAGGGACCCCCCATTTTGGGACTCGATCCCAGGTCCCTGGGATGATGACCTGAGCTGAAGGCAGACACTTAACTGACTGAGCCATCCAGCTGACCCTGGATTTTACTTTTAATGCATTCAAACCTTCTTTCTTCTTTTTTACTTGTTAAATCCTATTCAACTTTAGAGGCTCAGCTTATACGGAAGGCAACCATAGTTTCCCAGTGATGTCTTATATGGAATGGTAATTGCCTGCTCACTTTTCTATGTGCACTGCTATACTGCAAGCACTGTGAGGGGACAGAATTTGTCTTCCTGGGGCGCCTGGGTGGCTCAGTGGGTTAAGCTGCTGCCGTCGGCTCGGGTCATGATCTCAGGGTCCTGGGATCGAGTCCCACATCAGACTCTCTGCTCAGCAGAGAGTCTGCTTCCCTCTCTCTCTCCCTGCCTGCATCTCTGCCTACTTGTGATCTCTGTCAAATAAATAAATAAAATCTTAAAAAAAAAAAAGAATTTGTCTTCCTGATAGCAGTTATATTCTTAGCACCTGGCAGAGAACCTTGGCACCTGCTCTCACTCTCTCTATATGTTTATTTAGTGAGGTGATCAATGAATAGACCATCTACCTGGGGTGAGTCTTCCTTGACCCATTTCCTCAGTGATTTCATGTATTCTACCACACTGTCTATAACTCATTGATTTAATTGTCTCCCCACTAAAGGGAAACTTTGAAGACCGAGATAATTACTTACTACTTGATGGTATTTTTCCAGTGCCTGGCACTTAGTATATGTGCATTGCATGAATGAAGACGTGAATGAATGAAGACGTGAATGAATGAACGAACACATGAACAAATGAATGAAACAACCAAATAACTGGAGATCAATGCGGACGCGTGGGTGTTATCTGCAAATGGGTAGAAACTGAAAACAGTGAATCTTTTCTCTCTCCCTCTCAGCTCTCTCCCTTTGTTCCTTCCTTTCCATCTTTTTAAACATCAGTCTGCAATATCTGAAACCACAGAAAAGACAAATCAGATAAAAACAAAAATGACCAGTAAATTCTATAAACAGGTGACTGTAGGAAGAGTAGCCAGGTGTGACAATTTCAAGCTGGCTGCAGAGAATGGATACATTGTTTAAAGAAGCTTGGTTATAAAGAGAAGGAGAAAAAAATTTTGATTCCTATAGCTAGAGAAGAATATAATTCAGGGGAAAATTTAATTAAAAAAAAAAAGGCTAGATTAAAAAAAAAAAAAGCTAGATGTAATAGGAAAATTCCAAGAGGGAGCCCTTGAAGAATTACTTTTGCCATCAAAACAGAAGTCAGGAGTTAGAATTGAATGTAGACACAAAGTTGAAAGAATGCTTTCCATGCCTTCATTTTCTCTGGGAAATAGGAAGGAAAGCGATATGCAAGAGTTACCCAATACATGTTGGGTGGGAGACATGAATGGGAGAGGGATGACACAGGAAAGCTGGAAAGACAGCCAGATGAAAATGACATTTCTGTGGCCTCAGTCCATGTTGTTGTGACATTTTCTGAGCCCGAGTAATCTGCTGGATATCCCAGGAGGGCAGAGAGATGGTTGGAATGATGCGGGTTGAATGTTGCTGGGCATCTTTGGCAAAAAGCCTCAGGACCCAGGAAAGTCACTGGAGAGGGACAGAGGGAATTGAGAAGGATGTCCTAAGGAGGGAAAAATTAAGAGGTCATACACTGTAGGTCTTGAGGTCTAAGAATAATATATGGATGGGTCCATACACACATGCCCCTCTCACTAGGTGTGTGTCACATCACTGAATATCTTCAGACCCAATTTCTACTGTGCATAGGAAGGTGATGAAATTAGACTAAATAATCTCTATTTTATTTTTATTTTCTTGGTTCTCACGTCTGATGATGCTGTGTTTGTCCTGGATGCTTATAGGTTGTGAAGAGGAAGAAGCAAGGCACTAGTTAAATTCTAAAAGGGCCATAGTAAAATATTTTATAGTTATTTCACATAATTTAAGTTGTGAAATGTGTGAAGTTTGGAGTGTGAAAATGTATGTAAAAAATGTATGTGTACAAACTATGGTGTAAAAGTCATATATTCTTAATATAGTATGGGGGTTGAAGGTATATGGCTTATCTCAGGAATAAAAGCTATATAGAACACTGGAAATAATAAAATCTGAAAATTTCTAAAAAGTCAGGAACATATTGGGTAGAAAGGTAAAGCACATTACAGAATAATGGGAACAATGGAAGGAAGGGAAAACAAAGATTTGCATTTATTTTTAAACATCTAGGTTTGGCAGGTATTGGGAATTAAAATATTAAATAACTTAAATAAATATTAAAATAATTTATAATGTAATATATAAAATATAACATGATGTATAATGTATGATAAAATTGTATAATAAATGGGTGGGGGCGCCTGGGTGGCTCAGTGGGTTAAGCCTCTGCCTTCGGCTCAGGTCATGATCTCAGGGTCTTGGGATCGAGCCCTGCATCGGGCTCTCTGCTCAGCGGGGAGCCTGCTTCCTCCCCCCGCTCTCTCTCTGCCTGCCTCTCTGCCTACTTGTGACCTCTGTCTGTCAAATAAATGAATAAAATCTTTTAAAAAAAAATAAATGAATGGGTGAGTTGATTTCAAAAATAAAGGGGCCAAAATTAAAAGGTGCTGTTCTCCATGTAAGCCCCCTGAAGGTAGAGGCCATGCCCATTTGATTTGCCACTGTCTTTTGGGAAAATAGCTCTGTGCTTCACATTTGATTTTGGTCACCAGATATTTGAAGAACAGGAAAATAGATGTAAGATGGTACTGTTCCCATTTTCCTAAGGTACAAAGAGATGAATAGGAATAACAAATTGAACCTGGAATTTCTAGAATTGTCTTGGTTGTAGAACAGAGTATGTGACCATTATGAGACCAAAGTAATCACTAAGATTATTAAATAATCACTAACGGAATAACATACCTAATGTCTACTGATAAAACGGTAAGTTTTTGGTGACCTCTGACCACACCATATCAAATATATTGATTGTGTCTTATTAGACTTCTTTTCTCTTAAAGTCCTTAAAATGCCTTCAAACTATATTACATATCCTTTCCCATTCAAGGACACAGTAAGAAGACATCTAATTATTCTTACATAAAACTAGACTTATATACTACTCTCTCCAGCACTCAGTCTTATATTGTATCCAGTAAATAGTGGAATGAAAAATTTTAAGACTAGCAAGATGTAATTTGTAACTGATGTCTTTTTACTGTTGTTGTCAAGGCCAAAAAATAGTATTTCATCTTCTATTGAAGTGTAAAATCATTTACTCTAAGTACTATGTCTATTGGTAGATTCTTGTCAGTTAGAAAAGAAGATAGGGAAGTAATTGAATTGTGTAAGGTGCAAAATAAGCAACAATAGCATGGGATAAACTCATTAAATTAATGGTATGAATTATCTTCATAATCAGTGATGGAAATGATATGGTACTTCTCTCAGAGAAGAAGTGAAACCACACACACAAAAAAAATGGGAAGCATTGTTTTCAAAATGTATGCCAACGTGGTACCACATTTCTCACTCCAGATAGGAGACTGAATACTAAATAGAAAATAAAACAAAAATATGCATATAAGCAAGTTTATGTGCTTGCCTCCTGCGATGGAGAAGAAACAGAATACCGTAAGTGAACACAAGCTTTTAAATAGAGGGTTGATCTAAAGAAATTGTCATTTGCCCCGTAAGCTTACAATTATGTCATTAAATCACAATCAGGGGTGTTAGAAGGAGTAATTAGGAATATATTGTAGGGTTGCACACTCATAAGAAATTTTTTATGAGAGGGAAAAAATCCAAAGCATTCACTGTGGGGAAGTCTCCTAAGACTTTTGAAAATCAAGCATTTCAGCCCATGAGGCTTTTATTTAGCAAGAACAGCCAAAAGAGGGGTGTGTGTGTGTGTGTGTGTGTGTGCGCGCGTGTGTGTGTGTCTGTGTGTGTTTTACCTTAATTTGAAGGTTGTTTAAGCATCCTGACTTTTTCATCTCTGATCTAATGTGTTCATTGGAAAAAGAAAAGGAAAACAGAAGAATGGTTTCCAAAGAGATAATTACTAACTTTTTCTTTATATTTTTCTTAAGGAATCAATTCCAAGTTTCAGTTTGAGATCATGGCAGGTGCTTCATCTAAGTTGTTCAAGATAAATCCTGACACTGGAGAAATAGTGACCACCACCACACTTGACAGAGAAGTTTGGGAAGTTTTCACCCTTCGAGGTAAGGGATGCCTGACTATGCTAACGAACAAAAGTGGTGAGCAGGAGGTTAGTGGTTTTACATGTCTGTAGTGTGTCTTTATGTAAACTGTTATTGACCCAGTGCTACCCAGTTAGTGTGTGGTCTGACGCGGTCTAGTTGGGGTGGTATATTTTCAGCATCAATTCATGGCCACAGTCTTTGCCATCTTTCATTTCACATTAGTTCTCGTACAAGATGGAGGAATCCCTTCGTTATCTGGCACCACGACGGTTCTCTGTACTGTAGAAGATGAGAATGATCACGCACCACAGATTATGGTTCCTGGTCATGACATTGAGGTTCTGGAAAACCAGGAGTCAGGAGTTGTCTACACTGTTTTGGCTTCTGATATGGATGCTGGCAATAATGGAGCTGTCAGGTATCATATAATTGGTAAGTATTTTCTCTACTAAAATTCTCCTCAGGACACTAACTGAGTTGACACACTGGTAGTCATTCTGTATTTGGTGTCTATTGCAGTGTCTACAAAATACACACTCTGTAAGAGCTACTGGGGGCCATGTGTGTCCTTTCCACGACAGCCTGAGACACTGGCTTCCAAATTCTTTTTTTTTTTCCCCCTGGCTTCCAAATTCTTAAATCTCCCCTCAGCAATCTTGTGAATTTTTCTGTGGTAACATTAGTGGGTGTGCAGATGGAACATAAACAACTTTTTTCTACTTACGTGTCTTTTATAGGATCACTAACATTTTTATTATTTTGAGCCAGCAAGACTTCTGTTAGTCTTTTCTTAAGTGGAACCTAGAGAACACAGAGATCGACAGTTCCCAGATCTGAATACCAGTAAAACACTTAAAAATTACAACCATACCCCACCCCTGACCAGAATCTGTAGGAACTTCTACCCAGAAGATAATTTTGTGATATGACTCCCCTTGGATCAGAGGCATAAAAATTTCTGGCAAAATAATGTTAGCATTTGTATGGGGAGAGCCACATCTTCTTTTTTTTTTAAGATTCTATTTTTTTATTTGACAGACAGAGATCACAAGGAGGCAGAGAGGCAGGCAGAGAGAGGGAGAGGAGGAAGCAGGCTCCCTGCTGAGCAGAGAGCCCAATGTGGGGCTTGATCCCAGGACCCTGGGATCATGACCTGAGCGGAAGGCAGAGGCTTAACTCACTGAGCCACCCAGGCGCCCCATACATCTTCTTACTCATCTAAAAGAAAAAGCGATTTTTTTTTGGTATATGTTAGTGTGCACATAGGATGATAGGAGTTGAGAGAGTAATGCTTCAGAGACTGCATCTGATGGGGAGAAGTTGCTTTTAGATCTTGTAAGAACAGCTTTGGGACTAGCTTCTGAAAGCTATCACTTTCTATATGCTAAAAATTCTATAACCAGTGACATTTTCTATGTGCAATCCATTTTACTCCAAAATGAGAACAGCTTTATTGCTTTTTTGCCTGATTATAAAAATGATATATAATTGGTTTAGAATATATATACAGATTTACGAAAAACAACAGTAGTAACATAAAATATTTGTATCTTGTGGGGGTAACTCATTTATTATTTTGAGCAACGCTTCTCCATGAACCTGGGTAAATGGAGACATCAATTTTACATATATTAGATAATTTATATATGCTCTTTTATTACCTCATTTTTTAAACTCATTTTTAATATGCTATGTGAACCTTTCATATCGGTAAGCATACATATATGTTAGCATTTCTAATGATGTCTCTTCTTACCGCATATGTAAAATATCACTTATTTCATCCATCGCCTTTTATGGTCTTTTAGATATTGACCATTACAGTAGTCTTATTATTATAAAAATGCTGCAGTTGAACACTTATCCAATTATTTCCTTATGATAAATGTAAGTGGAGTTATCATGTCCAAGGGCATATATATTTTAAATGTTTATGTGTATTGTCATACTTTCATCCAGAAGAATGCTATCCTTTCAAACTAACTTGTATAGATAAGCCCAGTTACTTCTCTTCTGCCTGTTCCATTGGGTACTTTCCATTGTAAACTCTTCTTGTTTTCTAGAACTTTCCAAACAATCTGTGATGAAGGACCAGGGTTTGAATTTTTTTAAAAATTTTTGATCTGTTGTGCACTGAAATTTTTGTGAAATACAATAAATATGAATTACTGTGAGGAAAAAAATACAAAGGCATACAAAAGACAAGCCCCAGTTTTTAAAATCTATTATGGTATTTTGCAGACATAAAATTATTCTGTCAAGCCTCTACAAGATTTTCTAAATGCTTTCTCCCAAATTCTGTGTGTATCTTGTCGAGTACCAATTACAAACAATCTGCAGAGTGCCACCCATTCCCTTTCACTGCATAAGGGTTTGTTTGCTCATTTGCTTCTTTTTCCCATACTGTCAAAGTTTCCCCTTCTGCTGGTTTTCCCCATCAATATTTACCAATCCTTCCCATCTTGAAAAAAGTCTTCCCTCAGATGCATCCCTTCACTGTCTCTTTACCTCCACAATCAAGCTTCTTAAAAATCGTTGTGTGCACTCTGGTTTCTATATCTCTACCTTACTTTCATTTCTTAGCCTGCTACAATATGTATTCCACTGAAATTGCCCTTGCAAAAAGACATTTAGGATCTTGTTGCTAAATCCAGTGGATCCAGGTCTTTTCTTAATTTAATTGTACTGCTTTATGGCTTTGTGAACAATGCCCTGGACACTTGGTCCCAACTTGACTTCAGAAAGTCACTTTCTCCTGATCCTTCGTCTGCCTTTCTCGACAAGCCTTCCCAGTGTCCTTGTTCTGTGGGTGGTCCTCTGACTTACTGGAGTTTCCAGGGGTGTTTTGTGCTTATTCTTTTACTTTGCTCATTGAGACACTCTTACTGCATCATTTCATCTGGTCCTCATCTTCAGCCACCACTGGCACCCCTATGTCTCCCTATCTTTGTCTGCATCTGAGATCTAAGTCCCATTAAAGGACTTTTTTAAAAAAGTAAAATAGTGACTTTCATACAAATATAAAATTAACAATTCCTGAAGATTTTTTCTTTAAGTCATTGATTAATGAGCAAAGTGAAAAGATGTTAAAATTGGTCCAAGGAGAATTCCAACACACACACACACACACACACACACACACACACACACACACACAGGAAATAAGGAGTTCTGAAATGCAGATGAGGTCTATCTGCAGGACAATAACCATTGATACTCCACTAGACACAATTAATTTGCATTTCTTGGACAAGAATCACTATTATCAGTTTTCAATAATTTACAGAGTGATAAAATATGTGGAACAAAGCTAATTCAAATAGCAAGGCCAGACCTGATATTCACTAATCTTTTTTTTTTTTCTTCACTCTAGCACACCCAGTTATCTTTTCCTCCCATTTCAAATTGTTTCACCTCAAGGACCCAGTTGTTACACCTAACAACATTGCATTACCAATGTGTCCCCAGCTGCATCCAGCATCACTTCCCTCCCACCATCTCCCATCACAGTCCGGCTTCTAAAGTCTCTGCCCATCCCTCGCTCAACTTACCCTTAGTGGAATCTTGAAAACCCATGTACTCTCAACGCACATATTTTTAAGTAATCAACTAAAAATTTTTTATTAGAAGTTTAATTAGTGTCTCTCAGAATATCTTAAATATTGACACATTATAATAAAGGCTATATCACCTTTTAAAAATATCAAATAGAATAAAAAATACTTTTTAAAAAATATATGCAAACAACTTCCCAGGCAAGGGAAAGCTCCCATTCAAGGCCAAGCCAAGCTTCTTACCTTCCCTCAGTCCCATGGGCCCTGCCCAAGCCAAGGTCACCTGCAGGGCCAGGCTCACAGCTGGGAGTCCTGTGACCTCAGACACTGAGAGATTCAGAAATCTTTCCAGAAGCACTCTGGACGTGCAAAGCCACCTGCCAAGGCATCATATTTAAGAGCCAGACCAGAGAGGATGCTAAAAGTAACAACGTTAAGGAATGTGGAGGGGCGCCTGGGTGGTTCAGTCAGTTAAGCATTTGCCTTCAGCTCCAGTCAGGATCCCAGGGTCTTGGGATTGAGTCCCTGAATGGGGATCTCTGCCCAGCAGGGAGTTTGTTTCTCCCTCTCTTTCTGCCTGTTGCTCTCCTGATTTTGTTCCTTCTCTCTTTCTCTCTCTCAAATAAATAAAATCTTTAAAAAGAAGAAAAAAGGAATGTGGAAAGACAAACTCACATGATTTTAGGTGATTTCTCAGGCAGAACAATTTTAGGAATAAGAATATGTAAACTGAGCTTCTGGAAATTACCTTAAAACTACCAGTTTCCAAATACTCCTTAGAAAACTTCATATAACCCCAGGGGTACTCTGACCTCATTTTAAACACAACTGGTCTAAACGCTCTTCACTCTTTCACCTAAGACCCATCATGATTCCTTTAACCTTCCTCCTTACTTTTCTCTTTGATATCTTTGGGATGTGTCCACTTCCTCTATGCATGTATTCATTTAGAACCTCCCGGTTGCTCAAGCTGCTTACCGTAATAGTCTCTTAACTTTTCCTGTATTCTAACCAAGCTTTGACATTGTCACCCAGCCCTCTTCCTAAAACAGAAATGTGATTCATGACCCTTTCCCTTCTAAAATCCTTCAGGAGCTCCCTATGGATGTTAAGGCTGACTCTTTGGCAGTACACACAGGATGCTTCGTGGTTTAACACCCTAAATTTATGTCTTCCCAGCTGCCAACCCTCTCCCTGCCCTCTCCATGCAAACACCCAGGGAACCCTGTGCTCTAGTTAACACTAAAACATTTGCAGGCTTTAAGTCTTCGTATTTCTAAAGCTCCCCTTAGACTCCCCCTCTGCCTAGAACACACTTTCCAAAACTTTTAGCCTGGCCCCCTCTGCTTTAGGAACCAGTTTTGATGCCACTCTTTCTAGTAAGCATTCCTGCCCATCCTAACACAAGACTGCATGTCCTTCGTGGTGCTTCTAGGCACCCTGTGTGTATGATTTTCACACCACACTTTAATATGCCAGTACTGACCCAAATTCCTCATGGACTGTAAATGTTTGGAGACAGGGATCACGCCTTACTGTCCTCACATTCTCAGCGTCTGACACACACATGGCATGTTCTCCTTAAATGTCTGCCGAGTGAATGAACCATTTTATCAATGACAAATGCCACAGAATTGTAGGTTTGTCTGATAATTCCTATATTTGGTATATATTAGTCATTTTTTAAAAGATTTTATTTATTTATTTGACAGAGAGATCACAAGTAGGCAGAGAGGCAGGCAGAGAGAGAGGGGGAAGCAGGCTCCCTGCTGAGCAGAGAGCCCAATGAGGGACTCGATCCCAGGACCCTGAGATCTCGACCTGAGCCAAAGGCAGCGGCTCAACCCACTGAGCCACCCAGGCGCCCCCATTAGGCATGTTTTATGAACAAAATACAAATGCAAGTCCCTTCTCCTCAGCCCCCAACACTACTTAATGGCTGTTGTTTTCTTGAATGCTGTTCTACTTCTTCCCCACATGCCACTGGCAGACTCCAGTAAATTCCCACCTTTTTTTTTAAGGTTTTATTTATTTATTCGACACAGAGAGAGAGAGAGAGAACAAGCAGGGAGAGCAGCAGAGGGAGAGGGAGGAACAGGCTCCCTGCTGAGCAGAGAGCCTGATACTGGGCTCAATCCCAGGACCCTGGGATCATGACTTGAGCCAAAGGTAGACACTTAAGCGACTGAGCCACCCAGGTGCCCAGATCATACTCTATTTGGAATAGTGTGTTTGATCCAAGAATATGTCCCTCATCCAAGATATGGCCAACAAGTCATTGAACTATATTTTTTCCTGACTTAATTTTTAAGTTAACTTTAAAATATCTTTGAAGGCTTTTTGTCTCTGTGTTCAGGTTTAACTTTTATTCTGCTTGGTACCATGGGCAAGAGTAAAGGGAAGATTTTTCTGGACACTACAGAGAAGAATAAAATGTTGTCATTCCTTATGTTAGGGAAGAAACAGACAAGTGTTCCCCTATCTCTTACAGAAGTGTTATGATTTGTGCACAAGGCACACGGGAGAGTGGAAGCGAATCTCACTTCATCCACAATACTAGTATCAACGTGTTGATTTTTTTATTGCTATCTAAAAATGGATGTTATATCCTGTTTCTTATCCCTGCCTGGTATTGTTTTATTTCAAATAAAACATACATTTTAATCATTTCAAGAGGAAAAATATATGAATATAAAAATTTGTAAATGCATACACAAAAATCCATACTGCTGCAAATCAGTCAAAGCAAGAGTTCTAATTATTTCAATTAAGAGAAAAAGTGAATTATATTATTTTGTTTATCCCCTGATAAAAGAGGCTTCATGAGGGCAGGACTTTATCATGTTCACTGTTATATCCTCAATACTTACAAAGATGTTAGGATATAATAATCATGAAATAAATATTTGTTGAAAGAACGAATCCTATACATATATATGAGATATATGATATATATCGTATATATGTATACATACTGTATATCATATATATAGGATATATACATATATATGATTGTGTATATATATACACAATCATATATATGACTGACACATATGACATATATGAATCATATATATGTATATATAGCTAGCAAAAGGCTGCTACTTCTTCAATTCGAATGAATGTTGAATTTGAATGTGTTTTATTTAACAGAAGGAAATACGGATGAATACTTTGCTATCAATGAGACATCAGGGGAACTCTCAACCACTCGCGCTTTGGACCGGGAGCAAGTCAGCCATTTCACCCTGGTCATCCTGTGCTCTGATCTGGGGGATCCACCGAGGAGCTCTCTAGTGCAGTTGCAGGTGAGGGTTTTGGATGACAATGACCATGGCCCGTCCTTCCCCACGCTGCATTACCAGGCCTCTGTGAGAGAAGATGCCCAAGTGGGAACAGAGGTTCTTGTGCTGTCTGCCATGGACAGGGATGAAGGTCTGAATGGACAAACTGAGTATTTCTTGGTGGATGAGGCTTCGGGTGCATTCACCATTGATGCCGTGGCAGGCACATTGAGAACCCGCTGCACCCTGGACCGAGAAGCCAGATCTCAGCATACTTTTAGGGCTGTGGCCAGAGACTGTAGTGTCCGGGGATCAAGAAGCACCACGGTCGTTATAAAAGTACATGTCACAGATGTAAATGACAATGACCCAGTTTGGGAGCAGAACCCCTTGGAGATTTTTCTTTCCCCCCAGTTACCTACTAACCAGACAACTGCTATTCTGACAGCCAGTGACCCCGACTTGGGACCCAATGGAACTGTCATTTTTAGTTTTGCAGAGACCCAGTCAGTGTTTTCTATTGATAAGTACACAGGAGAAGTTCAACTTCAGCACCACCCATCTTTGGAATGTTTCCCAATCTGGCTGCAGTTACAAGTTAGGGACCAGGGGGTCCCGGCTAGGACAACCACTGGCCTCTTAGTCGTTCACATGGAAGGAGAAGATGTAAAGATTTCCTTCAGCCACCATCTGTATAAAGGGAATGTGACTGAAAATTGTGACGCCGGTGAGTGTTCCCTTAAGTTTTTATATATTGTACCAGTTTGGGCAAAATGATTAAAACAGGATTATACAACAAGAGTACGATTGTGGGTTCAGTCACAAATTTCTGAGTTCAGCAAACTTTTGGTATGCCATTGTTCATCCATAGTATAGTATTAGAACAGTATCTTCAAATATAGTAAAATACACACGCACACACACACACACACACACACACACAAACCTTTAAAGACAACAGAGAGTAAAAATACTGAAAAATAAATCATCTAGGGCTTTTGACATTTCAGTTAACATCAGTTTACAACCTCAAAAAAACCCTTTATTTAAATGTATCTGAATTCCTTAACAAGTGTACATTTCCTAAAGTACATTCTTAGAAGTACAATAAAAAAGGAGGTATGTTGTGATTAAAGGCTTGGACTCTGCCTAAGTTTAAATTCGAAGTAAGCCATTGCGCCTCATTGGGTAGCCAAAGCTGTCTGAGCCTCAGTTTCCTAATCTATAAATTGGGGATAAGAATCATGCCTACCTCATTAGGTTCTGGGGGGTGAATAAGCCAGTTCACATAAAGCACTTAAGACAGTGTCAGACACACAGTAAGCATGTAGTAAGTAGAAACTACTATTACAGATATCATTATTCATTTTTATATGCTCAGCAGTGGCTTTTGAACAGTGCAGTAATATCTGATCCTCAAAGAATTCAGCACAGTTGAGACCAGGCTTTTGTGAACAGAAACTATTTTACCTAATAACGCTGGATTCTTTTCCAATAACTTCCTTACATTTATGCCATAACGGAAATGTAAATTAAAAAATCAATTTTAATTATCTTTCTAACCCCAAAGTGAAAAAACTTCCTGTAGATACTTGTAAATTATAAGACACTTGACCTGGGTAATTATATCTAACTAGAGAGTGGAGAGATCTACTGATTCTTTCCACCCACCAGACAAAGCACATGGACTCGAAGAGGAGGAGCTTGATTGCTAAAGGTGTGCAGTGTGCTGTGCATGTGCTCTTGGCACTTTTTGTTTGAGTTTTGTCATTTTGTCATGATTCAATTTCACTTTCTCCATACTTGCAGAGGCATTATTATTTTTTTTAAATTTCTTTTCAGTGTTCCAGAACTCATTGTTTATGCGCCATACCCAGTGCTCCATGCAATATGTGCCCTCCTTAATACCCACCACCAGGCTCACCCAACCCCACACCCCCTCCCCTCCAACCCTTAGTTTGTTTCTCAGAGTTCACAGTCTCTCATGGTTCGTCTCCCCCTCTGATTTCCCCCAACTCACTTCTCCTCTCCATCTCCCCATGTCCTCTGTGTTATTCCTTATGCACCACAAGTAAGCAAAACCATATGATAATTGACTCTCTCTGCTTGACTTATTTCACTTAGCATAGTCTCCTCCAGTCCCGTCCATGTAGATATAAAAGTTGGGTATTCTCCTTTCTGATGGAGGCATAATACTCCATAGTATATATGGACCATATCTTCTTTATCCATCCATCTGTTGAAGGGCATCTTGGCTCTTTCCACAGTTTGGTGACTTTGCCCATTGTTGCTATGAACCCTGGGGTACAGATGACCCTTCTGTTCACTACTTCTGTACCTTTGGGGTAAATACCCAGTAGTGCAATTGCAGGTTCATAGGGTAGCTCTATTTTTTTTTTTAAAGATTTATTTATTTATTTATTTCACAGAGAGAGAGAGACACACACACACACAGTGAGAGAAGGAACACAAGAAGGGGGAGTGGGAGAGAGAGAAGCAGGTTTCCAGCTGAGCAGGGAGCCCGATGTGGGGCTCGATCCCAGGACCCTGGGATCATGACCTGAGCTGAAGTCAGACACTTAACGACTGAGCCACCCAGGCGCCCCTCTATTTTTAATTTCTTAAGGAATATCCACACTGTTTTCCAAAGTGGCTGCACCAACTTGCATTCCCACCAACAGTGTAAGAGTGTTCCCCTTTCTTCACATCCTCTCCAACACAGGTTGTTTACTGTCCTGTTAATTTTGGCCATTCTTTTTTTTTTTTTTCAGTTTTACATGTTTTATTTTTTTTATAAACATATAATGTATTTTTATCCCCAGGGTTACAGGTCTATGAATCACCAGGTTTACACACTTCACAGCACTCACCATAGCACATACCATCCCCAATGTCCATAACCCTACCCCCCTCTCCCGACCCCCTTCCCCCCAGCAACCCTCAGTTTGTTTTGTGAGATTAAGAGTCACTTATGGTTTGTCTCCCTCCCGATCCCATCTTGTTTCATTTATTCTTTTCCTACCCCCAAACCCCCCACTTTGCATCTCCACTTCCTCATATCAGGGAGAGCATATGATAGTTGTCTTTCCCGATTGACTTATTTCGCTAAGCATAATATCCTCTAGTTCCATCCACGTCGTCGCAAATGGCAAGATTTCATTTCTTTTGATGGATGCATAGTATTCTATTGTACATATATACCACATCTTCTTTATTCATCTGTTGATGGACATCTAGGTTCTTTCCATAGTTTGGCTATTGTGGACATTGCTGCTATAAACATTTGGGTGCACATGCCCCTTCGGATCACTATGTTTGTATCTTTAGGGTAAATACACAGTAGTGCAATTGCTGGGTCATAGGGTAGCCCTATTTTCAAATTTTGGAGGAACCTCCGTGCTGTATTCCAGAGTGGTTGCATCAGCTTGCATTCCCACCAACAGTGTAGGAGGTCCCCTTCTCCACATCCTTGTCAGCATCTGTCATTTCCTGACTTGTTAATTTTAGCCACACCAGATTGGTGTGAGGTGGTATCTCATTGTGGTTTTCATTTGTATTTCCCTGATGCCGAGTGATGTGGAGCATTTTTTCATGTGTCTATTGGCCATCTGGATGTCTTTTTTGCAGAAATGTCTGTTCATGTCCTCTGCCCATTTCTTGATTGGATTATTTGTTCTTTGGGTGTTGAGTATGCTAAGCTCTTTATAGATTTTAGACACTAGCCCTTTATCTGATATGTCGTTTGCAAATATCTTCTCCCATTCTCTCAGTTGTCTTTTGGTTTTGTTAACTGTTTCCTTTGCTGTGCAAAAGCTTTTGATCTTGATGAAATCCCAATAGTTCATTTTTGCCCTTGCTTCCCTTGCCTTTGGCGATGTTCTTAGGAAGAAGTTGCTGTGGCTGAGGTCGAAGAGGTTGCTACCTCTGTTCTCCTCAAGGATTTTGATGGATTCCTTTCTCACATTGAGGTCCTTCATCCATTTTGAGTCTATTTTCGTGTGTGGTGTAAGGAAATGGTCCAATTTCATTTTTCTGCATGTGGCTGTCCAATTTTCCCAACACCATTTATTGAAGAGGCTGTCTTTTTTCCATTGGACATTCTTTTCTGCTTTGTCGAAGATTAGTTGACCATAGAGTTGAGGGTCTATTTCTGGGCTCTCTATTCTGTTCCATTGATCTATGTGTCTGTTTTTGTGCCATTACCATGCTGTCTTGATGATAACAGCTTTGTAATAGAGCTTGAAGTCCAGAATTGTGATGCCACTAATTTTGGCTTTCTTTTTCAATATTCCTTTGGCTATTTGAGGTCTTTTCTGGTTGCATATAAATTTTAGGATTATTTGTTCCATTTCTTTGAAAAAAAAAGGATGGGATTTTGATAGGGATTGCATTAAATGTGTAGATTGCTTTAGGTAGCATAGACATTTTCACAATATTTGTTCTTCCAATCCATGAGCATGGAACATTTTTCCATTTCTTTGTGTCTTCCTCAAATTCTTTCATGAGTACTTTATAGTGTTCTGACTATAGATTCTTTGCCTCTTTGGTTAGGTTTATTCCTAGGTATGTTATGGTTTTGGGTGCAATTGTAAATGGGATTGACTCCTTAATTTCTCTCTCTTCTGTCTTGTTGTTGGTACAGAGAAATGCAACTGATTTCTGTGCATTGATTTTATATCCTGCCACTTTACTGAATTCCTGTACAAGTTCTAGCAGTTTTGGAGTGGAGTCTTTGGGGTTTTCCACATATAGTATCATATTACCTGCAGAGAGTGATAGTTAGACTTCTTCTTTGCCAATTTGGATGCCTTTAATTTCTTTTTGTTGTCTGATTGCTGAGGCTAGGACTTCTAGTACTATGTTGAATAGCAGTGGTGATAATGGACATCCCTGCCGTGGAAAAGCTTTCATTTTTTCTCCATTGAGAATGATATTTGTGGTGGGTTTTTCATAGATGGCTTTGATAATATTGAGGTATGTACCCTCTATCCCTACACTTTGAAGAGTTTTGATCAGGAAGAGATGCTGTACTTGGTCAAATGCTTTTTCAGCATCTATTGAGAGTATCATATGGTTCTTGTTCTTTCTTTTATTAATGTATCATATCACATTGATTTGCGGATGTTGAACCAACCTTGCAACCCTGGAATAAAACCCACTTGGTCATGGTAAATAATCCTTTTAATGTACTGTTGGATCCTATTGGCTAGTATTTTGGTGAGAATTTTTGCATCTGTGTTCATCAAGGATATTGGTCTGTAATTCTCTTTTTTGAGGGGATCCTTGTCTGGTTTTGGGATCAAGGTGATGCTGGCCTCATAAAATGAGTTTGGAAGTTTTCCTTCCATTTCTATTTTTTGGAACAGTTTCAGGAGAATAGGAATTAATTCTTCTTTAAATGTTTGGTAGAATTCCCCCGGGAAGCCATCTGGCCCTGGGCTTTTGTTTGTTTGGAGATTTTTGAGACTGTTTCAATCTCCTTACTGGTTATGGGTCTGTTCAGGTTATCTATTTCTTCCTGGTTCAGTTGTGATAGTTTATATGTCTCTAGGAATGCATCCATTTCTTCCAGATTGTCAAATTTGTTGGCATAGAGTTGCTCATAGTATGTTTTTATAATTGTTTGTATTTCTTTTGTGTTGGTTGTGATCTCTCCTCTTTCATTCATGATTTTATTTATTTAGGTCCTTTCTCTTTTCTTTTGGTAAGTCTGGCTAGGGGTTTATCAATCTTAGTAATTCTTTCAATGAACCAGCTCCTAGTTTCATTATTTTCTTCTGTTTTTGTTGTTGTTGTTTTGTTTCTATTTCATTGGTTTCTGCTCTGATCTTTATGATTTCTCTTCTTCTGCTGGGTTTAGGCTTTCTTTGTTGTTTTTTCTCCAGCTCCTTTAGGTGTAGGGTTAGGTCGTGTATTTGAGACCTTTCTTGTTTCTTGAGAAAGGCTTGTACTGCTGTATATTTTCCTCTTAGGACTGCCTTTGCTGTGTCCCACAGATTTTGATCCTTTGTCTTTTCATTATCATTTCTTTCCATGAATTTTTTTCAATTCTTCTTTAATTTCCTGGTTGACCCATTCATTCTTTAGAAGGATGCTCTTTAGTCTCCATGTATTTGTGTTCTTTCCAAATTTCCTCTTGTGATTGAGTTCTTAGCTTCAGAGCATTGTGGTTTGAAAATATGCAGGGAATGATCCCAATCTTTTGATACCAGTTGAGACCTGATTTATGACCCAGGATGTGATCTATTCTGGAGACTATTCCATGTGCACTAGAGAAGAATGTGTATTCTGTTGCTTTGGAATGAAATGTTCTGAATATATCTGTGATGTCCATCTGGTCCAGTGTGTCGTTTAAGGCCTTTATTTCCTTGTTGATCTTTTGCTTGGATGACCTGTCCATTTCAGTGAGGGGAGTGTTAAAGTCCCCTACTATTATTGTATTATTGTCAATGTGTTTCTTTGATTTTGTTATTAATTGGTTTATATAGTTGGCTGCTCCCATGTTAGGGGCATAGATATTTAAAATTGTTAGATCTTCTTGTTTTACAGATCGTTTGAGTATGATATAGTGTCCTTCCTCATCTCTTATTATAGTCTTTGGTTTAAAATCTAATTGATCTGATATAAGGATTGCCACTTCAGCTTTCTTCTGATGTCCATTAGCATGGTAAATTGTTTTCCACCCCCTCACTTTAAATCTGGAGGTGTCTTCGGGTTTAAAATGAGTTTCTTGTAGGCAGCATATTGATGGGTTTTGTTTTTTTATCCATTCTGATACACCCCCTTTCTTTTGATTGGGGCATTTAGCCCTTTTACATTCAGGGTAACTATTGATTAGTGCCATTGTATTGCCTGTAAGGTGACTGTTACTGTATGTTGTCTTTGTTCCTTTCTGATCTACTACTTTTAAGGTTTCTCTTTGCTTAGAGTACCCCTTTCAATATTTCCTGCAGAGCTGGTTTGGTGTTTGTAAATTCTTTCAGTTTTTGTTTGTCCTGGAAGTTTTTTTTATCTCTCCTATTTTCAATGATAGCCTAGCTGGATATAGTATTCTTGGCTGCATGTTTTTCTCATTCAGTGCTCTGAATATATCATGCCAGTTCTTTCTGGCCTGCCAGGTCTCTGTGGATAAGTCTGCTGCCAATCTAATATTTTTACCATTGTATGTTACAGACTTCTTTTCCCGGGCTGCTTTCGGGATTTTCTCTTTGTCACTAAGACTTGTTAATTTTACTATTAGGTAACTAGGTATGGACCTATTCTTGTTGATTTTGAGGGGGGTTCTCTGCACCTCCTGGATTTTGATGTTTGTTCCCTTTGCCAGATTAGGGAAATTCTCTCCAATAATTCTCTCCAATATACCTTCTGCTCCCCTCTCTCTTTCTTCTTCTTCTGGAATCCCAATTATTCTAATGTTGTTTCGTCTTATGGTGTCGCTTATCTCTCGAATTCTCCCCTTGTGCTCCAGTAGCTATTTGTCTCTCTTTTGCTCAGCTTCTTTATTCTCTGTCATTTGGTCTTTTATATCACTAATTCTTTCTTCTGCCTCATTTATCCTAGCAGTAAGAGCCTCCATTTTTTATTGCACCTCATTAATAGCTTTTTTTTATTTCAACTTGGTTAGATCTTAGTTCTTTTATTTCTCCAGAAAGGGCTTTTATTTCTCCAGACAGGGTTTCTCTAATATCTTCCATGCCTTTTTCGAGCCTGGCTAGAACCTTGAGAATTGTCATTCTGAACTCTAGATCTGACATATTACCAATGTCCGTATTGATTAGGTCCCTAGCCTTTGGTACTGCCTCTTGTTCTTTTTTTTTGTGGTGAGTTTTTCTGCCTTATCATTTTGTCCAGATAAGAATATATGAAGGAACAAATAAAATACTAAAAGGGGGGCACCTGGGTGGCTTAGTTGTTTAAGCGACTGCCTTCAGCTCAGGTCATGATTCTGGAGTCCTGGGATCGAGTCCCATGTGAGGATCCCTGCTTGGCAGGGAGTCTGCTTCTCCCTCTGACCCTTCCCCTTCTCATGCTCTCTCTCTGTCACTCTCATTCTCTCTCTCTCTCTCTCAAATAAATAAGTAAAATCTTAAAAAAAAATACTAAAAGGGTGGCAAAGACCCCAGGAAAATGTGCTTTAACCAAATCAGAAGAGACCCCAAATCATGGGGGGGAAGAAAGGGGATAAAAAGAAGTTCAGAAAAAAAAAAAATTTAAAAAAGAAAAGAAATAAAGAAAAAACATAAAAAAGAAAAATATATATATATTAGACTGGACTAGAACAGGGTCACCCATTTAATTTAATTTTGGGAGTATTTTGGTCTCTTAGAAGAAACTACCTCCCAAAATTTTAAAGAATGAATAACATATATAAGGGTAGACACAAGAAGGAATGGAATATGCCTATAAAGATAAAAAAAAATTTTTTTTTTAATTTCTATAAAAGGAGTTGATAAAGTAAGTTGGTTGGGAGAATAAAGAAAAAGAAAGTGGAGAGTATTTGCTCGGGCTGGAGACTAGAACAAGCCCAGAGCTAGATTTAGGGTATATTTTGTTCTATTAGAAGTAGTTGTACCCCAAATTTTTTAGAAGAAAAAACCCTATGTTACAAAAAATAAAGTTAGATACAATGAAGGATAAAATATGAATATAATAATGAAGGTTCAAAAAAGATTATTATTATTATTTTTGTTTATAAAAGGTATTGTTAAGATAATCTAGATTAAAAACGTTCAAAGAGGAAAGGGTAAAAGTTAAAAAAAATTTCACAGAAGAAAAAAAAATTAAATTAAAAAAAGAATTAAGTTAACTGCAAGACTAAAGAATCATGGGGAGAAAGCCATGAGTTCCATGCTTTGCGTTCTCCTCCTCTGGAATTCCACTGTTCTCCTTGGTAAGTGAACTTGGTCTTGGCTGGATTTCTTGTTGATCTTCTGGCGGGAGGGGCCTGTTGTAGTGATTCTCAAGTGTCTTTGCCCCAGGTGGAATTGCACCACCCTTACCAGGGGCGGGGCTAAGTAATCTGCTCAGGTTCGCTTTAGGGAGCTTTTGTTCCCTGAACGCTTTCTGTAGAGTACCGGAGGACGGGAATGAAAATGGCGGCCTCCCAATCTCGGGCCCAGAGGAGCCGAGAGCTTGGGGCCCCACTCCTCAGTGCGCCCTCAGGAAAAGCGCTCAATCACTCCCATCTACCTGGCCTCTGGCCGTGCTCGGACCTCACCCCGCCTCTGACCGGTTCAAGGTAACTCCGAGCTGAGAGCTCACTCCTCGGCTCTGTCCCTGTAGCCGGCTTCTCCTGTCTAATACCTGCGAGCTCTGCAACACTCAGACACCCCCAATCCTTCTGTGACCCTGTGGGACCTGGGGCCACGCTGACCCCACGTGGGCCTCACCCCAGTTTAGCCTCTGGAGCAATGTCCCTCAGTGGAGCAGACTTTTAAAAGTCCTGATTTAGTGCTCCGTTGTTCCACCACTTGCCGGGAGCCGGCCCCTCGCCCCGAGGTCTATCTTCCCCTCGCTTTGAATTCACTTCTCTGCCAGTCCCACCTTTCAGAAAGTGGTCGATTTTCTGTTTCTATTTCTAGAATTGTTGTTGTTCTTCTCTTCGATATCCTGTCGGATTTGTAGGGTTTGCAATGTTTTTTTTTTTTTAATTTTTTAAAGATATTTTTTATTTATTTGACAGAAAGAGAGAGAGGTCACAAGTAGGAAGAGAGGCAGGCAGAAAGAGAGGGGGAAGCAGGCTCCCTGCTGAGCAGAGCGCCCCATGCGGGGCTCAATCCCAGGACCCTGAGACCATGCCCCAAGCTGAAGGCAGAGCCTTAACCTGCCTGAGCCACCCAGGTGCCCCGTTTACAATGGTTTGATAAGCTATCTAGGCTGATCTCCTGCTACGTGATGTAGTTTCAGCCTGCTACTTCTCCGCCATCTTTACTCCTCCCCCCAGTTTTGGCCATTCTAACTGGTGTTAGGTGGTATCTCAATGTGGTTTTGATTTGAATCTCCCTGATGGCTAGTGATGATGAACATTTTTTCATGTGTCTGTTAGCCATTTGTATGTCTTCTTTGGAGAAGTGTCTGTTCGTGTCTTCTGACCATTTTTTGACATGATTATCTGTTTTGTGTGTGTTGAGTTTGAGGAGTTCTTTAGAGATCTTGAGTATCAGCCTTTTGTCTGTACTGTCATTTGCGAATATCTTCTCCCATTCCGTGGGTTGCCTCTTTGTTTTGTTGACTGTTTCCTTTGCTGTGTAGAAGCTTTTGATCTTGATGAAGTCCCAAAAATTCATTTTCGCTTTTGTTTCCTTTGCCTTTGGGGACATATCTTGAAAGAAGTTGCTGTGGCCAATGTTGAAGAGGTTACTGCCTATGTTCTCCTCTAGGATTCTGATGGATTCCTGTCTCATGTTGAGGTCTTTTATCCATTTCGAGTTTATCCTTGTGTACAGTGTAAGAGAATGGTTGAGTTTCATTCTTCTACACATAGCTGTCCAGTTTTCCCAGCACCATTTATTGAAGAGACTGTCTTTTTCCACTGGATATTTTTTCCTGCTTTGTTGAAGATTATTCGACCATAAAGTTGAGGGTCCATATCTGGGCTCTCTACTCTGTTCCATTGGTCTGTGTGTCTGTTTTTGTGCCAGCACCATGCTGTCTTGGTGATCACAGCTTTGTAGTAAAGCTTAAAATCAGGCAACATGACATTTTTCTGAAATTGATTTATTTATGTCAGAGTGAAAATATTTATGTTACACATGTTATACTGCCTTCTCTATGAAAAGAGAATATTCAGTTTAACACTGAATATTAAATTAGGGTTATTTTCAATTGCAGGCTATTAACTTGACTTTGATCCTTTTTGGAATTATGGTAATCCCATAGGTTGCTTTCCTCAGAAGACTTCTCATTTCTAAATTATCCTAATTTAGAATTCTAATTCTAAATATAATCAAAATTCAATTGAAGTTATTTGAATTAAAGGAAATAATAGTGACTTCCAAACTAAGTCAGCAATTTCCAACTTATATTCTTATTTTTTTTTTAAGATTTTATTTGTTTATTTGAGAGAGAAAACGAGACACAGAGCATGAGTGAAGGGGGAGGGGCAGAAGGAGAGGGAGAAGCAGACCACAGAGCAGTAAGCCCTATGTGGGGCTTGATCCCAGGACTCCGGGATCATGACCTGAGCCGAAGGCAGATGCTTAACAGACTGAGTCACCCAGGCGTCCTACCAACTTTTATTCTTATGTGTAATGAGACTTCCATAGAAGTGTTACATGTTAAACAAATGAGATACTCCCTAGAGCTATATTTCTATTACTCTTAAGAGGCATACATTCCAACACTGGAGCAGAGCCTGATGGAAAGTAAAGTTAACATTTTCTAAATAGTATATCACAAAATACAGTACATTAATCAATCTTGAAGTTGATCTGATAAAATTTTAGAATTTTGGGGTGCTGGGGTGGCTCAGTCAGTTAAGTGTCTGCCTTCAGCTCAAGTCCTTGAATTGAGTCCCACATCAGGCTCCTTGCTCAGCCTTCTTCTCTCACTCCCTCTTCTTCTCCCCCTGCTTCTCCTCTCTCTCCCACTCACGTCAAATAAATAAATAAAATCTTAAAAAAATTACAGAATCTTTGAGCCCAGCCTTCCGTCTGCAATGCAAATATGAACATTTCTCTAAACATCTTTGACATTCAGTATTTCCGTCTCTCCTTGAATATTTTGGTGACTGAGAGTTTAGAAGGGTGGTTCTTGAAATTGGGTGTGAGACAAATGATTTGTAACTCTCTCATGAAGGTTCTGCGTCATTAGGTCTGAAGTCCAAGAATTGTTTCTAACAAGCTCTGCAGGTGATTTGACTTCAGGCAAAGTTGGAAAATCTCTTCATTTGGGAAGTCATTCATATGTGGAACCTCGCTCTGCATCCTTTCAGTATCTCCATAAATCTAGTTTTGCCCTCTGGAACACTCCACTGCTCTACACAGTCACTTTTGAGATATTTTATTTGCTTTCTATGAAGCATTTTTTTTTTTAAATGAGTTTCCAGTACCAGGTAATTTTCTACTGGGATATATTGGTGAACTTGTCCTTGGGTGGCTTACATTCCAGCAGGGATAGACGGACAGTGTCAATGAACCTGATAAATAACTATAGTGTATTTAGATGGTGTCAAGAGCCATTGAGTAAAGAAAAAGCTGAGCAAGGGAAGAAGGAATTGGGAGGTCTGGAGGCGGGGGGCAAATTGCAGTTTTAAATAGTAGGTAAGGGCAGGCATCATGGAGCAGGCGCATTTGGGCAAAGACCTCAAGAGTGGAGACAGTATATTTGGGGTAGAGTATTAAAAAAAAAAAAAAAAGGAAAAGGTAGTGGTAGCTTTCCTGGTTTGTTCAATAAACAGCAAAGAGGACTGTGTGACGGGACCAGAGTAAGCAAGGGCAAGAATAATAGGAAAGGAGGTCCAAGGACTAACAGACCACCTGGGGAACTTTGACTTAACATAGTTTCCCCTTTAAGTCATTCAGTTGTCCTTCACACAATATGGTTTCCAACCACTACCAGTGAATGCTCACATCCAGTATAAATTCAGCAGAGTAATAGACATTAAGTATATTACTCCTCAAAAGAATGAGTCTGGATGTCATCATTGTTATCACACTTTGTGACGTTAGTGAGTGATATTTCTAAATATCAAGTAATGTGCTTGGGCTTTCCCTAAGTGCTAGAAGATTCTTTCTCAACTCACCCAGAATCAACTTGTTTGCAGAATTAAACCTAAATAAGAGTCAATATCTAAAGCACCCCAAAGAAAACATTTCAATACAAAATTAAGTTATGGATTAGCAAGTATAACATTTGTGGTTGAATTCAGGAGTGAATTAAAATCACACTAATAAAAACTGCTGTGGGAGTGCAAGATTGGCACCTGTTTGCATTTTTGCCATGTGCTGTTCATTGGTATGTTACAGGTTCACTCTGTTGATAGGAGGCGACCCTTATGGCAGGAAATGACCTTGATTTTAGCATCTTGCCCCTCACTCAGGCAGCGTCTCATCAAATCTGCACACCTTCAGTGTACTTGCAACCATCACAATTGGATTAATCAATATCGTTGAGTAACCTAGTCTGAGATAAAAAGTGAGCACAGAAGACAGTGAAGAACAAATTACTTTCTCACCTCTGAAGGTGTGCCTCCTGTTTGAGCTTCAGTCAGGAAAGCTAATGAATTAATGGATGGGAAGACTTCATCCTGCTGTCCACATCACTGTTTTCTTTCACCCTCAATCAGAGCTGTCCTTAATCCTCTTGTCTTTAGAATTACTGAATTAAATTTAACTGTTACTTTTTAATAGCACTTAAGGCTCTAAAAATCTATACATTAAATCTTACACATCAAGACAACTAGAAATACTTGTGGTTGTATTATGAGCATATGGAATCCATAAACATTCAGGTAGGTATATTTCAAGACATCTGAAGCAACGGGTTGGGACCTTGTTGTGAAGAGTTAACTATGACGTGTGAAGGGCATAAAGTCTACACTGAGAGAAAAGCTCAACTTTGCATTGAACAGGAAGGAGAAAGAGAAGGAAAAGATGACAGTTAAGTAGGCCATTGGATTTGATTAGATGCCACTTACCTACACCTGGTTCAACAAGGTTTCCTAACCTCCTGTGAAAAACACTGACAAGGTGTGTAACATATTGATGGACATTTCAAGCTGGCCAAAGCTTCACCTAAACCCAAATTCAGTTCAGACTGCCAGATCGTATAGACATCAAAAGGTGTTTTGTTTTGTTTTTCTTTTAAATTCCAGTGGTTTTAAAAGACTGTAAATCCATTGATTAGTGCTTGAATGGTCTTGATATAAATTATTTAATAATTTTATAGCTTCCAGGATTATTTCCTCCCACAGATGTCTTCAGTTTTAAACTTTTTTCTTTTTCTTTTTTTTTTTTTTTAAAGATTTATTTATTTGAGAGAGAGAGAGAGGGCAAGAGAGAGAGTGTATGCAGTAGGGAGAGGGGAGAGGGAGAAGCAAACTCCCCACTAAGCAGGGAGCCAGACATGGGGCTTGATCCCAGGACCTTGGGATCATGACCTGAGCCAAAGTCAGACTCTTAACCGACTGAGCCACCCAGGCACCCCTAAATTTATTTTCAAATGAAAAAATATGTGCTTATTGGAAGTTTAAATTTTCTGTGGGTTACTCAAATATCTTACCACTAGATATCACTTAACATCATGAATGAATTATTTTTTGTATTATCATACATTTTCATCACCCCAAACTAATTTTAACATTTAAATATTCTTTTAAGAAAATGAAAAGTTAAAACAAGTAACTCGGATGTATTTATATTTGTTTAACATTTCTTTCTTGGAAAGGTCACAGGTTTGAGTCTTGATTAACATTGCATTCATCTGGGGCGCCTTGGGCACTCAGTTAATTAAGCCTCTGCCTTCAGCGCAGGTCTGATCCTGGAGTCCTGGGATCAAGCCCCAGGTCTGGCTCCCTGCTTAGTGGGGAGTTTGCTTCTCCCTCTCCCTCTGCCTGGCACTCCCTCTGCTTGTGCGCTGTCTTTCTCTCTCTGACAAATAAGTAAATGAAAGTCTTAAAAAAAAAACAAACATTGTATTCATCAACTGACAAGCTAAACTTAACATTACCTGTTAAAATGATAACTAGCTCAGTGTATAGTTCCTGTTTGAAAAGCAGGTCTTTGATAGGTAAAATCTCTTTAAGAGTTGGTCATGCTGTGTTCACTTATTCACCCAAAGAGTCACTCTCCCGGATACCATTTGCCTCCAAGAGAGGCTGCCTCTATAGCAACGTAGAAGAGAGTTGAAAACCAAGTGATTCCCCTCTCTTTACTTTTGCATCTGTTCCTCTTCAATCCAGGTGAGAGGAAATCGAACTGCCCTGAATTTTTTGAAGGGAAAAATAAACCACTTCATTGTCTGTGGTGTTTCAATCCATTAAACAATCTAAATGAACTTTCTAGAAGCCAGCATTTATTTCTTGTTTCACTTCCAGTGCTCTAATGATGAGGCTGAATCAGCAGTCACAGTCTCCGGTGAGGACTGTTTACAACTTCATGTATTTCTTTTAGTTCCCATGAGGTAGGAAAATGACATTATTAATGATGTGGGTGCTGTAGTTGAAAATAAATGCTCAGACCTTAAAAATCTTCAAATAAAATTAAAACACAATGACCCATGGGGGCATTCTAACTAGTCAATTATGTTTATTTAATTTTGTATCATATGCAAATCTAATCTTGGTGGTTCAGAGGACAACCCCTTCTTCTGGCCCTCTTGCAACTGATCCAGTAAATTTGGGCTCTTAACTCTTGGTAAGCCGGGCACATGGATGTGGCAAATTGTGTGAGAGAAGTTAGTATAGCTGAGTGGGTCACACTCAGAGTGAACAAGCTCTCTTTCTCCTCCTATAAAGTGGACAGGATAATGATTTCCTCACAGGGCTACTATAAGGATTAAATGAGGCCATACAGTGTTCTGGTCATTGTTTTTATTGTTCTTACTGCTATCCTCCTCTGTCTCAAATCCATCATTGAATTCTCTCAGGTTCACTGGGTACAAATTCCTACCAGAGCAATTAGTTATTACATAGTTATTCTATAAAACAGTGAAATACTTGCAGTGTTTAAAACCCTATTATTTCCTTCTGCTCTGTTCTGACTCCAAACAAGATAATAATTATACTTTTTAAGGTGACAAAGTTCCCATAACTGTGGAAGTTGTGGGAAGAATTCCCTTAATTTATGTCATCCAGAACTTTGCAACAGGGGCCAACATATACATTTTTATGATCATGAAAAAAAGAGAAGCAAATATTACCTGTCATCACTTTCTCATTATTTTATTTAAGGCCAGTCTCATATTTGGAATGAAACTTGGTGTGAGTGCTATCTAGCCAGCTGTTTACAAACAGAGTGGAATTTCCTCACCTTTCCTCCCACTAAGATAGCTCTGGAGGAGACAGAAAAGAATGCCTTAGAAGGGGTCAGCCTGTCTCAGACGGAGATAAACATCTTGGGGTACCTGCGTGGCTCAGTTGGTTAAGACTTGACTCTTGGTTTTGGCTCAGGCCATGATCTCAGGGTCCTGAGACTGAGCCCCACATTGGGCTACATGCCCAGCTGGGAGTCTGCTTTAGACGCTCTCCCTCTCCCTCTGCCCCTTCTCTCATGCTCTCTCTGTTTTTCTCCCTCTAAAATAAATAAAACAAATTTAAAAAAAAAAGATAAATGCTTTGTAAGGCAGCTTTCATCTTTGCAAATTAACCCATCTTACACCTGGGCCTCAGCCTAGGTTCAAGACCTCATTTTATTAACAAGCCAGGGAGTTCCTCCCTCAGGGTTGGGACATACTAACAAATAAGAAAGAGTCTGATACATAGGTCAGAATGTCAGTTTTTATGTGTATGAAGAACTATGATTACCAAGTGGATTACAACAGTAATGCCAGGATGATCTGGTCTTCTTTCTAGAACAAAGGACACAGGAAGCCAAGCTCATAATCAGACAGTTGCTTGTTAATCCTAAACAGTTGTAGAGGCTCTTGTGAGCTTTCCAGTGTGATGTTGATGGCCTTTAAATTACCAAAAGAGTGACAAAACAGCTTTTATACCTAGCTGACTTTGGAGGTCTGGTGAAGGCCTGGGGAGAGATCTGAGTTAAGAGGGTGCTGTGGTAATCCACGTGGTAAATCACCATAGAGACACCTGGGGAGCTTTTAAAAAATTACTACTACCTAGACATCCACAACCCCAACCAATTAAATGAGATTTTTGAAGATATACCAGACATTGTGAATTGGTGGAAACTTCCACATAATTATGCACACAGGCCAAGGGAAGGGGTAGAGAGAAGGCCTAGAAGAAGTCCAAAGTAATGGCAATATTTTACAGGGGTTGAAGTAATGTATCTACCAAGAGACTGAGGTTGGGGGGCTGGCAGGGGCACCACTGATAATTCCTGGGAGGGTAGTGATGGACAGGAAGGTGACTCATTCAAGAAGCAGGAAGTGGTCAACAATTGCTAATTGGCAGCAGAGATTAGGTGAGATAAGGACTAAAATGTGACAGCTAGCTCCGTCAGAGGCCTGTCCCCAAAGGGGAAGTGCATGAGGTGATGGGCTGTCACCCAATACTCAAAGAACCTCTCACCCTTGGAGTTGAGGAGTGTTGCCTGAGATAGTCTAAGGATGTCATCTTGGCGTGAGGAGGTAAGAACATGGTAGAAAAGAAGGTACTTCTTAAAAAACTAAGTCCATGCATCAAATAAAAAGGATAAGCTAATAAAAAAATGACACAACTAGCCACATCAGGAGCTGGGAGAGTCCAGAGAACAAGTTTGCTCTGGTAAAACAGTTCAGGATTTGGCCAAGACTAGAGACCAGGAGCTGAGACCACCTAAACGCTCTCCAGAGTCAACTGTGGCTGTTTCCAGAAACTGTGTGCAGCCAAATAAAATTTAGTAACTTTGGAGAGGATGGGGAACAGTAGAGAGAATGAAATGTCTAGAACTTTTATTTTAGAAGTCAAAGTCCAGGGAAGTGCAGAGCAAATGGGGGGGGGGTGGGGAGGGGTGGAGAACTCAGTCTGTTTTCACAAAGCTGGGCCGTGAAGGGTGACAAAGGAATGTGGCAATGGCTTGAAGAGTCCTGAAGATCAGAGTGGCATTTGGTTCTTTTTTTGAAAGCTGGGAGAGATTTGGATGTTTGTGATTGATAGCACTGTACAGTTTACCAAGAGATGTCATTTATCTTTTAGTAAAACAGAATAAAACACGTAGAAATATCAGGATTTCCTCTCTTTCCTTTTTTGTTTTCAATTAGCATCTATTATTTCTGGATGTTGAAACTTGGTTTCAGATGTATGTATTACAAGGACAGCAGTACATCTTCCCAAAGCTGCGACAGTCAAATGGAATCATTGAAATAGTTTAGTACAGTACTCATTACATGGCAGCTAAAAACATCTTAACAGGCATCTCTTTAATCTAAGTAAAGCATATTTTTAAAGATTTTTTGGGAGACATTTGCACTGTTTCTTGAAGTAACTGGAAATATGCCGATATCTAACAACCGAAGTCGAGAATCACTCGTATAGAAATATTGTGCAACCTTTCTTTCTGGACACGGGCAGGCTCTGGATTCTGGCTGGCTTGGGAGCTGCAAAGAAAAAGGATATCTCTTGAAAATGAAGGAAATGTGAAGTCTGGTCATCAACCTAGGGATACAGATGAGACAGGGAATCACTGGCAAATGAGGGGAGACTAGCAGCATGGGGTCCACAGACAAGATTTGGAGACTGATCCAACGTTGAAGAAACACTGAAAATTCTCTAGCTCAGGCTTTAAATATAGTCTTCTGTAAAATCACAAAATTAAAGAGATAGTAGGAATATCAAGGGATCACTTTAACACCTGCTTTTCTCTAAGTTGCTATGAGTGCATTTCAAAGGATTCAATCCGTTTATAGATAATCCTCCTTTTAAAAAATTTGGCCACTAAAATCTATAATCCATCTAAAAATACATCTCAGACTTAATTTTGTTTACTTCTCATTTCAAGTATTCTATATTGGTTTTCTTCCACATCTCTCTTTTCCTAAAGCTCATAAAAGGTCAATAAGCACTTTCTATAGCTTCCTCTATTATTTCCTTAGGTGTTCACAAAAGCAAATGTGTTCGAGATTGCATACCATTTATGTTTTTTGAAACATGGTTTTCATCTATTCACAAATTATGGAAAATTATTTGTTTTGAGATTTTCCATGCTTTTGTCTCATCCCAAGGGTGAATTTTTTGGAAAGCTTTAGTAACATATGTTCAGTCATTTTTTGATGATGGGAAGGTGGGAGGGAAAAATCAACTTTCCTTCCTTTTTTTTTAATTGTGGTAAGAAGCACATAACAAAATTCACCATCGTAAATAAACATTTTATTTATTTATTTATTTGTTTGTTTGTTTATTTGACAGACAGAGATCATGGGCAGGCAGAGAGGCAGGCAGAGAGAGAGGGGGGAAGCAGGTTCCCCGCCAAGCAGAGAGCCCGATGCTGGGCTCGATCCTAGGACCCTGGGATCATGACCTGAGCCGAAGGCAGAGGCTTTAACCCACTGAGCCACCCAGGCACCCTGTAAATAACCATTTTTCAGTGCACAGTATAATAGTGATAATGGTAGGCCCATCGTTGTGCAATGGATTTCTAGAACATTTTCATCTTTTAAAACTGAAATGCTATACTCATTGGACAGCAGATCATTTCAACCCTTCCAGCCCCTAACAACCGCCATTCTCCTTTCAGCTTCTAATGGTATGGCTACCTTAGATAACTCATCTAAGTGGAGTCATAAAGTATTTGTCTTTTTGTGACTGGTTTATTTATGAAATCAAGGTTCATCAGTGCCTATGACAGGATTTCCTCCCTTTAAAAAAGATTTATTTAATTAAGAAAGAGTAAGTAAGTTGGGGGTAGGGGAGAATGATGGAGGGAAGGGGAGGGAATCTCAAGAAGACTCCCCACTGAGGGTGGGGCCCAAGTCCCTGAGATCCTGACCTGAAATGAAACCAAGAGCTGGTCGTTCAACCAACTGAGCCACCCAGGTGCCCCAGGATTTCCTTCTTTTCAAAGGCTGAATAATACTTTACTGTATGTGTATTATACATTTCTTTATCCACTCCTCCATCAAAGGACATTTAGGTTGTTTCTATCTCTTGGGTATGGTAAATAACGTTGCAGTGAACATGGGTGTGCAGACATCTCTTTGACATCCTGTTTTCAGTTCTCTGGATATACATCCAGTAGTATTTCTGGATCATAGGACAGCTCTACTTTTAATTTTTAGAGAAACATTTATACTGTGTTCTATAGTGGCTATCCCATTTTGTAAAACCACCAAGAGTGTCTAGGGATTCCAGTTTCCTCATATCTTCACCAACACTTGTTATTTTCTGGTTTTTGTTTTTGTTCTATAGCAGCCATCCTAACTGGTGTGAGGTGATACTCATTGTGATTCTGATTTGCATTTCCCTGATGATCAGTGATGTTGAGCATCTTTTGAAAAACCTGTTGCTCATTTTTATGTTATCTTTGGGGAAATGTCTACTCAAGTCCTTTGTTCATTAAAGAAATTTTTTTTTGCTCATGAGTTGAAGAAGTGCCTTATATATTTTGGAGATTAACTCACTACCACTTAGAGGGTTTGCAGATATTTTCTCCCTTTCCAAGGTTGCCTTTTCACTCTGTTGATTGTTTTTTTTTGTTATGTAGTAGCTTTTCATTTTGATGTAGTCCCCTTCATCTATTTTTGTTTTGGTTGCCTGTA
Source organism: Martes martes (assembly GCF_963455335.1). Lineage (NCBI taxonomy): Eukaryota > Metazoa > Chordata > Mammalia > Carnivora > Mustelidae > Martes > Martes martes. The sequence continues at coordinate 84,617,214 of NC_137889.1, forward strand.
TTTTTACTCTCATATCCAAGAAATCATTGCCAAATCCAATGGCAGGAAGCATTCCCCCTAAATCTACTAGAAGATTTACAGTTTCATGTATCACACTTTGGTTTTTAATCCATTTTGACCTAATTTTTGAATATGTGTTAAGGTAGAGGTCCAAATGCATTCTTTTGAATGTGGATATCCAATACCATTTGTTAAAGAGACTAAGCTATCCCCATTGTGTAGCTTTGGCACCTTTGCCAAGATCATTTGAAAATACACATGAGGGGTTTTTTCCTGGGATCTCTGTTCTGTTCCATTGGTCTTTATGTATCTGTCTTTATATCAATGCCACACTGTTTTGATTACCATATCTCTGTATGGTTGAAGTTAGTAAATGCAAAACCTGTAGCTTTTTTTTTTTTCCCCTCTAGAGTGTTTTGGCTATTTGGAGTAATTTAAGATTCTATACGTACTTAAAAATTCTTGTTTTCTATTTCTGTAAAAAATACTGTTGGGATTTTGATATGCATTACATTGATTCTGTAGATTGTTTTGTTTATAGTAAGTCTTGTACTCCATGAACAATAGTAAGTCTTACACTCCATGAACACAGAATATTTTTCCCTTTATTTGTGTCTTCTATACTTTATTTTAGCAATATTTTGTAGTTTCTAGTGAACAAGACTTTTGCCTCCTTGGTTAAGTTTATCCTATTTTTTTTCATGCTACTATAAATGGAATTGTTTTCCTAATTTCTTTTTCAGATCATGCACTGTTAGTGCATAGAAACACAGCTGATTTTTGTGTGGTGATTTTGTATTCTACAACTTTGCTGAATTCATTCATTAATTCTGTGTGTGTGCACGCACGTGTAATCTATAGGGTTTTCTATATATAAGACCATGTCACTAACCATTTTATTCTTTTTTTTTCCAATTTTGATGATGTTAATTTCAAAGCCTGACTTCTCTGGCTAGGACTTTCAGTACTATGTTGCTTAGAAGTGGTGAGAGTGGGCATTCTTGCCTTATTCCTGGTTGAAAAGCTTTTTGATTTCACTCTTAAATAGGATGTTAGACTAAAGGTTTTTCATCTATGGCCTTTATTATGTATGGTAATTTCCTTATGTTCCTAGTTTATCGAGTGTGTTTATCATGAGTGTGTTGAACTTTGCCAAATGCTTTTTCTGCATGTATTCAGATGATCATGTGATTTTTATTCTTTATTTTGTTAAGGTAGTGTATCACATTGATTTTCATACATTGAACCACCGTCACTTCCCAGGGATAAATCCCACATTGTTATGATATACGATCCTTTTAATGTGCTGTTGCATCAAGTTTGCTGAATTGTATTGAAGATCTTGGCTTCTAGATTCATCGGGGATATTACTCTGTAGTTTCCTCGTGGTATTTCTGGTTTTGGTATCAGAATAATGCTGGCCTCATAAAATATGTTTGCAAGGGTTGTCTTCAATTTTTTGGAAGAGTTTGAGAAAGACTTGTGTTAATTCTTCTTTAAATGGTTTCTAGAATTCACCAGTGAAGCCATCTGGTCCTCTTTATAGAGAGGTTTTTGATTATTGATTCAATTTCCTTACTAGTTATACATCTCTTCAGAATTTTTTTCTTTCTTCAGACTCAATTTTGATAGCATGTGTGTTTCTAGAAATGTATTCTTTTCTCCCAGGCTATATTATTTGTTGGTGTCTCATTGTTCATAGTAGTCTCTTATGATACCTTTTGTTTCTGTGGCATCATTTGTAATATCTCCTTTTCCATTTCTGATTTTTATTACTTGAGGCTTCTGACTTTTTTTGTCCAGGCTAAGGATTTGTCAGTTTTGCTGACTTTTAGTTTCAGAGCACCTGAGTGTGTCAGTCAGTTAAGCATTTGCCTTTGGCTCAGGTCATGACCTCAAGGTCCTGGGATGGAGCCCCATGTCAGTCTCCCTGCTCAG